>NC_030810.1:69371299-70571299 GCF_001704415.2 Capra hircus
GGACTTCAAGGAGATCCAACCAATCCATTCTGAAGGAGATCAACCCTGGGATTTCTTTGGAAGGAATGATGCTAAAGCTGAAACTCCAGTACTTAGGCCACCTCATGAGAAGAATTGACTCATTGGAAAAGACTGATGCTGGGAGGGATTGGGGGCAGGAGGAGAAGGGGACGACTGAGGATGAGATGGCTGGATGGCATCACGGACTTGACGGCCGTGAGTCTGAGTGAACTCTGGGAGTTGGTGATGGACAGGGAGGCCTGGCGTGCTGCGATTCATGGGGTTGCAAAGAGTCGGACATGACTGAGTGACTGAACTGAACTGAACTGATATGTAGTATAAAATATTTATGAAAAACACTGCTGTGATAGTCTTATGTATCAATCTGGTTGGGATCTGGTACCCAGTTATTTAATCAAACACTAATCTAGGTGTTGCTGTGAAGGTATTTTATAGGTGTATACAATCTACAACCACTTGGCATTAAGTAGATATTATCTTCAATAATGTGAGTAGACCTCACCAATCAATTTAAGGCCTTAAGAACACAAACTGAGATTTCCTGAAGAAGAAGTTCTGTGTTAATATTGAAACATCAACTCCTACCTGAATTTCCATCAGGCCCTACAAATTTTAGACTTGCCAGCCCCCATAATCCTGTGTACCAATTCCTTAAAATAAATCTCTCTGATATATGCGTCCTGTTGGTTCTGTTTCTCTGCACAGTCCTGACCGGTTTAACTGAAAATATCCTATCCTACATGCTAGTTTTCTTTTCCTTCCCAACAGAACCTTGAATTTTGTAGCTGGGCACTTGGCTACTCAGAATGAAGATTAGATTTCCCTGAACCATGTGACAAGATTCTGACTAATGAGGTATAAATAAAAGTGTTGAGTGATACTTCCTGAAAATCTCTCTAAAGTGGATGGGCTGCTGCTGCTGCTGCTAAGTCACTTTAATCATGTCCGACTCTGTGACCCCATAGACGGCAGCCCACCAGGCTCCCCCGTCCCTGGGATTCTCCAGGCAAGAACACTGGAGTGGGTTGCCATTTCCTTCTCCAGTGCATGAATGAAAAGTGAAAGTGAAGTCACTCAGTTGTTTTGACTCCTAGCAACCCCATGGACTGCAGCCTATCAGGCTCCTCTGTCCATGGGATTTTCCAGGCAAGAGTACTGGAGTGGGGTGCCATTGCCTTCTCCAAAGTGGATGGGCAGTCCTCTTCTTTCCCTGAAAATTTCTCTAAAGTAGATGGGCATTCTTCTCTTCCTTTCCAGAACACAAACATATTCTTTTTCTTTTCTAAAAATATGGAATGCTTCATGAATTTACATGTTATTCTTGTGCAGGATCCATGCTAACCTTCTCTGTTTCATTCCAACTTAGTTCATGTGCAGCCCAAGCAGGGCTTCCCAGATGATGCTAGTGGTAAAGAACCCTCCTGCCAAAGCAGAAGTCATTAAGAGACACAAGTTCGATCCCTGGGTTGAGAGGATTCCATGGAGGAGGGCATGGCAACCCATCCCAGTATTCTTGCCTAGAGAATCCAATGGAGAGAAAAGCCTGGCAGGCTACAATCTATAGGGTCACGAAGAGTCAGACACAACTGAAGCAACTTGGCATGCAAGGGCACAGCCCAAGCAAACATGCACAAATGTGTTCTATCAGCCCTTTTTTCTACTAGGAGGATGAGGGCCACACCCTAGAGATGGCAGAGTTGTAACCCAGGTATATGAATACCTCGTGAAACCACTATAGTAACCCTGGACTACCTAGCTCAAGATTGCTATTACATAAGGGAAGAGAACTTTGTATGTCGAACAGTATTTCTAACTACTGTTCATTTGAATTTTCTCTTACATGCAAGCAAACACAAACCTAATTGATGTACTACATTTGAATACACAACTAAAAAGAAATATGTTAACACATTGTTTGTAGTTAAACACATTGTTTGTAGGATTTTGGGATTTGTTGCTGATTTATATATTTACTCTTCTTTCTGTTTTTTACATTAAATATATATTAATTACTCAAATAATAAATTTTCACTAAAAATACTGAAAAAAATTGGAATTATTTTTCCTAACAATTTTTGTAATGATTGTAGATATTGTGAGTGAAACATAAAAAATGGATCTCATTGTATCTTTAAAAGATAGATGATAGCCTTTAATATTATCATTAAGATTTTATACACTCAAAATAAGTCAAATGAGTTTAAAATTAGGAAAAGAACCCATTCATTTCAGTTATTTTCATCAAAGTTATGTACGCATTTGAAGAGTGAAATGGTTCTGCAAATTTTAGTAAAAAACAATCAGTCCCCTGCTCTCCTCCTTCCCAAATCCCACTTCCTATAGCAACCACTTTCAATCGTGTGTGTCTTAGTCACTCAGTCCTGTCCTGATTCTTTGCGCCCCCATGGACTGTAGCCTGCCAGGTCCCTCTGTTCATGGGATTCTACAGCAAGAATACTGGAGTGCGTTGCCATTTCCTTCTCCAGGGGACTTTTCTGACCCAGGGGTCAAACCTGGGTCTCCTGCATTGCAGCCAAATTCCTTACCATCTGAGCCACCAGGGAAGGTACGCTATTACTTGTTTGCTTCTATTTCCCCAAATAACGTGAACCACCCCCACTCCACCCCACCCCAGCTATGACAGAATTGTTATGTTACAAATTGACTTTAAAATTTCAGATGTTATTTATTGTCTCACTCCAGAAAATGAGAATTTGGTTCTCATTTACCCACACCTATTACCCAACATAGTTGTATAGTAATTTTAGTTGTATCAGGATTTATAATTTACATTATTATAATTATGAAGAAAACTACTTACTGCTAAGTAAGTTAGTAATATTATTACTTTTCCTTCCATTTGGCTTTTTTTTCCCCTCTGGATTTATAACTGTTGCTCTTGTTGAGAAGTCTGATGCTATTCTAGTTCTTGATTCTTTATAAGTAGTCTGGAGAAGTTTAGGATTCTCTCTTTGTTCTCAGTGTTGTAGAATAGTATGTTCCTGTGCTCAATGTGGGTATATTTTAATCCATATATTAATATTGTCCTAAGCATTTGGTGAGCCTTTTCACTTTGGAAACTCACATCCTTCAGCTGTAGAAAAAGTTTCTAAATTAGTTGACACTTTCTTCCTCCTCTGTTTTTTCTGTTCTGTGTTTTTGGAACTTTTAGACATGAGAACATTAAATACCTTTTTCTTCATATTAATCTCTCCATGTTTGTGCTTTACTTCTTGAGGTATTTCCTTGTTTATCTCCCAGTCCTTCCATTCAACTTTTCATTTTTCATTATTGCTATAATACTATATTTTTTATTTTGTTCTTTGAAATTTCTCTTCCTAATAGTATTTTGTTCTGAATCTTTGGATGTAACATTTTCCTTACCTATCTGAAGATATAAATTATCTTTTTACTGGAATATAATTGCTTTACAATGTTGTGCTAGTTTCTGCTATACAATGAAGTGAATCAGCTAGTGTATACATATATCCCCTCCCTCTTGACATGCCCCGCCCCCCCGATTCCACCCATCTAGGTCATCACAGAGCCCCAAGCTGAGTTTCCTGTGCTTATCAGCATGTCCCCACTAGCTATCTGTTTTACACAAGGAAATGTATATCTGTCAATGCTAGTCTCTAAATTCGTTCCACCCTCCTGTTCCCCCACTGTGTCGCTATGTCCATTCTCTATGTCTGCATCTCTATTACTCTCTGCACAATGAGTTTCTCCAAATTTTCTTTTTTCTATATATCTGTTTCAGTCTCTATTTTTCACATTAGAGAGGTTCCTGGGCTGTTTGCTCATACTGTAGGGACTCAGAAGCTTTTCTGAAAACTATGTGTGAGTGAGTGGGGTTGCTGATGACAGCAAGCCTCTCTGTGGGATCAGCGATGGGGCTCAATTGTTGTGAAACACCAATGTCAGCATCTTGAGGTCTTTTCACCCAACCTGGTTCAACTCCTCATAGAGCAATTTTCCTATTTCCTGCCTGGAGGAAATGACTTTTGATATGAATATTCTAAGATGTGACTGTAGAACGGCTGGGGTCTCACTTTCCAGGTGTAAATTTTCTCTTATCCTATTTTCGGCAAACTCCACTTCCAGCCTCACCTGTAGTGTCCTGGTCAGAGACCTTCACGTTACCCTGTCCAGAGAAAGAACCTCTGGCTCTGCTGAAGTGAGGGAGGTAGAGTCACCTGGATGCGAGGAGGGCATCTTAGGTTCTAAGTGCTTCTTAAACAGACTTTTAAAATTTTTTCTGAATTTCTGTCATACCTCTAGTACACCAGAACCTCTGGGACAAATGCCTAAGCCTTGGGGATTTCTGAGTCACTTCTTGACTCTCCCCATTGCTGGCCTAGTTTTTAGCTTTCTTGAATTTATTAGGTTAGTTATCATTCCCTTTGTGTCCAGATTCGCAAATGTGGTTATCATCCCCTCTACAATTCTCTTTAGTCTTTGCTAATGTATATTTTTATTCTTATTTAAATATCTTAAACATCATTTATAAGATTTAAATGTATTACTTTTGTCATTTTGTTTTAGATTAGTATGGTTTATGGTTCCTTCTTTTTTTTTTTTGTCTTTTTCTCTATAAGATCAGATTTTATTTGTTTTTCTCTAGTTTTTGAAAAGTCACCATTCTGTTCGTTTTTAATACATTTAATTATTTATTTTGGTTGCACCAGGTGTTCACTGCAGCATGTAGGATCTTTAGTTGCAACATGCAAACTCTTAGTTGTGGCATGTGGGATCTAGTTCCCCACCCAGTGATCAAACTCAGCATCCCTCTTCCCCCCCGCCCCCCACACTGGGAGTAGGGAATCTTAGCCACTGGACCACCAGGGAAGTCCCTCAATATTCTATTTTTAATTCTCCAATCAGTTAACGTTATTTTCCCTAAAATACTCTTGGACTTCTATTTCTCCAATTTACAAGAATCAAATGTGTAAGTCCACTTCTTTAGTTTCCCCTATTTAAGATAAGGAATTAGTACACCTCTCTCTTCATCACTCTCCTCTGTTATGTCCTTTTCTTCTTTCTCTGATATAGAGATATTTTGAATGTTTAGATCCTGATTATCATTCAGAATTTTTACATATCTTTCCTTTTAAGAGTATTTTGACTTGTTTTAGCTCAGCTCCCCAGAAAATAGAAGCTAAGGCAAAGCTTGGGGAATTAATGTTCTGTTGGAGGGTTCAATCCCAGGTAAGCAATAATGAGGGAAAAAGTAAAACAGAGAAGGAAGCGAACAGAAGGTGGCAAATTGTGCTCAGCTTTATGAGAAACAGCTGGCTTCTCAGTTACACAGGACAACTTTGGAGAGGCTAAGGGAAGTTCTGAAGATTGGAACAATCAGGGAAGAAGAGTGAGTAATTTATGCACTCACTCCTCTCTTTTCTCCCATTGCTCAAAATATGCTCAGTGGGGGTTAACTACCCCTCAGTTCTAGATTGTGACAGGGCCCCTACTGGCAGCTACTGGAGCATCCAATTCCTACGTGGATACCACTGGGCCTTACAGCTCCCACTGCAGCATGTACAACAGAGCCCATGACAAAGCTGGCCTGAGAAGGCTGAGCCAGCTGGTGTTGTCAGGAGACCGAATGCAGTTGGAGCAATCAGGGCTTACTACTGAGGGAATGGTGAGAGCCCTTAACAGAGTTGCTTGGGCTGGGAAGCGGAGCACGTGTTTGAGCCTTGGGGGACAAGAAGTGGAAAGGATGTTAAGTTGTGCAGAAGTGAATTGCATTACATTTATGTTTAGCCTTGTGTGGCCAATATTTATAATTCTTTAGATTTATATCTTCATTTAACTTGTCTAGTACCTGTTGTCAGTCCTTCTTATCCCTCAGTTGACAGAAAAATAGCATGTAGTAATTAACTTGGTGCAGCAGCAGAGAAGGGCAAGGCTAAGGTGATTTTTTGTTCTTTCTAGGTATCATCTTTTGTTTCCTTCACAGATGTCTGGACTGCTTATTCTATAGCACTGTAATTTAAAAATCATTGTCAGGCCATGTCTAGATGTAGGTATCTGTCATTTATTTTTGCAAAAACATTGCTATTCCTCTCTGCATCAGTGGGCTTTTTTTCTCATCAGGAAACCGTTCTTCCCATCAGACATTTGATTTTTCTCCCATTTGTTTGGTTTCTTTTTCGTGAATACCAATTATCTTCTCTCTCTTTTCTTGCCTTTATGTGTATCACCTATCTCTGACCTTTCTTTCTTCATCCTGGAGTATTTCAAATAATCCTCATTGTTTATTAAATATTCCACCAAAATCAAGTCTTTTTAAATTTTTAATGGGAGGATAATCACTTTACATTGTTGATTTATGCCATACAACAATGAAAATCAGTCATAAGTATACATATGTCCCCCACCTCTGAAGCCTCCCTCCCCTGCCATCCCACCACTCTTGGTCATCACAGAGCACCAGCCCGATATCCCTGTGTTATATAGCAACTTCCCATCAGCTACCTATTTTACACATGGTAAAGTATATGTTTCAATGGTATTTTCTCAGTTCGTCCCACCTTCTTCTTCTCCCCAGAATCAAGTCTGTCTTTATTGCCAAGGCGGTTTTTAATTCTGTGGTTGCATATTTTTTGTAGCAGTCCAATCTTCCCTTATTTTATTCATAACTTTCTATTGACTTTCCATTTCAGCCTGTTGCTTATTTCTTTCTTCTCATACTCTGGTTACATATCCACAGAACTAGTATGGTTTTTTGTACTTTCAGGATGTTGTCTCTTAAAGTTTTCTTTTGGATCATGCTTTTCCTCTGAGTCTTTATGATGCCATTTCCTTTCCCTTATTCTGAAATATTTTGCCATAGGCTCCATGTTGATTTTTTTGTCTACTCATAAGTAAAAGTCCTTAGACTTAGTGATTATCAGCAGACAAAATATGTATATTTCTCTTAGTCCTGGTCCCTACCCACTTGTATGTATGCCATTTCTTATTTCAATTTCCATGTCTCCTAGGCATTCACCTACTGCTGTTTTGCTCTAGTGACTTTTCCTACCCCACTGTTTGATCATGTTACTCTGAAATGATGGAGCAAGCACAAGAAAAATTACAGTATTCTCAGCCTTACTTCTCTTAGGTTCATCCTCTCTCTGCCGCTACCTACAATGCTATACTAGGTTGGGACACTACATTTCTCAACATGCAGTTCACTCCCTCTTCCCATTCAGCTTTTTTCTTGGAGCTCATCTCTCTGTGATGTAGAACAACAGAAGAAGATAATGAAGGTAGAAGGAGGGAGAGAGAAAGAGGTGATTAATACAATTCCGGCTTCCTCAAATAATGGGGCCTACCAGGTAAAGTGATGACCACAGTATTTTCTAGTTGGTGCAGACCCCTGCTCCGAAGGGCAAAGAGACAGATATTACAATTCTTTTATCCTTTTTCAGACAGTATCTGACTTACATGTTAAAACTTGGCTTTGAAGGGAGGCCTAGATAGGAATTTCTTGTTGTTGTTGTTATTTAGTTGCTAAGTGTCTGACTGCTTTGTGGCCCTATAGACTGCAGCCTGCCAGGCTCCTTTGTCCATGGGATTTCGAGGCAAGAATACTAGACTGGGTTGCCATTTCCTGCTCCAAGGTATCTGGCCAACCCAGGGATCAAACCCGAGTCTCCTGAATCTCCTGCATTGGCAGGCAGATTCTTTACCCCATGAGACACCTGGGAAACACCAGAAATTTCTTTATCCAGCTCATTATTAAACTTAGGAATTTTTATGTTGTCAGACTCACCTGTTTACTGGTGTGTTGAGTTTTCATCTTAGCTTTTTTTATATTATGACTGAGGACTGCTGGCTAAAAATAAGAATCTGTCAAAATATCTAAACCTAAGTCGCCACTGAATTACACTTGTGCTCAATAATCACATTAAATCAACAGCACCATATGATAGACAGCTGAGAACCAGGAGAGATCTAAGTCAAAGCAGACTAATAGGACCAGTGAGGTTGCTGAGTGAAAAATATTTTTCTTAGTGCCTAAATAGAGAATTGAATGTTTTGCTTTTATTATTTAAGTCATACACATTCATACTCAAACTTATTTGGAAATAGAGAAGCTTTTGAAGCCAAACAACCAGGTATTTTTAAAACATCTGATAGTTTCATTAAATTGAGCCTGTTGTTTCCAAAACAATAAATTGTTTAAATCCAGTCATTTAAAAATAACAATTATACAGGGTCTGAGAATATGGTACTATGTCAGTTTTTCATATCAAAGAAAAAACTGGTGAAAGTCAGTTTTCTTTCATCTAACCTTTGTGTGTTGGGGTGGGGGATATATATATGTTTCCTTTTCATGGGCAACAACATCAAGATCAGAACATCAGAAAAGAAGCAGATAACACAAAGAACATGCAGTGGAGCCTCAAAAGAAAATGACTTCGATATTTGCAATTGACGAAAAGGGAAAAATACTGAAGGACATTATTATTTTAGATCTATCAGAGCATTCAAGCCACTAAATAGATTCAAAGGCTTTGTTGTTACTTCAGAAATGGAGGCATCTCACAGAGAACATGAAACTCTTCTTGCACTCTCATAACAGGTTGTCACTGTGCAGCTAATGTGGAAATATGGCATTGCAAGGTTTATGAAATATATATTTCTTATTGATTCTATGCTTTCAAGTTGAATTTTACATTTTCAATCCAGGAATCAATAATTTATGGAATTAATTTTTCATTGTAACTTTCTCACAGCTGCTGAAATAGGAATGTCTGACACTAAGCAGGAATATAAATTGAACATATTTCTGTGTAGCATTCTAGGGAGTAGTGAATCGGGAAGTTGAGCTGTTACAGAATTGCCAAATATATTTGTGTATTCAATTTCAATACATTTGGGCCTGAATCATGAAGACACCTCTAAAAGCGCAACTTAAACAGCTTTATTTGTTCTATAAATGAATGAATTATGGTAATACATAAGCCTCCTGAATAAAAATTCATTAGCAGGATTAACTGTTAAACTTTTATTTCTAGCAAATATCTCAAAAATTAGTTAGCCCTAACCCAGAAGATTAAAGCTTGAAATAAATTAATTCAAGCCTAAAAGTAATAAGGGTAAGAATTTTAATAAAAATAGAGGCCTCCATTGGTACTATTCAACTTACAGCTGCTAACATTCACTGAAATCTGATACGTTAGTATTGAGACATAAGCCCGTTGGGACTTTCTAAGTAAGAGTAAATACTTCAATATTTGACTATACTTATTCTATACTTTTTAGGGCTTTCCCGGTGGCACAGATGGTAAAGAATCTGCCTGCAGTGCAGGAGACCTGGGTTTGATTCTTGCGTCAGGAAGTTCCCCTAGAGAAGGAAATGGCAACCCACTCCAGTATTCTTGCCTGGAAAATCTCATAGACAGAGGAACCTGATGGGGTACAGTCCATGGGGTTGCAAAGAGTTGGACACGACTGAGCAGCTAACACTTTTCATTAGTGCTTAAGAGGTACCAGACATTGTAATAAATGAAAGAGATTCATCAGTGAACAAAAGAGAAAAAAAGTCCTGCTGTTGTGGAGTTTACATTCCAGTGAGAGAACAAAGGCTATAAACAATAAACATAGTAAGTACATGCATTACATAGCATGTTATAGGGTGACAAATGCTATTAAAAACACAAAACAGGCTAAGACAGATCAAGAATGGTTCTAGTTTTAAATGAGCAAATCAGGGTGGGTGGGTTTAACTGGAAAGATGACAGAGCTAAGATTTGAAGGGCAGAGAAAGTGAGTTAAGAATGTATGGTTGGCGGTGGGGGTTGGGCAGGGGGCTGGCTGAGTGGTAAAGAATCTGCCTGCCAATGCAAGAGACACGGGTTCAATGCCTGGTCTGGAAGATCCCATGTGCTGAGGAGCAGCTAAGCCCATGCACCACAACCATTAAGCCTGTGCTCTAGAGCCCAGAAGCCACAACTGTTCATCCCATGAGCCACAACTACTGAAGCCTGTGTGCCCTACGGCCTGTGCTCTGCAACAGGAGAAGCACCACCATAAGAAGCCCGCACTAGAGAGTAGCCCCGCTCTCTGCAGCTAGAGAGAAGTTCACACAGCAATGAAGACCCAGCACTGCCAAAAATTAAATAAAATCATATATATGTAAAAAGAATATGTCTGGGGAGAAAACACTTTAGACAGAAGAGCTGGTGCAAAAGCAGGAGCATGCCTGGTAGGTATGAAGAGCAGGGAGTCAGTGTGGAACAGAAGAAGCAAGTGAGAGAGAGCGTAGTAGGAACGATAGGGAAACTGGATCACATAGGACCTTGTAGGTCGTCATGAGGACTTTAGCGTTAATTCTGAGAGCTGAGAGCCATTAGAGGGTTTTAAGCAGAGAGAAAACAAAATCCATGTTCTGCTTTAACCGGATTACCCTGGTTGCTATATTGAAAAATGACTTTAGGGAGCAAGGCATACATAAACATGGAAACCTGTTAGGAGGCTAATGCAATAATCCAGATGAGAGTTGATAGTGGCTCAGACAAGGGAGGTGGTTGGGCTGTGAATATATTAATATTTTGAAAGTACAGGCAAGATTTTCTGATGAGTGAGATGGGGCAAATAAGAGAGAGGCAAGGTATTTAAATCTAACAATAGGGAAAATGTGAGTTATTAACAGAAATGGGGAAGACTAGGGGTAACATAGGTTTGCAGGGGAAATTAGAAGTTGTCTTGATCATGTGAAATTTGAGATGTCTGTTACTGGAAATATTAAATAGGCAGTTGTTTATACCAACCTGAAGTTCAGGAGAAAAACTAAAGCTGGAGATAGAAATTTGGGATTCGTTAAGTATGATTACATCTAAAGCCATGAGTTGATGAGATCACTGAGGGAGTGAATAAGTGGACTCCTGAATAATACAAGGGTTAGGGGCACAATCAGAAATCTGTATACAACTTTTGACTTCCCCAAAACTTAACTGCTAAGAGGCCACTGTTAACTAGAAATCTTACCAGTAACATGAACAGTTGATTAACATATTATATGTGTGATATGCAATAAACTAAGCTGGGTCTTCCTTGGTGACTCAGACAATAAAGAACCCGCCTGCACTGCAGGAGACAAGGCCTTGATCCCTGGGTTGAGAATATCCCCTGGAGAAGGGAATAGCTACCCAATGCCAGTATTCTTGCCTGAAGAATTCCATGGACAGAGGAGCCTGGCACGCTACAGTCCATGGGGTGTTAAAGAGTCAGACATGATTGAGCAACTAACACTTTCAAAGTAAGCTAGAGGAAAGAAAATGTTAGGAAAATCATAAGAGAAAATACATTTGCAGTACTTTACAGTATTTATTGGTACCATAAGTTTACACCATTTATTTACAAGATGAATCATGTCAGTACCTATATCAATACTGCCTTTTTTGTTGTTGTCATTTCAGTGCTTGGGCTCTCTCTCTAGTTGCCCTGAGGCATGTGGGATCTTGCTTCCCCTGTGAAAGAGTGTCATTTCTGACTCTTTGCAACATCATGGACTCCTCCGTCCTTGCCAGGCTCCTCTGTCCATGGTGATTCTCCAGGCAAGAATCCTGGAGTGGGATCCATGCCCTCCTCCAGGGGATCTTCCCAACCCAGGGAACGAACTCAGCTCTCCCTCATTGCAGATGGATTCTTTACTATCTGAGCCACCAGGGAAGCCCATTAGTTCCCCTATCAGGGATCAAATCCACGTTCCCTGCATTGCAAGGTGGATTCTTAAACCACTGGACCACCAGGAAAGTCTTATGTGATACAAAACACTGTAGATGTTATATGTATTACTAACATTAGGCACCAAAATTGAAAAGATAATGTGAAAATAAATTAATTTTTATTTACAGGTATAACAAGTCATGCATTGATAACAAGGCAGCAATATGATTGCTCTATGGTAGCCTAATGTTTTTGACACGATTACTTCATGGTCGGCCATGGTTCCATGGTGTAATGATGAGCACTCTGGAATCTGAATACAGCAATCCAAGTTCAAGTCTCGGTGGGACCTTTTCCTTTGGGCCACACCGATCGATTTTGGTGTTTCCCAGGTGGCTCAGTGGTAGAGAATCTGCCTGCCAATGTAGGAGCCACAGGAGATTCGGGTTTGATCCCTGGATCGGGAAAATTCCCTGCAGGAGGAAATGGCAACCCACTCTAGTATTCTTGCCTAGGAAATCCCATGGATAGAGGAGCCTAGTGGGCTACAGTCCATGGGGTCACAAAAGAGTTGGACACACTGAGAGACTGAGCATGCACTTCATGGTAGCCTAGCCTATACACTAATGAATGAATCATTATAAACATTTTATGGCATTCTTATTACAGTCATTATAATACAATACTGGAAACATTGTTACTTAAACACACACACACACACACACACGCACACTTACCTGTGATAACAGGCTGATACTGCAGTTTCTCCAACCACGAGAAAGAGGCATACTATATGGTAATGTAATTCTTTGAAAGCAAAGTTATGGAACAGTAAGAAAACTAACGCTATTAATGTTACATTAACTATCACTCTTCTTGGATTTCCTGGGTGGAACAGCGGATGAGAATCCGCCTGCCAGTGCAGGAGACACGGGTTCCATCTTGGGTCTGGGAAGATTCCACATGCCTCGGGCAACTAAAGCCTGTGTGGTGTAACTGATGAGCCCATGTATTGCAACTACTGAAGCCCATATGCCTAGAGTCTGTGCTCTGCCACAAGAGACCCCCTCAACGAGAAGCCTGGGCACTGCAACAAAGAGTAACCCTTGCTTTTTGTAACAAGAGAAAACCTGCGTGTAGCAACAAAAGCCCAGCACAACCAAAAATAAATAAATAAAATATCACTTATGTCTGTGTAAAGATAGACTAGTATTTACATATATTTTATGCATTCATGACATGCCTAATTTTTTTTCTGTATTTCTAGCTTAATGACTTGTGAGTTTCTTCAAATTGTCACAATTCTTCTAAAAATTTTCCAATATTTTTATTGAAAAAAATTTGTGCATAAATGGACCCATGCAGTTCAAGAGTCAACTGGTGAGAGAAGAAACAGATGCAAGGATTGCACCTGGGGTGCTCTCAAGAGTTTGGATATTGAGGAAAAAACAATAAAGAATGTTGCAAAGTGGCCTGTGAGGTTAGAGGAAAACCTTGAAAACTTGGTGTGGGAAAGCCAAGGAAGAACATGTTTCCAAGAGAAGGAAGTGATCAACTGCAACAAATTATGCTGATTGACTAAGTAAAATAGTATTGGAAACTGCTGAATTTAGCAAGGATCTTGACAAGAGCAATTTCTGTGGCATGGAGGAAATTTAAAAAGCCTAATCAGTATGCTTGCCTGGAGAGTCCCAGGGGCGGGGGAGCCTGGGGGGCTGATGTCTATGGGGTCGCACAGAGTCGGACACGACTGAAGTGACTTAGCAGCAGCAGCAACCAGTATGTTTAAAAAAGAATGGGAGAAGAGAGGTTAAGGATAGAAATTATAATCCTTTTCAGTTTTACTGTAAGGAGAGCAGAGAAATGGGATGGTTAGTTGGAGCTGGAAATTGGATCAAGAGATTTTTAGATGGGCAAAATAACAGCATATTTATTTGCTATTGAGAATGGTCTAGTGTAGAGAAGAAAATTGTTATTGTGCAAGATACAGGATAGAATTGCTGGAACTGTGTTCTTGAGTAAACAAAAGATGGGGTCTAGTGTCCACCTGGAGAACTTATCTTATATAACAGCATGAATAGTTCATTTAATATAATTGGAGGGAAAGCAAAATTTGTGGGCACAGATGATGTGTTTATGTGCTTCCATGGAAGTTCGTTTCTGGACAATCTTATTTATCCCATTTAAATAGTAAACAAGAGCTACAGCTGAAAGTAAGGATGAAGAAGAGATCTGTAGAGAGGAAAAGGTATGAAACAGTTATCTACAAGAGTGGGAGAATGAATGGACTGGGCAAACAATACAATTGCCTGATATCATAAGGGAACATTTAAACAATAATGAAAACAGCAGGTAAACCTATTAAGTACTCATGTTTTAAGCACTATTCTAAAAGACTGACATACATCAACCTGTGAACTGGCAGAATTATTACCCTTATGTTAAGATATGAAAACTGAGAAGTCTCATGGCTGAGTAAATGCTGGAGGCATGATATGGAGCCAAGTTGACTCCACAGACTAGGCTCATTCTTCTATGAAATCACATATTTGTTGATTGATTGAATGAAGGAAAAAAGGATAAAGACAGGAAGAACAATCAATGCTATCTCCATGGTATGTGACTGTCTAAGTCATGTTTGCCACACATGTGACCTAAATGTTGTGTTCCAGATCGTCTAACTGGGTCCATATGTGCAGGAGAGGTAGAGGTAAGGATGTGGTCTATACCTTTGAAAGACTTAAGCTTGAACCCCAGCTCTTTTATCACTAGCTATAGTTTCAAGGCCAGTAACTATTTCTCTGAGCTCCAGTTTTTTGAAATAACATATTTTTACAGCCTTTATGGAGAAGATTAATATAATCACTTATGTAAAGCACCTGGTATAGTACCTGGTACAGAGTAGATGCTCAATATCATTAGTTTTCTTTCCCCTCCATATTCTGGTGAGTTGCCCAAAAACTTTAGTACCCTCCCCTGCCCAGACCCTTCTTTGCATTTGTGAGTTTCCCTATCACAACTGGAGTCTCTGCTCTCAACCCAGCTAAGACTCCTTGTAGCATCACAGTTGAAAAGGGAACTGCCATCCTGCACTGCGCCTGCTGAAACCCTCTTCTGTTTAATCTTGGATGTCTCCTCTACTCCTCTGCTATTAGCCTGCTCTGAAACGTGAAGACCTTCCAAGTAGAGTGTCCTCCAAACCCTCCTGCCCACACCAGCTGCTGGCTCAGCTCCTTGAGTTTGCAAACCCAGGGGGCATGGCTCCAGCCAGGTCTTGACTCCTCTGGTATGTCTTGTCATGTCTTAACTGTCCAAAAGAGGCAGCAAAAGAGTGCATCTAATTTTAATATCATTTATAGAAAACCACATTTATTATACAAAATGGCTACCTTAGGGTATAGTTAATCGTATCACAAGAGTTCCACAGAGGATTTTTTCCTGGAGCACTTTCTCTCCATCTTTTATAAAGGAAGACACATAAATCATTTCGTACTCTAGCCATTAGGCTCTAGGCAAGTGGTGGTTTTCCTTTTTCCTTATTTTTGAATTTTTACAATTGTGAGCACCAGTGCCTAATAATTTGTTGAGCTTCATTTAGGTTTGAAACAAAAGAGTCCCAAGAGGAAATACCCAGGTCTCTATACGTTACATTTACAGCCATTAATGAAACTGTATTTTTTTCATAATTTGAATTGGAGGTCACTTTGATTTTATGTCCACAATAGTACTATACGAATTGAGCCTAAATTTAAGAAATTGTGAAAAACCAGTTCCAGGCAGCTAAATCTAACGTGAAAAGTCCCTTGCACACTTCCTCGTAGGAGCGCTCTAAACAGGGAGACACGTGGGGAGTGGTTGTTAGTCTGCGGCTGCGCAGAAGCCCTGAAAGCAGAGAATGCGCCTGGGCCTCCTGCGCCGCCCAAAGGGCTTCTCCTGGAAAGTTCCTGAATCTTGGGAGCAGCGGAGCTGTCACCGACAACGTGCAGATTAGGTGTGTTTGCAGGTTTGGGAATGAGGCTGCTGCTAACCTGGTTCTTCTGCCAGTGTGGCAAAACCTTGAGGTAAAGATCAGCGAACTGATCTTTACCTCAGGGATTTACCTCAGGGATTTGGCGGGTGAGAAAGTATCCTCCGCAGCCTTTTCTTCGTTTGGGAGCTATGTGGAAACGGGTTTTCTCGGCTTGTTCATGTAGGCTTGGGGAACTGCTTTCTTTTCCAAAGCTCTGACTTCCACCCCATGATTTATATTCTCCTTCGGTGTAATTTCTAATTTCTTCACACCTCCCACTCCCAGGAGATTGGGGAAGGGGAGGGGACGGGCTGGGGAAGATTCTTCTAGAAAGTAGGAAATCGAAGAGGCCGTGAAGATGTGTAGGCCAGTCTCTGTCACTTGACTAGTGAGGAGACGGAGCGGTAAAGCAAGTTACAGTAAAGAGGTTATTGTGCAATGGTAAATTTATTTATATTTGAAAACTTGGGAAAGACAAAACCATAACGACAAAAGCCTAGAATATTAGGGCTTTGGACCTGGCATAAGAGGCCATTTGGTCCAACCGTTGATTTTCAGATGAGGAAACAGGCCACCTGGATCAGAAACAAAGGATTTTTTGAAAATTGGTGGCAAAGCAGTAACCAAAGTTTCAGGTTCTTGTTGGTTCCTCTGGCCCCTAAATCCCAGAGGGATTTGAGAATAACATAGGTAGACCTCAGTGAAGGTACATTCAGTTGATTGTGTTAACAGAGATAAACACTGAGTAGAAGAACGCTTGTTAATTAATAGTGACAAGCCTGCTTGCCTCATTCCTCAGTGTTGCTTATTGCGCGTGAAAAATATTCTATACATATCCAGCAAAATCCTGCAAGAACACTAAAGGCCCCTTAAAAATTATCTACCCCATTAATCCCTAATTATTTCCCAAAATGTCTGTTTCAGTTTACATTCTAACTACCTATGTGTAAGACTCCTTGTTGCTTCATATCCTTGTCAATTCTTTAATTTTTGTCACTCTTACTGCAGCTGTTCTCAGCAGTTCTATGAGATAATTAAATATGTAAAACATAATTTAAGAGATTATTTGCTCATGACTAGTACCATTCTAGATGTATAGAAGAAAAGCAAAATCATGATATATCATGGATATCTTAGGGAGGGCTAGGCAAACTGTGACCCTTGAGCCAAATCTGGCCCTCCACATTTGGAGCCAAGAATAGTTGTGGTTCAAGTGATTGAGACAAAAAAAAAGAAAAGTAATACTTGTGACACATGGACATTATATGAAATTCATATCTTAGTGTACATAGTTTTAAGAAATACAGTCACATTCATTTCCTTATTATCTGTAGCTTCTTTCACGCTGCAGTGGCAGAGTTGAGTCATTGCAACTGAACTTATATGGCTTACAAAGCCTGAAATATTTACTCTCCAACCTTATACAAAAAAGTTTCCTCACCTTGGTCTAATGCCATTAGAGTTTCATATCCCAGAACCCTAATTAAGAAGGCTCTCATGGGTACAAAATGATACCTCCTTGTCATCTTAATATGCGCGTAATTTAACTTTTTGAGTGTGTTATAAGTGAGCTTTTAAAAAGTAGGTAGAATTTTGGCAGGCAGAGATCAGGGTAGTTGTTTCAGATAGAAGAAAATAGTATGGTATGGTAGTGAGGTGAGAAAGTATAAGGTTTCTTTGTTATAGAGGGCAGGATTGACTATATAATTTACAGGCCCAGTGTGAAATGAAAACATAGAACCTCTTGGTTAAAAATTCACATTCTCAGGAAAGCAATAGGAGAATAATAGCGATAAACCAAGTATAGAAGCCTTTTAAGTGTGGGCCCTATGAGACTACACAGATTGCATGTCAGTGAAGCTGCCCCTGTTAGTGGGAAGTAATTCTGGAAAGGAAACATGGGGCCAGACTTTGGGAAGAGAAGTTTGAATGCTAGGCTAACAAATTTGGATTTAATTTCTTAAGCTTTAGGAAACCGTTGAAGTTTTCTGGACAGAAGAGTGATCTAGCTATAATTCAAGTTTTAGGAAAATTATTTGAGAAGAGTTTATAGAATAGATCTGAAAGGAGGGTTAGGAGGTAATTAGAGTAGCTCAGGCATGAGGTAATATACATGGTACTAACTGAAAAAGGAAAAGAGCTAGATCTAGATTTGGACTCATTCACTTTTTTTTTTCATTTATTGTGGAAAGAATATTTAATATAGATCTACCCTCTTAATAAAACTGTAAGTATATATTATAGTGTTGTGTACTCCTAGGTGGCACAATAGTAAAGAATCTGCCTGCCAATGCAGGAGACACAAGGGATGTCAGTTCAGTCCTTGGGTTGGGAAGATCCTCTGGAGTAGGAAATGGCAACCCACTTCAGTATTCTTGCCTGGAAAATTCCATGGACAGAAAAGCCTGGCAGGCTACGGTCCATGGGGTCGCAAATAGCTGAACACGACTGACCAATTGAGCATGTACACAGTGTTGTACGGCAGATCTCTAGAGCTTATTCATCCATGGAAGAAAATTACCTGAGTATAATGAAGGCCATGATGAGCTCACAGCTAGTAACATGCTCAAAGGTGAAAAAATGAACATTTTTCCTGTTAAGACCAGGAAGAAGGCAGATATGCCCACCTTCACCATTTCTATTCTGCATAGTACTAGAAGTCCTGGCCAGATCAGTTAGGCAAGAAAAAACTATTAGAACTAATATATCAATTCAGTAAAGTTGCAGAGTACAAAATCCACATATAAAAATCAGTTGCATTTCTGTATACAAACAACAAACTACATGAAAAGGAAATTAGGAAAATAATCCCGTTTATAAAAGCACAAAAAGGGTAAAATACTTAGGAATACACTTTACTAAGGAGGTGAAAGACTTGTATACTGAAAACTACAGAACATCAATGAAAGAAATGGAAGAAACAAGTAAATGGAATGATATCTTGCATCCGTGGACTGGAAGACTTAATAACTGTTAACATGTCCAGTCTACCAAAAGTAAACCCATTCATATTCATTCTGTAGGTATATATGCCCTTTGACACCATCCTCTCAGCCTGAATTTCCTAACATGTAAAATTATATAGTCTTTTCCTTTTCACATTTGTTGTTGAAGAACCAACCAGAACTGAAGTTCAGTGCTCAATTTCTTATGTTCTCTTTTGAGCATTCCTCACATTATAAAATATATATATTTAAATATGTGTATATACACATTCCATATCTAACTGATCTTTTGTTTTGTGATGGTTATGTCTCTATTCTGAGTAGCCTTTAATTTTATTATCAAGTTTGAATCACTTCAGCTTCCTCTCTCTCCTTTTTTCTCTCCAAACTGCCTGTTCTAGAAGGAAAAGCCTGGTTTGTGGATGCCAATTAAATCAAGTAACAAAATGTTTATAAACTATTTACTGTGGACTAGTATGGAGGAAGAACAAAAATTGAAATATCATTAGAAAAGGCTTCATGGAAATGCTGAGACATAATCTAAACTACAGCATAACTATAAGATTTGAACCTTCTAAGGAGTGGAAATAACAGACATGAAATTCTGTTACTTATAAGACATGGACCAGCTTTCCTTTGAGCACCCAAACTTTCTGTCTAAAAAAATAAAAATTACATGTTTAGAAGTAAGTCTAATGTACATTGTGCTTTTTGTTTACCAATATTTAGCATTTATTGAAGCTTACTATTTAATTATTAATGCAGTACACATTTTAATAATAATTACTACTTATTATGTGCTCTACTGTTTTACATGATTTATGTATAACACATTGATCTTCTTAATAGCCCTGTGGGGTAGGAAATATTATCCTCATTTTAAGGATAAGCAAACTGCAGCATGAAGAAGTTAAGTGATTTTCTCAAGGTCAGATCATTTACCAGTGGTAGGTAAAAGAGCCAAGGATTCAAATCAGGCAGCCTGGCTCCAGAGGCCACACTTGTAACCAGTACACTGTCTTGCTACTTTACGGTCTGATTTAATCCTCACAGGAATGTTGTAAAAGAGGGCGTAGTCTCTGCATTTTAAATTGGAGACAGCTGAGGGTTAGAGAAGTTAAGTAACTTGTCCAAGGGCATGTCAACTGGTAAGTGACAGAACCAGGATTTCAACCTAGGGTCTTCCCTGGTGGCTCAGTCTGCCTGCAATGCAGGAGACCCAGGGTCAATCCCTGCATCGGGAAAATCCTCTAGAGAAGGAAATGGCAACCCACCCCAGTATTCTTGCTTGGAGAATTGCATGGACAGAGGAGCCTGGTGGGCTACAGTCCATGGGGTCACAAAGAGTTGGACACGACTCAGTGACTAGCACTTTACCTTCACTCCAGCCCCAGAACTTGTGCTCTTGACCGTTATGATATATTGCCCTGACAATGACTAAGGCAGTCTTTAAGTAATTTTAAGAAAATAATTACTCATTTCTGGTTGTGCTGCGTCTTCGTTTCTGCCTGGGCTTTTCTCTAGTTTCAGCGAATGGGAACTACTCTCCGTTGCATTGTGTTGTGAGGCATGGGCTTTTCATTGTGGTAACTTCTCTTGTCGCCTAGGCTCTAGGGCACATGGGCTTCAGCAGGTGCAGCTCCCAGACTCCAGAGCACAGGCTGAGTAATTGTGGTGCATGGGCTTAGTTGCTCCACAGCATGTAGGATCTTCCTGGATCAATGATCAAATCTGTGTCTCCTACATTGGCAGGTGGATTCTTTACCTGAGTCACTAGGGAAGCCCTATCAGTCTTTATAAAAATAATCCTAAAACTGCATATTTTAGCCTTTAAAAAATCTAGATGCTCTTGATCCCATTTACTTTGTGTTTTGATTTTATGTTTGAGAATTCCCAGCATCTATAGCTCCCAAAGCCATACTGGGTAGATCTGCATGCAAGATAAGTTGTGCTCTCTGAGTTTGTCTCAATTTCCAATCCAGAAAGGTATGCCTATTTGGGGTGTTCTTTCCTCCTTTAAGAACACACCTTAGTCCTATCTTTTTCTTACCTCCATGTACATAGAACTTATTGTTGATATATCCTCATCATGGTAATTTCCGTGTTTTAAGAATATGAAAAAAAGCTGCTTCTAACAGGAATTTAGGAGATTCCTGTTTTGATAATTAGATATCTTCAATTTCATACTATTGTAGAAAATCTTACCACTTGAAAAAAGATCCTGTAGAAGCAAAGATTGTTTCCTAGCCTTATATGCAGTACAGGTTATTTTATCCAGAAGTTCAATGTGTTTTTCCTTTTGGAAAATAATTGGCATGTGGTAACTTTGGGGACCTTTTTCAATGACTGTCAAGGTGCTTCATGAAGGTTATTTTTCACTTTTCATAACGAAAGATTAGCTTTGCTTTCTTTGCTTGATTTCAGCTGTCTGGCATTAATTTTGGTTTTCATAGCAGCAAGAGTAAGCAACTGGTAATGAAGTAGAATTACTGTAGATTTCAGAGTCCCACCACTGGAAATATTTTGAATAGCTCCAGTGTTGGAACACCTGTGCTTCTTTTTTTGACACAATTTGCTAATTGAAAAATGATACTCATTATTATATGTAGCTATATTGTGGTATAATTGATGTGTAATTAATTGTAGTGTATATGATTTTTTGATACATTTATACACCTTTGAAATCATCACCACCAATCAATATAATGAACCGTAGCCGTCATTCCCCAAAGCTTCCTCCTACCCTTTCTAATTCTTCCTTCTGTCATTATTCCTCCATCATCACCGTTCTGTCACTGTGAATTAGTTTGCATTTTCCAAAGCTTTATACAAAGGGAATCACATAGTAATCTTTTTTTTTTTTTGGCTTCTTTCACTCAGCATAATAATTTTTTAGATCCAGGTTGTTGTGTGAATCGGTAGTTTCTTCCTTTACATTGCTGAGTAATACTAGAGTATAGATATATCACAATACCCATTCTTCTGCTGAGGGATATTTGAGTTGTTTCTAGCTGGGGGTATTATGAATAAAGCCTTTGTGTTTATCTCATTGTATAGACGTAGGCTTTCTTTTGCCTTTGTAAAAATACCTATGAGTGAAATGACTAGATTATATGGTGGGTATATGATTAACTTTTAAAGAAATTGCCAAGATATTTTCCAATCTGACTGTACCATATATTTTATGAATAGCAGTGTATGAAAGAATTCCAGTTTCTCCGTATCAACACTTGATATTGTTGTTGCTGTTTAGTCACTTAAGTCATGTCTGACTCTCTTGTGACCCCATGGACTGTAGTTTGCCAGGTTCCTCTATCCATGAGATTTCCTAGGCAAGAATACTGGAGTCCATTACCATTTCTTTCTTCAGGGCATCTTCCTGATCTAGGGATCAAACCCAAGTCTCCTGCTTGGTGGGTGGATTCTTTTCCACTGAGTCACCTGGAAAGCCCTGCCATTTAAATATAAGTGAAAGTGAAGTCGCTCAGTCGTGTCCAACTCTTTGCGACCCCATGGACTATAGCCTACCAGGCTCCTCTGTCCATGGGATTTTCCAGGCAAGAATATTGGAGTGGGTTGCCATTTCCTTCTCCAGGAGATCTTCCCCAACCCAGGGATCGAACCCGCATTGTAGGCAAACGCTTTACTGTCTGAGCCACCAGGGAAGTCTTTTTTAATATAAGGATTAAATATAGAGATAGGGATAAATTAAATATAGGGATAGGGTAAAGATTTCTCAGATATGCAGGGGGTCAAAGTGTATCTCTGTATCTACTGATAAATGTATGTGTCATGCATTCTTTTTTTCAAAAAACAACTAAAGAATGCTTCTGCAAAATGAAAAAATAAATCAAGGGCAACATAGCTCTAACACAGGAGAGAGGAGAAAGGAATTCCCAGGATGACAGCTAATGAATCAGACTGAGATCTCCAATTTATATTGAAGAGGGAAGGCTAGAGTCTACATGAGTGAGAAGAGAGCTCTAGGGGAGAAAAATGTAACTGAGGGAGTATTTGTGTTGGAGCATTTGAAAAAAGTACTGAAAGTCTTGTAAAAGTGATTTATTATTTTGGCTTGGTTAAAGGAGTTGACAGAAGTATATAATGATGGTAATAATACAATATGTCATATTTATGTTTTCCTATGGATTACGCCATTTGATTTTCTTAACTATTCTGAGATAATAGAAAGTCCAGTGTTATTCTTCTTCTTGTTTGTCATTATATTCCCATGAAAATATTTTCGAAGACATTGAATGATCACAGTAATAGATAACAAGACTAGATCCCTGGTCCAACTCCTGGTCTTTCTACTACACCATGGGTCTTCTATCAAAAAGTTTGAATGTGTATCTTATATTATTCTCCTAAACTAATTTAATTCATCTCTACACCTCAGATTTAACACATAAGAAAGGCACATGGCAAAAACCTCCCTCTTCATGGCAGTCAACCAGTAACCCCCTTACTTGTTCTCAGTTTGCTGTGACCTTTATTTTGCTTCTGATATCTGGACTTACTGTTTGAACTTGCTAAAAGTGCTGGGCACTGTGCTCAGCACTGGGAATACAAAGATGAATAAAACATGGTACCACTCCTTGAGGAGCTTCCAGTCTTTTCATTGAGAATACAACTATATAAACAAGTATAACTATGTTAATGATTGATATAATAAAGATATATTTGGAGTACTATAGTTCTACAAAAGAGGAAGGTCCTAATTGCCTGTAGAAAATGGGAAAAGTACAAACTGCTTATTATTAAAATTACATAGGAATTGTCAAGGAGAGGAGGGGGGTTTCAGTAAAAATATGTAAAGGGATGAGATGTGAAAAACATTTTGTCCAGGACTACAAGTTCTTCAGAATAGCTAGAGTATTTGTAATATGTTGAGGAATGGCAGGACATGAGGCTAAATAGGAAAGAATTTGTATACCTTCAGTTTAGACTTTGTTCTGTAAGCCATGGTGAAATATTGAAGGATTTTTAATTGGGGAGGAATATGATATTTATGATTTTGAAAGGTAATTCCGAGTATTGCAAAGTCAGTGGAATTGGAAAAATTTACGACCAGATCAAATGCCCAGTTTAAATCACCAGTGATAATTGAAGGGTAGCAGTAATGTCACCCTAGAATATGCCTATTTGGCATAAGGATTATTTTGAGCTAATTATTAAAAAAAAAACAGACACAGAAAAAGCTCTGAAAACAGAGTAAAAGTTACCCTTTTGTGAAGGATATTTACATTTATGAAAGAAATCTTTTGTAGGTGTCTTCATCTCTGTTTCTGGGAAAGTAGGATGATTCTAAATCACAGGAAACTCCTATCAGTGGAAATGGCACCAGCTTAAATCTGCATAACAAAACTTACCTTTGGTACGATGCCTTTCCTAATTGTTGTTCAGTTGATAACTCGTGTCCGACTCAGTGAGTCCATGGATTGTAGCCCACCAGGCTCCTCTGTCCATGGAATTCTCCTGGCAGGAATACTGGAATGGGTTGCCATTCGCTTCTGCAGGGGATCTTCCTGACCCAGAGATCAAACCATGGTCTCCTGCACTGCAGGCAAATTCTTTACTGTCTGAGCCACCAAGGAGTGAAGTCGCTCTGTAGTGTCTGACTCTGCGACCCTGTGGACTGCAGCCTACCAGGCTTCTCTGTCCATGGGATTCTTCAGGCAAGAATGCTGGAGTGGGTTGCCATTTCCTTCTCCAGGGGATCTTCCTGACCCAGGGTCTCCCACATCGCAGACCAACGCTTTACCCTCTGACCCACCAGGGAAGCCCCTTCCATAATTGGCCTCCCCCATGATGTCTTTCTTTTGTCATTAACTGAAGATGGTATTTAAGGTGGTAGCTTGAGCCATCTCAAGGATTTACTCAATTTTTCTGGGTATCTCCCATGTATACGTGAGGTATACGTGTTAATAAAATTCTGTTTGTGTTTCTCTTATCTGTCTTTTATAATAAGGGAGGGTTTAAGCCAAGAACTCAGAAGGGTAGAGGAGAAATTATTTTTCCTACCCTATATAATTGTCAAATAAAGTATGCCATATCTATACAAAAGAAAGTTACCCAGCCTTTACATATTTTTAAAAAAAGTAAGGAAAATGCTAAAAAAAAAAAAAATGTAAGGAAAATGCTTATGACACAATGTTAAATGAAAACACCTGAGTGTTCAGAAGTCCTAAATATGAGGAGATATATTCACAGATGCAAAGTCTCAAGTTCCTAAAAATTTTAGTTTTGGGACTTCTCCAGTGGTCCACGCTCCCACTGCAAGGGGCGTGGGTTTGATCCCTCTTCAGGGAACTGAGATCTTGCATGCTATGGGGCATGGCCAAAAAAAATGCTTTTTTCCAAAACTGTTTTATAGATAAATGCATTTCTAATTTTAAAAAGTCCCTTTAGTAGGGCTTTTTGTTTTGGGTTTCTTTCTTTTTTTTCATTTTAGTTTTATTTAATGTTAATTCCATGCTGTGTTTTGAACAATACAGATTCTATATCTGTGGCTCGTCAGATATCCAGTAGTAAAAATTAGCTTTAAGATACACACACTGAACAAAAGAGGTTGAGGGAGCTAAGGAGGGGAAGTGGGGAGCTAAAGGGAGAAGGAAGAAGAAACAAACAATTGAACACATATGAAATCTTTTCCATACCACCTTCAAGGCTAACCTGCTTCAGAGGGAGAGCAGAAGTAGGCCGGAGTGAGCAACCATGGATTGTTGAACTGTTACAAGCACCATGCTTTTCAGCAACATTTCAGCAGAGCTTGAAACACTTTTTACAGCAAACACATTACAACAAACTCCCCAAACAATTTTTAACCAACAGGACTTTTTAAAATAATTGACCTGATGACTGTAAAATTTATAGGGATGAGAAATGACCAAAGGATAGCTACAGCACAACTGAAAAAGAGTTAAGATGGAGAGACTTCCCATAAAGATATCAAGACTTTAAAAAAATCTATGATAATTAAAAAAGTATGACACTGATTTAGGAATAAGCAAACTGAGTAACTAAATAGAATAGAGAACCTAGAAACAGGTCTGTTAATATAGTTATACCATTGTATGACTAAGGTGGTATTATTAATGACCAGGGGGAGAAAGGAGACTGAATAAACAGTACTGGTACAACTAGATAGCCCTATTTTCAAAAAATGAAATTGGATCCCTACTTAAAAATCCAGATGAATAATTAAAGACTTAAATTTGAAAGGCCAAACTAAAAATTTAGAATACAATGAAGGAGAATATTTGACTTTGGAGTAGAGAAGGAAAAGAAACAAAAAAGCACTAATCATAAATGAAAAGATTGATAAATTTGACAATATTGAAAATTGTAACGTCTGTATCCGATATTACTGTTAGGACCAAACTGGAGCCAGGACAGGCTCTAAGGGGCAGGCTAGGCCTGAGGTTTAGTCTCTAGGAAAGCTGAGGCACTGGGAACTCCCGCAGGCAGTGTAGCTAGACCAATCAGAAAAATCCCCGTAGTCCCCTGCCTGCGCCAGACCCGAGCCAATCCAGATAGGGATGCGAGGTTTAAAAGTCCCGCGAGTGTGTACAGTTTAACCAATCAGCTATGCTGTTACAGAAACAAAGAACCGTCTGTATAAAAGTAGATGTGATTCAGAGCTCGGGGCTCTTGTCGGATTCCACTGTGCTGGATGAGACCTGGGCCCTAACTCAAGCTAGCAATAAACCCCTTTATGCTTTTGCATTGCTGTGGACGTCTTATTCTCTCAGTTTTAGGGACTCAGACTCTGGGCGTAACAATTACCGTAAAAAAGGGGGAAGACAAGTACAAACTGGGAGAAAACATAGCTAATAAAGACTGATATCCAGAATATGTAAAGAAATCCTACAAATGAATGAGAAAAGGAAATCTAATAGAAAAATGGGCAAAACATATAAGCTTGTCACAGAAATGGAAATATAGCTTAAGGGTGTTTAGTCTCAATATCAGAAAAGTGCCAAATTCAGACCATAATTAAATTCAGTTTGATGCTACTAGCTTTGCAGTAATTTTCACTTTTATTGCCACTCCCCTACCCCAGACATGTTTATCTTCAACTTTAGTGCACTGAACAGAATAACAGAATTGTTATTACAACATTTTCTTTTATTATTGGGTTGCTACTATACTATGCTTTGTTGTTGTGTTATCACTGCCTAGAATGCTTTTTCCCTTAGTGCAGTAGTTCTTAAAATGTGGTCCCCAGACCAGCATCAACAAGCATCACCAGTGTACTTTTTAGAAATGCCCCACCCCTGAACTGTCTTTTAAAGGATGTTTGTATAGTAAATAATTTTAAGTTAGAGATAGTTATGTTATTTGCCTCTAGAGCAGAGGGCAGGTATGCTTGCAGTCTCTTTAAAAAAGGTTGGGGCTTTCTGAGCTCTAACTTCCTTTCCTGTAGTGTAACCCGCTGTGTGTACAGATGGCTTTTGTCTCATGCCCCCGTGGGAACTGCCCTTGGGGAACTGCTAGAAGAAAATGGTGATACTCCTGTTGCTGTGAGTAGAAAACTGTCCTTTGTCTCTAATCCAGGAGTCTTATGTCTTTCCCTGTACCCATGAAACTCTTGCAGGTTAACTTTTTAGTTTGCAAGTAGGATGAAATTTCAGATCTCTCATAGTCCTTGACACATCTTTCTTCTCTAATGCTCTGAAATGGGAACCATTGTTTGTAATAATTGTTAATGGGAAGCATAATACTGAGTGAGCTTAACATACAAAGTATAATGACCTTCCCAGGTAGTGCTGGAGGTATAGACCCTGCTTGCTAATGCAGGAGATGTAAGAGATGCAGGTTTGATCCCTGGGTCTGAAAGATCCCCAGAGGGCATGGCAATCTACTCCACTATTCTTGCCTGGAGAATCCCATGGACAGAGGAGCCTGATGGGAGTATAGTCCATGAAGCGAACTGTCAGTCACTCAGTCGTGCCTGACTTTTTTGCTACCCCATGGACTGCAGCCCACCAGGCTCCTCTGTCCATGGGATTTTCCAGGCAAGAATACTGGACTGGGTAGCCATTTCCTTCTCCAGGGGATCTTTCCGACCCAGGGATTGGACTCCGGTCTCCTGCACTGCAGGCAGATTCTTTACTGACTGAGCTATAGGGTCGCAAAGAGTTGGACACAACTGGAGAGACTTTAACAAAAACAATGTATAACAAGACAGATACTCTTTTAGTGTCAAATTTTGACTGTCAAATATTCTTTAGAATGTCTCCATTACCCTAATTTTATTTCTTTCTGAAATTTACTCATTCATCAAGCAAACATTTCTATGTGTTATTTTTGCTGTTATTTTTCTCAGATTGTTGGCACCACCAGAAGCTGATTTCATCCAAAGAGATGGCTGAAAGTGATGGAAAAGAAAAAATAAAATGGACAACCACCATTATTATTAGCTCATCTCTTAAGGTAAAAGAGGCATTTGGGCCATTGATCTTGAATTAAAAATTAAGCAATAGAACAGTATTTTAAAATACCTTTAGCTTGATTATCCAAAGTTGTGTGAATCAGCAACTATATAATCTAAAATGTATTTTAAAGATAAATTAGGAAGATCACTGCATCCATTTTCCTACTTGTCTAAATATCTGAAAGTTGGACATTTTCTTAAGTTTTTCTTTTTTTTTTTCTCGCTAAGCCTATTCTAAGAGATGTTAAATGATTCCAGAAACAACAATTCATATGAACATGTATTACTTAAGGCTTTTTGGAGAAGTACACAACAGGAACTGACCTGTCTAGACTTAGCAGCATTGAGAGGAAACTGTCCCTACAGCTTGAAGGGGGAAGGAATGGGAAGTTGAATGCCTGAGGGTAATTGATCAGTGTTTTTAACTCTGCAGCTAGCAGGATTATCTAACCCTTTCCTGGATGTTTATCTTATGGATACCACCTAATGTCTAGAATGAGGGGGCAAGAGATGATTCTTCATGGTAAAGAAGAGAGAGGTTAGAAGACTTTGAATATGACTTTTTTTAATCTACCCTGTTCTTTCATTGTTGCCTCAAGCTGCCCTCTGCTCTGTTGGCTCTAGCCATCTAGCCCCATACCCATCACTGGAATTGTTCATGGTTCTTTTTGTTAGATTTCTGCAATCAGTATTTTTCTCCCATATTTCTCCTGTTTCTTTAGCTTTGTCAGAGTGATTTTAAGAGAGGAAGACAGCAACCAATACTATTTGCCAAAAACAACTGCTTTTATTGTTTTATTTATCTTATTTTATGCTATTTGTCTCACCTTTTCTGTTTTTGCTTTTTTTCTTTTTTGGTCCCTTTTTGTATTGTTAATAGTCTCTTTTTCTTTAAGTAGCTTTGGAAGTTATAAGCTCTATTTCTGTTTTTTAAGAGTTACCCTAGAAAATTTTACATACATACTTAGCCCCACAAAGTCCAAAGTAAATAATAACTTTTTATTGTTTTTGTTGTTCAGTCGCTCAGTTGTGTCTGACTCTTTACAACCTCATGGACTGCAGCATGCCAGGCTCTTCTGTTCTCTGCTGCTGCTAAGTCGCTTCAGTCGTGTTCGACTCTGTGCGACCCCATAGACGGCAGTCCACCAGGCTCCCCCATCCCTGGGATTCTCCAGGCAAGAACACTGGAGTGGGTTGCCATTTCCTTCTCCAATGCATGAAAGTGAAAAGTGAAAGTGACGTTGCTCAGTCGTGTCCGACTCTTTGCGACTCCATGGACTGCAGCCCACCAGGCTCCTCTGTCCATGGGATTTTCCAGGCAAGAGTTCTGTTCTCTGCTGCCTCCCAAAGTTTGCTCAAATTCTTGTCCATAGAGTGGGTGATTCTATCTGACCATCTCATCCTCTGTCGCCCCTTCTCTTTCTGCCCTCAATCTTTCTCACCATCAGAGTCTTTTCCAATATGTCGGCTGTCTGCATCAGATAGCCAAAGTATTGAAGCTTTAGCTTCAGCAACAGTCCTTCCAGTGAATATACAGGGTTAATTTCCTTTAGGATTGACTAGTTTGATTTCCTTGCAGTCCAAGGGACTCTCAAGAGCCTTCTCTAGTATCATAATTCAAAAGCATTAATACTTCAGTGCTCATCCTTATGTCCAACTTACATCCATACATGACTACTGAAGAAACCATAGCTTTGACTAAACAGACCTTTGTTGGCAAAGTGATGTCTTTGCTTTTTAATACACTGTCTAGGTTTGTCAAAGCTTTCCTCCAAGAAGCAAGTGTCTTTTAATTTCATGGCATAGTCATTGCAGTGATTTTGGAGCTTAAGAAAATAAAATCTGTCTCTGCTTCCACTTTTTTCCCTTCTATTTGCCATGAAGTGATGGGACTGGATGCCATGATCTTGTTTTTTTTAATGTTGAGTTTCAGGCCAGCTTTTTCAGTCTCCTCTTTCATCCTCATCAAGAGGGTCCTTAGTTCCTCTCACTTTCTGCCATCAGAGTGGTATCATCTCGATATCTGAGGTTGTTGATATTTCTCCTGGCAATCTTGATTCCATCTTGTGGTTCACCCCGCCTGGCATTTGCATGATGTACTGTGCATGGAGGTTAAACAGGATGACATTATACAGCCTTGTCATACTCCTTTCCCAATTAGGAACCAGTCCATTGTTCCATGTCTGGTTTTAACTGTTGCTTCTTGACCCACATACAGGTTTCTCAGGAGACAGATAATGTGGTCTGGTACTCCCATCTCTAGTAATTTTCCACAGTTTGTTGTGATCCACACAGTCAGTCTTTAGCATAGTCAGTGAAGCAGCAGTAGATGTTTTTCTGGAACTCCCTTGCTTTTGCCATGATCCAGCGAACGTTGACAATTTGATCTCTCGTTCTTCTGCCTCTTTGAAATCCATCTGAAAGTTCTTGGATCACCTACTTCTGAAGCCTAGCTTGAAAGATTTTGAGCATAACCTTGCTAGCATGTGAAATGAGCACACTTGTACGCTATTTTGAACATTCTTTGGCATTACCCTTCTTTGGGATTGGAATGAAAACTGACCACTTCCAGTCCTGTGGCCACTGATGAGTTTTCTAAATTTACTGACATATTGAGTGCAGCACTTTAACAGCATCATCTTTTAGGATTTTAAATAACTCAGCTGGAATTCCATCACTTCCACTAGCTTTGTTTCTATTAATGCTTTTTAAGGCTCATTTGACTTCACACAACTGGTAAAGAATCTGTCTGCAGTGTGGGAGACCTGGGTTGGGAAGATCCCCTGGAGAAGGGAAAGGCCCACTCTGGTATTCTGGCTTAGAGAATTCCATGGACTTTACAGTCCATGGGGTCGGAAAGAGTTGGACACAAGTGACTTTCACTTTCACTGACTTCATGCTCCAGGATGCCTGGCTTTAGGTGAGTCACCACACCATCGTGATTATCTGGGTTATTAAGACCTTTTTTGTATAGCTCTGTATGTTCTTGCCACCTCTTCTTAATCTCTTCTGCTTCTGTTAGGTCCTTATCATTTCTGTCCTATATTGTGCCCATCCTTGCTTGAAATGTTCCCTTGATATCCAGTTTTCTTGAAGAGATCTTTAATCTTTCCCAATCTTTTATTTTCCTCTCTCTTTGCATTGTTCATTTAAGAAGGCCTTCTTATCTCTCCGTGCTATTCTCTGGAATACCACATTCTTTTGGGTGTATTTTTCCCTTTCTCCCTTGCTTTTCACTTTTTTCTTCAGCTATTTGTAAAGCCTCCTCAGACAATCACTTTGCCTTCTTGCATTTCTTTTTCTTTGGAATGGTTTTGGTCACTGCTTCCTGTACAATGTTATGAACCTCTGTGCATAGTCTTCAGGCACTCTGTCTACCAAATCTAAATCTTCGAACCTGTTCATCACCTCCACTGTATAATCATAGGGATTTGATTCAGGTCATATGTGAATGGCGTCGTGCTTTTCCCTACTTTCTTCAGTTTAAGCCTGAATTTTGCAATAAGGAGTTTAAGATCTGAGCCACAGTCAGCTCCAGGTCTTGTTTTTTGCTGACTACATAGAGCTTCTCCATCTTTGGCTACAAAAAACATAATCAGTTTGATTTTGGTGTTGATCATCTGGTGATGTCCATGTATAGACTCATCTCGGGTTGCTGGAAAAGGCTGTTTGCTACTTATCTTCCTCTTACATGACAAATAAATCTTAGAACACTAATTCCAATCACCCTCTTCTGTATTGTATTTGTTGTTATCATATAGTTTAATTCTCTCAATTTTTTAACTCCACAATGCATTATTATTACTTTCTAAAGTTAGTATTTGTTCAGATTTACTCATGTCTTTGTTACTTTCTTTGCTCTTCTTTTGGCTCAAACCTTCTGTTTTGGATCATTTTCCTTTTTATCTGAATAATACATAATTTAGAAATTACCTCAATGAGGACCATCTCTGTCTTCCTTTCAAAATACAGTTGACCCTTGAACAGAGTTGGGATTATAGGCACTGATTCCTGCACAGTTGAAAATTCACCTTTAACTTTACATTTGGCCCACTGTATCAGCAGCTCTGCATGTGAGGATTCAGTGAACCTCAGATTGTGTAATATATGTATTTATTGAAAAAATTCTACATATAAAGGGACCCACACAGTTCAAATCCATGTTGTACAAGAATCAACTATATTTTTGTTTCCCCCTTGATCTTGAAAGATGTTTTAAAAATGAATTTAACTGAGGTGGGACTTATATACAATAAAATACACATTTAAAGTATAAGCTTAATGAATTTTGACAAATTTGTGTACCTGTGTAACCATCACCCCAATCAAAATATATAGAACATTTTCATCCAGAAAATTGCTTCATGCCCTTTTATAATCAGTCCTTTTCCAGTTCCCTGCCTCAAGCAACTGTTGATCTGATTTATCTCAGATTTATAGTTAGTTTTGTCTGTTGTAGTTGTTCAGTTGCTCAGTCATGTCCAACTCTTTGCAACCCCATCAACTGCAGCATGCCAGGCTCCCTGTCCTTCACTATCTCCCGTAGTTTGCTCAGATTCATGTCCACTGATCGGTGATGGTGTCTAACCATCTCATCCTGTGCTGCCCCCTTCTTCTTTTGCCTTCAGTCTTTCCCAGTGAAAAGTAAAAGTTGCTCAGTCATGTCCAACTCCTCGAGACCCCATGGACTGTACAGTCCAGGGAATTCTCCAAGCCAGAATACTGGAGTGGGTAGCAATTCCCTTCTCCAGGTGATCTTCCCAACCCAGGTCTCCTGCACTGCAGGCGGATTCTTTACCAGCTGAGCCACAAGGGAAGCCCAGTCTTTCCCAGCATCAGGGACTTTTCTAGTGAGTCACCTCTTTGCATCAGGTGGCTAAAGTATTAGAGCTTGTTTCTCCGTCAGTCCTTCCAGTGAATATTCAGGGTTGATTTCCTTTGGGGTTGACTGGTTTGATCTGTTACATCCTTTTATATAATTTCTAATTCTTTGCCCAGATTCTCAATCTTGCCTTTTATCTCCTTGAATATGGTAAATAGCTATTTAAGGCACATGTAACTTTACTGTATGTATGTTCTGTTACTGTTTCTATTACTTGTTGTTTCTCATAGTTCTCTTTTCATGTAATTTTGTCTCTTTATATGTTTGATTATTTTTGATTGTTTGTTGGAATTTGTATTTGAAAAAAAAAATGTTTGTAGAAATTATTTGAGGCCTAGAATAGTGTTATATTCCTCTAGAGAAACCTTAATTCTGAGAGAAAATTAAACCTTTAAGTCTCTAAGCAGGGTTTCCAGATAAAATATAGGTCACTTAGTTAAACTAAAAAGTTTAGGTAAATAATGAATATAGTTTAAGTTCATCCCAAATATTGCATGGGACATACTTATATTAATACTAAAATATCATGTTTATCTGAAATTGAAATTTAACTGGATGTTCTATATTTTTATTTGCTGAGCTGGCCACCCAGCTTCTATTGTATGTAATAAAGGAGCTTACGTCCTGTTCATTTCTGTGATACTTGTTACGTTTGAATTGAGAAAATATTCAGATAATTTTGTTCTGTAGCTGAAATGAGGAGACCTAATTGAGAAGAGTTGCTCTAGGGAGTGCTTCTGCAAGGTGCTTGGGAACACTAGTAATACAGTATCACTTTAATCCAATTTTAGGGATTGAAATGGTGTGAAGCTAGGCTGCAGCCCCTATGAGAGCTGTTCTACTTTTGTCAAAAGCTCTCTTCAGCCTCTCATCTGTCTCTTCCTGAATTGACAGATGCCCTCAGGGGAGAAAATGGCCTAAATGCCTCTTTCTTATCTTTGAATTTCTGTATAGGTCTTGGTCTTGTAATTTTTCACTATCCTGCTAGCTCTCTGATGCATTCAAGCAGGTTTTTAAAAATTTTCCAGCTTTTCTAGATGCCTTCAGCAGGGGAGTTGGCCTAAATTACTTAATCTGCCATCACTGGAAGCAATATATAATTTGAAAACAGCAGAAAACTCATGGGAAGAGTCTTAATTGAACTCTAGGTCAGGATCTGTTTGAGTAGCATAAAATACTCTATCTTTAGGAAGGAATCAAGTATTTGGTACCTAATTCCAACCTGTGTACTTAAAATATACACAGGCAAATATATGATAATAATGAGGCAAAATATAAAATAAATGTAAGGGATTTCTATCTACTTGGAGACTAACAAACTTAGACTTCTAACCAGTCAGTAAATACTATGAACCACTTATATTTTAATGCTTTGCTAAGTCGCTTCAGTGGTGTCCGACTCTTTACAACCCAATGGACTGTATCCTGCCAGGCTCCTCTGTCCATGGGATTTTCCTGGCAAGAGTACTGGAGTGGGTTGCCATGCCCCTCATCTAGGGGATCTTCCTCCTGTGTCTTCTGCATTGCAGGCAGATAATGAATGCTAAGCCACTGGGGAAGTGCTTTAGGTAATAATCTAATTGTTAATAGCTTCTTTTATAAAGATTTGATCATTGAGACGCTAAATGCAGTCTCTCCATAGAGAAAAAAACTTAAAAAAAAAAAAAAAAGTAAAAATATTTAGTTCTCCTGGAATTCACTGTGGGTTTGGAAATGAGTTGTGTTACTACAGCTGTTACTTAAGGAAGAAATTAAGAGCAATATGAAAGAGTTAAACTATAAGAGCAAACATAAACTTCTTTTTAAAAAACAACTTAAAGATGGATTCTGACATGCATTAATGAATAAATAGAAGGTGACGTGTTTCTTGGATGTGGAGTGCTAGATGATTGACAGAACCATGAAGTGCCATACAGAAAACTACAAAGACACAATCAATTCTTCAGTTCATTTGTTTACAGTTACTGTTAGTAAACTTTTCAAATGTTTTAAGCACTTAGGTGAGTTAGAAAATATGTATGAAGACAATAGGACTTTGGGTTTAAATACTAAGCATCTATTTCTAGGCCGCAAATATTTCTAATTTCCTATTTATCCACATAATTATGGGTATGTGAAGAATCCATCTTCAAGTTGCTTTTTAGAAAGAAGTTTGTGTTTGCTCTTATAGTTTAATTCTTTAATATTGTCTTTAGTTTCTTCTCTAAGTAACATGACTAGTACACAACTCATTTCCAAACCCACAGTGTATTTCAGTAGAACTAAATATTTTTAGTTTTTTTAAGTTTTTTTCCTCTATAGAGAGAGCACATTTAGTGTCTCAATGATCAAATCTCTAAGTGTACAGTTATAAAAGAAGCTATTAAACTTCATGTTTTTTCATTAGCTTTAACTAACTATTAAAAAGATGTTTTAATTCTAAAAATTTCTGAAAAATTTTTTTTTAAGAGTTATGAAGTTGCAGCTGCCCTAGAAAACCGAAGCCACAAGGTTCGGTATTCAGATTCAGTAGAAAATGGATCAATTATATTTTCTCTTTCTGGTACAGTATATTTGCTGACTTCTTGATTTAAGTTTGTTAATAAATACGTGCACGTAAATTCTAATTATTTGGTAGTTTAGTAACGAAGTAATAAGCTTAAGGTGTTACTCTTTGGGAAGGGTGAATGTGTAATAAAACTTTGTTACTCCTGCAAAAGCAGTACGTATGGCCAATTACAAAATACATTCCTTTTTAGATTACAATTGTTGAACTAAAGTTAAATCACTGGAGTCTAGTAGAGGATGGTACAAACTACTTGCTTTGAAACTAACATGAAAGTACAACAAAGCCACCCTCCCTAACAATCAACATTTAAAGTATTACTCATATTAATGAAGAGGCTAGCATCATATTGATCAAAATCCATATACAAAAACAATGCAGGATGTAAAGCAATCATCCTTCAATTAAAAAAATTAGGTGGGAAAAAAACAATATAGGCGAACGTTTTTCATGATTTTGTACAAGAGTTTACTGAACATAATATAAAACAAATACTAACTAAAAGAACCAAATGGGGACAAATGTTCCTGAAATCATAAAACCATACAACTGTGAGTCATAGGCAAAGGAATTAGACTAGGATATGAGAAAACTGGGGACATGAGAAGGGGGCAGCTCTACTTGTGCTTGGAAAATGACAGAAGTGATAAGATGTGGAGGTAAAGGATTTTATTAGAATGGTTATGAATAGACCTGTACTCTAACAGAGATTTTGGAAGACAAGCACTTTCAAAAGCTCCGAGAAATAGACATCCAAGCTGAAAATGGTCCAGCCTCAAATTCATCCTTTCTGGTTGTAGAGAGCCCTCTAGAGAGAAGTAAAATATTTTTGGTAAATACCTACTCTATTGTATGCTTTGGTCACTTTATATACATTCTCTTATTTAATCCTTTTAACAAACTGATCAATGAACTATTATTCTAACCTTACAGATGAGGTAATTTAGATTCAGAAAGGTTATATAAATTTTTAGTGTTAAGTTCATTCAATTAGTATAATGGCATAGTTATTTACTTCCTGAGATTGTGTCTTCCACTCATTTTTTAAAGAGCTAATCAGATTAAGCGTCTCTTCTGGCCCATTCTATTTTGGGGAGGTTGGGGGAAGACTGCCACATGGCATGCAGGATCTTAGTTCCCCGACCAGGGATCGAACCTGTGCCCTCTGCAGTGGAAGCACTGAGTCCTAACCAGTGGACTACCAGGGGAGCCTTCTGGAGCATTCTTATACCCTTGATACTGTTTCAGAGACCCTAGATATCTGCTCCTGAGTGTGTTAATTTATATAATGGTTTATGTTATGATACAAAAGATTCTCCAAGGAATAACTAAAAGTTTGCTTAAAACTACTTTTCTTTAGTTGATTTCCAGCTTTTAAAAATTATAACATGAAAAATTAACATGTAACTAAAATTAGGCCTTACATTCATTGTGGATAGTGCCTAAAAGGAAAAAAACAGTTACTGACCCAGAAAGGGTTCTCCCCTTAAATATTTAGATTGTCATCCTTTTGTTACAGAGCACTTCAAAGAACTACCTAATTATTTTGCTGTGTAAGACTTTTGTTATAGTGATTTCCATCTGCTATAGGTTTAGGGCCTGGACACTTACATATATGTTTAACTTATAGTTATTTTTGTTGATTTTACTAAGTTTATAAAAAAATTTTATTAATATGACAAAGTGACATTTTATATTACATTCACCTTTCCTAGGAGTTGCATTTTTATTGATGGATGCTAGAGAATGCTTTATGTCTGCTGAAGAAATATTTCTAGCCAAAATTGAGAAGTTTATTAACATTCACCAAAATAGTTTTTTGGTTCTGTCTGCTGCCCTGCATGGACCTGAAGAATGGAAACTGATGTTCAGGATTCAGCAGAGGTATGGACAGTAACACTACAGACCTATTTTCCTTAAGTTACTTTATGTACTTCAGTCTGAATTGTTTCAGGCAAGTGAATTATGTTTTGCCAAAAGATAAACTTTATAATGTTAACCTTTCATTTTTAATACAACGCAGGCCAAAGAGCTAGTCTATGAATGAGGGTGACAAGTTTCAGAATGCATGCTGATTTATGGAATTCTTCAGCAAGACTAAATCAGAAGTGAACACTTTTTAGTCAATTAAGTTCTGGTTTTAAAGCCATATTAAACCCTCTGTGGAATAAGGCAGGCATGAATGAATAAAAAAATGACAAACAATAAAGGATTTTTGTCTCTTCTTTCTACTTAGGATAACAAATATAAGTCATATGACCTATTTAACTTAAACGATTTTTTTCTCCCCCAGATTCCTGGGTAGTAACTTACGGATACTTCCAGTACACAACACAGTAAATGCTGTTAATCTTATGTGCACCATAGCTAAGGTAAGTCACCTGAGGAAAATGACATACATACATACATACACACTGATAAACTTTGAGATTCTTTACTTCAAAATGCATTCCCTGTTCAATGGAACTGACAAATATTGTTTCCCTTAGAGAAGTTGCTATTTCCAAACACATGCAATTCTTTCCCAAGCCTGAACTTGGCCTCTCAAGTCTTGTCAATTCCAGTAGCAACTATCAGAATCACTCATTCAGGTTAAAAGATCATTTGGTCATATATACATTGTGTTGGCTCTATTGGTTACTTAAAAAGTATAAATATTGGTAGTCATGAACTGTCAGAGTGCAAACATGCTATTTTATAACTTGACTAGTTTCCACTTTTCTTTTCATGCTTGTTCCCCATAAAGTGTGCTCCCAACTCCCATAGGCAGAGTTAGGTGTTCCTTACTCTTTTACTTGGAACAGATCCCTGTTGAAGCAATTCTTAATAGTATTCTACTTTTCTGGTTTGCATGTTTGAAATTCCATAAAGACAAAGATCAGGTATTTTTCTATTACTCTAATAACTCATACATAGTACTGATTATGGAGAAGGCAATGGCACCCCACTCCAGGACTCTTGCCTGGAAAATCTCATGGATGGAGGAGCCTGATAGGCTGTGGTCCATGGGGTCATGAAGAGTCGGACATGACCCAGTGACTTCCCTTTCACTTTTCACTTTCTTGCATTGGAGAAGGAAATGGCAACCCACTCCAGTGTTCTTGCCTGGAGAGTCCCAGGGACGGGGGAGCCTGGTGGGCTGCCGTCTATGGGGTTGCACAGAGTCAGACACGACTGAAGTGACTTAGCAGCTTAGCAGTACTGATTAATATCTGTTGAATAAGTTAGGTATTTTAAGATGTGATCCTGTAAAAAATACCTTATTTCTTAAATAATGTTGCATGTTTATATCTTCTTCCAGATCACCTCCAAATCATACATAGATAGCATCTGCTACAGAATGGCAACAACTAAAGCTTACATCATTGAGCAAAGTCCTGTGTGGAAAACACTTCAAAAGATAAAACTGAGTGGTGATACATTTAACCCAAATTAGATTATCAACTATAAATGTTTTTTGGGAAGGATATTAAAATAAAATACATATAATTAAAAATGATTTTACTTTCAGAGTTCTGTTAATTCCTTTAATAATGTTCAAAAAATATTGGTACATGTATATAAAACTTAGATTGAACCTTCTTAATGATACAAATTAAGCTGGAAGAACAAATGTTTAATTGCAGATAAGTACACAGCATTTTCTAATAAGCCCCCTGGGTTAAAGAAAAAGTCATATATACCTTTTTATAATACAAGCCACTATTTCTAAAATTAATCTTCACAGATACTTTTACACTGTAACTACTGCTGGAAAGCTGGTGATAGAGGACTGTGCCTTCTAAGACTCCTGAGGCAGGGGAAATAAAGGGAAATTAGGAGTAGTACGCAGACTCAGAATTTTTCCCTAAGCTCTTACAGTGCTATGATAGCCAGTTTAACACTAGGCGTTCTAAAATAGCATCTAACTGGAACATGAAGTGTATCAGAATTTTTATAAACTCAAAACTGTATGAATAAAGGTAGTTCCAGTACATTTTATGAAATCATAATATAAAATTATTGATTCGTAGTATTTAACAGTAGTATTTAAAATACACATGGGCATTATTTACCCATATAGATACCTTTTTAAAAGCAAACAATGCTACTGATCCATAATGTGTCATTGCTGAAACAGAGAAGAGAAGCTACATTTATTTTCAGTGTGTTTTACAGAAAAACGTCTATAAAGGTATTAAATAAACCATAATGAAAAATATAGTGTACTACTAGTTTTTATTTAGGAGATGGAGCTTTCACTTTACCCCATATTTTCCTCAGAGGTAGACTTTGTTTTTGTTTCAATGAGTTCTTCTACTCGAGCCAGAACACTTTCAATCAAATCAAATGTGAAAAGAGCTGAATGTAGGACCTATAATGCCAAGAAAAGTAGTTACTAAGGCTGCGTTTAAAACAAAGCAAAGCAAAAAAGAGAAAAGAGTTCAGTTGGACGTAGCTTAGGAAAATTTCATATCTACCTTAAGTTGCATTTCAGGAGGCATATTTGGGATCTCTTCTCTACCTACATTTAGTGAACAATGATCTTTAGACTTCTGGACTTCTATAAGAGAAGGAAAAAAACGTATCACACTTAACCATTATAAACTCAGATTTCAATAATAAATTTATAATTTGTTTACTAACTTAAAAAAAATGCCAGTTATTTGTGTAAATTAAGTCTGATGGTTTTAATAGCTAGTTATGTTGTTGTTTAGTTGCCAAGTCATGTCAGACTCTTGGACTGTAGCCTGCTTGCTAGGTCCTTTGTGGGATTTCCCAGGCAAGAATACTGGAGTGGGTTGCTATTTCCTTCTCCAGGGGATCTTTCTGACCCGGGATTGAACCCATGTCTCCTGCATTGGCAGGCAGATTCTTTACCACTGATCCACCAGGGAAGATTTAATAGCTCAGGGTATGCTAAAAACTGGCTGTGAACAAATAAAAATATCAAAATTCTGTAACATGTGAATTAATGTTTCTTCAGGTGAACAGCATTATTTTGGCATGTACAAGATGAATGAAACTTTTGTCAACATAAAATCAGAATTATAACCTGTCACACTAAGACAAAATTTTTATTTATAGTGATGTCTATACAAATACCACCATAGTTATATGGAAAAGATTACAAGATTATTAGAATAGAACTGCTGTCCTTAAAAAGTAATTTTGAACCTAAGATTCTTTCTTGTAATTTGTACAAATTTAGTAGAGGTTGAGATTTAATAAAGATGTCATGGGGGATGGACCCCGCAATACTGAAAGAAGTGCAATGATATCGAAACAGAAATATCTGTGATACAATTAGTTTCTAATCAGAACTTGAGGTTTTAAACCAGACTGCTCCAGTTTGGTTTAAATATTTTACCCAATTTCAGTATTAACTGGAGTACATATTCACAAAGAATCATTTAAATTATATATAAAATGACTCAGTTGTCATGGTTCCTTGTTGGCTATAAGTTACACAAGTATAAGATAAAGTTCTTTATTAAAGTTCTTTATTTAGAATATAAATGAGTTTAAAAAATCTGACTAATTTTTAGGCTTAACTGGAAATGAAATTTCACATTACCAACCTTGGCTATTCTTAATTTCTGCTTCATAATGTGCTTTTGACATATTGAGTCCTGTATGGAGGGGCTTTAAGAAATTATTCTCAATCTTTTCAAGTTCTGTCCACAAACCAGTCTGTTTGGAAGAATTAATGAAACAATTAGTTATTTCCTTCAAGATTTAATGCCTACTAGTATTAAACATTAAAAGATGCTTACTCCTTGGAAGGAAAGTTCCAACCAACCTAAATAGCATATTAAAAAGCAGAGACATTACGTTGCCAACAAAGATTCGTCTAGTCAAGGCTATGGTTTTTCCAGTGGTCATGTATGGATGTGAGAGTTGGACTGTGAAGAAAGCTGAGCGCCAAAGAATTGATGCTTTTGAAGTGTGGTGTGGAGAAGACTCTTGAGAGTCCCTTGGACTGCAAGGAGATCCAACCAGTCCATTCTGAAGGAGATCAGTCCTGGGTGTTCATTGGAAGGACTGATGCTGAAGCTGAAACTCTAATACTTTGGCCACCTCATGTGAAGAGTTGACTCATTGGAAACAACCCTGATGCTGGGAGGGAGGGATTGGGGGCAGGAGGAGAAGGGGACAACAGAGGATGAGATGGCTGGATGGCATCACTGACTCAATGGATATGAGTTTGGGTAAACTCCAGGAGTTGGTGATGGACAGGGAGGCCTGGCGTGCTGTGATTCACGGGGTTGCAAAGAGTCAGACACGACTGAGTGACTGAATTGAACTGAGTATTAAACAAGGGCTGAGTGTTGGAGAAACAGAAATGAGTAAGGCATGATCCTTGCCTTTCAAAGTAGAGTTGACTTTATTAATACATTCATTACTACATCTAGTTATTGTATGTAAATACTAATCAAAACAAAAACGCACTCATTTAGCATATTCATTATTGTGCCATTTGGACAGCTTCTGGTTTTGATAACTTACAAGTTTTATCCATGAGAAAATTATCTGAAAATAATCCACAGAGTCTGAGACATTTCTCTTTCCTTATAAACCATCCCCACAATGACTCTATGTTGTAAGTCCCCTTCAACTCCTTATCTTTCTAATGATATCCTTGTCACAGATCTAGTGCCAGAGGATTCTATTCCTTCTCTATTGATGGAAACTTCTAACACAAAGCTGACTTAAGACTTTCTGGGTGATCAATAAAGATGGAAATTTTACCTGCCTGGGACAGCTTAGGATTATTTTGTCATTCGTATTAAAGATTTTTGTTCTAAAAACATTTCTTCCTATAGTACTAAAAGGGAATCATAAAGTCTTAAGTCTTAGTTTTTCTTTTTTTTAGGAAGAAAAAGAAAATTCACTAGTATTGCTCAGTTTCCAGTTACTTATTACAAAGGAAAGTAGCTTAGGCAAAAAATGAAAACTTAGGAATCCAATTATCCTTAACTAGAACTGGATCATATGAAAACCTATTTTGTAATTGAGCTTATTTTGATCCAAGTACTATATAACATTTAACATATACAGCCCTCAAATCTACACATATCTGTGTTGAATAATTTATAATTTCACTGTCACTTATATCCCTTTAATTTAAATCTGTCCTTTCTCATTATTCCTATATTATAAGGACAAGTGGAGTTCTTGAGGAAATATCAAGAATCCACAATCTCAAAAATATGCATACTTTTCCACTCACCATCTATGAACTTAACCTGCGGAAGAATTAAAGATGTAATGATTTCACTGCAGATACATTTATAAAAATGTTTAAATAGTGAAAAATTGGAAATAATGAGTTTTTCACATCAGGAGTGGGATAACTTCCATATCTACACAATGGAACACTATACTGCTGTTAAAATAGTACTCTTCAGTACATACTGGCGAGTAGCTAAAAAAGTGATAAAAAGGCTGCAGTATGACTCCTATATGATCTTTTTTAAAAAAGTATGTTCAGATTTGCTGGTATAAAGCCTAAAAGGGCATACACTGTAATATCAAAAATAAATGGTGAGATTTTATTATTTTCTTTTTGCTTATTTATCCTGATTTTTAAACAATGAACCGTTTCAGCTGTATGCTTTAAAAAACATTTTTAAACATCCATTAAAATCGTAAGATTTTGTCCTTACATGAAAAACGTGGGTTATGCATTAGTACAGTAGAAACTTCCGAGTATAGTCACACAGGATATCAAGCATGTTACACTACCTATGCACCCACCGCTTTCATTTCTCTTACGTTCCTCCCTCTCTCTCCAGCCTTTTCTTTCACCTTTCTCTACCCCCACACCCACTTTTTAAAACCTTCTTTTCCTTTCCTCTAAGCTTAAAAGTAGAACCCACTGCTACCACCCAATATCACAGATGGCTTTCAAGGCTGCAGGTACCGATGACCGTCTACAGATTAAAACACATTCAAACATAAAGAGTACAGAGAAAACACCTTTATAATCACACTAAGCTTTGTCAAATGCACACATCTTGCCCTATTTACTTAAAAAGACAAATTAGATATGGTTAAAGCCCTCTTTATTCAAGAGTAAGCCATTAACTATGCAAAATTTTCTAAAACGTGAGGTTTTAGTAGTTAATGTATTTATACATCCCAATTTTGCATGTTTAAAAATATATAAATGATATCAAAGCATCCTACTTTAGCTCCCTTTTGTTCAATCCTATGTTTCTGAGGGTTATTTATGTTATAGTGCTAATCTTTTCACTTTAACTGATATACAGGCATCCCACTATATGATTTATCCTAATACTAGTTTTCTTAAATATTTCAAACAGTGCTCACTGAAACTGCTGCATATCTTTTCCTGTATACATGGGATAAGTTTTTCTAAGGTAGCACTTTTCAAAATATTTTTACCATGGCCCACCATAAGAAATATAATTTATATCACAACTCAACACACATTTATATAGCTGAAACAAATGTTTCACAAAATGTTCTATTTATAATATCAAATATAATTCTATCAATATTTAAATATAATAAAAAAAACAAAATAATTCCAAAATAAACATTAAGAATGATGGTGTGCTTGGAGTCACTGACATCTAGTCTGGTATTGAGCCTGGTCCTTTTCTTTCTACACATTTTTTAAGGTCTGGTGTGTTGGGGAAATATTTACATAAACTCTTTTTAGCTATACAGCTCTGAGTTCTGACAAAGATACACAGCAGTATAACCACCACCACTATAAAGATAGGTTCATGACCCCAGAAGTTCCCTTGTGCCCCTTTGTAGTGTGCTTTCTTCCCCTGCCCCCAAAGAGCACTAGTATTTGGTCTACATCCTGTTCCTGGCAAAGAGCTCCTAAAACTCTTGAATTTCCTAAGTGAAGAGTGGTCAAAGTGTATTTTGTTATTCATAAGAAGCTCTTTCAGCCAGGAATATAACTGTTGGAAAGCCCCTAATAATGGGGGCTGGTTGTCAGAGGAACTGTGTGATTAGAGGGTTATAACTGTCAACTCCTTTCACCACAAACTCCTGGTAGGAGAGAGGGGCTGGAGATTAAGCTGTCACCAGTGACCAGTGATTTAATCAACCACGCTTATGTAATAAAGCCTCCAAAAACCCAAAAGAATGGGGTTCAGAGAGCTTCCGGGTTGATGAAAAGGTTGGGGTGCTGGGAAAGTAGTTTCAAGGGAGGGCATGAAAACTTAGTGCCCCTTCCCACATACCTTGCCTTATGCATCTCTTTCATCTGGCTGTGCTAAGTTATATCCTTTCACGATAAACCAGTGATCTAGTAAGTAAAATGTTCTGAGTTCTGTGAACAACTTTAGCAAATTAATTGAACCCGAGGAGGGGGTTGTGAGAACCTGTTTTAGCCAGTCTGTCAGAAGTCAGATCAATACCTGGACTTGTGATTGGCATCTGAAGAGGGAAGGGAGCTAATGTGGGACTGAGCCCTTAGCCTCTGTAATCTGATGCTATCTCCAGGTAGAGTGTCAGAAGGGGACTCAATTGTAGGACATCTACTTGGTGTCAAAAAATTCCTTGATATGGGAAAATCTCTACACATTTGGTAACCAAAAGTACAAAAAATGAGGTTAAGCATTGAGAGTAGAGCAGAAAAACAGGTAGAAAGACAAAATTATTCTAAAATTCAAATGGAGAAGCAGAGGATCTAGAACAGCCAAAAAATTTTTTTAAAGAACAAAGTTGGCACACTCTCACGTAAGACTTGCTATAAAGCTACAGTAATCAAGATAGTGTGGCGCTGGTGAAAGAAGAGAGACAGTTCAACGGAGCAGAACAGAATCCAGAAGTATACCCATACTTATATGATCTTTTTGATCTTTGATAAAGGTGACAAGACAATTTGAGTACAGCCTTTTCAACAAATACTGCTGGAGTCAAAACAAAACTACCTTAACCCATACTTCACCATATAAAAAATTTACTTGAAGTCAATCATAAATATAAATATAAAAATCTAAACAATAAAACTTCTACTAGAAAATCTGTGATCTTGGGTTGAAACAAAGATTTGTTAGAATCCAAAGAAACATAAAATGATTTAAAAGAACAGAATTGATATGCTGGACTTCCTCAAAATCTAACATTTCTGTTCTTTAAAAAATTCTACTAAGATAATGAAAAAATAAGCCACAAACTGGAAGAAAATATAAAAACCATACCTAATAAAAGACTTATGTCCAGAATATAGGAAACTTTCCTTTAAAAAATGTTGGTCTAAGTTGAACAAATTTTCATTCACTCTTAATTAGTAACAGAAGTTATTTGAAATCTTATTATCAAAATGATGATAGTTTCCTTCTATAACAGTAATGTCTTCTATAACTGACAGATAAGTTTAACATATGAAAAATATACTCATGTTTTCCTGTGGTTCCAATTTTTATGTCTTAGGCATACCAGAAAATCAGATACATATGTCAATTTTGCCACTCAATATTATCTTTGAAAATAACTGTCAAATAAGATTGCTTTCCAACTAGAAAAACATGTATATTATCCTTGAGTTCTTATGCCCTGCATTGAACTTTCCAAAGGAACAATAAATGAACTCTGATATGATACACTGGTCATGCTTAGATCCAATCACTGCAAAAAGTTTCAAGAGTTTGGCTTATCAGTGAACTGCTAAAATTAACAATTTTCACCACTTTTACAATATAGTTATATTCATAGGGATTTCCTTGAATACCAAAATTTTCCAACTGACTTAAAACAACTTGCTAGTGCTTCTGACAATTTAAGAAGATAGTTCTTAAAGCAGCTCATAGTTCTGCTCTGTCACTTATCATTGATGTAAACTTTCTATTTTTAGTGACCCATGGTGTGTTTCCAATTCAGTAAATACAGCTAATCTTTACATGTATATAAACGTTAAGGTGAAAAAATACAATCTCATATTGTTTTGCAAATACCAGATATCAACTTAAGTGCGACACAATTTATGTTTCATCAAGAAGCATCAGAACCTTTGCATCCATGTTCTGCAATATAGATTTTCTAAAACATCATGTTACCATTAAGACATACTTTTAAATAAATCAATAGACACAATCCAACACTGTATATGCTGGAAAAATAAACTTTGCAGGCCAAACTGAGTGATTTTTCTCATTTGCTAAAAAATATGTAATTATATATGCTGATAATGAGACTAGAAGAATGTTAGTAACTTTTGATCTTTCAAACCATTACGGGGCCTCATTCACAAGTTCAGAATGTTGTTTCTAGATGTCTAATTTGGAAGGTTTTTAGCTTTCATTTGCAAGAAAAATTTTATTTTAGACTATCATTTTCATTGGGTATTTACTTTTGATGAAACCATCTTAAATAATCTTAGCTTTAAAGTTATATTCATTTTCTTTAGAATGTAGCTCAAATTAAGGCTAAGTCTACTAATTGTAGGGTCAGTATTTTTCTGAATATTGGCACTATTTACAGTTTCAGATCAACAGCTGAAAGTGAATGTTTCTATATTTTTCACTTATTTTTCTTATTGTCATGAATTTGGAAAAAAGTTTTCTCCCTCAAAGTTCATTCTGAAAATACACAGATTAAAATAATTTGTGACCTTTCACAATTTTACTGATAGGAGATACAGTTTGCTTTCCGTTTAACCACATACTATGTTACTGTAAAATGTAGCCTTTCTGCTAACTGACCATTGAATATGTCATAAGAGATATTGGAAAGCAACATACATCTTATTCCTAGCCAATCTGTCATATCCCCTCCATTTTCAAACCTTGTTCTTTGCAAGTGACCACAAAATTTGCTGCAATATCCGTAACTAAGAATCTGTGCAAACAACCTCAATTATATTCTATCTCATTTTGTAAAACTTGCCAGTCTACATCAGTAAATTGATTTAAGGACTCATTAAGATGCCTTAAGACAGAAGGTGCTGAGTTAAAGAGTATTTATTCAGTTTCACTAGATAATGCCAAATTGCCCAAAAATGATTATCTACTTTGTTTCATCACTGTTCTGTATCCTAAACTATGCTATCTACCTTTTTAACATTTGCCAGTGATGGCTGTCAAACAGTATCTCGCTGCCGTTTTAAGTTACACTTCCATAAACACTACTGATACTGGGAATATTGTCTTGTGGTTATTGGCCATTTGGGTTTCCTCTTCTGTGAGCTGCCTTACAATATCTGTATCCTTTACTTATTTTTCTGATTTGTGGTCTTGATTCTTGCTTTATAGTTTTCTGATTTTAACTATTGGGTGGAGGAAGTATGTTGGTTTGTTTTCTCTTTCTTTTTGTGGCTTTTTCAGTTTGTATGCATTTTCTTTCCTTGAATAGGTTTTAGTTTCAATGTTATTAGTTTTATCAATCTATTCTTTTGCGGTTAGTGCTTCTTTACTTAAGAAAGCCTTCTCTACCCTTAGGTTACACAGTATTCTAAAAATTTCTAAATTCCTTTTCAACGTTAAGTCTTTAATCTATTTGGAATTTTGTTTTGTATACTATATGTGACATAGGCATCTTAATTCCCTTCTCATATGTATGACAAATTATCCATCATCATCTATTGAACAGTCCCATTCTTCCCCCCTTTTTTTCCCTCATAAAGTTTTACACATATTTACATGTTTTCCTAAGTATCTCATATTTTTTGTTATAATTATAATATTTTCTGGTGGACTAATATTTTTATCATGATTACATACTGAATGTATTAAATACTTTTTCTCTATAACTACTGATATAATCAAGTACTTCTTCTACTTTAACCTATGAAATCACATTACCTTATATTACCAGAATAAATCCAACTGAGTTTGATGACTTATAACAAATTTTTTTTGCTGGATCTGGTTTGGTAATATTAGTATCTATATATCTGCTTTCCTGAGTAGCTAAGCTGGTAAAGAATCTGCCTACAATGCAGGAGACCCCAGTTCAATTCCTGGGTCAGGAAGATCTGCTGGAGAAGGGATAGGCTACCCACTCCAGTATTCTTGGGCTTTCCTGGTGGTTCAGCTTGTTAAGAATCTGCCTGCAGTGTGGGAGAGCCGGTAATTTCACTGAAGCACACTATCCTAGACTGTTTGGGTATTAAGGTCATACCCTACTAAACATAACATTTAGATACAACTACACTTTTTCTAGTCTTTGGAATGTTTTGTATAAGACTTGAGTATATGTTTTTTGAAATTATGGTAAAAATTATCTGCCCTGTGATTTCTCTTAGTAGATTGTTACAGTTTTGCTAGATTATATTTTCTAACAAATTCCATTTTATTGAAGTTTCAAATTTTATTGGAATGTTTTCATGTAACTTTCCTTTTGTTCTTCAATCTGTGCTGTATTTATACTTCCTTTTTAATTAACATATTGTGTCTTTACCCATTTTTAATATCAATCTAAACAAGTACATATTAGGAATTTCTAAAAACTGAACTATGTAAGATATCCAGGTAATTTTTATTAGACCCATATGCTGAGAAACAGTGATGTAGAATGATGCTGTCCAATGCCAAGGAGGAACTGAATTTTTAATTTAAAAAATTTAAAAATTAATTTAAAATTTAATAGTCATGTGTGGCTACTGTCTATTGGATAGCAGGTCTAATAAAGACCCCCTAAGATACAAGACTTCAATAAAAGACTTTAGTTTCTCTCAATGGCAATAATTTAATACACACTCCACAATCTAAAACTTACAATAAGGTAATAAAATGTGAAACAATTAGGCTAAAGAAAATTTGTGCACACTCAGTTCTGCAGAATTTCACAAATTTTTCATGTGATGAATAACAGTAATTTTTTTTAGAAACACGTAGGAGTGAAGAAGCTGTGCAAACAAGAATATTTTCTCTCTTTTACATTACGACGGTGTGCATGTGTACTCAGCCGCTCAGCTGTGTCTGACTCTTTGCGACCCCATGGACTGTAACCCACTGGGCTTCTCTGGCATGGAATTTTCCAGGCAAGACTACTTGAGTGGGTTTCCATGCCCTCCTCCAGGGGATCTTCCTGACTCAGGGACTGAACCTGCATCTCCTGCATTACAGGGGGATTCTTTAAGATTATTAGATTTATGGAAAAAAAAATACAAAGAAAACCATATTTTACTTCAGTGTCTAGAAAAAAGTAACAAGATTTTAAAAAACAGTTATAAGGATAAAAATCTGAAATGTTCACAAGTGTTTACTTTAAAATTTTATACCCAAACAACACACTGGTAAAGTAGTTCTGAGACCATTTCAGTTTTAGAGCTTAACTATACATTTCAAATTTCACTGCAGCTTGTTGCACAAAATAGAAAGGCAGTTTTATACCATAGTGAAATTTATTGTGAGGAAAGGGACCTTGCGAAGGACATAGTCCATGATACTGAAGAAATAAAAGGAAGGAAATGAATAAGACCCAGTTTTTCCCTTCTAATTTGTGGATCATGTCTTATTTATGAAATAATACTGCAGAACTTTATCACTTGTAATATTAAGGAATGTTATAACCTTAAGTCATTTGGCTCTGCAAATAACACACAAGGTATATGTTTCAATCTTGGAGAAAGAAACAATTTAAATGAGAACCTAAAATGTGGATTATATAGAACTATATGTACGTGGAGGTATGCCAGGTATTTATTGTTCTATCCTAAATGAAAAGCATATATGTGTACATTACATAATTCAATTTTTTAAAGTTCCTGATAGACACTTCTGGCCTTTACAGTCTTACAATGTTTCTCTTGATCCTACTTTCTACATATTACAATCACAAATTATTTAGGAAAAAAAATAGGCAAGCAGGGATAGGTAAGGAAATGAGTAGATAGAAGGTGAGGGATAAATTATTATAGGCTGTGTATTAGAATAAATTACTGTAATTAAACAATTAACACTTATATAAAGATACCTACCAAATAACAGTGAACACTAGTCTAAAAATTAAGTTGGTTTGACCAGTAGAGAGAGTTGGAGTTTCAAGGTCCAAGAAGTTATGTGAAACTGAAGTGTGGGGAAAGTGCTTTTAAATTATTATGCAAAGAGATGAAGAGACATGAAATAGTAAAGTGAGGAAGGGAATGATTTATGAAGAAAGTCAGGTGACAGTAACCCTAAACAGCAGGAAAAGAAATGGATCATTATTCAATTACGAATCACCTTGTTTTATATTTTAATGATCCTGATCTTAGTTTTTCTGTATACTTTTTTGATTGCTTTTCAGCTTTTCATCTGACTAGTTACCACCACAGCATATTTAACTCAAAGACAGGTACTAACAGGAGTCCTTTTGAATAAAACTACTTACAATTCAGCATCATTAGAATATCATTTTGTTTCTCCTTTAATCAAATATTTCTAAAAACTCAGAAGCTATTATTTTCTTGTTAACCACAGCAGACAGATATGCCTCTCATTTATATTCGTGACCTACTGTGACTGCACTTGGTAGAAATGCTTCCATGATGAATAAGCTGCCTCAGAGATGTTAGGTTACCATCTTGGATTGATTTTTTGTTTTGTTTTTTTGCCAGTTTCCTTGGTATGATAATTCTTATGGTAACCTGCATGGCAATACTATGAAATAGTTGATTCTTAAGAAGAAATTTTTAAAAACTTACATAAGAAGGCAGTCTTATAAGCTGGTTATATCCTTTTCTTTACTATATAATATTCAAGCCAAATAAGTGTGAGGTATTATCTGTGGATATCAGAGTAGACATTGCACAATGCTAAAACTGCTCTGCCTTCCCTCTCTTTGCTGCCCCTGTGGTACACTGTGCTCCATACTTACTAATAATAAATCTATCACTCCTAATCAAGAAGATGCTTTCTCACCCTGTCAGACAAATCAGATCATTTCTAGATATGGCCTCTTCCTGACGAAAGTAAAAACTCATACCATACTTTAAGGACACTTTCTGGAAGCCTCAAGGCTTCCACTGCTCCTGAATTGACTACAAAAAAAAAAAAAATAATAAGAGGAAGTTCTAGTCACTGCATTTGGTCACGGCTATTTCTGCTTCTTGCTAATTATATGCCCTTGTGCAAGTAATAGATCCTTCCTGTGCTAACATTATCTATGAAAAATAAAAACGAAAGAGCACTGATAGCATAGTGAAGAATATATGATAGCACTCGGACAGGATAGAGTTGCCAAGGGCTAGGGACGCGTGTGGAATGATGACATCAGAATTAACTGGGAGGGGAAAAGGGAGCTTCTTGTGATGTTAGTAATATCCTATATTTGATTAGGATTTGGATAACAGATCTAAGCATTTGTTAAAACTCAGTTAATGTATATTAAAATTTGGGCATTAGATTTTATGTGAACTCAAAGAAAAACTATACACAAATATTTAACTCTTTTGAATGAAATATGTGCTGAAGTATTTACGGGAAAGTATGACGATGTTTGTAGTTTACCCTGAACTGCATCAAAAAATAAAGAGAGACTGAAGGATGGGGAGAGGATAGAGAGATGGATAAGTGACAACAGCAGAGCAAAATGTCAACAATACAATCTCTGTAGTGCATAAAACAGTGATCACTGTAAAATTCTTTCAACTTGGCTTTATGTTCGAAAAAACGTTAGAAAAAAAAAGCATCCTGTTTAGAGTATCCACTAGTCAGTGGTAGCACATAACTATTTTTGGCTGAAGAACAATGAATGGGAAGTCAAATCACTGAATCTAATAGATTCAGTCAAAAATCTACTGCTACTTCTTCCATAAATGTTTGATCCCAAATCATGATTTACTTAAAAAAAAAAAAAGGCTCTGGGATTCTTATATAAAACTCAATTACTTTCATTTCATTTATTACTTTCTAAAAAGCTTAATCATGCAGGTAATTCAGGTAGTTACAGTTAATAAGATGACACATCTAGAGAAAGCAACTATTAGAATAAAGTAGAAAGAGAAGATAAAAAGCAAATATAATTTTACTGTATGACAAATCTCACTCAAATAGTTTTCTGCTTATTGAATAACTCTTATGGTGCACTATTTTTAAAATTTTCAACTTTTTACACATTATTCAAAAGGTGCTCTTAACAGATTTAGTGCTGAAAATGCTTCAAATTGTCAAGTCCGATGAGGGGGATATCAGATTATTTTATTTTGTATAGCTCAGCTATAAATCATGAGCTATATAGGTGAAAGTTACTGAACAAGATAAGCAAACATATGTTGAGTTTCGAAAGGTTAGTTAACTTAGGAGCTGCAACTTACCTACGTAACAGAGCTAAGCGATGCTCACAGCAAGAGCACAGAGGCACAACAGTAAAAGGAAAGGGCAGTTGGATGTGAGGTGGTAAGGACTCCTGGGAATTAACTTCAAGTTTAAAGAATAATTGTTGGCACTTATTGCAACTGGGTAAAATATCACTCACTGGCTTAAGCAGGTATTGATAAGAAAATAACAAAATATTCCTTATGCGTTTGAATAATAGTTTCTTTTTATAAAAATTCACTTACTTGATTGTCTTTTTCATTATCTTTGATAACCAAATACCTCAATAAATTCAACGAAGCCATTATCCTGTTAATTAAAAAAATATGATTTGTTACTTACAGTACGATTTTACATAATCAGCAAATTCAGTGAATAAAGGTTAAGTTAAAACCTTGGGTATATTTCTACAATTATGTTTGGGCATCCAAAACTTTTCCTTTAAAATGTTTTATCACACATCTTCTTTCCTTAACATAATTTATTACTCTTGTTCTCCAAGTTCACAAAATTTAAATGTGAAAATTACTATTCTCTTTTTCCCCAAGGGAGACTGATGCTGTTGCTGCTGCTGTTAAGTCGCTTCAGTCGTGTCCGACTCTGTGTGACCCCATAGACGGCAGCCCACCAGGCTCCCCCGTCCCTGGGATTCTCCAGGTAAGAACACTGGAGTGGGTTGCCATTTCCTTCTCCAATGCGTGAAAGTGAAAAGTGAAAGTGAAGTTGCTCAGTTGCTCTTTGCGACCCCATGGACCATAGCCCACCAGGCTCCTCCATCCATGGGATTTTCCAGGCAAGAGTACTGGAGTGAGGTGTCATTGCCTTCTCCACCAAGGAGACTTGTTATCTTTAATGTTTGAAAATACCATCTTTTGCTTCTTGAATTTTAAGATTCCTTTTATACACAACAATTTCTCAACATTCATTCTAGTAATACTAAAAGGAATATTACATATTGTATATGAAAAAAAAGATGTATGTCTTAGAAAACAAAACAATAAAATCCAAACATATAAGCAACTAAACAACAAAAATTACTTAAACATGTAAATATGTAATTCTATAAAGTAACCATTAAACTATAAAATCACAGGAAATTATGTTTTATTTTAGTTTAGGTTCCCAAAACAGGGGTTTCACATTTTATTCTGAATTTACTATGTGAACCTTAGTAATGGTCACCTCACCTATCTGAGTTTTGCAGTAGATCTGTTTCAGCACCCTCTGGGAGAACGAGTACCAAATCCAGAAGGGAAATCAGCTGTGGTCCTGTAAACCATTTGTTATGTGTTTTCTGAGAAGCAAAAGAAAACATGAAAAAGGCTTTAAATAACAGGTTGATAAATACATGTGTTTTCCTAGTACCTTGATACTACAAAAACTAGCCATTACACATTTTAAATACATATTTTTAACTTTGATTTCCATTCACTATTTCCAGGCACTTGGAACAAACTCTGCTAGTTTGAGAGCGTTGGTATGCTCTTTCTCTGTTCTCTATATGGAATTACTGAGTATTTACAAAGAGACTTCACAAGTATGTAGCAAAACAAAAAGAAATCATATTATAAGAATTAATACAATTTAAATCTATAGTTAACAAATTTCAAAATCAGAGTAGAAATGGGGGGAAAATATACAATCATACCTCATTTTACTGCCTTTTTTTACATAGTGAAGGCTTGTGGCAACTTTGTGTCAATTAAGTCTATCAGCACCATGTTTCCAACAGCATTTATTCACTCCACATCTGTGTCACATTTTGATAACTCTCCAAAATTTCAAACTTTCATTATTATATATTTAGCAGGGTGATCTGTGATCAGTGATCTTTGATGTTATTATCATTAACTGTTTTGGGGCACCATGAACCATGCTCACAGAAGACAGTGAACTTGAAAAGTGTGTGTGTTTTGACTGCTCCAATGTCTGACTATTCCTCTGTCTCTCTCCCTCTCCTTGGTCTTCCCTGTTTCCTGAGACACAACAGTCCTGAAATCAGGCCAAGTAATAACCCTACAATGTATTCAAGTAAAAGGAAGAGTCATGTAAGTCTCATTTTAAATCAAAAGCTAGAACTGATTAAACTTAGTGAGGAAGCATGTCAAAGGCCAAGCTAGGCCTCTTGTGCCAAAAACAGTTAGCCAAGTTAGCCTAAATGCAAAGGAAAAGTTCTTGAAGGAAATTTAAGAGCTACTCCACTGAACACACAAACAATAAGAAAGTGAAACAGCCTTATTGCTGATACGGAGACAGTTTTAGTGGTCTGGATAGAAGATCAAACCAACCACAACATTCTCTTAAGCCAAAGTGTAATCTAGAGCAAGGCCCTAACTCGTCCGTTTTATGAAGGCTATGACGTGAGAAAGCTGCAGAAGGAGTTTGAAGCTAGTAGATGCTGGCTCATAAGGTTGAAGGCAAGCAGCCAATCCCAGACCTAACAGTGCAGGGTGAAGCAGCACGTGCAGATGTAGAAGCTGCAGTAAGTGATTCAGAAAATCTAGGAAGGTAATTTTGGGCTTCCCTTGTGGCTCAGATGGTAAAAAATCTACCTGCAATGCAGGAGACCTGGGTTCAATCCTTGGGTTGGGAAGATCCCTAGAGGAGGGCATGGCAACCCATTCTAGAATTCTTGCCTGGAGAATCCCCATGGACAGAGGAGTCTGGCAGGCTACTGTCCATGAGGTTGCAAACAGTTGGACACAACTCAGTGACTATGCACAGCACAGAAAGGTAATTAATGAACATAGCTACACTAACCAAAAGATTTTTAATGCAGATGAAAATAGACTTATACTGCAACAAGATGCCACCTAGGCTTTCACAGCTGGAGGAGAAAATGCCTGGCTTCAAAGCTTCGAAGGACAGACTGACTCTCAAGAGTTAATACTTGGTGGCTTGAGGTTGAAACTAATGCTTACTTTTTACTGTTCCAAAAATCACAGGGCCTGTAAGAATCATACCAAATCTACTCTGCCTATGCTATATAAATGGAACAATAAAACCTTGACAACGTATTTGTTTATAACATGGTTTACTGAACACTTTAACCCTACTCTTGAGATCTACTGCTCAGAAGAAAGATTATTTTCAAAATATTACTACTGTTCACTGATTATGTACTTTGTCACTTAAAAGATCTAATGGAGATGTAAAATGAGATTACTGTCCTCATGCCTGCTAACCAAATATCCATTCTGCAGCCCATGGAAAAAGGAGTAATTTCAACTTTAAAGTCTTACTCTTTTAGAAATATATTTCATAACGTTATTGCTTCAGAGACAGTGATTCTTCTGATGTAACTGAAAACCTTCTGGAATCATTCATGATTCATGAGAAAAGGTCAAAATATCAACATTCACAGGAATTTGGAAGAACTTGATTCCAGCTCTCACAGATGACTTGGAAGAGTTCAGAACTTCAGTGGAAGGACTTCCCTGGTGGTCCAGTGGTTAAGAATCCACCTTCCGATGCAGAGGACGTAGGTTCAGTCCCTAGTCAGAGAACTAAGATCCCACATGTAACAGGGCAACTAAGCCCACATGCCACAATCAAAGAAAACCCACATGCTACAACGAAGGCCCAGCACAGCCAAAAATTTTTTTAAAAAAGGAAGTAACAATAACTGTGGTGGAAACAGCAAGAGAACTAAAATTAGAAGTGGAGCCTGAAGATGTAAATGAACTGCTGCAATTCCAACGATAAAATCTGAACAGATGAGGAGCTGTTTCTCCTAGGTTGGCAAAGAAAATTGTGTTTTAAGATGGAATAGATTTCTGATGAAGATGCTATTCAGACTGCTGAAATGACAACAAAGGATTTAGAATATTACACAAAACTTAGTTGATAAAGCAGTGGCAGAGTTTGAGAGGACTGACTTCAATAATCAAAGAACTTCTATGATGGGCAAAATGCTGTAAGACAGCTTCGTATGCTGCAGAGAAATCATTTGTGAAAGAAACAGTCAATCAATCTGGCAAACTTTACTGCTGTCTTACTTTAAGAAATAGTCACAGCACCTTGATCAGTAGCCATCAACATTGACCTTCCACTAGGAAAAGGATGACAACTCCCTGAAGGTTCAGATGATGGTTAGCATTTTTAAGAAATACAGTATTTTAAAATTAAGGTATGTACATTGTTTTTTTTTAAGACATAATGCTACTGCACTTAACAGATTAAATGTAGTCTAATTAACTTTGATATGCACTGGAAAACCAAAAATTTTGTGTGACTTGCTTTACTGAGATTTCTGCTTTATCATGGTGATCTGGAGCCAGACTCATACTATCTCTGAGGTGTGCCTATACCCTAATATTAGAGATAGAAAAGGTCCATAGCGCAAGATTCCACATTAATGTATTCCACAAATGAATAAATAAGTCCTAAAAAATAAAAGAATAAACTGATAATTGACACCTTAGTTATGCTCTTACCTTTAATGAAATGTCAATTTGATTTTTGATATTTTGAATAATAAAGGCCTCCACACCTGAGTGATTACTTGTATTCAGTAAGCACCTTTAAAGCAAAATTACAATACATTTGAAATTATCCTGGACTGCATTATAAATTAAATACTGATAAAGTTTTACAAATTCAAATGGGCCATGTATTATTTGCAGAAATAGGAAAAAAACAGTGCAGACAACGACAAAGTCACCTGTTATGGCTACTGCCCTCACTAATTGGTAAATTCTATTTTAACTGGGTTTTTCAAAAAGAAATTTCAATTAAACCAAACTTGAATCTTTTTATGCATATAGTTGCAATGATCTAACACGGCAAGAACAATCACTAGTATAATAGTTTAAAAACTCCCCAAATTATTCCCTGTTTGACTAGTCTGGTTAGATTAACTGAATTGCAAAGAAAGGAAACTCAATCTGATCAACCTAAGAAGAGGGAGTTTTCTGGGTAGGAATACAGGTAGATCAGAATAGGAAAGCTGGTATAAGACCTAAGCATCAAACGGAGATTTCATAAACCTACTCTGATTCTTATCAAACAGAAATGAAGAAAAAAAGAGTGCTAGTATTGGGCAATCCCAAAGAACACTTCTTACCTAGCATGTTAACACTGCCCCAATTAGGTTTTAACTCACTTTTATTACCCAGGTATCAACAAACTAAGGTCTGCAGGCCAAATCCAGCCTACTGCCTATTTTGTTTTATTAGAATACACTGACCCTTACTACAAACACAAAGTTGAGCAGATGTGACAGAGGCTATGTAGCCCATAAAAACTATATTTACTTATGGCTCTTTAAGATAATTTGCTGATCTTCAAATCAGAGCTGCTAGAATCTTTTGCTTCTCAAAGAGTACTATTAATAAGCTCCACTATAACTCCATTAATTTCAACTGTGAATAATGGATATTATTGACATATATAAAGTTCTAGCAGAAGTCTTACCAATCTCAGTTTAATCTTTTCAGTCTACTTTAATTTTAGCATATTTCAATTAATTGAACTGAAGTATATATATGGTTATTTATTATGTAATATTCACATAATATGTATTTATATATGTATCCATAATTTTTTATTAATTCATCTCTACCTATCAAAGAGAAAGTGAAAGTGAAGTCACTCAGTCGTGTCCGAGAGTGGAATTACATGCAAAACACACCAAAATACAATAATCTTGAATAATTAATGGCATTAATTTGGTTTTCAATGAACCACACATTTCTCAATTAACCTTTGATACATACCTAAATAATGTATATTTGCCTTGTGGATCCAATTTGTTAATATACAGCTGAAGCACAGCTAAACCTTTTCTCCTCTAAAATGGAACAAATAATATTGTTACATAAACTAAAGATTAAATTATTAAAACTTTTCACTGCAACTCATTATTATTTAGTCCCAGATATTTACATACCAATGTCTCAATGGGGCAGAGGGTCATTATTTTGACTAAGCCCTGGAAATAAAAAAAAAATTTATTTCAAATATTAGATTATATTGACTACAAAGAAACAACTGTATTATTAATGTATACTAAAAATTCAGAGAAATGAGGATAAGAGATTTAAAGCTGAAGTAATTTTTGCCTTAACCTCTCATTCTACTGTTATGCCCACAGGAAGCTAAGTACAATCCATTTTGTAACTGATACTGAGTGGGTGTTACCAAGTGTATAGTTAGAAGCACATAGTAATTTTCAATTATGTCTAGGGTGGCAAAAGAAATGAACTCAAACATATAGAAATATAATCCACTAATTTAAAATAATCAGACTTATTATATACTAACAGAAGGCAGAAAAACATTTACTTTTGCTTTATAGACTTTGCCAAAGCCTCTGACTGTGTGGATCACAACAACTGTGGAAAATTCTTAAAGAGATGGGAATACGAGAAAACCTGACCTGCCTCCTGAGAAATCTGTATGGAGATCACAAAGTAACACTTAGAACCGGACATGGAACAACAGACTGGTTCCAAATTGAGAAAGAAGTACGTCAAGGCTGTATATTGTCACCCTGCTTACTTTACTTAAATGCAGAGTACATCATGCAAAATGCCGGGCTGGATGAAGCCCAAGCTAGAATCAAGACTGCCAGGAAAAATATCAATAAGCTCAGATACACAGATGACACCACCCTTATGGCAGAAAGTGAAGAACTAAAGAGCCTCTTGATGAAAATAAAAGAAGAGAGTGAAAAAGTTGGCTTAAAGCTCAATATTCAGAAAACTAAGATCATGGAATCCGGTCCCATCACTTCATGGCAAATAGATGGGGAAACAATGGAAACAGTGACAGACTTTATTTTCTTGGGCTCCAACATCACTGCAGATGGTGACTGCAGCCATGAAATTAAAAAACGCTTGCTCCCTGAAAGAAAACCTATGACGAACCTAGGCAGCATATTAAAAATTAGAGACGTTACTTTGCCAGCAATGGTCCGTCTAGTCGAAGCTATGGTTTTTCCAGTAGTCACGTATGGATGTGAGAGTTGGACTGTAAAGAAAGCTAAGTGCTAAAGAATTGATGCTTTTGAACTATGGTGTTGGAGAAGACTCTTGAGAGTTCCTTGGCCTGCAAGGAGATCCAACCAGTCCATCCTAAAGGAAATCAGTCCTGAATATTCATTGGAAGGACTGATGCTGAAGCTGAAACTCCCATACTCTGGCCACCTGATGCGAAGAACCGACTCACTGGAAAAGACCCTGATGCTGGGAAAGACTGAATGCAGGAGGAGGAGACAACAGAGGATGAGATGGTTGGATGGCATCACTGATGCAATGGTCATGAGTTTGAGTAGGTTCTAGGAGTTGGCGATGGACAGGGAAACCTGGTGTGCTGCAGTCCATGGGGTTGCACAGAGTTGGACACAACTGAGCGACCGAACTGAAACTGATTTTTCTATATAAATAGTGGAAAAACAATTTGCTAAATTGACATCTAAGACCTATTTGGCTATGATAACAAATAACTAACAAACAGGGGCAAAACAAATAACAGGAGAGAAAACAAAACGTTTTTGTAGTAATGAATTATATATGCCTTGATATAGTCCTGAGGATCTGAGTAATGATAAAGTAAAGGAGCTTCATTGTGCAAGGTTCCTACAAAACCAAAGTGTTAAAGAAGAAAGCTGTATTTCCCACTGGATGCTATACTGTCAAATATAGTAGCCAGTAGCCACATATAGCTGCTGCTGTTGCTGCCAAGTCACGTCAGTCGTGTCCGACTCTGTGCGACCCCAGAGATGGCAGCCCACCAGGCTCCCCCGTCCCTGGGATTCTCCAGGCAAGAACACTGGAGTGGGTTGCCATTTCCTTCTCCAATGCATGAAAGTAAAAAGTGAAAGTTAAGTTGCTCAGTCTGTCTGACTCTTAGCGACCCCATGGACTGCAGCCTACCAGGCTCCTTTGTCCATGGGATTTTCCAGGCAAGAGTACTGGAGTGGGGTGCCATTGCCTTCTCCTCTAGTTAAGGTTAAATTGAATAAAATTTAGAATTCAGTTCTTTATGTCACACCAGCCACGTTTCAAGTGTTCAATATGGCTAGTGGCTTTCAAACTGTACAGCACAGAAAACAGGATACTTTTACCATTACAGAAAGTTCTACTGGACAGGAAGGTACCAGAGTTTTTGAAGGATATGGAGAAAAAAAGCAGGAAAAGAGTCTGAGAAGAACTTTACTTAAGTTTAGAATAGAAAAGTGGCATTTTTTAAGATTAGAATACATATTTTACTTACCTGAGGTACAGTAAGAAAACTCTTGATTTCTAAGTACTGGTGAAGCAGACTGTTGTCCTCTATTCTCAATAAACCATTCTCCAATAGATCCTACAGATTAAAATATATGCAGAGATACAAATATGGTAACGTCAACAGCTGTATTTGTTAACATGATTGTGTATTTAAATTATAATGGTTGCAAACAAATCTTACCACTCCTTTGGAGAAAACAGACTCCTCTGTTCTGGAAGAGAGTATTAAAATTTATCAACATGGTTTTCTAAATTGCTTTAGAATTATTCTTCACTTTAGGAAAAATAAAGCAAAAATTGAATTTTAAATACTTCAAAAAAGTATATTAAGGAGAAATTCTGTTGAAGAACTTAGTCAAAATTCTTAATCCACCTTTGATCTATCTTTTGATTTGGCTACTGAAAGCAAAATTTACCATGATCAGTCCACTCAGGGCTTATTTCCTGGTATCAGATCAGTAGAATTTCAACACCAAGTGCTAAGCAATAAATTATGCCTGATATAATGCCATGTATTCTAATTGATTAATTGGTTAGCTCTTTTAAATTCTTTATATATATATATATAAAGTAATGCTTTCCATTTATTTTTTAAAGGTTTACAATTATTGTTAATTAAATATTTAAGATCCGTGGCAAAAAGTATGATCTTAGGCTCCAGGTTCTTGTTCTAACCATGAAAGGAATTAAAAGTGTTCCGTTTTTTTGCCTCAATGACAGTTTGGAAATTTTAAGACTATAGAACTGAATATTAAAATCAATACACATTCTCACTTTATGTATATAACAGAAACTATGTAAAATCATTAACACATACACAATACAGTAAATTTACAGAGTTAGTAACTACTTGTGCCAGGAGACCCTTGGAAATTCCTGCCTTGTAGGCCGGGGCTTTGGACATTTGCCACGTAACTAATCTTCCTTCACCTGGGAAGAGACGGGATTAATAAACTGTCACTAGTATTCCTACAGGACAGCACTAGGAGGCCCTGACTGATCTCAAGAGAGAGTTGCAACATGTTATAGAAAAAGAAAACAGGGCACAGAGCTGTGCGAGATTCTTAAATATCTATCTGGGAAAACTGCATACCTGTTACTCGGTAATTTTTTTAAAAAGAGAAAGTTTTTCTTCTTATTGGTGCCTCAAATGAGAAAAGCTATTGAATGATATCACTGTCAATAATCTAAGCTATAAAAGGTAGAGTCAAGACTTCCTTTCTTTTGATGCAGTTCACAGATTGTATCCATGAAGCAAAACCATGGATGAATTTCTTTCTTGACCACCTCTCCTTAGACTGGAAGAGGCTGCAGTGGGATAGAGGTATTTTAATTTACCAACTCCTGAAATAAGCAAAGAAACCCTAGAAGCAGATTACTGGAAATCTCCTTAAAAGACAATATTTTAATATTATATTTAGCTTAAAATAAGAAATTTTGTTGTGAACATCCCTTTGGTTCATTTCTGTCTCTTGTGAATACTTGCTTCACTGTTTTATAAAATTATTAATTAACTAGGGTCTGGCAAAGACAAAGTAGTTTCCCTTATCTTGACAAGGGCTATTTTAACACTATTATTTAATTCTGAGATGCCACTTAAATAATCTTACCTTTGTAAAAGGACTTCAATATGCCCCATATTAAATTGCAAAAGATATGATGGGCTAAAATAGAAAAATGTATATATAAAAACATACACATGTACTTTTAGAAGCGCATATCCACTCAGGATTACATTAATAATCCAGTTAAAAGATGATGGCAATTTAAACCACCCTATTGGCAACTGGCCCAACAGCTTCAAAACCAAGCTCAGTTTAACACTTTCTGACTCTTGTCCCAATCATTCCTTATGTCTGTTTCAACGCCTCCCCCACAACCCTTTTCACTACTGATGATTACTGGCTTTAAAAAGATTATAGGCAGTAATACTTAGAATAAAAATAGGTTTTGTTTAAACTTCACTGAAAATGTACTAATACATTAATAAATATATGTTGGACATTAGATAAATGAGTCTGATGCTATTCCTTTTAGAATACATAAACACTAACTCCTACCTTAAGACCATTGGAAGCTGATCAATACTGATGCCCTGTACAAATACTAGATATGCCAGAGAAGCCATAGAGTCTGATAACTGTTTGTCTTCTTCTTCCTCAAATTCAAGATAATCCCAAGTCTTCTTTTTCCTTCCATGATTAAAAATCATTTTGGGAAAAGGGTATCCAATTGCTGACAAAAATCCCTGTGAAATGGATAAAAAAGGAAGCTACAGCAGACACTCTACTGTGCCCTCTCCCACCCCATACTCACATCCTATATAATGCTCTCCTCTTGAGCGTGGGTAGAACCTGTGAGACTTGCTTCTACCCAGCAGACTATGGCAAGATGCCACCCCATGATCAGATTGTGTTCTACAGCAAAAGTGAAGCGATTTTTGCAGATGTACTTAGAGCTCCAAATTAGCTGATGTGAGTTAAGAAGGGAGACTATCCTCTGTGAGCCTGACTTAAGAGGAAGAATGTTTTTAAAGAGGATTCAGGCCCTCTTTAGAGTCAGAAGCTCACCTCTGCTGGCTTTAAAGAACTAAGCTGCCAAGTTATGAGGGGGCCTATTTAGAGGGCTATCTGGCAGGGAACTACAGGTAGCTTCTAGAAACTAAAAGTGGTCCCTAGCCAGCAAGAAAATGGAGTGTGTGTGTGCTCAGTAGCTCAGTCATGTCCGACTCTTTGTGACCCCATAAACTGTGTGGCCCACCAGGCTCCTCTGTCCTTGGAATTTTCTAGGCAAGAAAACCAGAGTAGGTTGCCAAATGGAGACCTCAATCCTGTAGCTTCAAGAAGATGAATTTCTGCCAACAATCTGAAGGAAGTGTGTAGGAAGATGAAACAGTTCTGGAGATAGATGGTGGTGATGATTACACAACATTCACAATTGTGAATGTACTCAATGCCACTGAACTATACAGTTAATGGTTAAAATGGTAAATTTTATGTATGTGTGTATTACTCAGTCATGTCCGACTCTTAGTGACCCCATGGACTGTAGCCTGCCAGGCTCCTCTGTCCATGGAATTCTCCAGGCAAGAACACTGGAGTGGGTAGCCATTCCCTTCACCAGGGGAATCTTCCTGACCCCAGGATTGAACCCTGGTCTCCTGCATTGCAGGCAAATTCTTTACCATCTTACCCATCAGGGAATATTTTATAATTAAAAAAATGCTTCAGAGATACCTGAGAACCTAAACATGTGAGACATACAAGTATCATGAAATGCCAGTAGACTAATCAAATGCAGAATACTCTAGTAACAACGCTCTACCGACCACTGTCTGCTAGATATGGACTGGCTAGTAGGCTCTTGTGTTTTAAGAGAAAGAGAAGCATCCCCACATGTGTTAACTGCTACAGTTTCATGTTTGTTTTAAGAGGGGAAGGAAAGAGAAAAAGAGAGACTTAAGAATCACAAGATTGCTCCTGTGCCTTTTATTCTATTTCTAATGTGCTAGAAAGCATCTGATCTTCAGTATCCAATGAAATTAACCTGAGTTTTGGCTCTACCACTTATTAGCTGTGAGATACTGGGTTAGTTCCTAACCTCTCCAAAGCCTGAGTTTCCTTATAAGGAAAATGACATAACACCTATGTCAATATTTATTGAGAAAGTTCCACCAAAAAGTTCAAGAAAGTTAAAGGCCACAAGAAACTACTAAATAGAAGTCAAAGGGAACAACAAAAACAGCTAAATCAGAACGAACACCGATGTTCCACACAATCACTAATTTATTCAATAAGTACTTGAGTGCCAGGCACTGGGCCTGATATTGTAGAGAATTAGAAAGCCAAATAAGACTTTTCCAGTCTTCAGGGAGTTAAAATCTGCCTATCCCAGATGGCTCCATTAGTCATTTCAAAACATAAAAATCAACCATGCAAACTCATCCTCAGTCACCAGCCACTGCTATTCAGCTACCAGATGCTAAATACATATTGATTTTTGAAGCTACACATTATTATAGCTATAAAACAAAAATTGACTATATTCCGATTCCAAATGTCCTCTTAATAATGAAGTTTCATTTCTTTATCCAGCCAATACTAGATGTTGTTGCTTTTTTCCCCACAGAGTAAGGTTAGCCTTTTAAAAAACTGTTATATGTAACCAGATTCTACAGTGCTGCTGTAGATGTTCGGGGTTCACCCGTGTCCCAATTAGAGCCTTCACTGTCTATCCACATATCACTCAGCTGACTTGCTCAGACCCAACACACCTGACCCTCTACAATTTCTCATGGCAGTCTTTGCCCTCTCATGAAATGTTCCTATGCTGCAACCCCTGGGGCACTCAAGCAGTACTCGACCAAAACAACTTGTGCCAGAGGGATGGCTGTGATGCGCCACATTTACCTATCCTTCAGAGCTCCTTCTCACTTCATCTCGTGCCCCAATCTCGTCTCTATTTCCTAACTGCTTTGTGCTTCTTCACTGCTGGCTCTCCTTGTAATGCTCCTTCCACTAAGATCTGAGAACCTCTTCCTATTACCCTCAACCTCTTCATAGGATGTTTGTTGTAGCTCAGTGCTCTAATTAAACCTGACTGGTTTCTGGTGGGAGCTGCTCATACTCTCCCATCTCTTACATCGCACAGCCAGTAAAGCAGCAGCAGGGAGGGGTGGTATGGGTAGAGGCTTAGTATTATCTTAGTTCTTCCTGCACTCTCAGGCAAAAGCACATTTTCCTTTGAAGCAGATGTCATACTGTCCTTTATCTGTCCCCATCTCTGTCATATGCTGACTTTCTGGTCATTTCCCCATGTTCACTGAAGGCTGGTATCTGCTCACATGCCTTTTCTCTATCCAGCTCCTGCTATGATCCTGGAGTTATGCAGATAACTCCTATAGCAGGTCAGCCTCATGGTGTTTCTGACCACTGAATTCTAATGACCTTAATTTCTAATCCATTTTGGCACCAAATTCCATCCTGGATCTCTATCAACATCTGGAGCTATTCCATATTAGATACCTAAACTCCAGCATCTCATTTTCTGACCACAATTTCTTATCTCTCCTGCCAACCTACTTATCTACCTCTGACTTCTCTAGTATTATTATGCCTTCATTTTTAACCTACCCATCTGTCCCTCCTTAATCCGCTTCTTCCCATAACCAACCAATGCACGATTATTTGAATTATCTGCACCCTATGTTTCCTTTAGCTACGTGTACCCAATAAAATGCCAGCCTTGGAAAGACAGCTACAATTCACCTTTCTACTTCAACACCCAGACAGCTGATACTACTGGAGAAAAACCACACAAATACTTATTTCTACAGCTGTGGTCGCCAACAATAGACCCCAAGTGCTCAGCACTACTGACTAACGCTTTCTTGGTCTTCTCCCTCTCTTTTCATTCCACTCAATATTCCAAACCTTTATCAGTTTCCTGAAGCCCCTGTTCAATCCTCATTTCTACCTCCTCATTCTTAAGAAATATGAGGCAAGTGGGTCTGATTCCCTTGATTTTAACACTCCATTTCTGCTACAAATTTTCCTACATGCATATCCATTCTACATGTTCTTCCTCTCCAGGTGTCCTTGATCCTGTACCCAGCTGGCTGCTCTCCTCCTGCCACATTACTTCAGTTATTCCATAACACTTTTCTTTTCCCCTCCGACGGTTTCTGCCCCTTTAGCCTATAAATATGCTCAAGCCTCCCTATCTCTCCCAATTACCTTCATGTCTTCTCTACTGCCTGCTTCCTTACTCATCTAAACTCTTCTAAAGTATAGCTTGTATCAGTGATCTCCTTTGTCTCATTTTTCATGCACTCCTTTATCTACTCAACTGATTTTGGTCTCCCACACTCCACTCAAATTGCTCTTGCTAAGATTATCAATGCCATATACTTCCTAAATCCAGCGGACGCTTTTCAACTTCAACTCTACAGACTACCTCTGCTGCATTTAACAGCAGCAATCATTTCTTTTTCCTGAACTCCACCACTTCAGTTTCTGTGGTATTTTCATCACCGCTTTGACTCTCCTTTCTTGGTCTCTCTGATGGGCTTGTTTATGAGCTGGTACCCTACAGGGTAAAGCTGAAAGCCAAGCGCTGAAGAATTGATGATTTTGAACTGTGGAGTTGGAGAAGACTCTTGAGAGTCCCTTGGACTGCAAGGAGATCAAATCAGTCAATCCTAAAGGAAATCAGTCCTGAATGTTCATTGGAAGGACTCATGCTGAAGCTGAAACTCCAACACTGGTCAGCTGATGTGAAGAACTGACTCACTGGAAAAGACCCTGATGCTGGGAAAGATTGAAGGCAGGAGGAGAAGGGGATGACAGAGGATGAGATGGTTAGATGGCATCACTGAGTCGATGGGGGTTGGTAATGGATAGGGAAGCCTGGCGTGCTGTAGTCCATGGGGTCGCAAAATGTCGGACATGACTGAGCAACTGAATTGAACTGAACCCTATAGGGTTCAGCCCTGAACTCCTTTCTCACACCGATCCACCTCTTCAGGTAATCTCATCACTCTTATTCAAAATTTGCTCCTTAAAAACTTGCTCTCTGCGGGTATTAAGATATATATACATATATATTTTAGAGATAATTGCTAATCTGGTTAGGTGTCATAATAGCATTGTGGTTATATTTTTTAAAAAGCCCTTACCAATTAGAGAAGCATACATAAAGACTCACAGATGAAATGATATATCTAGGGCTTGCAATAAAATACTACAGCAAAAAGGGGGGAAGGGATAAATTGGGAGACTGAGATTGACATATACACACTACTATATATAATATAGATAACTAATAAGAACCTACTATATAGCATAGGAACTCTACTCAATACTCTGTAATGAGCTACAATGGAAAAAATATCTAAAAAGTAGTGCATATGTGAATAAGTGATTCACTTTGCTGTATTGTAGAAACACAACACTGTAAATCAACTATACTCCAATAAAAATGTAACACATTAAAAAAAAATAAACTAACTTTACATTGCTTATCAACTCCAAAAACAATGGGGGGGGTAGGCTAAATAAAACAATATCGGCAAAAACGTTAACTGTTAAAGTGAGGCAAGGGGTACATGAGACTATGTTACATTGGTCCCTCTACTTTTATGAATGTCTTTCAATTTCCACAATGAAAAAAAATTTAAAGCACAGAACCCCCTACTCCTTGCTTGTGCATTCTCTATCTTAATTACTGGAAACTTTACCTGTCCTATTATTAAGCAAAATACCTTGTCCATAACTTCACTTCTTTACTATTCTTCTAAAATTCAGTCTATGACCAAACTTTGCAATTTCATCTACTTAAAAAGTTCTCAAATCTGCCTTCTCTTCTTTCCATTCTCTTATTATTCTCTCTTAACTCTCACCATTCTCACTTAACTCCCAAAAGATACCTAACCGATCTCCCTACTTCCATTCTTATTTCAGTTAAGTTCATCCTCCATTACAGTGGTGAACTCAAAACAGTGTGATTACATCACTCCCAGCTTTACGCTTCCACCTTTCATAGCCATCTTCTTAAAATGGGGTACATATATCACAAATGGTGAAGTCTGTACTGTTTCTAGAGGTTTATACTGTGCTCTAGCTTCCAACAATGAAGAGGCCCCAGGTTTTTATATAGTCCTGGGAAAATCCATTCCCCCTCCCTCTTCATCACTCATAACCTCTTCACTACTATTAACTACATATCTGTTTATATCAGTTACCAATCATCTCTCATCTTAGAATCTAGCTTCTCTAAAGTTCTGGCATCTCCTCTCCTAATTCCCCCATCTCTCCTCAAATTTCAAATTCTGAATACAGAGGGCAGACTATAAGGTATACACGAATTCTGACTAACCAGAGGTGTGGTGCCCCTACCCCCTGAACATGCTGAAGAGTTAACTATCTGTTAGGATCTTTGAAATATATATATATAAATAAAACTATTAAAGGAGAAAAACATCTGGAAGGTGTTGTGAGATAACAGAAAATATATATGGGTTCCTGCTACTGGTTGTTGGCACAGTGTTCCTCTTGTTGTTCACTTGCTAAGTCATGTCCTAACTCTTTGCAAGCCCAGGGCTGCAGCATGCCAAGCTGCCCTCTCCTTCACTATGTCCCAGAGTTTGCTCAAATTCATGCCCACTGAGTCAGTGATGATCAACCATCGCATCCTCTCCCACCCTCTTCTTTTGCCTTCAATCTTCCCCAGCATCAGGGTCTTTTCCAATGAGTTGCCACTTCACATCAGGTGTCTAAAGTACTGGAGCTTCAGCATCAGTCCTTCCAAAGAATATTCAGGGTTTATTTCTTTTAGGATTGACTAGTTTGATCCCCTTGCTGTGGGAAGGACTCTCAAGAGTCTTCTCCAGCACCACAATTCAAAAGCATCAATTTGGTGCCCAGCCTTCTTTATGGTTCAACTCTCACATCCATACATGATTACTGGAAAAACCACAGCTTTGACTGTACGGACCTTTGTCAGCAAAGTGATGTCTTTGCTTTTTAATATGCTGTCTAGGTTTGTCATAGCTTTCCTTCCAAGGAGCAAGTGTCTTTTAATTTCATGGCTACAGTCATTGTCAGCAGTAATTTTGAAGCCCAAGAAAATAAAATCTGTCACTGCTTCTACCTTTCCCCCTTCTATAGTGATGGGACTGGATGCCATGATCTCAGTTTTTTGAATGTTGAGTTTTAAACCAACTTCTTCACTCTCCTCTTTTATTTTCATCAAGAGGCTCTTTAGTTCTTCTTCACTTTCTGCCATTAAAGTAGTATTATCTGCATATCTGGAGTTGTTGATATTTCTCCCAGCAATCTTGATTCCAGCCTGTGATTCATCCAGCCCAGCATTTTGCATGATGGTTCAGGGTTCCTGAAACCCTTATAATTTTCTAAGTGATAAGAGCACTAGGAACATCTGTTCTAACACTGGTGTTTAACCCTGTCCCTGACAAAGGGCTCTAAAACCTCTGTAAATTTCTGTTATAAGACACTAGAAGCATCTTTTGTTCTAGTAGAGAGACTCTGAGTGGGCACTAAGATGGCTCCTGGGTAGGGGGTGGTAACCAGAAAGAACAGGCCATGATTAGAAGCTTGGAATTTTGAGTACCATCCCCCAGTTCTAGAGAGGGGGAGGGACTGGAAATGGAGTTAATGTTTTATTATGTCTAAATGAGGAAGCCTCAATAAAATCCCCAAAATATGAATTTCAGAGAGCTTCCAGGCTAGAGATCACAGTGTCCTGGGATCGTGATGTATTCCAACATCATGAGACTAGAAGCTCCTGTGCTTGGGACCCTCCCACACCTCGGCCTATGTATCTCTTCATCTGACTGTTCTTCTGCATCCTTTGTCATATCATTTACTAAACTAGTAAAATAAAGTAAAGGTTTCCTCTTAATTCTGTGAGCTGTTGTAGCAAATAATCGAACCCAAAGAGCAGGAGGTCACAGAATCTCCCATTTGTAGCCAATCCAGACAGAAGTTGCGGGTAAACTGGGAACCTAAGACTAGCAATTGGCATCTGAAACAGGGAGCAGTCTCATGGGACTAAGTCCTTAACCTGTGGAATCTGATACTATCTCCAGGTAGTTAAGTGTCAGAATTGAGTTAAACTGTAGGATGCCCAGTTGGTGCTGCAGAATTGTTTCATATGGAGGAAAAAAACCCACACATTTTGTGACCAGAAATGTCAGAAGTGAACTGTTTTGAGTGAAAGTAAAGGAAAAAGACACAAGAAAACTGCAGAATTTTCCTGTATAGGTGTTAATATTATTTATATCTGGTTATTGAAATTATTGCTATTTATTTTTCATCTTTTTAACTATGTTCTATAAAAAATACATATTGCTTTATTAATATATGTGTCAATTTACATGTCCATGTGCCACAGATGAGAATATAGCAGGTAATATTTTAATTACAGATTTTATAACAAATTAAATTAGATGTACTTACTATTATTTCGGATGCAAAACACTTTAAAGGATCATCTCCAGCTTCTTCAGACTGCTCAAGGAATTGTGCTGTCAGCAAAGGGCATTTCAAGCTTTTCAAACAACTAAAATTTAAGAAATAGGTAACTATCAATACAGCACTTCCTAAGTATAAAATAACTAGTTTTCACATGAAAAATAACATAAATAACATGAAAAACAATAAAAAATAAAATAACCAATAACTCAATGGCCTGTAAAACTGGTGATATAAGATTTTTCGTACTACTAATGGGGAGAGCATAAGAATGCTTTGCTAGACTTACTGTGCAAAGTCACTTTCATGTCTGGACTATACTGATGCATACTGAATATCTGTCTTAGGACAGTGCTAGTGTATACGTAGTTTTCATAAGTTGAAGGAAAATCAGGACAATGCAGTAATTTTTTTCATAGAGCTGTATTTGTTTTATTTAGAAAATCAAACTTTATTCTGTGATTAAGCCCTACCTATTTCTTTAGTTAAAATATATTTTCTTTCATGAAATAATGTTTTATAAATGGTAAAAAAAAAAAAAGGGTTTAATATCCTAGCCTGACAAGATAGAAAGCTGACAGCAGTTTTAGTCTCCCAAATTTTAAAACAAAAATTATTCATACATGTAATTCAATATAATCCAGTCCAGCACTGTCTAACAGAGTCCTGTATATAATTAAAGCCACATATGTAATTAAAAATTTGTTAGCAGTCACACTAAAAAAGTAGTAGGAGAAAGGGAAATTAATTTTAATAATTTATCTTATTAACCCATGTATTAGAAACATTATTTCAATGTTATCAGTATAAAAATTATTAAGATATTTTAGGATTTCTTTTAATAACTGGTTGTTGAAATACAGGGAATATTTTATACTGACAGCACTAAATCTGGATTACCCATATGTCAAGTGCTTGACAACAACACACAGTACTCCTATGCACAGCCTATTCACCCCCTGGGGTGAATCTTACTGGGTTCTCTGCTACTGTTTTTGTTATCAAATTGGAATTTCAACTGTCTGGTGCATCTTCTGCTGCTTTCAAAGGGAGAGTAAAACATAATTCCCCTGGAAAAAAACAGATTCTTTAAGCTACAACTATCTATTCTTCCACTGCTATTGTTCACTTACCATGATGAGTAAAGGCAATCTATAAAAGAATCTAACTAAAAAAATGGATGTTTTATTTTTTTGAAAAGTGAAAGTCACTCTGTTGTGTCCTGCTCTTTGCAACCCCATAGGCTGTGGCCTGATAGGCTCCTCTGTCCATAGAATTCTCCAGACCAGAATACTGGAGTGGGTAACTGTTCCCTTTTCCAGGGGATCTTCCAACCCAGGGACTGAACCTAGGACTGCTTCACTGCAGGTGGATTCTTTACCATCTGAGCCACATGTGTATATGATACTTTTTAAAAATATCATTAAATGCCCATGTTACATCAACTGAACTCCATATTCTTCTAAAATTCAAAATTTGAAACTAGATTTACTTTCCATCACAAATAAAACAAAGAAACATTTTAAATAACTGAACTATCAAATATTTAAGTTCATTATAAATTGTTCTTAAAAATATACTTACAATTTCAGTATTTCATCTTTTAATTTCTCATTCTCCACTGAGTTTTCCTTGTTATCAATGACACACTCCACAAAAGGTTTAGTGAACTCTATTAAGGCCTTGCAGCACTGACAAAGGCCATAGTCATCTGCCTGTATTTGTTCTTCTGAGTATGGAACAGGAAGGAGAGAGAGCTGACTCCAAAGTGTAGACAATGCTAACCCAACCGAATATGCCTTGTTGTTACGAAGTTTCTGAATCACTAAAACAGAGACCAAGTTGTTACTTGAGGCTACCTCATGAAGTATACTAAACAATGAAGAATAAGTCCGATAAATGCCAAACTACGACATACAGTTTCCCCCTCCACATTCTGACAACTCTGATATCAGGATGACATACAATAGCCTAACTGGCAGTATTTTTTCCTTCTTAGGGGTGTATAAAATAATAGAGCACCTTACGATCATGGTGCTTTACAACAGATGCCAGGAAATTTGTTTAGGTATGTTCTTACCAGGTTACATACTTAAAACTTAAAAAAGTACTTCTTTCTGTATTCTTTGGTTGTTATAAGCATAAAATAAGAACAAGTATCTTGTAAACTATAAAGCACTGTAAAAATGAAATGTAGTAGTATTAGATTTTTCTTTCTAGAAGACTTTAAATATTTCAATTGATACAAATCTGCTGGGCATTCACATTTAAAACAAATTTACTCTAGTTTCTGATCGCAGGTCCTTCTGATAGACTGTGTTACATGTTGGTTATAAAATGGTAGTCTCTTCCCATGCATAAATACTATCTGCCTTGGTTGCCAAAGTCGATTACTTACCAGTACTTTTTTTTTACTCAGTCATGAAAACTTTTCTTTCCACTTGTTTCATTCTTCAGTAATACCTTTATTATTCCTAATCCCAACCTCCTAAGGCAGAGGCTGAGCAATGCCCTGCCTGATACCATTCTTAATTAAGATACAAGGCTACCACAACAAAATCAGATTGAGCAGTGCAGAAGAGCCGAAACATATCCTTTAAATATGTTTACAGGAAAAATTCTAAATATAAGTTGCAGATAGGAAGGCTAGGCAAAAAGCTATAGGTTATAACAAAGCACGTGAAAAGGGGCATGACATTCAACAAAATATTTACTGGGTACCCACATTGTGCCAGGTATTTCTATCTTTCTATGGGCAGTAGGATTCAAGTTGGCATTGCTATTACCAGTTTAAGCAGAGTACTCAATAATTAGGCATAAACTATACTTTGGTAGACTGTTGACATTTTGGAGTAATGTCAAGGCACTTACACAAATAAAGCAAGGAACACTTGGGTATCAATATACTCATTACCTGTTTGTAACGGCTGAAGTAAAAGAAGAATAATTTGGGATATCTGTTTTCCGGAGGGCTCTTCAATCAGTTCAAGCAAACCCAACAATAATTCCTTTGGATTACATAACTATAAAAATATTCACAATTGAACCTGTTTAATACAAGTTGTATTTAAAGCCACATTATTATTATTTTTAAAAGGCATATTCTGAGATAATATAATTATTTTTGCTTAACAGTAAAACATCTCATAAAAATGTTTTTAAAAAATACACTGGCAAAACCCAGTCTGTGACTCTATGAAAGCAAGCAATCAAGGGTCTCCAAATGGACAGCTACATTTAAGAGACTTAAAGTACTGATTAATGGAAAAGTTAGAGAAACAGGGGAAAGGCCAGCCTGATCACCAGAGCTGAGGTTTCTACTGAGCTTTGATGTCTATCCTGAAGGATGCCTTCATTTCCCAGAGCTTCCAGCAGGTGGGAGCTTTCTATCTCACACTGCCAGGGTGTTTAGATTAGTGCAGAGTCTCTTTTGTCTTTCCTGAAGAAACAAAACTGTGCATTGCTTTCGGACTGGTATCACCTCACTTGCCTTGTTTTTCTGAAAGCTCTCATAGTTAATAACTAAAACCTAGGGAGTTCCTTCTTTCCAAGTATATATTTGTGTTTATTTGCAATGATCTTTAAGCGACTTCTTATAATGTACTTTTCCCTTAGAATTTCTCTCTCTTAACTATCATTTTTGGTTTATAACTCTATTAACCTTTTACTCAGAGCCTCTTTCTAAAGTGATCAGTTACACTTAATCTATTTCCTACTTCTACGTCCACTGTGATCACTAGCATTCTAGGTTTTATTTTTTTTATTTCTTTGTGGTATATTCTTTTGGGGAACATACCACAGAAAAAAGAGGACTGGGATCTGATTTTACTTTCAATATTGCCAAAAGATCAGTGTGGTCATGAACTACCTCTGTAAATTATCTAAAGCATGAATTGTACATCTATATAATAAGCTACGTTAAACAAAAATAGATCTTTTTAGGTCTTTCTTTGAAATTCTGAATCAGTGGATCTAAGATAAGGTCAATCTGATCACACAGACCACAGCTTGTCTAACTCAATGAAACCAAGCTATGCCGTGTGGGGCCACCCAAAATGGATGGGTCATGGTGGAGAGGTCTGATAGGATGTGGTCCACCGGAGAAGGGAATGACAAACCACTTCAGTATTCTTGCCTTGAGAACCCCATGAACAGTATGAAAAGGAAAAAAGATAGGACACTGAAATATGAACTCCCCAGGTCAGTAGGTACCCAATATGCTACAGGAGATCAGTGGAGAAATAACTCCAGAAAGAAAGAAGGGATGGAGCCAAAGCAAAAACAACACTCAGCTGTGGATGTGACTGGTGATAGAAGCAAGGTCCAATGCTGTAAAGGGCAATATTGCATAGGAACCTGGAATGTCAGGTCCATGAATCAAGGCAAATTGGAAGTGGTCAAACAGGAGATGGCAAGAATCAGCGAACTAAGATGGACTGGAATGGGTGAATTTAACTCAGATGACCGTTATATCTACTACTGTTGGCAGGAATCCCTTAGAAGAAATGGAGTAGCCATCATAGTCAACAAAAGAGTCTGAAATGCAGTACTCGGATGCAATCTCAAAAACGACAGAATGATCTCTGTTTCCAAGGCAAACCATTCAATATCACAGTAAACCAAGTCTATGCCCCAACCAGTAACGCTGAAGAAGCTGAAGTTGAACGGTTCTATGAAAACCTACAAGACCTTCTAGAACTAACACCCCAAAAAGATGTCCTTTTCATTATAGGGGACTGGAATGCAAAAGTAGGAAGTCAAGAAACACCTGGAGTAACAGGCAAATTTGGCCTTGGAGTACAGAATGAAACAGGGCAAAAGCTAATAGTTTTGCCAAGAGAACGCACTGGTCCTAGCAAATACCCTCTTCAAACAACACAAGAGAAGGCTCTACACATGGACATCAGCAGATGGTCAACACCAAAATCAGACTGATAATATTCTTTGCAGCCAAAGATGGAGAAGCTCTATACAGTCAGCAAAAACAGAACAGCAGCTGACTGTGGCTCAGATCATGAACTCCTTATTGAAAATTCAGACTTAAACTGAAGAAAGTGGGGAAAACCACTAGACCATTCAGGTATGACCTAAATCAAACCCTTATGATTATACAGTGGAAGTGAGAAATAGATTTAAGGGACTAGATCGGAAAGACAGAGTGCCTGATGAACTATGGACAGAGGTTCGTGACAATGTACAGAAGACAGGGATCAAGATTTTCCCCAAGAAAAAGAAATGCAAAAAAGCAAAATGGCTGTCTGAGGAGGCCTTACAAATAGCTGTGGAAAGAAGAGAAGTGAAAAGCAAAGGAGAAAAGGAAAGATACACCCATTTGAATGCAGAGTTCCAAAGAATAGCAAGGAGAGATAAGAAAGCCTTCCTCAGCGATCAGTTCAAAGAAATAGAGGAAAACAATAGAATGGGAAAGACTAGAGATCTCTTCAAGAAAATTAGAGATACCAAGGGAACATTTCATGCAAAGATGGGCTCGATAAAGGACAGAAATGGTATGGACCTAACAGAAGCAGAAGATATTAAGAAGAGGTGGCAAGAATACACAGAAGAACTATACAAAAAAGATCTTCACGATCCAGATAATCATGATGGTGTGATCACTCACCTAGAGCCACACATTCTGGAATATGAAGTCAAGTGGGCTTTAGGAAGCATCACTACGAACAAAGCTAGTGGAGGTGATGGAATTCCAGTTGAGCTATTTCAAATCCTAAAAGATGATGCTGTGAAAGGGCTGCACTCAATATGCCAGCACATTTGGTTAACTCACCAGTGGCCACAGGACTGGAAAAGGTCAGGTTTCATTCCAATCCCAAAAAAAGGCAATGCCAAAGAATGCTCAGACTACCGTACAATTGCACTCATCTCACATGCTAGTAAAGTAATACTCAAAATTCTCCAAGCCAGGCTTCAGCAATACATGAACCGTGAACTTCCAGATGTTCAAGCTGGTTTTAGAAAAGGCAGAGGAACCAGAGATCAAATTGCCAACATTTGCTGGATCATCAAAAAAGCAAGAGAGTTCCAGAAAAACATCTATTTCTGCTTTATTGACTATGCCAAAGCCTTTGACTATGTGGATCACAATAAACTAGAAAATTCTGAAACAGATAGGAATACCAGACCACCTGACCTGCCTCTTGAGAAATCTGTATGCAGGTCAGGAAGCAAATGTTAGAACTGGACATGGAACAACAGACTGGTTCCAAATAGGAAAAGGAGTACATCATAGCTGTATATTGTCACCCTGCTTATTTAACTTATATACAGAGTACATCATGAGAAATGCTGGGCTGGATGAAGCACAAGCTGGAATCAAGATTGCCGGGAGAAATATCAACAACCTCAGATATGCAGATGATACCACCCTTATGGCAGAAAGCAAAGAAAAACTAAACAGCCTCTTGATGAAAGTGAAAGAGGAGAGTGAAAGAGTTGGCTTAAAGCTCAATGTTCGGAAAACGAAGATCATGGCATCCAGTCCCATCACTTCATGGCAAATAGATCAGGAAACAGTGGAAACAGTGTCTGACTATTTTGGGGGGATCCAAAATCACTGAAGATAGTGAATGCAGCCATGAAATTAAAAGACACTTACTCCTTGGAAGGAAAGTTATGACCAACCTGGACAACATATTAAAAAAGCAAAGACATTACTTTGTCAACAAAGGTCCATCTAGTCAAGGCTATGGTTTCCCCAGTGGTCATGTATGGATGTGAGAGTTGGAGTATAAAGAGGAAGAATTGATGCTTTTGAACTGTGGTGTTGGAGAAGACTCTTGAGAGTCCCTTGGACTGCAAGGAGATCCAACCAGTCCATCCAAGGTAAACTGGTCCTGGGTGTTCACTGGAAGGACTGATGTTAAAGCTGAAACTCCAGTATTTTGGCCACCTGATGCAAAAAGCTGAATCATTTGAAAAGACCCTGATGGGAAAGATGGGCTCAATAAAGGACAGAAATGGTACGGACCTAACAGAAGCAGAAGATTGAAGGAAAGATTGAAGGCAGGAGGAGAAGGGGACAATGGAGGATGAGATAGTTGGATGGCATCACTGACTCAATGGACGTGAGTTTGGGTAAACTCCAGGAGTTGGTGATGGACAGGGAGGCCTGGCGTGCCGTGGTTCATGGGCTTGTAGAGTCAGACACAACTGAGCGACTGAACTGAACTGAAAATAAGGTTGGATAATTCTTATATCCGGAAAATTTGTGAAAAATGAAATAGAATTGCCCATCCAATAAATAAGGATGGGCCTCTTCTCCAGAGTTCCCTCCTATACTTTCATGTACTAAAAGCTTTCTCACCAAAAACATTAAAGGAAATTATAAAATAGTGCTGCACATTGCAACAAAGTGAATCTAGTTTTGTTAACTTACCTTTACCAATAAATCAAGCAGAAGGAAATGACACTTTCTTTTATCATCTTCCTTCTCAATCCTTAAAAGTGATCGAACAACAGGACCAACAAGATTCCAGCCCATATTCTTGACAATGACCTGTAAAAACGTTTTCAGAGTAAAGCAAATACTGCCATCTACAGGACTCTCACAGTGAGCTTTCTTAACCTGGTGAAGCTTACAATTTCCTCAAAAACAGAAAAGATGAGGCAAGTGTGTCCATGGACATCTCCCCACTGACTTCCTAGGACTGGCAGCTAAGAGATAACAAGTTCTAAAATGGTTTTTAATACTTACACTGAGGAAAGGCAAATAAGTCTTTACTTTTAATCAGGTAAGTTAGTCTTTCCCAGGATTTAAATAGTTCCTCTGTTTCCAACAAGAGAGCTAATGTGCTTTATATGAGCAGTACTTAAAATTTTCATGGAGAATTTTGCTCCCAATTCATAAAGAAATCCAGCCAACACTCATGAACCTTTTAAAGTTCACTGGAGAATCTCTAAGTATATTATAATCATGTAACTTCTGTAAACATAAAGGGGATACCACTTCATCAACCCTCTCGTCTACAAACAGCTTCTATTTTCAAAGATATTTCAGAATGCTTATACAACTAAAAGTTTAACTTATAATTAGTTATTCACATTCATTACAAAACCACTGATTCTCTTTTTTTCCTAAAACAATTATTTATTTATTTTTTTACATTTGAATAGAAAATTTATTACTTTCATTTTCCAAGTATTTTCTTTTTCTATTAGGGGAAAAAAAAATCTTAAGGACAGTTGTCACTTGCTGCCAAATTGAGGGTTTTCTTTATCTGGTGGTTTAGTCTCTTAAGTTGCACCTGACTTTTGTAACCCCATGGACTATAGCCTGCCAGGCTCCTCTGTCCATGGGATTCTCCAGGCAAGAATACTGGAGCGGGTTGCCATTTCCTTCTCCAGGGTAAAACAATTATTTAATTAAAATGTATTATAGGCTGCCAACTGTTTGGAGCAAAGGGAAAGGATTCACCCCAGTTTCTCAACATCTGGCCTCTGGATGACTTAAAAAATAAAAGGAGATATAAGGTTTTATGACTGAGGAACAATTTCTAGAAATTTTCCACTAAGTAGAAAAACTTTTTCAGTCATTTGCTTCTCATCATTAGAACTTGGTGACATGTTTTACTGTAACTGTTCAGCTTATTGAAATCCAACGTAAAATTGAAAATGTTAAGATGTAAAATAAAATGTTGGTGTCGTTTTCTGTCTTAAGGCAGTAAAGTCAGTTTTCTAGCCAATCTCTAGTTTCCCTGCAAGTGTATTAGTTTTCCACTTTCTCCTGGACTATTTTTTAAAGTTTTCTTTCTTAATCTGGCTTTTTTCAGAATCAACTTTAATAAAAAGAAATTTCCTACTACCCATTCTAAACTTAGAAATCTAAAAGAACTTTTCAAAGAAAAAAATTCAAGCCACCCTAGAGCAAAACCACTGATTTTCAAAACTATTAGCAATATACTGCACTTCTCTGACCTGCATTCTACTTCAACTCATTACTATTTATCAAACATATTTGACAGGACCCTAGAATACTCTAGGTGCAGGAAGTAAAGCAAAAAACACATCAGATAAGCAATCTATCCTCAGAGGATTCATATTCTAGGTTCACTCAAGAGAAAATACATCTGGGAAGAATACAGATCAGTACACCACTCCCTGCATGAACTCAGTCTTATAAAATAATAAAGGTAGAGTATAAAGTAGAGCAGAATAGTCACTTCCAACCAGGGAAAGTGAGAGAGGCTTCCCAGAACAGGGGATGGTTATGCTAAGGCTTGGTAAAGAAACAGAAGTTTATCAGGCATGAAAGTGAATGTGTTAGTTGCTCAGTCATGTCCAGCTCTTTCTGACTCTGTGGACTGTAGCTCGCCAGGCTCCTCTGTTCATGGGATTCTCTAGGCAAGAATACTAGAGTGGGGTAGCATTTCTTCTCCAGGGGATCTTCCCAACCCAGGGATTGAACCTGGGTCTCCTGCAAGGCAGATTCTTTTACCATCTGAGCCACCAGGGAAGCCCATCTCTGAGTATAATTAAGAGAAATTCCAGATTTGAATAAAATTTTACATATCTGAGTTGAAATAAGGATTGTGACAACCTATCATACAATCATAATCTCAGCTGCAAGTTCCCCAGTAATTATGTAAATAATGAATCATTGTGAGGAAGAAGAATACTAACTATCCAGAAGTTATACCTTGTTTAGTTTAATATAAACAACTGTACCAGGTAATAATAATTATTCCCAACCAACAGATGAGAATGCCAAAGTTTAGAGATTACTGAGACGCCTAATGTCTGCTAAAATGTGGCAGAGTCAGGATTTGCATATAAGGCTGTCCCACTCCAAAGCCCACAGTTTTCCCACTGTATTAGTGGCTTCAATGGGGTGCTTTTGTTCCCAATCAGGGGACATTTGGTAATGCCTAGAGACATTTTGGTTGTCATTACTGGGGTGACAACTGCTACAAAATATCAATAGTACTAATGTTGGAAATCCCTGCACTATAGCATCTTAGGACAAACTACCATTCCTATGACTTTATTCACTTTTTTTTTCATTCCTATGACTTTAAAATACACTTTTTTTTTTTGCACAAAGTGGATTAATAGTAAGTCTTGATCAATCTTGACTGTCACCTTTCTTAGAAAAGAAATCTAAGGTGTACTTTTAAACTCTGTCTTATCAATATCTGAACCTTTGAATTGAGAAAACCTCACATGGGACTTCCCTGGCGGTCCAGGGGCTAAAGCTCTGCACTCCCAATGCAGGCTCGGAGGGAGCCCAGGTTTGATCTCTGGTCAGGGAACTAGATCCCACATGCCACACTAAAAAAAAAAAAAAAAAAGATTCTACATGCTGTAACCAAGACCCGGCTCAGCCAAAAAATAAACAACCACACTTTACCAAGGTGATTCTCAAGCTATTAAGGTTAAGCCTCACTATGCTCGAGTCTATCACAATCACCTAATCTCTAACAGTCAGACACAAATCTACATCTTAATCTCCTATTTCTCTACTGAGCTCTAAACATTACTTTTCAATTACCTGTTGCATCTTAAACTCAACATTGGTGAACAATGCCAACTTCCTTGTCCTCCATCAAAGGAACTTTCTCCCCTTCTTAAATTGCCTTTTTCTGTTCGGTATATCTCCTCAGAGGCTAGAAACCCCATCATATGTCACCTGTCTCAATCTCACAATCAGTCCTCTCTATTCTACTCTAAAACTTCCTGCAAGTGCTACACAGTGCTATGGAGGTTGACAAAAATAGTTAAGAGCTCTGACACCAGGCTGTACAGATCTAAATGTCAAATGTCACGTAAAAGCTAAGTAACTTGGGGCAAGTCACTAATTTTTCAGTGACACTTTCCTTATCTAGAAAATCCTATCAGAGGATTCAGGAGAGACTCAGTTCAGTTCAGTTGCTCAGTCATGTCTGACTCTTTGCGACCCCATAAATCGCAGCATGCCAGGCCTCCCTGTCCAGCACCAACTCCCAGAGCTCTTCACTCAGACTCACGTCCATCGAGTCAGTGATGCCATCCAGCCATCTCATCCTCTGTCGGCCCCTTCTTCTCCTGCCCCCAGTTCCTCCCAGCATCACAGTCTTTTCCAATGAGTCAACTGTTCACACTAGAGTTTCAGCTTCAGCATCATTCCCTCCAAAGAAATCCCAGGGCTGATCTCCTTCAGAATGGACTTTTTGGATTTCCTTGCAGTCCAAGGGACTCTCAAGAGTCTTCTCTAACACCACAGTTCAAAAGCATCAATTCTTTGGCACTCAGCCTTCTTCACAGTCCAACTCTCACATCCATACGTGACCACTGGAAAAACCATAGCCTTGACTAGACGGACCTTTGTTGGCAGAGTAATGTCTCTGCTTTTCAATATGCTATCTAGGTTGGTGAGTTAAAAGATGTAAAGCACCTAAGAGCATCTGGCACATAGTAGATACACAATAAATATTATTAACTTTTATTAATTTTATTATGATTAGCTAAAAGTAAGATACTCTCAAAGGTTCTCCTCTGAGAATGCAATTGGGAAAAACCAAGGAGTTAAAGAAAGCATTATTTTATCTGGGGCTACAGTGGTATTACGAATACATATCAAAAACAAATGTACTAAATAAAACATCCTAATATTTACTAAAAAAATTATAAATAAAAAGAGATAAGCCCTTTGAATTAGTAATAGATTCTATAACAATGTATGATTAAAAGATTTTAGTAATCTAAGTACAATCAAAGTGCCCTGTATGTAATCCTAGGCCAGAATGACTAGAATGTTATCACAAAGAAAAAAATTTTTTTTGGTGGAGCCACATGGCATGCCAGATTTTTGTTCCCTGACCAGGGATGGAACCTGTGCCCCCTGCAGAGGAAGCACCCAGTCTTAACCACTGGACTGCCAGGAAGTCCCTACAAAAACTGTATAAATAAATAGGACTAGAAAGTATGTTCCTTGAAACAGATGATGTCTTATATAGGAAGTGTGGGACTGGGATGAGTCCAAAGACAAAATTAGGTGGTGTTAATAAACACCTGTTCCTGATCCCAAGAAGATCCTTTCCCATTGTGCAGAATGATTTCTGAGACAATTATAGCCAGATGATGGATTATATTGGCCAATAAGGTCATCCAGCTCTCCCAAAATATTATTTGCATTTTACTTATATTTCAACTGTAACACTTATTCTGGAGAAGCTAAATGATTTAATAGATATAAACCATCTGTTTATTCTGCCTCTTTATTGCTAGTTCTTTACATGTTTATATCTTCCACTAGACTGTAAGCACCTTAAAGTATATAACTGATCTTATTTCCTTTTTATTTTCCACAGTTTTCTACAGTGGATATTTAAGTTGATTCTTAAATGTTTGCTGAAAAAAATGAATGGATGAATCATAGTATCATGTACCTATTCTCTTAATAGTAAAGACTGAAAAAGTACTCAGAAAGATTGTACTTACCTTATTCTTTTCATTCTGAATAATTTCTAATAGCTGATCTATGTGCCCTTCATCTATACATCTTTGGCCTGCCAACTGAAACAGGCCAAAATCTTCCTCTTTAAAGTCTTGCTCTTCTAGGATTTGCTGCCAGAAACAAACAAAAAAACAAGTATGTTTAGGCAAATGGAAATTCAATAACTATTTGATTTGTCTCTAAAAAAAGAAATCTGTTTAAATTCTAGATAAGCTGCACATAAGCGTATGTATGAAAATTAGGATTAGGTAAAAAAATACTTCAGTAAATCGCCCTGAAATCCACTGTGCCAAAGAAATCTATGATAAGGATCCGTATTAAAAGTGTAAAGATTATTTCCTAAGTGACATATCCAATCTGTCTTCCTGCCTTCATGCTATTTATTCATAGGTCAAAAAAAGCAAGGATTAAAGAAGATTAACAATTTGAGTGACTGCAGGTAATTAAAAATAATCTGTGCTCTTCCCATATTCTGAAAGGTCATTAAATGTCATTAAAAACAAAAACAGAAAAAATTACTTACACATCTCTTTATGATGGACTGTAGTTCCTCCACAGCCATTCCTTATTTTTTCCAGTTTTGATGCTGAAATTTATAATATAAATACACTGTTAACTATCAGTAATAAGTTACTTCATCGTAAGTTACTTCAGTATAAGTTACTTCATTCTGATGAATTATTAATAAATACAATAAAGAAAATGGAAAGTTTTTACAGTCGAAACTTTTTTTTACTGAAACGTTAGCCTAAGAAATTAAAACAAAAAACAGAAGAACAAAAACCTCTTTTTCATCCTTCAGTTTTTTTGGAGCATAATTTTGAAAGATAAATTGAAGGGGAAAGAAAATCTTTAGTTCATTCCCAAGAGGTAGCACAAATTTACTCTAAGATCTTTTAAAAGACAGTCTTCACCCTCCTCCTCCACCCCCGCGCCCCAAAGGTGGGCCTGAAATCAATTCTAATTATCAGGGAGCCTTTTTCTTTTCTTTTTTTTTAATGTCCTATTTGACATAAATTGGAATGTAACACTGGAGGGGATGAAAGTTGGGATGCCTTCCACCCCAAGAGTAACAAGCATTACAGACCCGGGCATCTGTCTGTAACAGATGTACTGCGCCCCGCCCCATATAATCAATTGTGATAGTGAAATCACTGTATCGCGCGAAGACAGGCAACAGGCCGCCCTCAGGGCAACACCGCCCGGTTCCCAGGCCCAGTAGTAGAGACGGGGTTCCGCCGGATCCTCACAGCAGCGAATAAAACCCCAGCGCGCGTGCAGGCTGCATCCAAGGGAAGCCATTTCTCCCGGTTCCTGCCTGCGTCGGCCATTGGGCCCCAGACCTCACGAAGGCCTCGACCCCGAAGCCGGGTCCTCCGCGGCTCACCTCCCACCGCGGGCCCCGGCCGCCAGGGACCCCGCGTGTATCCACCTACCGCCAGGCCTCTCGCCCGTCTCGCGGCTCTCCTCCGCCGCCGCCGCCGCCACCGCCGCGCTGCTTTCCGGGTCCCTCCCCTCCCAGCCGGCCCCGCCCCGCGCTGCGCGACGGGAGGCGGAGTCTTGGGGGGAAAGACGCCAAGGTCGGTTCCGACACTGACGACGCAGCCCATGGCCGACTGGGTTGGACTGTGCTCTGCGGGCCGCAAAGCCCGGCGTCCCCGCGCCTCCCGAGACGTCCCAGGTAGGAGGAAGGGCCTCTTCCCAAGTTTGGAACTGAGAATTCGGCCCCGACAGAATTCTGACGGAGGCATGCGGGCGCTCCCGAAAGGCTGCCCCAGGGAAGGAGATCCTCGGGGGCAAGAAGGCCAAGAGCTTTCTACCGCCGAACTCTCGCCTTCTGGGAAAGACCTTCGTCCGAATCCCCAACTCTTGACGCTAGTCTTCCAAGATTTCCCCCCAAATGGGCTGGCTGTGCTCCAGGCTCTAAGGGAAAGGGCAGGAGAGGTCCTGAGAGCGTACAATCGGGGTCGTCTGAGTGGGCAGGTGACCAGGAGGACGTTGGAAGGCTGAGTGCAGCTGGCGTTCACCCTAGCACTGGCCCTCCTTGCAGGTGGACTGCCCCTGTGGTGCCCTGGATCTCTTGAGGAGGGTCCCAGCCCTCTTTACCGGAGAACTAACATTGAGGGGGACGGAGAGAGGTTGCCCCTAGATCTCAGGCTTTCAGGAGTGCTTAATTATGCGACTAGGATAATGAGAAAATTCAGTCCTGAAAGAGGTACATTTTAAACAACGAAAATAATTAGCTTGCAAAACCAAATTGGATTCCCTTCTCATTTCATTTGATTTTCACACAAAGTTGGAAGTGAAATGTGTGGAGAAGAAGAAAAGATGGTCTACAGTTTATTTGGGCAAGAATCTGTCCTGTAACCTGGTGTTTGTGTACACTTGACCTACTGTTTTTTGTTTTTTTTAATGGTAGGTACTAAGCAGACAAGTGCCTTGAACCAAGAAGATGCTTCTCAAAGGTATGAGAACTACATAGACAGCTGCTTTCACTTATCTGTTAATCTTATACTAATTGAACCATTTGTAAATAGTGTAATAGGTGCTACCTCAGAGAAAATTATTTAGAGAGAAGGGGAAGATTTGAGAAGTACTGTAAACTCAAATAGACTGTTATTTCCCCTACTCTTCCATGCCCTAAGAAAACTAAGTTGACACTTTTAGATTGCTGGTGAATGTATGACCATCTGTAGAAAAATGTCCTGAATTAACTAGGAACCTTTTTTTCAATCTCTTCAGATACTTTCCTTTTTTGTTCTATATACCAGACTCCAAGAAACTTTTTGTTGTTTTTCTTTGTTTACACCATGTCCATATTTTCAGCAAAAAGTTGTTCTATCCTATTCAGTGGGCATCTTCTAAAAAGGCAACGTTTATCTCCTAGCACAAAAGATTCTTAGAATAGATGTCATCTTTGAGGATGATGTAACTATATATATCTATAAGTTATGATTTTATGAAGTATTGGTTTTAATTTACTCATTCATTCAAGAATTAGTTACTGAATGTTAAATATGCTAGATCTGTGTTAGTCCCTGTGGGTAAGATTTTTTTAATTTTAATTGAACTCTAGTTGATTTATATTAGTTTCAGATGTACAATATAGAGATTAAATATTTTTATAGATTATATTCTAAGTTATTACAAAATAATAACTAAATTTCCCTGTGCTATACAATACTTCCTTGTTGCTTATTTATTGTATACATAGTTTGTATCTCCTAATCCCAAACCCCACTCTTGCCCCTCCCCCTGCTGTTTCCCCACTGTAACCGCTGGTTTGTCCTCTATATAAGTGATGTCAGAATAATTGTCTTTCTCTGAGTTACTTCACAAAGCATAATATCCTCTAGGGACATCCATGTTGTCGCAGATTGCAGAATTTCATTCTTTTTTATGGCTGAGTAGTATTCCATGGCCTGTGTAAACCACATCATCTTTATCCATTCGTCTGTTGATGGACACTTATATTGCTTCTGTATCTTGGCGATTATAAATTATGCTCCTATGAACATTGAGATGCATGTCTTTTCAAACTAGTGTTGTAATTTTCTTCACATATATACCCAGGAGTGAAATTGCTGGATCATATGGTAGTTTTTAGTGTTTTAGGGAACCTCTGTACTGTTTTCCGTAGTGGCTGCATCAATTTACATCCCCGCTAACAGGAGGATTCCCTTTTCTCCACATCCTCCTCAACATTTGTTATTTGTAGACTTAAATGATAGCCTTTTTGACAGATGTGAGGTGATATCTCATTTTGTGGCTTTGATTTGCATTTCTCTGCTGATTCGCGATGTTGAGCATTTTCTCATGTGCCTGTTGGCCATCTATACATCCTTGGGAAAGTGTCCTGTTTCTTCTGCCCAGTTTTTAATTGGATTTTTTTTTTTATATTGAGTTGTGTGAACTGTTTATATATTTTGGATATTAACGTCTAATTATTCATATCATTTGCAAATATTTTCTCCCCATCAGTAGATTGTCTTTTCATTTTGTGATGGTTTCCTTTTGTTTGCAGAAGTTTGTAAGTATAATTGGGTCCTTCCTGTTTGTTTATATTTGCTCCTTCCCTTCACCTTGGAAGACATTTTAAAAAATTGCTAAGATTTATGTCAAAGGCTGTTCTGCCTGTGTTCTCTTTTGGGAGTTTTTCAGTTTCAGAGGCCCTGAGGATATGATTTTGAACAGTATAGACACAGTTCCTGTCTAGTAGAACAGAGAAATATCAATTAAATTATCACAAATAAATACATAATTGCAAATGAAAAGGCTGTGATGGAACTAAAAACAAAAGAGGTTGGCAGGAAGGGTGGTATGTGTTCAGGGAAAAGCTTCTCTGAGAAAGTAATAATTAGACTGACTGGAAGGCTAGGTAGGCACTTACCAGACAGAGTAGTGAGGAGAGACTTCCAGCTAGAAGCACCAATATATGTGACAAGAAAAAAAAAGAGATATCCAAGGTCATGTGAAGCATTCTGAGCAAAGGAAGAAAGGAGTGTAGGAATAAGTTAGAGGCAGGGTTGCATTCAAACAGTACCAGTAGGCTAGGGTGAGAAATTCAGATTTTCTAAGTGCAAATAAAACTTGAATTTAAAGTAACAGAATTTCAGTTTCAAAAGTGTTAAGGTGTTAGGGATAAAGATCATTTGGGAGTGTAGAAATCAGATGAATTTGAGATCTGTTTTCCTGTGGAGCAGAATGACTATACTTGGCTTTAGAAAATAATACAACAGTAAAGTTTGGTTAATAATGATACTAGTAATTTGCAGGTCTCTTCAACATGGATCTGATTACACGCCTGAGGAGATTATCTTTTATTCTAAGTACTACAATGTGAAGAATATAGATAAGCTGAAACGTATTTCAAGCAGATCACCCAGGATGATCCTTGAGGGTAACCGACTAGGTGTTGAGAGAAGTGATCCTTCATGAATTTATTCCTACTGAAAAATACTTCTATGTTCAATCCAGCTGAATAGTATTAAGCCAGAAATTATAATGAGCTTTGTGAAAATATAAAACAGTTCTGTAATTCACACTGAAGTTTTCATTTAAAAATATGTTAATGTGTAATGTATATATTACTATTAAACGAGTTCATGAGTGCTTGAAATTTTTCTCACCTTTAATCCCAGTATGGTAACTATCAACAGATACAATTTGCATAAGCAAAAACTAAGATTATTAAGGACCACTGATGCCCAGAAGTTTGAGTACCACTGCTGTAGACCACACCATGTGTCATCATGTGGGATAGAAGGGAGCTCTGAGACAGGGCTATCCATGGGAAACAGCTGTAGATATTCATCAGTTCGGAGGAGTTTGCTGTTCCTGCAGGTTGAGGTAATTAACTCCTTAAATCAGCAACTCCTAATGCACATTCTATTCTGATCTTAGTAAATGACATAGCTTTTATTGGTAAGCAGCAAAATGAGAAAAATAAGGCTTTTCATAAAGCTAAATATTTTCAGTACAAAGAACTTTGGTACTGCAGAGAAAACTTTTTTTCAGTACAAAGAATATTTAATCTGTGTCCATGTCCTTTTTACATTTTTGATGTAAGACTGGTCTTGATGAAATGGTGGGAGAACAGGTGTTAATTACAAGTTTCTTCTTAGTAGGGAAAGAGCAGATTAACCAAAGTGGTGGTGGTCAGGCTCTCTTGCCCCAGGGCATCTTGCTCTGACCCCAGGTTTTGTAAATACATGGTCATGTAACAGCTGAGATAACTTAGAGCACCGCGCACACGCGTCACGATCTACCCACTCGGCCACGGGCCACTTTTGTTCTGTAAACATATATCGGCTCCACCTGAAGAGCTTTTTGGCTGCGTTAGGACTGTGTCCACTGGGTTAGTCGTGAGAGGAGAGAATACAGTGTATCTGCTGCTACAGCTGTTGTTGCAGTCGGGAGAGAATAAATGGGTCTTCACTTACTATGACTCCTTGAGTTTTCTTCCAGCTTCCCTGCTAATGCCTTGCCTACCCTGGGTTTAGTGAATAGTGTGAACAGTGAGACATTCTTGTTTTAATGTCCTTATTTGTCCCTAGCTGGCAGTCTTGTGTCAATTCTCCAAATTGTTGTTTGTAAAACATATTGCTCCAGGCAAGAAATTAGATGCTAAAGTCTTGGCAGTCAATAAAGGTAGGAAGAAAAGGTGAGTACATTTCTCAGTTCAGTTTAGTCACTGAATCATGTCCGACTCTTTTAAACCCCATGGACTGCAGCGTGCTAGGCTTCCCTGTTCATCACCAACTCCCAGAGCTTGCTCAAACCCATGTTCATTGAGTTGGTGATGCCATCCAACCATCTCATCCTCTGATGTCCCCTTCTCTTCCTGCCTTCAATCTTTCCCAGCATCAGGGTCTTTTCCAACGAGTCCATTCTTCGCATCATGTGGCCGAAGTATTGGAGCTTTAGCATCAGTCCTTGGAATGAATATTCAGGACTGAGTACATTCTAGGTCCACATATGAGAGCAGTCAAGGTCCAGGATGGCAGCAGGGTTGTTCTGGTGGGCGAGTAGAAACTAGTGTAGCAAACAAGTCACCAAGATAGTTGGTATCTTTGTTCCCATGGTACTGGTTCTCAACTCTGTTACACACTAGGTTTATCTGGAGCACTTTTAAGAAAACACCATTAATTAGAGCCCATCCTCAAAGATTCTTATTTAGTTAGCCTGCAGTGGGACCTGAGCATGGTATCTTTTTTAAAAAAAGGTCTCATCAGATGATCTACACTGCAGTTGGAATTGAGCACCACTGTCCTAGGACCATTTTTTGATCAGATAGCCTCTGGTTTTATATGATGTATGGGGCCTGCAGAGGCTGACAGATTTTCTCACTGGTGCTTCCTAGATTGTTGTTTTCCAGAACCATATAGTCATACTGGTATAGTTATTTAATAAGACTTTACAACAAAGTAAGTAAATACTTCTTTGTGAGTATGACTCTGTCCTATTAAACCAGGCTGGCCATTTAGTTAACATTTGAGAATTAGCACAAAGAAATTTGTATTTAAGAGAACAACCAAAATCATATTTTTCCTCTCCATTCCCTTCTGATTTCTAATGATTTCAAGGGAAAAGCCTCCATTTTTAGGTAAAAGCTCAGAGAAATGATAGAGAATGATAAATTATCATTTCAATAATGATAGTTTTATCTGGCAAAAAGATTTCCTCCTATTTTCTTTTTTGTAGGATACTCTAAAGTCTTCCTTGTTCTCTGAGCCCTGGAAATCAAATAATCCTGTAATGACAGACATCAATAAAAAGTAGTCTGTTTCCCTTTTGAAAAATACTGGATCAAAAGAAACAGCATTTAAAAATATACGTTTAACATTAATAGCAAAATAGTACATTGTTAGTGTTTAATTTTAAAATGTAGAAAATGGCTATGCTAAAACTTAAGTAGAATAACTTAAATACCATTTTTTTTTTTAATTTTAGGAAAGCAGAACTAGAAGCAGCTGTCAGAAAGAAGATTGAGTTTGAGAGAAAAGCTCTACATGTTGTGGAACAGCTTTTAGAGGAGAATATTTCAGAAGAATTCCTAAGGGAGTGTGTATGTATTGATAAATTATTACTTCTATAGTATGTTGTTGTTTTGTACAGTGGCTAAGTCAGTCATGTCGGAGGCTTTGCGACCCCATGTACTACAGTACTGCAGGCTTCCCTATCCTTCACTATTTCCTGGAGTTTGCTCAAACTCATGTCCATTGAGTCGATGATACTGTCTAACCAATTCATCCTCTGCCCTCCTCTTTTCGTTTGCTTCCATCTTTCATAGTATCAGGGTCTCTCATAATGAATCGGCCCTTCACTTCAGGTGGACAAAGTATTAGAGCTTTAGCATCAGTCCTTCCAGTGAATACTCGGGGTTGATTTCCTTTAGGATTGACTGGTTCATCTCCTTGCAGTCCAGGGGACTCTAGGAGTCTTCTCCAGCACCAGAATTTGGACACATCAATTCTATGACACTCAGCTTTCTTTGTGGTCCAACTCTCACACCCATACATGACTACTGGAAAAACCATAGCTTTGACCACGTATGGACCTTTGTTGACAGTGTGGTGTCTCTGCTTTTTAATAATGCTGTCTAGGTTTGTCATAGCTTTTCTTCCAAGGAGCAAGCATCTGAATTTCATAGCTACAGTCACCATCTTCAGTGATTTTAGAACCCAAGAAAATAAAATCTGCCAGTGTTGCCATTTTTTCTCCTGTCTGTCTGCCATGAAGTGATGGGACCGGATGCCATTATCTTAGTTTTTTGAATGTTGAGTTTTAAACCAGCTTTTTCACTCTCCTCCCTCACCCTCATCAAGCGGCTCTTTAGTTCCTCTTTGCTTTCTGCCATTAGAGTGGTATCATCTGCATATCTGAGATTATTGACATTTCTCCCAGCAATCTTGATTTCCAACTTGTGATTCATCCAGCTCAGCATTTTGCATAATGTGCTCTGCATATGTTAATTAAGCAGAGTGACAGTACACAGCCTGAACATACTCCTTTCCCAGTTTTGAGCCAGTCCATTGGTTCCATGTTTGGTTCCAACTATTGCTGCTCGCCTGCATACACATTTTTCTCAGGAGGCAGGTAAGGTGGTCTGGTATTCCCATCTCTTAAAGAAGTTTGTACAGTTTGTTGTGATCCAGACAGTCAAAGGCTTTATTGTAGTCAGTGCAGCAGAAGTAGATGTTTCTCTGGAATTCTCTTGCCTTTTCTATGATCCAGTGAATGTTGGCAATTTGATTTCTGTTTCTCTGCCTTTTCTAAACCCAACTGTTACATCTGGAAGTTATCAGTTCATATACTGTTGAAGCCTAGCTTTAAGGATTTTGAGCACTACCTTGCAAGGATGTGAAATAAGCACAATTGTATGTTAGTTTGAATATTCTTTGGCATTGCCCTTCTATGGGATTGGAATGAAAATTGACCTTTTCTAGTCCTGTGGCCAGTGCTGAATTTTCCAAATTTGCTGACATATTGAGTGCAGCACTTTAACAGCATCATCTAGGATTTGAAATAGCTGTAATTCCATCACTTCCACTTGCTTTGTTTGTAGTAATGCTTCCTAAGGCCCACTTGACTTCACACTCTAGGATGTCAGGCTCTAGGTGAGTGACCACACCGTCATGATTATCTGGATCATTAAGACCTTTTTTATATAGTTCTATGTATTCTTGACACCTCTTTTTAACCTTTTCCATTTCTGTTAGGTCTTTGCTGTGTCTCTCCTTTATTGTGCTCATCTTTGCATGAAATGTTCCCTTGGTATCTCCAATTTTCCTGAAGAGATCTCTAATCTTTCCCATTCTATTGTTTTCCTCTATTTCTTTGCATTGTTCATTTCAGAAAGCTTTCTTATTTGATATTCTCTGGAACTCTGCATTCAGTTGGGTGTGTCTTTCCCTCTCTCCTTTGCCTTTTGCTTCTCTTCTTTTCTCAACTGTTTGTAAGGCCTCCTCAGACAACCACTTTGCTTTCTTGGCATTTCTTTCTCTTTGGGAGGGTTTTGGTCACTGTCTCCTGTACAGTGTTACAAACCTCTGTCCATAGTTCTTCAGACACCCTTATCAGATTTAATCCATTGAATCTATTTGTCACTTCCACTGTAGAATCATAAGGGATTTGATTTAGGTCATACGTGAATGGCCGAGTGGTTTTCCCTGCTTTCTTCAATTTAAATCTGAATTTTGCAATAAGGAGTTCATGAACTGAGCCACAGTCAGCTCCCGGTCTTGTTTTTTGCTGACTGTATAGAGCTTCTCCACCTTTGGCTGCAAAGAATATCATCAGTCTGGTTTCAGTATTGACTATATGGTGATATCCATGTGTAGAGCTGTCTCTTGTGTTTTGGAAGAGGATATTTGCTATGACCAGTGTGTTCTCTTGGCAAAATACTGTGGGCTTTTGCCTTGCTTCATTTTGTACTGCAGGGCCAAACATGCTAGATATTTCAGGTATCTCTTGACTTCCTGCTTTTGCATTCCAATCCCCTGTGATGAAAAGGACATAGTTTTCTGGTGTTTTAGAATGTCTTGAATGGCACCCCACTCCAGGGCTGTTGCCTGGAAAATCCCATGGATGGAGGAGTCTGGTAGGCTGCAGTCCATGGGGTCGCTAAGAGTTGGACATGACTGGGCGACCTCACTTTCACTTTTCACTTTCATGCATTGGAGAAGGAAATGGCAACCCACTCCAGTGTTCTTGCCTGGAGAATCCCAGGGACGGGGGAGCCTAGTGGGCTGCCGTCTGTGGGGTTGCACAGAGTTGGACATGACTGAAGTGACTTAGCAGTAGTAGTAGGTCTTCATAGTACATTCAACTTTAGCATCAGTGGTTGGGGCATAGACTTGGATTACTGTGTTGTTGAATGATTTGTCTTGGAAACAAACCGAGATTATTCTCTCATTTTTGAGATTGCACCCAAGTACTGCATTTCAGACTCTTGTTGACTGTGATGGCTACTCCATTTTTTCTAAGGGATTCTTGCCCACCATAGTAAACATAATGGTCATCTGAATTAAATTCACCCATTCCTGTCCATCATCACCTGTCCATGATTCCTAAGATGTCGATGTTCACTCTTGCCATCTCCTGGTGACCACATCTAATTTGCCTTGATTCATGTACCTAACATTCCAGGTTCCTTGCAGTTTTCTTCTGTACAGCATCAGACTGTATACCACCAGACACATCCACAGCTATGAGACGTTTCTACCTCGGCCCAGCCTCTTCATTCTTTCTGGAACTGTTTCTCCAGTGATATATTGGATACCTACTGACCTTGGAGGCTCATCTTTCAGTGTCATGCCTTTTTGCCTTTTCATACTGTTCATGAGGTTCTCAAGGCAAGAATGCTGAAGTGGTTTGCCACCAGATTCCCTGGTGGCTCAGACGGTGAAGAAACCGTCTACAATGCAGGAGACCTCAGTTTGATCCCTGGGTAGGGAAGAAGTTTGATCCCCTGAAGAAGGAAATGACTACCCACTCCAGTATATTTTCCTGGAGAATCCCATGGACAGAAGAGCCTAGTGGGCTACAGTCCATGGGGTCGCAAAGAATCAGACATGACTGAGAGACTAACACTTTTATAGTATAAAGTCTTTAAATCTGTGTAACGTGAAACTTCCATGCATTATTGAAATCTTTGAATTTGTTGTCAGTCACACGCTATATAATTTGTGCATTTAAAGATAACCAGCTATTACTATTATGCATTCTTTGCTTTATAATGACTTTAAAATGTACTTGAGAGAGGTAACATGCATATTTTATCCCTTAATAGTAGTTCTTTTAACCAGTCTGCTGATCTCACTTGATTTTCATTGCTTTGCACTGCTGATCACCATGTCATTTTTCATAGGCTGTATGTTTTCCTGTTTTAGTAATAGAAAACCATTATTTCTGTTAATGTAATTTCATTCATTCTGATATTTTAAAAACATGAGATATAGACCCCCTATGGTTTAATCAACACATAACGAGAATTATCATTTGCATTAAAAAATTTTTTGTTTTCACTAATGGCTTTATTGCATTAAAAACTTGAAATGTGTGTTACATCCTCATAATCCTTATGAGAAAAAAGAAATGGAAAATTAAACCTAGAGCTTTTATTGTAGAAATAATTCTTGGTGTGGCTCAGAGATTTTCCTAAGAAAGAGGAGTATAAATCTGACAGTATTTACATTGATATGGATAACTGCATCAGAATCTCCATGCTTGATGGCTCTAAAGACAAACCAGAAATGCTGGTTTGTCTCAAGAACTGAGGTTTGCTTGTTTTTTGTTTTTTTGTTGAAGTTCCACTAGTTTACAATGTAATTTTAGTTTCTGGTATGCAGCAAAGTGTTCAGTTACACTTGTGTGTGTGTGTGCATGCATGCTTAGTCACTCAGTCATGTCTGACTCTGCTATAGTTCCCTGTGCTATACAGTGGGGCCTTGTTGTTTATTTTTTATATAATATATATATCATTTACATCTGTAATTAGCACCCTTTCTAACCACCCACTGGCGCTCTTCCCATCATTACTGCTTTCCCCAATTCCATACTCCTTTCCTCTAAGCTGTTGCCTAACTCATGGAGACACAGCAGACACCTGGATTTTTTTCTCTGCTTCACTCCCTTACTCATGCTGTCATTTAGCTTACTTAGCCTCACTTTTACTCCACATCAGAAGAGGGGACATTCTTCTTTGCCTTGACCCCTCCTTCTACCTATTTGCCAACTTCATCATCTACCTCCTCTTCTGAGACCTTTCTTCATCACTCTGTCTTGTGCCTTTAAACATTCCCCTCTAGCCTACTGACATTGCCAACCCATCATTCTGGGTGGTAGATCTGAGATTATTTGAACAAGAAAAAGTCAAAGAAAAATATTTGGTGTTAGCTTATAACTGTCACCTCACTGTTGTGTTTTTTTCAGAAGATGAAAGATTTTGCACAAAAATTTGTTCAGGAGTCACAATGACACCTTTAATGTACTTTGTTTATAAGACTGTGCTTTCGGAAATAGGTAAAATGGTATATAATTCTATTTTGTATATTTTTGAATAACACTTTTAAAAATTAAAAATATACTATTATTTTCCTCTGGTATAGCAGTCAGAATAACATCACCTCTTCCTCTTGCCTCAGAATTATTTCATGACTTGTGTAATCTACAAAGATGCATAGTTTACTGTGGCAGAAATTTTGGGGGTTTTATGGGTTTGTGTTTTTTTAAATAATAACTTACATTTTCTAAGTACTTAGAATGTGTCTAGAAGCACTTTTCTAAGTGCTTTTCCTTTATTTTCTCCTCTAATTCTATCAAATCTATGAGATCAGTACATCAAACCTATGAGACAGGTACTTTTATGACCCCTGTGTTTTCATATGAGATCAATGAGGCCTAAAGAGCTGATAAACTTTTTGAATAATGTGTTGGAGTAAGTGCCCCTCTCATTTCGTTGTAGGGGAAATTCATCACACCTGCTCACTATAGTGATGTCGTGGATGAGCGTTCTATTATCAAACTCTGTGGCTATCCTTTATGTCAGAACAAGCTAGGAATTGTAAGTAACTTTTTTTTCTATAACATGTAGACTTTTAACTTTCATATTTAGCAAAATACCATGTAAAAAGAACAATAAAACTGAGGTCATAAACTAATGATATGGGTTAGCCAAAGATACAATATGTAGATGACTTAATGTTAACCATAAAGTTCATGTTTGTTACTTGAATTCTATCGTACACTGTACTTTCTTTTCTTTAGGTACCAAAACAGAAATATAAAATTTCTACCAAAACTAATAAAGTCTATGATATTACTGAGAGAAAGGTAAGTTTAAAGATTATTAGCAATGTGGGAGTTAATATTTAATATTATACTAAATGGGATTCTAAAAATATTTGTTTAAAATCTTGCCTTCTAGAAAATGACTATGTTAAAAGATTTTCATTTATAAATATTTATAGTGTTAAAATTTTTTTTGCTTACACTTGAGTTAGTATGTGAACATTTAAAAATTGCATATTGGCATGAATTCAGGTGAGTGAATCATAGAACAGAATAGAGAGCCAGAAACAGACTCATACTACTTATGTGGACACTGAACATAAGACATCAGGAGTATTTTAGATCAGTGGAGAAAGGATGGGTTTTTTAATAAATTATATAAGCCTAATTATCCATACAGAAAAAATGAAAACTGATAGCTATTAAGAGTGTGTATACAAAGATCAATTTTAGGTAGATTAAGAACCTAAATGTAAAAAAATATGTTTTTAGAACTTGGGTTGGAGAGAATTTATTAAATAAGATGGAAAATTATAGACCATAGAGGAAAAACTGTTAAATTATTCTACATTAAAATAGAAAACATTGTTTATTAGAAGTTTCTGAAACAAGAGTGAAAAGATAAGCTACAAATCAGGAGTTACATTTCTCACATATAACTGACCACAGATTCATACTTCTGGTCAAATAAATATTGATACAACCTTTCTGAGAAACTGTTTGGCAAAATCAAATTTGTTAAAGTCAAATTTACACATTCTTTGTGACCATTCTATTCTTTGGTATAAACTTTCTTATTTAACCTGTGTACACAAGCACCTATGTGTATGAATGTTCCTCGTGCTTAGTTGCTTAGACATGTCCAACTCTTTTGTGACCCCAAGGACTGTAGTCTGCTGCTTGGCTGCTCAGATGTGTATGACTCTTTTGCGACCCCGTGGACTGTAACCTGCCAGGCTCCTCTGTCCATGGGGTTTTCCAGGCAAGAATACTGGGGTGGGTTGCCATTCATTCTCCAGGGGATCTTCCTGACCCAGGGATGGAACCTGGGGCTCCTGCATTGCAGGCAGATTCTTTACCATCAGAACTACCAGGGAAGCCCATGAATGTTCCTAGTAGGATAAACAAAATACAGTGCATATTCAGTACATAAAATAGAATGTTATTTAGCCTTCCAAAGGAAGGAAATTCTGACACGGCTACAACTGAATGAATTTTGAAAACATTGTTCTAAGTGAGATAAGCCAGTACAAAAGGAAAAATAGTCTATGATTCTACTTATGTAACATAATTGAGAGTAGTCAAATTTATGGAGACAGAAAGTAGAATGGTTTTTGTCACAGGAGGTAGAAATGGGGAGTTATAGTTTAATCAGTGTGAAGTCTCAGTTTTTTAAGATGAAAAGATTTCTGGAGATGGATGATGGTGATAGTTGCAAAATAGTAAAGAGGTATTTAAAGCCACTGAACTGAACACTTAAAAATGTGTATGATGATGAATTTTGTGTATCATACCACAATTTTTTAAATGTAAAAATTGTAATTAAAAAAGATTCATGTAACATAGTAATGATAACAAAAAATAGCAACTCATTGTCCTTAAACAGTAACTAAAAGGTAGTAATACTTAGGCAATGGAATGTAATACACAGTGTAAATGCATACGCTATAGCTACATAAATGACTCTGAAAAACATGATGTGGAACAGAATACAAGAATACATAATAATATTCCATTTAGACAAAGTTTAAAGATAGGCAAAACCAAATGTCAGTAGCAAGACTGAAAGAAAGCAAAGGAATGAGTAACAGAGCATTTATGATAGTGGTTATCTCTGGGGAATGTGGAAAGCGATGCGATTGGGGAGGGACACAGAAAAGCCTTCAAAGGTACTAAATCTTATTTCTTAACTTGGGTGGTCGATTCTTGGATTGTTTTTTTCCTGTGAACTACGTATTTATGTTTTATATTCTCTTCTGTACATAAATTGTATTTCACAATAGGAACAAAATAAGTTGCTGGTTTTAAAATGTTCTTTTCAGTGTTTTTGCAGCAATTTTTGTTATAAAGCATCTAAGTTTTTTGAAGCACAAATTCCTAAAAGTCCAGTATGGGTTCGCGAGGAAGAAAGGTAATTTAAATCATTATGTATATATTTGTTCATATATTTCTTTATAGTTTTTGAGATAATGTAAAGAGTAGGTTAGTTTTCTTTGGAATGCGTTTGTTATACACATTTTCATTGTGGGGAAATGGTTATATTTCAAACAGAACTTTTAAGGATTTTACGCTTAAAATCAGAAAGTACATACAGATGTCACTTGTTTTCTGTTTCACCTTTAAAAAGAAAATGAACTTTGCTTCCTGCTTTGATGGTTATTTCTGTTAATCCTAATAATAATCCTGGGATGAGAATTTTAAATTTTTTCAGAAGGTGCAGGATTTTAAATCCAACTGAACTTACTTTGTTAGGAAGCTGTATGTGCATGCCATGTGCTAAGTCGCTTCAGTTGTGTCCAACTCTTTGTAACCCCATTGATTGTAGTCTAACAGGCTCCTCCAGCCATGGGATTTTCCAGGCAAGAATTTTGAAGTGGGTTGCCATGCCCTCCTCCAGGCATCTCCCCAACCCAGGGATCAAACCCATGTCTCTGTCCTGCATTGGTAGAAGGTTCTTTACCACTTGTGCCACCTAGAGAACTGTATCTTGCTCTTCTGTTACTAAGTCATGTCTGACTTTTTGCAGTGTCATAGACTGCTTCCCTGTCCTTCACTCTCTTCCAGAGTTTGCCCAACATCCACTGAGTGGGTGATGCTCTCCAACCATCTCATCTTCTGCCACTCTCTCCTCCTTTCGCCTTCAGTCTTTCCCAGCATCAGGGTCTTTTACAACAAATTGGCTCTTCAGATCAGGTGGCCAAAGTATTGGGCTTCAGCATCAGTCTTTCCAATGAATTTTCAGGTTTGATTTCCTTTAGGATTGACCAGTTTAATCTCCTTTGCAGTCCAAGGGACTCTGAGTCTTCTTCAGCATCACAGTTCAAAAGTCCAATTCTTTAGCACTCAGCCTTCTTTATGGTCCAACTCTCACATCTGTACATAACTACGGGAAAAACAATCACTTTGACTAGACAGACCTTTGTTGACAAAGTGGTGTCTCTGCTTTTTAATATGCTGTCTAGGTTGGACATAGCTTTTCTTCCAAGGAGCAAGCATCTTTTAATTTCATGGCTGCAGTCACCATCTGCAGTGATTTTGGAGCTCAAGAAAATAAAATCTGCCACTTTTTCCCCATCTCTTTGCCTTAAAGTGATGGGACTGGATGCCATGATCTTTTGTTTTTTGAACGCTGAGTTTTCAGCCAGCTTTTTCACTCTTCACTTTCATCCCCATCAAGAGGCTTTTTAGTTCCTCTACACTTTTTACCATCAGAGTGGTGTCATCTCTATATCTGAAGTTGTTGATATTTCTCCTGTCAGTCTTGATTCCAGCTTGTGATTCATCCATCCTGGCATTTCATATGATGTACTCTGCATATAAATTAAATAAGCAGAGTGAAAATATACAGCCTAGTCGTACCCCTTTCCCAGTTTGGAACCAGTCAGTTGTCCCCTATAAGGTTCTAACCATTGCTTCTTGACCCATATACAGGTTTCTCAAGTAAGGTGGTTTGGTATTTCCATCTCGTTAAGAATTTTCCAATTTGTTGTGATCCATACAGTCAAAGGCTTTAACATAGTCAGTGAATCAGAAGTAGATGTTTTTCTGAAATTGCCTTGCTTTCTCTGTCATCCAAAGGATCTTGGTAATTTGATCTCTGGTTCCTCTGCCTTTTCTAAACGTAGCATGTACATCTGAAAGTTCTCAGTTCACCACTGCTGAAGCCTAGCTTGAAGAATTTTGAGCATAACCTTGTTAGCATGCAAAATGAGCCCAATTGTATGGTATTTTGAACATTCTTTGGCATTACCCTTTTTTGGGATTGGAGTGAAAACTGACCTTTTCCAGTCGTGTGGCCATTGCTGAGTTTTCCAAATTTGCTGACATACTGAGTGCAACACTTTGACAGCATCATCTTTTAGGATTTAAAATAGCTCAGCTGGAATTCTGTCACCTCCGCTAGCCTTGTTTGTAGTAATGCTTTCTAAGACCCACTTGACTTCAGACTCTAGGTGAGTGACCACTTCATCATGGGTTTTGGGTCATTAAGATCTTTTTTGTGTAGTCATTCTGTACATTCTTGCCACCTCTTCTTAATCTCTTCTACTTCTGTTAGGTCCTTACCATTTCTGTCCTTTATCATGCCCATCCTTACGTGAAATGTTCCCTTAGTATCTCTGAATTTCTTGAAGAGATCTCTAGTCTTTCCCATTCTGTTTTTTTCCCCTCTACTTCTTTGCACTGTTCATTTAAGAAGGCTTTCTTATCTCTAGAATTCTGCATTCAGTTGGTTATTTCTTTCCCTTTCTCCTTTGCTTTTTGCTTCTCTTCTTTCCTCAGCTATGTGTAATGCCATTCAAACAGCCACTTTGCCGCCTTGTATTTCTTTTTCTTTGGGATGGTTTTGGTCACTGCCTCCTGTACAGTGTTATGAACCTCTGTACATAGTTCTTAACTATATACTAAGGTTAAAAAGTTCTAATTTATTTAGTTTAACAATTATTTCTAATTTTGTTTTCTAATTTAATTTATTAAATTATTTTATCTTTATTAAAAGTACAATATTTTATAAATTTAAAAAAGCCAATTTAAAGAGTCATTTTTAAAAAAAGCAAAAAAGTTTATAGACACTCATGGGTTAGTTGCCTTTTGAGAAATGTTTGAACATTTATAACATTTTAGTTGTTGCTGAATTTGAAAGAGAATTCATTACTGAAGGGAAGTTGGCATAATAATGTTAAAGAGGAAACAAATTATTGTTATGTATCTATTACAAAGGCTTAAGTTAACGAGATAATGTCTCAAGTAATTCATCTTCGATAGAGAATATTATAACACAAGGCAGTGTTATTCGAGGTAAAACAAGATATAGGCTAAATAATGTTACTGGATACTCAAGTAGCATCACTACTGTATGTTCAACTAGCATCAGTTGTACTGGTGACAGTAGCTTTGTTTGCAGACACCTTTCCTTGCTGAGCCGATTCTATGTGGTTTAGAATATGTTGAATATACTACAGTGTGTCCTTTGTTAATTGAATTAAACATTATGGAGACTAAATTGCTCATCATTTCTCTGCCAGCCTGATTTTCTTATTTGGAGATAAAAGATTGTGGCATTGTCCAAAGTTTCTGGAAAGTTATAAGCACCTGTTTAACTATCATTTTTTCTCTTAATATTTCTTCCTAAATTTCTTTCACGAGAGCTGCCATTGCCTCCTCAGTTCTAATGACAGCAACATATTACATTTCCCAGTGTTCAAACTGATGTTTGCTTGAGTTCTTAGCTTTGCTTCCAGAGATCTTTTTTTTGCTTCTTGAAGTTAGTGCTCTCATTTAGTCCATCCACATATCTACTTCAAAACCGTTTATCAAAGCACCTTTCCTGTTATCTCTGTTTTCTTCAGATACAGTTATTGGTACTTCTTTAACTAATTTTAAAACGTTCCTTCCTCTAACCTTTTCCCAAAATCTTACCATCCTATCTTCAGAATGCCTACTTTTTTCCCAAAATATGAAGCTATGTCAATTTATATTTATGGTTCTTGAAATTCTACTTTATATACCCTTTCCCACCTCACTAAAATGAAAGATGAAAATGCCCTTGGTTTTTTAAACTTACCAACTTAATTTACATTTAAAGTGTGTAGGGACTTTGCTGGTTGTCCAGCCCTCTGCGCTTCCATTGCAGGGTGGTGCAGGTTCCATCCCTGGTCTGGGAACTAAGAACCTGCATGCTGCACAGTGTGGCCAAAAAAAAAAAAAAAGGTAGGTAGGTAGGGTAGTGTACTACTCAGCAGGATGCACATGTCTGCTTGTGCACACACATGTGTGAAAGCCAACCTCTGTGGTTAATTTAAAATCTCATTGGGATGGCAAAACAAATACACCTGAGTGAAACAAATTTGACTTATTCTAACGGACACCTGTAATGTAAGTTAGTGAGGTTAAAACACTGCATAATGAAAAGCTTTAAGCAGAGATGAGAAAATAGACTTACAGGAGTAGGTTGGGTATTGGAAGTAGATAGTAAGAACATTAACTCATTTGAAATAAGGGATATATTTGGGAAAAAATAGAAAATAATGATAGATATCAAGGGGCCAAGCTAAGTTTGGTATGTACTCAAGAGCTGGGGAGCCACTGAACATTTTTGAATAGAATTTAGTCTGGCATTAGTATGCGAGATGAATTAAAGGATCACAATGAAAGAACTGAAAGGATCCTTAGAGATAATTTAATCCAACTTCATTATCACACAAGATCAGAAAGAATAAGTGTATTTCTTAAGCTAGTTATAGATTCTGAACAAAGCTAGGATTCTTTCTTGATTGGAAGTAACCAGTGAGCAATTTATACAATTATCACATTGTACATAGTGTAACTATAACCTTTATTTATGCATAATAGTTGTCTGAATACCATGTCAGTATTTTTCATAACTGGATGCATCAGTGTTACCTTAATTTCTAAATTCTTAGAGGCAAACATTACGTCAGTTTATTTAATCCACTAGAGGTCACTGTTTTTTCACAAAAAATGTTTGGTATTTTTATGCGTGCTAATGATCAGAATTCTGGAATTCAATATTTTCTTAAGCTTGTCTAGATATTATATGTGTAAGCTTTACAGAAGTGTATTTTAAAGAAAGTCTGTTCACATAAGTTATGAATGTTACACCCCATAGCATATCTTTTAAAGGCAAAAAATGGACTTTTTTAAAAAAAGCCAACATTTAGTATTTAATGCAGAGATAGTTTTATTAGTTTTGAATGAGTTTTAATAAATAAGCTATATCACCATAATTGCAAGTTATAATTTTATTAATATTAATTGCTATTTTCATTATAATTTAAAAATAATAAATTTGAAAATCCACTCAAAGAATTAGATACTTTATTGTAATGACTTCCAAAATCTTTTTTTAATTGAAATATAGTTGACATATAGTATTATATATTAGTCTCAGGTGTACTAGTGGTGATTTGATAATTACATACATTATGGAATGATTACCATGATAAGTCTAGTAACCATCTGTTCCCATACAAAGTTATTACAGTATAATTGACCATATTCCTTATGCTGTACTTTACATCTCCATGGCTTATTTCTTTTAAAATTGGAGGTTTGTACCTCTTAATACCCTTCACCTATTTCATTGATGTACACACTCCTCTCCCTTCTGGCAACCCCTTGTTTGTTCTCTGTATTCATGAACGATTTCCAGAATTTTTTTTTTTACCATTTCACCTTATCCAACACATACATAGAACTGAACAAAAAGTTTTATGAAATAATTTTTATCCTCACTACATGGAAAGCCTCTGTTACATTTTCTACTCTGTTGCTTTTTTTGAAATGCTGGTAGCACCCTCCTTAACTGGTTGGTCCTGATCTGCAGAGCACTGTTTTGTTGAATCCAGCTTAGGATTTTAGTATTGTTTTACTCTAGGAAAGTCTTATCAGCACTGAATCTCATTTTCCTCATTTGTAAAGTAGAAACTTGCATTTAACTTTAGTTCCCTTTCATTTTAATGCTTTACAGTTCTAAGTCAGTCACTGCTGCTATAGTTGAAAGTTTTCTGGATAAGCAATGTCTCATTTATAAAAATGATGAAAATTAAAAATACCAGCATAAGCCTAGGGAAATTTGTACTACCTTTTAGGGAAGTCTGTCTCATTTAAGAGTTTAGAATAAAAGTAACTGATTTTTAAATAGTTAGAATTCTTTAGTCCTGTAGAAGGCTGATAAAAGACTGAATTAAAGTTTTTATATTATGAATAAAAACCAAGAATATTTTATAGTATGTCTCAAACAACTTTAAATTTACATATTCAGAGACACCATGATCCTACCATTTGTCAATAAAATGTTAAATTTGACTCAGTTTGGTTTTTCTTACATTGTTGTGAAAACTAATATTAATCTATCCACCAGATTCTAAAATACTAAAGCCTATATTATCTCCTAAAATTTATCAAATATTATTTTGTACCATAATAAACTCACTTCCTCCTTAGTAAAAATGTATTAAGCAGCTTAGGAAAAATTTAGACAAATTCATGAATTCCAGCTCCATATTTCTATTGAGGCTTTGGAATCAGAAAGGGTCTTAGGGTTTGTATTTCCTCGTTTCCGTTATTAAGGTAAAACTATCTGGAGTATGTCTTTAATGTTGTGGACAGCAGCAGTGCTTTACACAGAAAGGCTCCTGATGCCCTGTCAGAGACGAAACATTGACCTAGATGGCCTGGGTCATGACACAGTGTGAGGCTTCTCATGTTGTGAGTTAGAAAATTTTCATACACTTAGTGGCCAGAACCAGACCACATACAGTTTTGTTCCTAAGACAGCATGCTCCTTTAGGTAGTAATACTATATAGTTACATTTATAAATCCTGTGGTTAACTGGAGGCTCTGACAAGTCTTTGAAGGAGGGAAGCTTCTAAAATTGTAATTAAAAAATCAGGAGTTAAAGCTAAGGAGGAAGGACAAATGTTTAGAATTGAAGTTTGATTTAAAGATGAAATTGGGGTAAATGGTTAATGCTGACAGAGCTGAAAGCGCCATCATGTGGCCCAGCGTAGGGGTTTTTCACACATGTTTCTTGGCAATAAACACAGTATAATCTCAGAGGTGCGGAAGCCAAAAACCTCTGCAGAACAACTTCTATAACCTCTTCCTGAACAGTCATCTCTCTTGCTTGGTAGACAGAATAAAAACTTCCTGAAACAGCTTTTAACATATTTGAAAAATTCCCACCACAGGAGGGAATTGCAGTCTGCTCCTTCCGTTGGTTTATTTATGATACACATATTCTAAGTGATATATACACACACACATCAAGGTCTTCTGGTGTGCTTTTTCTAGTTTTAGACTCACTTTGGTAAAGTTACAGTTAATCATCTGATTTATAATTTAGTGAAAATAATATGTTTATGGAGAACCAGCTTGAAAGTATTCTAACATGGTTACTTATTTTTAAAGTTGAAATTATCTCGATTAAATGTCTCAGGACAACATGAAGGGAATGGAAGGTACCTAGATTGAAGAGAAATGATATTTTTAACAAAAAGCTTTTGAATTTCATCTAAAGAGATAGAAAAGAAAGAGTAATGTGACTTGGTGCCTTGTTTCTAAAACAGCTCATAGCAAAAACAAACTGAAGTTTTATATGGAATCTTTTGTTCAATACCTCATTAAACTCAATTTTAGTTTATTTTAGTGTCAGGTACCTCTCTACCTTTCATAGATTGGAAATCTGAGTATTAAGTTTATTCCTTTTAAAGCATCTAGAAACAGTGTTCAACATAGTTTTCTTTACATGAAGTCAGAAAACTGAAACAACAGAAAGGAAGATAATGAAATACATTGAATTCCTATGGGAGGGGTTATGTAAAGATGGTTTCATCACAACTTTGGGGGTTCCTTTTTCTGGCTTTAATTAGAGGCAACATGTTAGAACTTAGACTTTGAAAGACCTAAATTCAAATCTTAGATTTACTGCTTGAGACATGTAGTGATCTTGGGAACCCCCTTAAGGATCGCTTTACCCCTCAGAGCTTCAGTTTCCTCATCTATAAAAATAAAGTTGCGAGTTATGTGAGGATCAAATGGTATAATGTATGGAACCACGTAGCAGAAAGTGTGGGAGAATGAAAAAGTCCTGGAGATGGATAGTGATAGCTGTGCAATAATGTAAATGTACTTGATACCACTGGACTGTTGCTAAAAACAGTTTAAATGGTCAGTTTTATGTTATATATTTTTTAACCACAATTTTTAAAACATTTACCGCATAAAAAACACTCAGTGTATGCTAATTTCCCCATTCATTAGAGATTGAGTTTTCTTTTAATTCTTAGTGTTATTCTCAAAAAATATCAAGTTGCAATTCTGGAGATGTCTCATAGGACTACTTAAATTATCTTCATGATTTAGAATAATGTCTACATTTGTATTACCCTTGATTCAGCCGTACTTAGACCTTATTCTTATTTGGAACTATTCTGCCTCCAAGATCTTGAAATAAGAGCTTCCCGTCTCTGACCACAACCTCTCTCTCACCTACAGCTGTCACTCCTGAGTGTGCTTTGTGACCTCATTTTGACCTTCTGTCTCTACCTTATCTCTCTTCTTCTAGGGTGGCAGACCCTCATTAAAGTTGTTTTCTCGAGGTCCGTGGTCAGCAGTTGTAATATCATCCTCTCAGACAACCCCAGGTTCTTTCTCCCTTAGCCTTCAGCCATGTCCACCTTCCCAAAATTCAGTCATCTTTTTTTCCTGTTCCTCAAGATTATTGGGTAAAGGTCTCAAATAAGACCATTAGCACTTTAGATAAGCTGTCTCATTTATTTCAATCCTCAAAACACTAGGGAAGTGTTGGTACCCATTTTATGGATGGTGAAACTGAGGCTTTAGAGACTCACTCAAGAACACTTGGCTCATATATATAGATTTGGGACTTAAATCCAGATATCTGGCACCAAAGCCTACTCTCCTGGGGCCCTGTTCCAGTTGATTCTGTCTAGTCTCAACAGTGTGCTCACATGTTTATTCTTTCTTAATGACTATGATACGTTCAGACCTTTTCTCTCCTTAAATGTTGAAGCCCCACACCCCCAACTCCTAGTAGATATAACCTACTACTTAAGTGAAATGATTGAGGACAGTCACTAGAGTCTCCCTCATTATTTTCTTCATATACTATGTCATTTCTCTGCCTCCTCATTGCTAGTATAGTACCTTGTATGTTACCAATTCTGTTCTCTCACCAAGGCCTTGCTTTATGATTTGTTCCTATTTTCTTCCTCTTTCAAACCCTTCCTTTTATTCTAATTCTTCTTCCTCTACTTTAAAAAGGAAAAAAAAAAAAATCTGAAAATTATATTTTAGATTTAGCAGCCCTATGGTAATTTGTGATCTTAGCAAGAGTCATTTTAGTAGAGTAATGCATACAGATGTCAGGAGGTAGAGGGCTGAGGACTGAATAAGAGATAATGGAATTGGAAGTGATAAGTGTAGACCTTCTTTAAAGAAGTCTGTCAGTGAAAGGGGAGAGGGTTGTGTGGCTCAAGGACAGAGTTGTTTTCTATGTGTGTGTATATGTGTGTTAGTTTTTCTTTAAGAAATAGGCTAGATTTAACCTTGGTAACTTACCAAAAGAGAAAAAAGAGAGAGGTATGTGGAGATTCAAAAGGGAGGGGATTTGTGTATACCGCTGGCTGATTCATGTTGAGGTTTGACAGAAAACAACAAAACTCTGTAAACCAATTATCCTTCAATTAAAAAATAAAATTTTAAGAAATTAACAACTGGTCCAGAAATAAAAAGTGGAAAGGAAAAAAAGAAAACAAACCTCCCTGTAAAATCCATAGGATTCACCTCAAACGCCTTTATGTATAAACTGTATTGTTCTTTAGAGGCACAGCTGAATCTGAAGCTTGTCATCATTGGCTCAGCAGGAAGTTTTTCTTTCTTCTCTTAATTTCCTGTAGCAACTCATATCTCTCTCATGGTACTTATTATATTTGCTGTTGAATTAGACAATGCAAGAGTGTAGTTCTAGTGAGCCATGCTGGCTGGGTTTGATACCTGGGTTTACCACTTACTAGCTGTGTGACTTTCTGCACGCTACTTAGTCTTTCCGTACTCAGTCTTTTTATCTGTAACGTGGGATGATAGTAGTAGCCACATCATTCTCATGAGGATGCTGCTGCTGCGAAGTCACTTCAGTCGTGTCCGACTCTGTGCGACCCCAAGGACGGCAGCCCACCAGGCTCCCCGGTCCCTGGGATTCTCCAGGCAAGAACGCTGGAGTGGGTTGCCATTTCCTTCTCCAGTGCATGAAAGTGAAAAGTGAAAGTGAAGTCGCTCAGTCGTGTCCAACTCTTAGTGACCCCGTGGACTGCAGCCTACCAGGCTCTTCTGTCCATGGGATTTTCCAGGCAAGAGTACTGGAGTGGAGTGCCATTGGCTTCTCTTCTCATGAGGATGGTTACTTGTAAATCTCTTAGAATGTTTATTTTCCTCCTACTAAATTGTAATGTCCTTAAAAATAGGAACTTATTCTTTGTATTATTTAACATACTCATAAATGTATAATATTTCAGAATTTTATTTTTGGAGGAATTTGTTGAATGATGGAATATACCCTGTATTTACAGGCTAGCCATTTAGTTAGTACAAGAATCTAGTTGAGAATCACTGTGTCTATACACATTTTTTTTCCCTACACTGATACTCAGATCCCGGTGTAGGACCAAATGCCAGACAGCTGCATGGTACTGGACCTTGATAATTTTAGCCTAGAAGACTTGGGCGAGGATGTGGGATAGGAAGAGTGAGAAAACTACAAATGGAAGTGGGAGGAAGTAGTCAACAGGCAATAAAACACTCTGTTGGAGACGTTAGCATATTATTTAGTATGCTAAAAAAGCTCTTAATGGGAGTTATAAATATCCGCTGGAGTAGTCAAGACTTGTCACCATCCAAGCAGTGTCATTTGTTTTCTTTGAGTAACACCAAACCAAGGTAGCTTCTGTGACTAGAGTTTTCATGAGTGGGAAGAAGCAGGGTAAACAGGATAATTTGGATGATTGCAAAAGCACACGCCTTGATTGGCTGAAGGACAAAGGAAAGGAAAAAATAGATTAAATTTTTATTCTCAGGGAACTCTCTGATTATTGCCTTATTTTGTCTTCTGAATTTTTTATTATTGGTCTTGGGGGAATTTCTGAACTGTAGGGGACTCTCTAGAATAGGAATGTATGCTGATGGGTGGTTCTTAGATGTTTAATGGGAAAGAATGCCTTGATCAGCTAGCAGTGCCTCCCATAACTAAGGAGAGGATTGGCAGTGAATCCATCCCCTGCAGTGCCTTGTATGCTAAACAAAAGATGAATGGATTATCTAGGCAATAGTTACATGATTGATGCTGTGATGTTTAATTATATAGAAAAATACTTGCAAATCTGATGTTTTTGATTGGCAGCCTTTAAATGTCATAACTCAAATGACTTCTGGTTCCATATATCCATTTAGTTTCACTTTTTAAAACAGAAATTCTTTGCACTATTACCTTCATTGCAGCCCTGTTTTTCCTTTTAAATGGAGTTTATGTTCAGTGACTTAGTTTCTCTTTAGCGCACATCTGTTTCCTTGTATTTTTTTTTTTTCTATTAACTGACTTTGTTTTCTAGAGCAATTTTAGGGTCACAACAAAATGAAGAAGAAGACACAGATTTTCCCATAAAGCCCCTGCCCACACACATGCCTAACTTCCCATACTATCAGTATCCCCCATCAAAGTGAGCATACATAGATGAGCCTACATTGACACATCATTATCACCCACACCCATGGTTTACACTGGGGATCACTCGGTATTGAACAGTTTGGGGTTTGGACAAATGTATAATGACCTGAAGATACCATTACACTGTCATACAGAGTAGTTTTATAGCCCTAAAAATCCTTTGTGTTCTACCTGTTCATCTCCTACTCTCAAACTTCTGTAACCCCTTATCTTTTTACTGTCCCAGTAGTTATACCTTTTCCAGAATGTCATATAGTTGGAGTCCTATATAGTATGTAGCCTTTTCAAACTGGATTCTGTCACTTGACACATTTAATTTTTCCCTGTTTTTTCATAATTTGATGGCTCTTTCCTTCTTAGCACTGAATAAAATTTCATTGTCTGAATTTACTGTAGAATTTATCCATTTACCTACTGAAGGATATCCTGGTTGCTTCCAAGTTTTGACATATGAATAGAGCTACTGTAAGCATAGCATACAGGTTTTTGTGTAGACATAAGTTTTCAACTCCTTTGGATAAATACCACGGTGTATGATTTCTGGATTGTGTGGTAAAGAGTATATTTAGTTTTTGTAAGATGTCTCCAAGATGTCTTCCAAAGTGATTGTACCATTTTGCATTCCCACCAGCAATGAATGAGAGTTTCTTTTTCTTCACATCCTTGCCAGTATTTGACAGTGTTAGTGCTCTGTCTGGATTCTGGCTATACTAATAGGTGTTCAGTAATAGCTCATTATCTTATTTGCACTTCTGGTGTCACATGAGGCAGAGCGTCTTTTCATATGCTTGTGTGCCATCTGTGTGTCTTCTTTGGGGAGCTCTTTGGTGCATGTCTTAGTCTGTTCAGGCTGGTACAACAAAACGGCATGGACTGGGTAGCTTACAAGCAGGAAGAATTTCTTCTCACAGCTATAGAGATTTTAAATCTGAGATCAGGGTGCCAGTGTAATTGGGTGAGGACCTCTTCTGGGTTGAAGACTTCTGGTTTTGTCCTCATGTGGTATTATGGGGAGGGATTTCTCTAGCCTCCCTTTTAAAGACACTAATCCCATTGGAGAAAGATTTGCCCCCGTGACCTAATCACTTGCAAAGGGCTCACCACCTAATACTGTCCCATTGAGTTAGGATTTAACATATGAATTTGGTGATGAGGGGACACAAACATTCAGACCTTTTGATCTTATTGATGGTCTTGATTTTGGTTATTCTTAAAGATGTATAGTGATGTCTCTTTGTTTTGTTTGTTTTTCCATTATTTTTTAAATTTGCATTTCCCTGATGAACTGTGGTATAGAACATCTTTTCATATACTTATTTATCATCTGTTTATCTTCTTTGGTGAGGTATCTGTTAAGGTCTTGGGCCCGTGTTTTAATTGAGTTTGTTTTCTTGTTGAGTTTTAAGTGTGCTTTGATATTTTGGATAACAGTCTTTTATTAAATTTGTGTTTTGCAAATGTTTTCTCCTAGTCTGTGTCTTCTATTTTTATTATCTTGACAGTATTTTTCACAGAACAGAAACTTTTAATAAAGTCTGACTCATCAATTCTTTTTTCATGGATCATGGCTTTGGTGTGTATCTAGAAAGTCATCTAGGTTTTCTCCTGTGTAATCTTCTAGGAGTTTTACAGTTTTGCATCTTGCATTTAAGTCTGTAATCCATTTTGAGTTAATTTTTGTGAAGAGTATAAGGTCTCTGTCTAGAATAATTTTTTTGCATGTGGAACATCATTTTTTGAAACTAGATTTCTCCATTGTGTTGCCTTTACTCCTTTGTTAAAAATCAATTGACTGTATCCATGTGGGATGCTTCTGGCCTCTCTGTTTTTTTTCCACTGATCTTTTTTGTCTCTTCTTTCACCAGTGCCACACTGCCCTGTCTTGATTACTGTAGCTTTATAGTAAGTCTTGGCGTCAGGAAGTGTCATTCTGCAACTTTGTTCTTCTTCAGTATTGTGTTAACTATTCTGGGTCTTTGCCTCTCCATAAAAACTTCAGGATCAGTTCGTCAATATCCATAAAATAATTTGCTGGGATTTTGATTGGGGTTGCATTGAATCTGTAGATCAAGTTAAGAACTGACTCCTTGACAATACTGAATCTGTTGGTAAATACGTAGAATACTGATCCATTTATTTAGTTCTTCTTTGAATATGTAGTTTTGGGAATGTACTTTTTCTGAGTACTTCTGTAGTACTTTACAGAGTTTTCATGTTCCCTTGAACTCATTTGCTATTGTATTTGTTCCTTTTGTACTTGGCTTTGTAAGAACTTTTTCCTCCTGTTTTTGATATCCTTGATGCCTAGCTAAATGTAATTTTGATATTACAAGGCAAAGTTTTTCCTAGAGTTAAACCACCTGACCTACATACCTCACAACAATGCTGCAGTACAACTGCTTTATCAATTAGAGCAAAAAGTCTGACTGACCATATAAACAAAATACAGGAGAATTATAATAATCTCTGCCCTCAGTAAGCTTGTAGTCTAGTTGAGAAACTAGAGTTAAAGATATGAAAAGTAAGACATTTAGATAAAATTTCTGTATTAAGTCATGGAAGAGTACATGATCAATGTGTATTAACTGTAAAGACAATGATGACTAAAATTTAGAGAAGGGAGAGATTTACTTTAGCAGGTTAATCAGGGAAACTCATTGGGCTTGTGGAACTTAGTCCAGAAATATGAGAAAATTTTGGATAAAAAAGATTAATCCAGATTTCTTGTGGGTGAGTTTTACAATATGTTGTCATTTAATATTTTTTCTTAAACATTTTTATATGAACTGTTTCCTTTTTGTTATAGTTTCTATCCAAAGTGGTTATAATGAACCACTTTCAAGTGTTTGATATATCAGGTGCTTTCAATTTTTTATTCCTGTTTTCTTGTCACAGACATCCTGATTTTCAGCTGCTACAAGAAGGACAAAGGTATGGTTGAATCAGTATCACTTACCTTCTATATATTCATGTTAATAGAAACATTAAGAGTAAACCAGGTGATATGAACTCTTGGACTTCCTGTGCTGGTGCATTATGTAAGTGCCCATTCTAGCCCACACAAAGAAATATTTGCCTTGTACAGCTTTTTTTCTTTTGTGATGGTAAGATGATGTGTTTGATCTGTATGATTTACTGTACAGCTGTTCCTACCAAGGAAGTCTAATTGAACCTGTTGAAATACGACACAAACACAGCTTCCATCTGAAATACTGTGCTTCTTTGTCAAGCAAATTGTGACAATTACATTTGTTGAAAGGTTTTTATAGCCTTATTTTGTAGAATTTCAAAACATTAATGTATCAGTTATTTAATTACTTGAAAGAGTGTTTAAAGCATTAATAGAAATTCCAAGTTGTATTTTTTCCTAAACTTTCCTAGTGACATTGCTTGCCCAGCCACGATCATCTCTCAAAACATACCCTTTTATCTTCCAGAGTAAATTTTCCTGGTTATTAATCACTACGTTAGTTATATAAAATTGAGCACAAGCGAGATACTCTTTAATTATATAAATCTTTAGTTTATGGGTTTGAAATAGTATAGAAAAACATAATTACCTTACAATTCCAAGAGAAAGTGTACATGAAAATTGTTATTCTAAGTTTTTTGAAATTGTACTTTAGTTACAGTAGACAGTTCATGACTGTCTAGGCTAAATTCTAACTTTAAAAATGTTACCTGATACTGAATAAACTTACTATCTTTTTTCTCCATCTCCATCCAGAACCTTGTTTTCAACTCTGCTTGTATTCTTCTTTTATACTTTCCCCAAGCATGCTTTTTTGTTTATTGCTGAATTATTTTATTTCATTTTAAAAACCTTTTTAAAAAACGCAATAGCCAGTTTGGGAGAGCAGTTTACGGAAAAATTGTGTGAAAAGTAGAGTTCCTTTATACCCTTTCATGACTCTCCCAGTACTTCTTGACCCAGAATCCTTCCCATCCTGAGCTTTTAAAGTTCTCATTTGTGCATTTGTTTAAGGGTAATTGATCTCTTCCTCCCCTCATCTTTCTCGTTTGTATAGACAACGCTTCTCTTTGCCTTTACTCTTTCATGTTTTTTAATCTTTTGTAAACCTTATCTGAAAATTAAAGTAACATAGTCAAAGGGAAAACTATTGTCTTTAATTATTATCCTTGTATGTTAATTCTGGACTTTCAGGTATCTTTCATTGATTAATGTTGATTTGCCAACTTTTGCTATGACTTTCTTATATTTTTAATTTAATGCAATTTTCTACATAACTATCAGCCAGAATTGGAAAATGCTTAAACATCTTTTTTTAAATATTCAAAATCTGAACAGAGTTCCTACAGTTTTGTGTTTTTTTTTTTAGAAACCGGTAATGAATTTATCAAAAGAAACCTTAAAAAAAAACAACTATGGATTCATTACAGAAATGGAGTGAGCAAAAATTAAAATAATTCAGTAGTATGACGTTAGCGAGTGTTGGTTTGTGAGATTTTATTTGTGCGGGTATGGTTTGATTTTTAGTTTTGTTTTTCTTCTTTTTGCTCAACTCGTAACACTTTTAAAATAATTAAGGAGAAAAGATAAGGGAAGAAGATGGAAAGAGAACTATATCAGATATGTAGAAAAATTACAGAATTATAGCTTTCTTCTGAAATGTGTGTGTGTGTTTATAGGCCTAGGTAAATATTAGCCTATAAATAAAGCCTTGCCTAGGGAATAAAATTTTTATCTTGAAAGTTACAAAGTATAAATTCTCTGGGACATTTTGTTTCTGTGTTACAGTTTTTCTTTCTTTCTCTCAACAGTGGTCCTTCTGGAGAAGAAATACAGTTATGCAGCAAAGCCATTAAAACATCAGATATTGACAATCCTGGCCATTTTGAGAAGCATTATGAATCTAGTTCTTCTAGCACTCATAGTGATAGTAGCAGTGATAATGAGCAAGACTTTGTTTCCTCTGTTCTGCAAGGAAACAGACCAAATGCAACAAGGCCACAGCTGCACAAAAAAAGCATAATGAAAAAGAAAGCTGGTCAAAAAGTTAACTCTCAGCATGAAAGCAAAGAGCAAACAGTAGTAGATGTCATTGAGCAGTTAGGCAATTGCAGATTAGATAATCAGGAGAAAGCTACTGCTTGTGAACTTCCTTTACAGAATGTAAATACACAGATTTCTTCAAATAGTTCTCTGCAAGAAAAATTAGAAGCTTCAGAAATTTCTGATATTAAATACAGTAGTTCAAAAGTAACTCTTGTAGGCATAAGTAAGAAAAGTGCTGAGCATTTTAAGAGGAAATTTGCCAAATCAAACCAAGTTTCTGGGTCAGCTTCCAGTTCATTGCAGGTGTGCCCTGAAATTGCAAAGGCAAACTTACTTAAAGCCCTGAAAGAGACTTTGATTGAGTGGAAGACAGAAGAAACTTTGAGGTTTTTGTATGGCCAGAATTATGCATCTGTATGTCTAAAATCCTCTTCAACCCCTCTGGTTAAAGAAGAACTTGATGAAGATGATACAAACTCTGACCCAGATAGTCATTCCCCTGCCTTGCAGGAGTTGAACAGCTTGGATGAGTCTTTACCATTTAGAGCCTCAGATACAGCCATTAAACCACTGCCAAGTTATGAGAACTTGAAAAAAGAAACTGAAACATTAAATTTACGGATCAGGGAGTTTTATAGAGGACGGTATGTTTTGAATGAAGAAACCACCAAATCACAGGACTCAGAAGAGGTATGTCTTAATGACAGTTATTTTTTTTTAATATTGATTTATTTGGCTGCACCAGGTCTTAGCTGCGGCATGTGGGATCTTCAGTCTTTGTTGTGGTGTGCAGGGATCTTTTTTTATTAGTTGGCGGCATGCAAGCTCGTAGTTGCAGCATGTGAGATCTAGGTCCACCACCAGGGATCAAACCCAGCCCCACTGAATTGGAAGTGTGGAGTCCTAGCCACTGGACCACAAGGGAAGTCCTTTAATGATGGTGATTTTTCCATACTGCGAATACATGGAACAATCACCATAGTAAATCTTGGAGCAGGAAGAAAAGTACTGAAAGAATTTAAGAAAGAAGAGTCCCGTAATCATTTGGTTTAAAATTTCATCTCCAGTATTGACATTGAAAGTGAAAGTCACTCAGTCGTGTCTGACTCTTTGTGACCCCATGGACTATATAGTCCATGAAATTCTCCAGGCCAGAATACTGGAGTGGGTAGCCTTTCCCTTCTCCAGGGGATCTTTCCAACCCAGGGATCCCACATTGCAGGCGGATTCTTTACCAGCTGAGCCACGAGGGAAGCCCGAGAATACTGGAGTGGGTAGCCTATCTCATCTCCAGCATCTTCCCAACCCAGAAATCAAACCAGGGTCTCCTGCATTGCAGGCAGATTCTTTACCAACTGAGCTATCAGGGAAGCCCAGTATTAGCATTGTTATTTTCAAAATAAGTTTGTCCTAGAAAATTTTCATGAATATTTAACCTTTTTTCGCTAAGGTAGAAATAGCCTAGAATTGTGGGACAAAATTTTCTTTAAAACTTAGTTTTCATAGACTGTCTGTTTTTCTTTGTTGGTGTATATGCTTTCAGATTTCTACATAGGTTGTGTATCTTTGTGTTTCATTTCCAGTTGGACTATGGACATTTATGGGAGTAGATTTGCTAATTGAATAGTGAAATATTTGGTTAATATTTGGAAAGCATGCTCACTTAAAATATGAATGAAAATGACTTAGTAAAGGGGACGTATTGGGAAAATAGAGGACATAGGAGAAAATGGAAAGAGCACATTTGGGTAAACCTAGATTTGATTATCTGCTCTGTCATTTACTACCTGTATGAAAACTTGAGTCTAATTGCTTATCTGTAAATGGGATTATAAATGGCTTCCCTTGCTCAAGTGTTATGAGTTTTAAAAGTAATGAATATAAAGCATTTATCACAGTACCTGACATATAATTGGTACTCAGTTATATGTAAGTAGTTATATGTAGAAAGTGATGTAGGGCACTGAGATTTAACGGGGTAATATTTCGATTATCCTATTTTGGTTGATGTGTAGTTTGGGAAATGAAGTAATTTGGCATGAAGACAAATAGGTAATAACCTTGTTGTTAGCACAGAAGTTTGTTACTAAAGATTTCTGAGTAAATATGGGTCTAAATTAAATGATACCTTGGAGATTTAAAAAGGAGGTAAAAGTAATAGAGTAAAAAATTTAGAAATTTCTTATATTTATACAGAATGTTACCTACCCCAACAGTATACTTGTATTATTAGACAGCATCCATAAATTTTACATGAAGGTTGGAAAAACATTGATCTCTGTCATTCAGTTATATAGCCTTTTATGCCTATATCATTTTTATGCTTATAAACCTTAAGAAGGAAAAATTAATCCCTAAATTTGACTGCTTCTGTTTTTAAACCTCTTTCACTGAAGTATAACACAAATTGTAAGTGTACAGCTCATTGCATTATCGTAAGTGAATATACACCAATGTAATCACTACCTAGGCTACAAAATTTGAGTATACCAGAAGCTCCAGTATGTCTCCTACGAATCATTATCTCTTTCCAGAGTTAATGACGATTATAATAGCATAGTTTTCCCAATTTTGAACTATATGTAAATAAATTAACTCTGTATATAATTTATTTCATGCAACATTGTGCTATATGTACTAAATCACTTCAGTCATGTCTGACTCTTTGCAGCCCCATGGACTGTAACCCGCCAGGTTCCTCTGTGCATGGGATTCTCCAGGCAAGAACAATGGATTGGTTTGCCATGCCCTTCTCTAGGGATCTTCCCCACCTAGGGATTGAGCCTGCATCTCTTATGTCTCCTGCATTAGCAGGCAGGTTCTCTACCACTAGCGCCACCTGGGAAGCCCTTGGAAATTCCCTGGCAGTCCAGTGGTTGGGACTTGGCACTTTCACTGCAAGGGCCAGCATTCAATCCCTAGTTGAGGAACTAAGATCCCACAAGCCACACAGTGTAGCCAAAAAAAAACATTATGTATGTTTGTGTTGCATATAGTTGTAATTCATAGTTTTATTGCTGCATGGTATTCCATTATATAAATATACCATAGTTTATTAATGTTAATGAGCATTTAGGCTGTTTCCAGTTTGGAGCTATTAAGAACTATGCCATTATGAACTTTTCTTGTATATATAGCTCTCTCTTAATGTGTATGCATTTCTGTTGGGTATATATCTAGGACTAGAATTTCTGGGTTATAATGTATACATATATGCAAGTATACTGCTGCTGCTGCTACTGCTGCTAAATCACTTCACTCATGTCCAACTCTGTGCGACCCCATAGACGGCAGCCCAACAGGCTCCCCTGCCCCTGGGATTCTCCAGGCAAGAACACTGGAGTGGGTTGCCATTTCCTTCTCCAATGCATGAAAGTGAGAATTGAAAGTGAAGTTGCTCACTCATGTCCGACTCTTAGCAACCTCATGGACTGCAGCTCACCAGGCTCCTCCATCCATGGGGTTTTCCAGGCAAGAGTACTGGAGTGGGGTGCCGTTGCCTTCTCCGTGAACAAGTGCCAAACAGTTTTCCAAAATGGTCCTGCATTGTATTTTCTGCTATCACTCTATGACAGTTTCCATGATTCTGCATTCTCACCAATACTTGGTATTGTTACTTTTCACCATTCTGATTGTATTGCTTTTAGGTTACAGTACATTTCTCTGATGATTGAGTTGAGCACTGTTGCATCTGCTTATTGGCCATTTGGATAGTTTGTTGGTGAAGTACCCATTCTTGTCCTTTTTTCTATTCATCTGTTGGAATATGGGGTGCTGGGGAGGCAGTTCTTGTCGATTTGTAGGAATTCTGTGTGCAAGATTCAAACCCATTTTTGTGTATTACAAATATCTTCCCCTGAGATTTTCCTTTTCACTTTTATTAACGGTGTCTTGAACCTGGTTTATTAATTGTTCCCTTTAGTGACGACTTTTAAGAAATCTTAGCTTGGATTATTTCATCTTCAGAAGCTTGTTGTGTTATCTTTAACATTTAGGTCTGTAATTTATCTGGAATTGATTTTTGTTTCTGGTGGGGAGTATCAGTCAGATTTCTTATTTCTCTCTGGGGAAATGTGTGCACATTACAGTTGGAGAAGCACTGTTGATTTTTCTTTTCTTTCTTGTTTGTTTGCTTATTCCATAAGTTACTGAGAAAGATGGGAAAGGTTGGTCAAGATTTCTCACCATAATTATAAATTGATTATTTTTCCCTTTAGTTTTCTGAATTTTAATACTTTGAGACCATGTTCTTAGGTATAAATGTGAGATTGTTATGTCTTCTTGGTAAATCGAACCACTTAGCATATGGAGTAATTTTTTCTCTACGTTCATTTATTTATTTTTGGTCTTACAAGATCTACTTTGACACTAGCATTCTTTCATTAGTATTTTCAAGGACTGTCTTAAAAAAAAAAAAAAAGCCTAGGCTGATAATCTATGTCCTTTGTGTGAAGAATTTAGTCTATTTACATTTAATGTCATAACTGATATATTTAGGTTTAAATCTGACATCTCACTTGTTGCTTTCTGCATGTCCCATCTGTTCTGTGTTCTTTCTCTCTTTTCTTTCTTTGGATCCAGTATCATTATTCCATTTTTTTGTCCTCTGTTAGCTTGTTTTTATACGTTCTTTTACTAATCATTAATTGGTTTCCCTAGATTAAATTTGAATCTGTGTCTTACTAAAATTTAATATAAGTTAATACTTTGCTTCCTGGACAGTTAGTACCTAGAAACTTACATTTACCCACTTGGCTTAACATATTCATACTGTTGTGCACTTTTATTCTCTCTGTATTTTAAATCCTACAAGATTGTTTATAATCAGTGTTGAGTTGGATTTGCCCAATTAATTACTCTTTTGCTGTTCTTTATGTCTTCTGTGTCTCTGTTCTTTCATCTGGGAACATTCACTGTGTACCTGACGAATATCCCTTTTTTTCATTAGTACCAGTTTGCTAATGATGAATCTTCCCAGTTTTATTTATCAGGAAATTATTTTACTTTCACTTTTGAAAGATATTTCCCTGGACGTTAAATTCTAAGTTAGCAGTTATTTTCTTACAGCCCACTAAAAATACATATTCATTGTCTTTTGGCCTCTATTTTTTTCTCTTATTTGAAAAAAATACTTTCTTCCTTTAGCTACTTTTAAGATTATTTTTTCCTTTTTGTTCCCTTGATTACCATCAGTTTCTGATTGCTTTGCCTAGATGTGATTTTATTTGTATTTATTATTTTGACTGTTACATACTTAAATCTGTGATTTCTTTGATTAGTTTTGGAATATTCTCGGGTGTTGCATCTTCAGGTATTGTTTCTGCCCCATTTTCCTTTTCCTCTCTACCTGGTACTCCAGTTGCAGATATGTTAGTCTTTTTCACTGTATCTTCTTTTATCTTCTCCTGCACTTTGCATTACCCCTGGAAGGGAGAGGTGTGTGACTGTGTTTTATTCTGGATATTTTCCAAATGAATGAATATTCTCTCTTCAGTCCTTTCTACTATGTAATTAAATCTATCCATTGAGTTATTTTAAATACTATATTTTTCAGTTACTAGGGGTTTCATTTCTTTCTTTTATATAGTTTCCCATTCTCTGCTAAAATTTTCCATCTTGTCATTTTTTTTAATATATTCAGCATAGTATTCTAAATAAGGCTGATAGTTTCATTACATGGATTTCCTTAAGGGTTGATTTAGGAACTCGTGTTTCAGATTATGGTCATATTGTCCTATTTTATGTGGCAAACATCGTATAATTAAAAATTACAGAGATAACTTGAAACCCAGGCTGATGTTACCTTCCTCTAGAACAGATTTGTGTTTGCTTCTGGCAGATTTGCAGCCGTCCCAAATCACTTTACTCCAGTCAGTGATTAAGGTGATTTGAAGCTGGGCTTCAGTCCCTGCAGCAGCAAGTCTGTTTCCTATTCATTCTTATTGGTCTCAAGTTTGGGGAACGTTGATAGTACCTCTTCCTTTTTGGCATGCCCCAAACTCTGATGCTTAGGTTCTCAGTATCTAAATTGCCTCTTCTAGAATTAGTCAGTGCCTTCTCTGGAATTACTTTCTCCAAAACTTCAGACCATAATTCTTTACTGTCTTATTAGCTTTCTGATGCTTTCAAACAAATGTGGGTTTTTTCCCACATTTGTTCTCTTTTTCAGTTCTCAGCAAGAAGAGTGGTTTGAATTGTCTGCCATTTCTAGAATTGGAGTTTCCCAAAATATATTTATAATATTTGATAATTTTAGTCCTTTAATCTCCTACATTTATATGACATTTAGCATTTTATAAAGTCTTTTTCTATACATTTTAAACATTGAATAAAGAAGGTGTTAGTATCCCTATTATACAGATGAGAAAAGGCTCTCAAAAGAGGGCAGATGATCAAGTAAGTTCACACCAGCCTGCTGACTAATTAGATACTCAAATTTAAATCGTCTCCTTCTGAAGTCTGATTTTTAGTCTACCATATATCATAGGTATAAACTTTGGTGTTTTAATGTGTTATTATCAAAGAAAGAATATAAATTTATGATTTTATTTTGCTTTGTTTAAAAATGTGATTCAGCATGATCCCACCTTTCCACTGATAGATTCAAGTTCTCAGAACCAGATCAGAAAACGCATCGTACTTGAAAAATTGTATAAAGTGTAAGTATGTAATTATCATTCCACTTTTATAATATCTAAAAATCAGTTTGATATTTGTGGGTTTATAAGTTGTAGGTGTAATCCTTGATTTTTTAATTTTGAAAAATAATACGTAAAGTGTACATGGGTTTCTTCACCTGAGAAACTTGTATTTTTAAGGTGTTCTACCAAAGCATATTGAAATTTTTTTGTGCTGAAGACAGAGACACATAATAAAGACAAAAGTTGAGATTATGGGAATAGAAAACCAAACTACCTCACTTCCATTCAATAATCCAGTGAAGTCAGGGAAAAAAATATCAGAGCTGGACCCATTTAAATACTGATTTGTGGTAGATGTGTCACCAGTTTCACATGTGAGTAAGATTTTATAAAGGTTTAATGGTTTATTGACTTACTCGGTATGTATGCATATTCAGAGAACCATTTCACACTCAGAAGCTTGAGTTTTGCACTTTAGTTTTGAGCTTCCCGTAGTGGAAATTGTTGTTCTTGTAATTAGCCCAGTCATAAATGTCATTTGAAAATTGTAATCTTGGTTTCTCTTTCAAAAGGAGCTTGAAAATCTTTTTCCAGAGATGTGACGGATGTCTTGAACTTTTCAACTTGCATTTTCTTCTTCAGCAGAAAAGACAGAACAGTCTTTTCACGTATTACTTAAGGTGTTGTGCACATGGAAAAGTCTTAATTCTGTAGTAGTTCAAAAATTAAAAGGCCTTTTCTAGAAGCCATAGTATTTTGAACAGCTTACTTTTCTAAAGTTTACATTTTAAATAAGTGTTTAAATATAATATTTATTGAATGCTTGTTATATGTTAAGACTTCACATATAATCTGTTTTGCCTTTCTTCTGTTCTTCATACTTGTACGTTTGTTTCTGTTAAAATTTAATTTATATAACAATATAAGTTACCAGCTGTCTGACTTAGGATAAGAAGGTATCAGTCCTTCATTTTAGTTACATAGGTTTTCAAAGTTGGGATAGATTAACTATGCTAGCATGTAATTAATAGGTAGAGGTTTATGTGAAAATGGTTTTCTAGACTTTTTAGCTAATGAAAGTACCCACTTTTAAATTTAAGACCACACCGCCATGTCACTGAAGGAATTCTGTCCCTTTTGGGTTTTAGCTGCAACAGGAGAGCCCAAAAGGAACCTTGCTAAATACCAAGTTATTAATATTAGGGTGACAACTAAATCTGAGAAGAGGTAGAATAACTTAAAGAAGGAGAAGCACAAAGAATACTGAAAACAAAATAATAGTGACATAGGGATTTTTTTGTTTCATTGTTTATGAAAGCAGTTAATTATTTTTCTCATTATGAAAGTTAACACTTTTATAAAAGTAAGACCTTTTCTGGTTTCTGATTGGAACAAACCAATTATACAAAAAATTTATTTTAGAGAATCAAAGAAAATGAACTATGTGCTGGGTATTAGATGATATTAAGGAACTATTATTGGGTAAACATGATTTTATTATGGTTTTATACAAAAATGCACTTGTATTTAAATACATAAAGAGTAATTTAGGGGTCAAACAAAGGGCATGGTTTACTTGAAGATATCACACAAAAAAAAGGAAAAATGAAGCAAATGGAACAAAATATTGGGAGGTTAAATCTGGGAATAGAAATGAGGGGTTATTATTTCTCTATTTTGGAACATGTTTTAAACTTATATAATTTTTTTTAAGTAATACATGCTTATTCCAGAAGGGTTAGGCTGTGCAAAATGATATAATTAGAGAAGTGAAAATCACTGTAATCACAGTAATTACTATTAATATTTTGATGTTCATCCCTGACATATATATGATATATATGATGTGTGTATATTCATTCCCTTTGGTTCCATCTGTTACAGTCTAAACCTAGAGAAAATGACATGCTTGATATATACTATGTGTGATATACAATTGCATTATAATATGTATGTTTTTATAAAAAATGGGACAACTTCGTGTGCATTTTCCACGTAACATTTATCATGAATATCTTTCCACATTAAAATATGTAGATTTTTATTATTTTAAAGGTTTTATTATTTTATGGTTACATCATAATTTATGTAACCATCTACTGACAAACATTTGTTGCCAGTTTTCAATACTAAAATACTTCTCCAATAACCGCCTTTTTTTTATGTTTAATTATTTCTTTAGGATAAATTTTGTATAGTATTGATTAAAATGTTGGGTCAAACAGTGTCTGCATTTAAAATGTTAGTATATATTGTCAAATTGCTCACTAAAAATGTACCAGTTTTTACTTTACCATAAAGATTTAATAAATATTAAATCCACATTCCCATAATGCTCCATTTGGAGGATTCCTCCAATTCCTCTGGCCTGTGTTCTTTCCATTTGTTTAATATTTGAAAGTGAAAAGGTAAGAAAGAGACAAGAATATAGATAGCAGCCAAAATATTTTTTCATTTCAGTGCCTCTTTCTGTAGCATAGACTACAAAATCGAGTGTGGAGTTACTTTGAAATATTTCTTTGACTTCTCACTAGTTAAACCTGGCTTAACTGTCTCCACCTCAGTATCATGGTTACCTACCTGTGAAATATCCAAACTTAGGCAAGAACCCCCAAAATATATCTATATAATTATATTTTTTAAATGTATCTGCATAATTATATTTTAGTAGAAATTTATTTTTTAAAAGAAACGTGATTTTTATTTTCAGATTGCCTGGACTTTTGGGACCTCTTCAGATTACATTAGGAGATATTTACACACAACTTAAAAATCTTGTCCAAACTTTCAGGTTAGTATTAATATACGATTTTCCTTCTCAGTTATTTTGACTCTATGTAATTGCCTTGCAGAATCCATAGTAGACTAAGGCATGAAGAAAGTAAATGATTTATCTTCATTGTCTTAAATCTTGATGCACTGTTTTCTCTTCCACTGACAACATTATTTATAGCTTTTGGGGGTTTTGTTTGTTTTATTTTTAAGTTTTTATTGGAATGTAGTTGATTTACAGTGTTGTGTTAGTTTTAGGTGTACAACAAAGGGAACCAGTTATACATATATCCACTCTCTTTTAGAGTCTTTCCCAGATGGGCCATGATGGAGCGCTGAGCAGGGCTCCCTGTGCTGTGCAGCAGGTCCTCACTGTTAGCTTAGTGTCTGTGTAAGCCCCAGTCTCCCAGTTTGTCCCCCACACTTGCACACTTAGATCTTTTGTTAAATGCAGCCCCCTATTCGCTTAAACTTTGATATGTTTAGCTTTGGATAGTTTATTTATGGAATAATCTAAAATTAAGGAGAATGATATATGAGACACAAAGGTAGCTAGTCAGTAATATCTTGGATTTTACTGAACTAGTAAATGGATATTAAATGACTGGCACTTCTGTGTTCAGCACTATGGACAATATAGAAGAAGCCTAATACCCATCCTCGAGGAAGAACTTCTGTGAGAAGACAAGGTGAGCACAGGAAATAGTACAAAACAGTGGATAATTTAGTTTTGAATAGAGTAGAACAGACTTTGAGTGATAAAGACAGGAAAAGGAAGACTAGAGAATATCAGTTATGACACGGAACAGTTGGGATTTTTCTACAACTATCAAGGTAAAAATACTCCACCAGGCTAAGACGAGAGTCTCTACTAAGAAGCAATAGAGATAAGCCTCTGCATACATTATGAGTAGAGATGTATACCAGATGTACATTTTGACCCAATGCCAATGACCAAAAATTCAATTAGTTTTTATCTGTAGCCAGACAGCACCAAGATAGGATGAACTTCTAGAGTAGAAGAATCATTTCATCCAGAAAATTAACTATTACTATAGTTTATTGCTAACAATAGTAGTTTTGACATGTTCAGTTCAGTTCAGTCACTCAGTCGTGTCCGACTCTTTGCAATCCCATGAACCAAAGCACTCCAGGCCTCCCTATCCATCACCAGCTCCCGGAGTTCACTCAAACCCATGTCCATTGAGTCGATGATGCCATCCAACCATCTCTTCCTCTGTCATCCCCTTCTCTTCCTGCCCTCAATCTTTCCCAGCATCAGGGTCTTTTCAGATGAGTCATCTCTTTGCACCAGGTGGCCAAACTGGTTGAAATGGAGTAAAAATGTTCTTAGATGCTTGTTTTATCAGTCAGTAGAAAAGTAGAATGCTATGGTAATTTTATGTTGCTTGTGAAAACTTAATTTTATATATAAACAATTTGTAAAATTTTTTAGTTACTTAGCAAAATAGATTGACAGTTAATACAAACATTCAGAAAAATGTTTTCCAATAAATTATTTAATAGGAACTAGGATTCAAAGTTTAGGTATGTCTCAAAAATTCTTCATCTTCAACTATTGAAAAGGATCATTTGTAACCCTTTATGATTAAATCTTCAGCCTTCATAGATTTAAGACAATTATAAGTTGTCTTAAGACATTCTTGTGGAGTCTAGAATGCTTATATTTGAAAGTGAATATTCAGGGAATAACAAATCTGAATGATGTGATTGTTCTAATTACTGAGATCGTTACACCCATGCAATCACAAGATCAGTGATTACACACAGGTTTTTAAATCCCAGAAATGGTGCTCAGTTTGGGCTAGACCTTTGGAATACTGACTGACTGCTTTGTAAAAGGAGGATTTGGGCCAAATACCAAGACCAAAGCCGAGCTTCTCTATATTCCTTCTTCATTAAAAGAAAGAGTCTGTGTCATATACCTGTCACAAAGCCATACATCCAAAAGAAGAAAAAAGTGTTTTCAACTGTCTGTAGTGATGAGAACGTTTGAACACACAGTGTGGTTGCACCGAAGTTTAGGATTTGTTCAGGATTTATTAAGGAAGTCAATGTGTTAAGATAGCTTAACGGAGGGAAGATGAAGACCAGGTGTTGCTCTGTTTCATTGATTTTTTTAAAGGACTTGGCATTCAGTTTCTTGCAGACAGTATTTAATTACCATTCTGAGCAAACTGGTTAAGACTCATTAGAAAAGATATAAGAATAAAACCTTTAACCTTGAACCACAGATAGGAACTTTGTACTTCATTTTTAACCCCACTCAGAATAAATGAACAAGTGATTCAATTTATTCTGACTGTATTTTCTAGCGCTATTTTTCTGTCTAATTGCATGTTTTCTTTTTTTAAAAAAACTATTCTGAGGGTCTCAGAACTCACTTGAAACCCATTGAAAAGAAATGTTTGGCTACAACTCAAGATTGTCACATTATTACTTTCATATGCCCAAGGAATTTAGGTATTTCACATTGGAAACTACTCACTGTCCAGGGTATTTGTTATTTCAGTGTTTTGAAGCAGCCCTGATAATAACATTGAGTTCATGTCAGTCCATGGACTCACTTTGGTAGCTACTATGTGCTGGACTGTGCTTGGCACTTTACACATGTTACCTGATTTCCAAAAAATAGTTGTGTTATCCTCATTTTATAGGTGAGAGATGACAGATTACGTAATTTCAAATTACACAACTAGTAGTTGGGTTTAGACCCCAAATCTAAGTCAAGAAGAGAGGTCTTAAGTGGTCTTACCACCAAAAAAAGAAAATGGTAACTGTATGTGATAGAAATGTTAATTCGCTTGATTGTGGTTGTCATTTCACAATATATTCGTATATTAAAACATCAAGTTGTGTACCTTAAATATATATAATTATATGTCAATTATACCTCAGGAAAGCTAGAAAAAAATTTTAAAGAGTTTATTGTTGGTTGTCTTGGTAATTATCAGTATTAAATTTTTTTTTTAAAGTAATTTCATTTATTACCTCTTTAGACCCCAGGTAAGAACTCTACTTGAAATGGTTGTTACCTGTGAAACTAAACCTCTATGACATCTAAGCTAGCCAAGACAAGAGGTACAGTGTTCCTTAGTCTAGTAAGAGGTAACCAACAGATTGTAAAAAAGAGGAAACTAACATGTCATTTTCCTTTTATATTTATAAACTGTTACCACCTTTTTCTGTCATTCTTACTATGTAAATCTTTTCAGGGTACTTTCTGCATTGTTTACACTAAATTAAAATAAAGCCTAGATGAAACAATATGATGTGTGGGATTTGCATCATAATTATCACGGTTAGGGGATGTTGAATAGGGGGTTGTATAGATGAAATATGATTGACCAGGATTTGATAATTCTCAGTTGTGATGACTATGTGGGAGTTGATTTTATGTTCTATTTTTATATATGTTTGAAATAAATTTCAATTGTAATTTTTTAAAAGTTTCAAGGAAATAAGCCAAAAAACTCCATTTTGATGGTGTGTGCTTAGTCGCTCAGTTGTCTTCAACTTTTTGCGACCCCCTGGACTGTAGCCTGCCAGGCTCTTCTGTCCGTGGGATTCTCCAGGCAAGAATCCTGGAGTGAGCTTCCATGCCCTCCTCAAGGGGAACTTCCCAATCCAGGGATCAAACCCACGTCTCCCGCATCGCAGGTGGATTCTTTACCATCTGAGCCACCAGGGAAGTCTGTTTTGGTGGAGGGGATGTTACAAAACCTTGTTGTTAAGTTGGTTTTTCCAAATATAAATATTTGGAAAACTCTTTAGTACCTGCATGTCAAAATCTTTTGCTTAAATTGAGTTTGCTCTTTTCAGTAAAATGTCAGTTACTTATAATACAAAGAGACCTCTGGTAAGATAATGCATTTTGGGGTCTTCAGATTCTGGCAGGACAGTTTTAACAGGTATGTGACTGTAGGCCAAGACTTCTAGGTGAAGTCTCTGAGGAAACACCATATAAATGACAGTGACTAGTGTTGGGAGATCTTTTCAATCAATACTGGCGGTAGGAAAGAGTTGACATAAATAACCGTGTCTTTCTCTTTGAAATAGCAATCAATAATTGGAACTTGTAGAACAATGATTCTTAAGCCAGTTGTGCATCAGAATTACTTGAGCTTTTAACGACAACAGATGCCTGGCTTCCCCCTAGAGACTGAGTTTCATTTGGTTAGGGTTGGGCCCAGACATTAGTATTTTTCAAAAGCCCCCCCCAGGTGCTTCTAATGTGCAGCCAGAGTTGAGAGCATGTTAGAACTGAACATAAAGCAGCTTTTTCACCTTTTTGAAGGATCTTTCCCCAGTGAATAGAGCTGTCCTTTCCACTGAACTGCTTCATAGGCATTTATCTGGAATGTTACATTGATTTACCTCATAGTGGTTCCATCAGGAGTTACTTGGTAATAATTAACTGTTGTCAGTGTTGAAGCAAGATATTTTCTAAATATGATTTGAATTAAAATTATATTTTGACACAAGTCCTTTTTAAATTTCATCAGTAATGACTGAAGGTATTTTTTTTCTAAATCTATATTGAATTTCCAATTATATTTTGAAACTATGGTTTTAAAATGTTTCCTTTCAAATATTACTGTTTTAATTTTTGAATTATCACTCAAAATAGTGTTTGTTTAGCATTTGTGCTTGAAATTATTTTGGTTCTGCAAAAGGGAAAAATGTGATAGCAGGTAAAATTTTGCTGTTCTGCTGCTTGAAGTGCTTTGAAGTGAAAGCAAGGACCTTGTTCCTCAGTGCCTGAAACAGTTTAGAGCAGGCATTCGGTAGATTTTTTTGTTGACTCAGTAAATAAATTCATGAAATCTAAAATATGTCTTAGCTTTGAGAGATTTGAGTATTACAGAAAAGGAAATTCTATTAATTGCTTTTGCCATTTTATTTTATCCTTCTTTGCTTATCCTTCTTTGGCCTTTTTTGGTTATGTGCTGGATTCTGTTTTAGTTGCTACAGGTGAAACAGTGAACAAAATAAAGAAAATTCCTTCTCTCATGGAACTATTTTATGTAAAATTTTAAAGACAATATGTGTGTTATTATTATGTGGTGATACACCCTTTTCCCAGTTCCATCACCTCCTTTTCTCCTCAGAAGCAGGGAAAGAGGGGATGGTACTAAGAAGGGAAGAAGTTGTGATTTTATATAGACTGGTCAGGGAAGACCTCATTAAGAAGATCCTATTTGTATAAAGACCTCAAGGTTGTTAAGGGAACAAGCCATGTTACTATTGGTGAAAATATATCAGACAGGAGAACAGGTAAAAATGCCCTGAGGCAGAAGAAGGCCAAGTATATTCACAGAATATTAAGGATGCTGGTGAGGCTGGAGAAAGGAGCGAGGCAACAATACAAAGAGATATGGTTCGAGAAGTAAAGGGCAGGGGTTGGCTGTAGTATAGTTATATAATCCTTGGAACCATGGTCATTCTTTGACTTTTACTCCAAGTGATACGGAGAGCAGTTTGTGGATTCTGAATAGAAAGCTGACATGATCTGACATATTGTGGCAGTATCGCTCTGGCTGCTGACTTGAGAATTATAGTAGATGGTCAGAGGCAGGAAGACTATTTAAGATGCTGTTTCTGTAATCTAGGCATAGGTTAATAAGTAATAAGTGGAAGTAATAAGTGATCAGATTTAATTTTGAAAATTAACCATCAGAATTTGAAGACTGATTTTGACATGGGATATGAGGAGAGTCAAAAATTTGGGCATGAGCAACTGGATGGATTCTGAAGGACTGCGTAGCCATTTACTTAGGTGGAGATCCCTGCAAGAAAACCCAGTTTGGAGAGGAAATAAGGAGCTCAGTTTTGGCTATACTAAAATTTTGAGATGCCTGTTAGACATTCAAGTGGAAATGAAGGTAAATCACTAGTCTAAGTCTGGAATTCAAGGAAGAGGTCTAGGCTAGAGATAATAAATTTGAGAGTTGTGAGCAGGTAGTTATCTAATATTTAAAACTGTGATGTTGGATGTCACCACCAAGGGAATGGGCATATATAGAAGTGAGGAGTGACCCAAGAGCAGAGGCCCTGATGCTGCTGCTGCTACATCGCTTCAGTCATGTCCGACTCTATGCGACCCCATAGACGGCAGCCCAACAGGCTCCACCGTCCCTGGGATTCTCCAGGCAAGATCACTGGAGTGGGTTGCCATTTCCTTCTCCAAAATTAAAAGGTCTCTGAAGGCATGCCAGGGAGAGGAAGGGGAATCAGGCAAGCAGAAACCAGATGATGAGTGCCTCCTAAGGAAAAAGGAGTGATCAGCCATGTCAAATGCTTCTTGTAGATTAAGGTGAGAACTGAGAAATGTCCATTGAATTTGGCAACATGGATATCTTTTGTACATTTAATCCTCACAAGAACCCTATGAGGTAGATAGTACTATTGTCCCCAATTTACTAAATTAAAAAAAAAGTTTTACAATCACTGAACATGTCCAAGGTAAAACAGATCTGAATATTGAAACCATATCTGTCAGACTCTTCAACCACTGTTCTTGCTTTTTTTCCCTTTAATATTTACTTATTTGGCCGAGCCAGGTCTTAGTTGCACTGTGCAGAATTTTTTTTTTAGTTGCAGCATGTGGCATCTTTAATTGTATCATGTGGGATCTAGTTCCCTGACCAGGGATTGAATCTAGCCCCCTTCATTGGGAGTGTGGAGTGTTACCCTGTGGACCACCAAGGGAGTCCCTGTACTTGCTTTTTATATCAAGTAGACTTTTTGGAGACATTTTAATTATGGGAAAAAATTGAGTTAATATAACAAAGATATGCTTATTCACTCAAAATTAATAGATTTTAATATTTTATAAGGTTTGATTGGCATACATTTTTAATAAATATAGGTTAATTTATTCAAAAAATTAATTGAACCTCTTCTGTCAGGCATTTGTCCTGGGCATTTGGAGTAAATATGTGAAGAACACAAATATTCCTGCCCTCAGTCAAGGTAAAACAGATAATAAACAATAATTATATGTTAGAAGGTGAGAAGTGGTACGAGGATAAAGTAAAATATATAACAGAAAGGGAAGCTAAGAGTGTGGGGCTGGGAGGTAGAGAGAGTTACACTTGCTAATGGTGTGGCCCAAATAGACCCTACTGCAAAAGTGACGTAAGAAAACTTCAGACGGGTGGAATCACCAGTTCCAAAGACCTAAGACATGAAGTCCTCTTTGTCCTCTTCCCCAGCCCATTCTCCTTTGCTCCCCAGGAGCCATCAATACTCTGAATTTCATATGTATCTTTCCAGTCTTCATTTTATACTTTTAGTACATACATTTATGTCCATAAATATGAGAACTGTTCTTGATTTGTATAATGCCATTCCATACTTGATGTGTTTAATTCAAATTATGATGAGCAAAATGTGTAAGTTTAGTTCCTTCATTTTAACAACTATTTAATATTCTATAAAAATGTCACAATTATGTTTCTGTTATAAGCCATGTCACATCAAATATCTTCACGTACATTTCCTTATGCATAGTGAGTTTAAGGTTTATATTGAGAAGTTATTCAGTTTTAGTTTTATTCAGTTCAGTTCAGTTCAGTCACTCAGTCGTGTCCGACTCTTCGCGACCCCATGAATCGCAGCACGCCAGGCCTCCCTGTCCATCACCAACTCCCAGAGTTCACTCAGCCTCATGTCTGTCGAGTCAATGATGCCATCCAGCCATCTCATCCTCTGTCGTCCCCTTCTCCTCCTGCCCCCAATCCCTCCCAGAATCAGAGTCTTTTCCAGTGAGTCAACTCTTCTCATGAGGTGTCCAAAGTACTGGAGTTTCAGCTTTAGCATCATTCCTTCCAAAGAAATCCCAGGGCTGATCTCCTTCAGAATGGACTGGTTGGATCTCCTTGCAGTCCAAGGGACTCTCAAGAGTCTACTCCAACACCACAGTTCAAAAGCATCAATTCTTCGGTGCTCAGCCTTCTTCACAGTCCAACTCTCACATCCATACATGACCACAGAAAAAACCATAGCCTTGACTAGACGGACCTTAGTCGGCAAAGTAATATCTCTGCTTTTGATACCATCTAGGTTGGTCATAACTTTTCTTCCAAGGAGTAAGCCTCTTTTAATTTCATGGCTGCAGTCACCATCTGTGGTGATTTTAGAGCCCCCAGAAAATAAAGTCTGACACTGTTTCCACTGATTCCCCATCTATTTGCCATGAAGTGATGGGACCGGATGCCATGATCTTCGTTTTCTGAATGTTGAGCTTTAAGCCAACTTTTTCGCTTTCCTCTTTCACTTTCATCAAGAGGCTTTTTAGTTCCTCTTCAGTTTCTGCTATAAGGGTGGTGTCATCTGCATATCTGAGGTTATTGATATTTCTCCCAGCAATCTTGATTCCAGCTTGTGCTTCTTCCACTCCAGCATTTCTCATGATGTACTCTGCATATAAGTTAAATAAGCAGGGTGACAATATACAGCCTTGACGTACTGCTTTTCCTATTTGGAACCAGTCTGTTGTTCCATGTCCAGTTCTAACTGTTGCTTCCTGACCCGCATACAGATTTTTCAAGAGGCAGGTTAGGTGGTCTGGTATTCCCATCTCTTTCAGAATTTTCCACAGTTGATTGTGATCCACACAGTCAAAGGCTTTGGCATAGTCAATAAAGCAGAAATAGATGTTTTTCTGGAACTCTCTTGCTTTTTCCATGATCCAGCAGATGTTGGCAATTTGATCTCTGGTTCCTCTGCCTTTTCTAAAACCATCTTGCAGGGAGTTCACCGTTCACGTATTGCTGAAGCCTGGCTTGGAGAATTTTGAGCATTACTTTACTAGCATGTGAGATGAGTGCAATTGTGCGGTAGTTTGAGCATTCTTTGGCATTGCCTTTCTTTGGGATTGGAATGAAAACTGACCTTTTCCAGTCCTGTGGTCACTGCTGAGTTTTCCAAATTTGCTGGCATATTGAGTGCAGCACTTTCACAGCATTAGGTATTGCTAAATTGATTGCTCACATCAACAGCATGTTTAAAAGTAAAATTTCTTCGTGTCCTCAAAAGCCCTTAGTATTGTTAATCTTTTATTTTTGCCAAAGTAATGGAGTGAATTACTGTTTTTATATTAATTTCTCAGCTTAATGATGAGATTGAGCTCCTTTTCAGATGTTTACTGGCCATTCTGCTTTCCTCCGTATAAATTGCCTCCTCAAGTTAATTTATTGGCTGTTGTTTTTTTCCCCTCCAAAGACTATTTAAGATCAGTTTTAGGTTCATAGCAAAATTGAGAGAAGGGTGCATTTACTTACATCCCCTGTCCCCACGTGTGTGGCCTTCCCAATTAAAACCATCTGCCCCCAGAGTCATACATTTGCTAGAATTGATGCACCTATATCAATGACATCATCATAAGTCAGAGTCTATGGTTCATTCTTGGTGTTGTGCGTTCTATGGGTTTGGACAAATATTGAATGACGTCTATCCACTATTATAGTATCATAGGGTATTTTCACTGGCCTAAACATCCTCCGTGTTCTACCTATTCACCTATCCCCCCTTGCCCCACAGTTCCTGGCACTACTCCCTTCTTATTAATATCTCCATTATTTTACTTTTTCTAGAATGTTGTACACTTGGAATCATACAGTCTGTAGCCTTTTCAGACTGACTGTTTTCACTTATATGCATTTGAAATATATCCATGTCTTCATAGCTCATTTCTTTTTAGGGCTGAATAATATTCTAGGGTCTGGATGTACCACAGTTTGTTTATCAGTTTACCTACTGAAAGATATCTGGTTTGCTTCCCAGTTTTCACAGTTATATAAATAGAGCTGCTGTAGACATCTGTGTGCAGATTTTTGTGTAGACATTAAGTTTTCAACTCGTTTGGGTAAAGAGATACCAAGGAGTTTGATTGGTGGATTGTATGGTGGGAGTATGTTTAGTTTTCAAGAAATAGTAGATTGTCATCCAAAGTTGCTGTGCCATTTTTTTCCCACCAGCAATGAGAGTTCTTACTTAACATCCTTGCCAGCATTTGATTTTGTTGATTATCAGGATTTTGGCAATTCTAAAAGTGTAGTGTATCTCATTGTTTTAATTTCCACCTCCCTGATGACATATGATGTAGAGCATCTCTTCATATGCTTATTTGCCTTTTTTTTAATTGTATTTTTAATTAGAGGATAATTGCTTTACACTATTGTGTTGGTTTCTGCCGTATAACAACATGAATCAGCCATAAGTAAACATGTTTCCCCTCCGTCTTGTGCTTCCCACCCCAGCCCCCATGTATCTTCTTTTTATATATATATATATATATATATATATATATATATATATATATATATATATGTAATTTTATTTAGTTAGCTGTTTTTGGCTGTGCTGGGTCTTACCATGGAGGGAGCATAGGCTCTAGTCACATGGGCTTCACTAGTTGAGGCACAGGACTCAGCAGTTGTGGCTCTCAGGTTTAGAGCACAGGCTTAGTAGTTGGGGCACATGGGCTTAGTTGCCCCACAGCATATGGAATCTTCTCGGACCAGGGATCAAACCTGTGTCCCCTGCATTAGCAGGCAGATTCTCATTTCATTGCGCCACCAGGGAAGCCCCTGTACAGGTTTGTTAATGAAGTGTCTCTTGAGGTCTTGGACCCATTTTTTAATTGGGCATTTTGTTTTCTCATTGTTAAGTTTTAAGATTTCTTTGATATTTTGGATAACAATCCTTTATCAGATATTTTTGGCTGCTTTTTATCAGCTTATATCATTTTTTCATTTAGAGTGATCCTTCTAAATGTTTTCTGAGAAATAAGATGACTACAATGTACTTCATTGTCATCAACTGCTAAGTGATAGATTTTACTTCTGATTTTTTTAAAACTTTTCTTGAATAAAGATACCTAGTCTTAAAATGTATCAAGTCAACCCTGACTTCTGAAAATTAGGGATTATGACATTCCTTAATTGCCTGCTGCCAACCTAGCAAAAGCTGAATTAAAATCAGAAATTGCTTATCTTGTCAGTTTTAATAAAACATTTGATTAGGGAAAAACAAAAGATATGGTTAGGAGGCGTGTCTGTGTTTGTGTGTTTTAATAAACCATTCAGTTTAGTTCCCCATATTGTTCCTATATCCCCATCTTGTCTAACAGTGGTATTGTTATATAAATGTGAGGCTAGAACACTTCCTTCTGAATATCAAGCCACATTATTATACTGTTAACTCTTTTCCATCAAATATAACAAGGATTTAAAAAGTGTCCTTTAACACATGATATCATAAAACTGACTTTATCTAAAAATAGAAAGTTTATGTATTTAACTGTAACAATCTTTTGGTAAATTTTACCTCTCTTTCAGATTAACAAATAGAAATATTATACATAAACCTGCAGAGTGGACCTTAATTGCTTTGGTGTTGCTGTCAATGTAAGTACTCTTTCAGATTTTTAATTCTAAATACTAAATATGAAGAATTTGACTAGGGAAAAACAGTTAATTCATTAGTTTTCTAAACTTCTTTGGAAGATATACCTTTATTTTGCACCAGTTTTCCTTATGATAGAATAACTTTCATGTAAAGTGATAAATGCTGTATTTTGATAAGCTGTTGTCATTCTCTTTATATGTTTTACTATCTTTTATTCTCAGGGCATTTTTTTTCTCAAATATTATTTGTAATCACTTGAAAGAAAAAAACACCCCCATGTGGGATATACTCAGGCTAGTCCATTAATTTCATTTTTAACAGTGCATTTATTTTATTAATGTTAAATGGCCTCATTATTTTACATCTATATTTTTACCAGTGTAGCTAATGCTATTTCATTTTTCATCACCATTCTTATTATTAATATCATCAGGAAAGTTTTGTTTTCAAAATTAATGTAAAATCAAACAGATTTAAAGGAACTAAAGTAGATACTACACAAGCACATATAAAACATTTAATACTCGTTCACCTTTTAAGAAATCACTAGTGGTTTCTAAGGCTGTCTTTCAGTAGAGTTAAAACCATCTAGTAAGTGTAGTGTTTTTCAGCTTGAATTGCAAAAGTCTTCTTTTGAAGACCATTCATTACTGCATTACTGTTATTACTTGATGCTTGTTAGGTCATTGAAGCCCATAGGACATTGAATACTTACTGGACACTCACAGGTCAAGAAGTGTTATGAGCCAACCTCATAGCATCTCAGCCCTACATTTCTTTCTTTGATATTACTTTAGTCTGACATATTATTCTGGCTTCACTGTCCCAAGGAAGGCTGTGCTGGGAGGCATTAGAGTAGGCTTCACTGAGCCAGCATCTGTGTTGCCCAACGAGATACAACTCACATGATTCATTAAATCAGAACACAGAAAATAACTTTACTTGAATGCCCTGACATAAATTTTTTATCAACCATAAGAACAAATCTTTTGTCATTTTTACTATTCAATGTTCCAGTTGAATTGGTAATTTGTGAAACAGATCTTATTAATTTTTTAGAAAGTTCTTTCCATTTTATGAAATTTGTAAATATTTTGCTCACTGGCAAAAAAAAATCAGTATCTCTGCTCACCCACCATATCCTATGCCTGCTAATAAACCCTCATAGATAACTGTTCAACTGTACTTCTGCAATTCATTACACTAAAGGGGAAGTAACTTTTTTGGTTGACAAGTCAGAGGCCCAAGGCTGAGAAGTAATCTCAGAATCTTGCTTTCTAAGCCAGTGACTGGAAGTATTATCTTAATGAGCAGCTGCTTACTGAGGGTGCACGTTAGATCCTACTTCTTTTTGTATCAGACTCTTGCCAGATCTTCCCCAAAATGTATAACAAGGAACAAAAAATAGTATGGAAAATGAAATTTTAAAGCTACCATGGAAACTTCATATGATTATTTCATATAAAAGTAATTTTATTTTAATAGAAGCACCCATGTTGCCCAAAACACTAAAAGCTTTGCTAATTCTTTGATGTATTAATACTATTTGCCTTCTCTCACTTTGGATTTAGTGTAGGGATTTCAAGGGTCGCTGACCCATGAAAATAGTAATTTAATTGAAGAAACAAAACTGTGCACATCTTAAGGTGCATATTTCACATCATGCGGTCTAGCTGAAGGTTGTAGCGGTGAACACTTTGCTTTTGTCATTCACCTTGAATTCTCTTTCATTCCTCCCTAAGCCCTGCAGTTAGTTAGATCTACCCATCTTTCTCTAGTCTTTGGTACTTTTGAGCCCTTAACAACTAAAAACCTTTCCAGTTAGGGCCCTTTTGGCTTCTTTTAAAATCTTTAGTCACTTGTAGACACGAAGTTAGCTGGTACTTCTTTGTTTTTGCCTTTCAAATCTTGTTTTCGCCTTTCAAATCTTGTTTTCTGATAATTTTCTCATAACTTTTGCTATAGGCCCTCTTGAACATTCTTTATCTTCTGTAACTGAATCTCTATTTTTTCGTCATTTGTTCTCTTAAGACTTCTGTCCCCATACTGCTCTATTTCTTACTTCCTCATTTCTCAGCAAATTCCCTTTAGCTTTTCATATTTCTGCCCCCTAGGGAATCTATGGCTCAGTTGATAGCCCTTTTTCCTCTTAGCCTGTCCTTTCATCATCATTTTACAGTAAATATTACCATATGAGATGGGAGTAAAATGAAAATACACAGCCGTCATATTAAAACTCATCCCACTGGCTTCTGTAAAGTGTAATTATTCTTTAATATATATTTTCACTCTTCTTTCCTCCCACTTCCAGTTCACACTTTTTTTATACATAGTGAAGTGAAGTCGCTCAGTCATGTCTGACTCTTTGCGACCCCATGGACTGAGCCTACCAGGCTCCTCCGTCCATGGGATTTTCCAGGCAAGAGTACTGGAGTGGGGTGCCATTTCCTTCTCCAGAAGATCTTCCCAACCCAGGGATCGAACCCGGGTCTCCCGCGTTGCAGGCAGACGCTTTACCGTCTGAGCCACCTTTTATTTATTTTTGGCTGTGCTGGGCATTTGTTGCAGCAGGCTTTTCTCTAGTTGTGGCAGACGGGCTACTCTCTAGTTGCAGCGTGTAGGCTTTTCATTGCGGTGGCTTCTCTTGTTGCCAAGTACAGGCTTAGTAGTTGTGACACTCGGGCTTAGTTGCTCTGTGGCATATGGGATCTTCCTGGATCAGGAATTGAACCCACGTCTCCTGCATTGGCAGGTGGATTGCATACCACTGAATCACCAGGGAAGCCCCACAGTTACTTTTTTGGGAAGACATTATTGTCACTGGGGAAAGAAAAAGCAGGTGTGAGGGCTAGCATTAGATAAACAACCTTAAATCCAGGGAAAATATGGAGACTTCACACATTCCAGGAGGCATGTACATATAAAAAGAAAGAAGGTAAACACATATTTGTAAAATAGTAACTCATCATTCAGTCTTTTAATTTATTGCCACTAAGATTGAGCATAGGCATACATGGGATTTACCTTTTATTCATTTAATTATCCTATGATTCAGAAAATCTTTGCATCTACTCTCAAATTGCCAATGGAATTTTTAAAGTCATTGTAGACATTTCTGAAATTCATATTAAGAAGTGGACTTCTTAGAAATCTTAATAGCTAGGAAGGAGGTCCTGAATGGTAGTTGTAGACACTGAAGATGAATATAGTAAGATAATATGTTTAGTATTATTATAACAATGGTACTATTCTTTGTGAATATTGCAAATTTTTATTATTTCAGCATTAGTTTAATGTATGAAAGCTGTTTTCAAAATTCCTCATGAGAAGCACTTAGAAAAGGATACCTATACACATGTAATTAGTAAATGGCTCAAATCTAACTCTTGATAGAAGGGAAAATCAGCATTTTAAGCAAAACATGATAGTTCAGACAAGAAAACTGGGTCCTGAATTTTCACATCTGTTTTCTTAAGAATAAATAAGGTGTGTCTGTAGCAAACCGTCTTTTCCTGGTAACTTCCCTTGAACTTTCACAAACATTAACATTTTAAAAATTTGAATCACAGTGTGTACTTTATCAGTGTGCACTGATGGGAATTTTATACCCATATAATCTCAAAGAAGTTGATGAAATCAAATTGATATTCTTGATCAATTGGTACTCTGTTCATTTAGATTTGTCACTAATTCCATAGTGAGAAATGGAATGGCCAGTATGACTGCAACATTTATTGATATTTATACTATGTATTCAAACCTAAACCGTTACCAAAAGCACACCGAAAAACCTTTTAAAGCTGCTGCTGCTGCTAAGTTGCTTCAGTCGTGTCTGACTTGGTGCGACCCCATAGACAGCAGCCCACCAGGTTCCCCCATCCCTGGGATCCTCCAGGCAAGAACACTGGAGCAGTATACGTTTACTTAACAATGAACGAATTAATATGCCTTTGCTACTCACATTTTTATTTAATACATGTTATAATTAACAAAGTTCTCAAGAACTCCTTACACATTGAAGAACTTACAGTGATGATTAACACTAATATTTTTTTAAATAACTGATTAGAATTGCAATAAAGTAACCCAGTAGTTGGTGTTGTTGCTTAAGCTCTTAGCTATAATAGCTTTGTCTTTGTTGAATTTTATTAGTACTTTATGATTACAGATTATATGTTGAATAATATGAAGTTGAATCTGATTTTCTCACATCAGTATGCTCTAGTAAAGATATTAGGCTCTTTCCATAGTCGTGATGCATGATTTTCATAAAAATGTATGTAAGTATATAGTCTCCCTGGTGGCTCAGAGGTTAAAGCGTCTGCCTCCAACGTGGGAGACCCGGGTTCAATCCCTGGGTCGGGAAGATCCCCTGGAGAAGGAAATGGCAACCCACTCCAGTATTCTTGCCTGGAGAATCCCATGGACTGAGGAGCCTGGTGGGCTGCAGTCCATGGGGTCACAAAGAGTCAAACACGACTGAGTGACTTTACTTACTTACTTGTAAATGTTTTAGTACCTAAATGTGCTATTGTGTAAAACTTGTTAATGTATTTGTATAGTTCAGTGTTGTTTATACATCAGATTAGAAAGCACAATAAGTGAAGTCGCTCAGTCATGTCAGACTCTTTGTGACCCCATGGACTGTAGCATGCCAGGCTCCTCCATCCATAGGATTTTCCAGGCAAGAATTCTGGAGTGGGGTGCCATTTCCTTCTCCAGGGTGTCTTCCCAACCCAGGGATTAAACCTGGGTCTCCCGCACTGCAGGCAGACTCTTTACTATCTGAGGCAGCACAATAAATTACACTAAAGTGTGCTTGTTTTCTGATGCCTTCTCATAGTGTAGCATATATTGGTTTTTATATTCCTCATATTCTCATCTGTCCTCAGTATAGGGAAACAGAAACTAAAGAATCACTGTTTATCATGGTCATGGTTTTCAGAGTAGTTTCTTTGAGAAGATTTTGACTGGTATTTTGAGATTTTATAGCAGTAGGACACACCCCCTCAGCTCAGTCCTTTTCCTCCTTCCTCTCTTCCCTTTGGTCTTAGTCCTCCCAAGTCTTCTTTGACCTCTGTCATTATACTTGAACCTGTAACATGCAAATGTTAGGAAAGCTGAGAAATCTAGAGAACAGTCCAGACCAAGTCTGGCAGCCAAAGAGAAACAGCATAGGAGGCTATGAAGAAACAAATCGATTGGCTTGAATTCCTTTATGTGCAGCACTTGTGCCAGAAGTGGGAATCTCTTTCTTCAGTAACTTCTTGTATCTAAAATGTCATTTTTCACCAGAGTTTAATGTGGAACCTTGGTAGAAAGACCACTGCTTATGTAATGTGATAACCTATAGCTAACTGTAGCACAGGAGTCAAATGTCTCTTAGTGGATAGCTAGAGAGAGGTGTTATTGTGTTCCATGGGAATGATTTGGTTATCTAATGAAGGAAGAAGTAAGTAAATACTTAGTTGCGTTGTACTGCTTAGAAAGAATGGAGGGTAGAAAGTGACTTGTGGTAGTCTAACATGGATATATGCTATTCCTAGTTTTATGCCCTTGATGTTCTCTAATGGAAAGCTTTCAAGATCATCTCCAGAAATGTCTGCTTTCATTTTATTTATCTGAACTGTCTGTTTCCAGTGAACTGTGGCCCACTTCCTAGACAGAGACCACGCAATAGTTTATTCCCCCTAAAAGCTTTGAGTATTCCCGTCGTTCTGGGAGTAGCATGTAAGTCCTGGGAAATGGTATTTAAATAAGCTCAACTTGACCATGATCACTAAACAAAAGCCTTCACTGGACGTGGGCAGCCACTTTAGGTAACCATCATACAGATAGACACTCAGGAGAGCCACTTCCCTAGGGTACTAGGCATGAAAAGAAAGATGTGACTACAGCTTTTTGCTTCAGCAGATTGTTTTTTATAGTGCGCCCATCACTAATTTCCTTAGAGAAATTTGTGAGCACACCATGAAAAATGAAGATATGGTTCCTTAGAAATTTATTGGTTCTCAGAAGTATTCCAAAGCCTTTCTCAATATTCCCAATTTAGTTCTCAGTATTTGAGACCACAATAGCAGATCACTGAAATAATTTTGTTTCCTTATAATTACAGATTTTATATTTAACTGAATTTTATTGAGATATAATTCATATAACAAAATGCACTATTTTAAAATGTACGGTTCACTGGTTTTTAGTATACTCACTGTTTTGTGAGTGAGTGTGAGTATACAGCAGTGTGCTGTGAGTGTACAGCAACTGTCACCACAGTCTCATTCCAGAACACTTCATCATCCCCAGAATTATCTTCATATCCATTACCTTAGTCCCAGTTTTCCCTTCCTCCATCCCCTGGCAATCACTAGTCTACTTGCTGTCTCTCTGGATATACCTGTTCTGAACATTTCATATGGATAGAATCGTGTAATATGTGGCTTTTGTGTCTGGCTTCTCTCTCAATGTATTCTGGGTTCACTTCATGTTGCAGCATGTAACAGCACTCCGTTCCTTTTTATGGCTGAGTAATATTCCATTGTATGGATATACCACATTTTATTTATCCGTTTATCAGTTAATGGACCTCTGGGTTATTTCCATTCTTTGGTTCTTAGGAACATTTGTGCGTAAGTTTTTGTGAGAGCATAAGTTTTTTATTCTCTCAGTGGAATTAATGGGTCATGTGATAACTCTGTATTTATCTGAGGAACTGCCAGACTGTCTTCCACAATAAGTGCACTGTTTTAAATTTCCATGGGCACTTTGTGAAGACTCCATAGATTAAACTGCCTCATACCCAGTAGCCCCACCAGGCTTATGTTTGTAGTTTTTCAAATTTTAAATATGCTTGTTCTGATTAAATTTAGACCTTCATGGACCTGTAACATCAATTTTTTCTGTTCTGGGAATTTCTACTGCATATGCAAAATGAGCCCCTTCACACACACATCATTGTGAAGTTTAAGTAAAGTACCTATTTACTGAGTATTAAATAATAACTAGATTATTCCTAAGCCCCCTATACATATGGCTGACTTATAAGAAAAATACAATATTTTTTAATTGAAGTAACTTTATCCTCAGCCACCAGGCTGTGTGGGAACCCAGATATTTTCTAAAGGAAAAATAGTACTTCTTTAAATTTTTAACCAAAGCCTACTTTCTTCACTGAATTTTTTTTTTTTCCCTCAGAAGTCCTCAAATTTTTGGCAATTTTATAATGTTGGGTTTTTAATCCATAAGTAGCTAAGAGTCCCCAACCTTGGGCCAGAATACATATTAAAGTCACCAAGGGTCTTCAGCAAAAAGATGTCTCCGCAGCCTCCCCTTCCCAAGCAGCACAGTAGCAGCAGTGGGGACAGCTGGTAGCAGGCAGCACTTGGCCCTTACCAGTCACACCTCGACTTGAGAAGTCAGCCTCCCTCCCTATCTGCTCCTGACATCTTCACAGCCTGACTGAGTGCACTGAGAGCATAGCCAGGGGAGGCCAGGAAGCATGAGGCTTAATTAAGGGCACTGTTATCCCGAGCCTTAGGGTTCTGTACTGTAAGAGTGTGATCATCATTGTGGACACTGCTGGTTGGTTCCATTTCTGTCTTAGAGCACTGAAAAAGTTGTAGCCACTATTCTGAGAGAATTGTTTCATAGCAATAATTATGAAGAGAAGTTTTTCTAACACCAAAGCTGCTCTATAGAGCTGTCACAAACAGGATTTAGATATAAAGTTTAAACTCACAATAGCCCAGCCCTTTAAGCAAACCAACGTGTAATATATCACTACTAAGTGAGCTACAAAGAACTTGTTTCTTTTGAATTAGAAATATCAATGGAAAGCATCCCTGCTTCCTTATTAATAGGTAATCCCAAAGCATTAAATGCAAACATATCAGGACATAAACCATCTGTTAGAAGAAAAACATTTTATTTTATTTGGCTATCATGGTCTTTTATAACAAAGTTTTTATCTCAGTTTTCTAGATAGTAGTTCTGAAATAGAAAGTTCATAATAATATACTTCTTCATGGTATGCTCTTCTTTCAGAAGTCCTTAACAGTAATAGCCTCACATGCCTCTTGGTTTTTCAAATTATGAGACTTTAGATTTGTGCCTTAGATAAAATGAAATTTATGTAAATTATTATTAAGTATTATATTTTTGTAAATGTAATTCCCTCACCCCAAAGACCACCTTTATCTATGCAAGGGTTCTTAAAAACCCTAAGTTCAGTCTCATTCTGGATTATATCTTAATTTTTCCCTTGCATTAGCAGTTCAGCCTTGCACAAGTTTCTTAACTTCATTGTGCATTTTTTTGGTCTTGTTAGTAATAAGAGGGGGACTAAATCCTGGTTAAATTAACTTGGCAGTGTGAATTCAACTATGACATCTTATAAGTAGAAACTGTTTTAATGCAGTATGTCAAAGGCTACTGAAAGAGACAAGATGATTATTTTAGCATAGGAAACAGTGTAACTGCTGAGAGTCATGGCGACACTGTCCAGGTGTTATTGCTTTGTTCGGTATCTTAGTCCTTAAGCTTGGCAAGAAGTACATTAATACTGCTAGCCGTTCCTTCTGTGGAAAGATTATAGAGTGCTCATTTAAGTAAATGGGATGAATACCCCCAAGATTCCTTTAGTCTCTGTCTACTGTAGACCTTGCTGACATTATACTGCTCTCCACATCAAAGATGAGGAAGCTGCTCTGGATGCTAAAGGGAACAGTGAAGTGATTTAGTACCTCAGCATTATACTAAAGGTGGTGAAGAGCAAAGTAGAATGTGTAAGCTGATTTTTTAAATTTCAAATTGTTTCCGATTCTTTGTTCAGATCACATTTACGGACATTTTATAATAGAATAGAATAGAATAGAATAGAATAATGCCTTTCCCCACCCCCGCTTTCATTGATGAAAAGATCCCAACCATTCATTGATAGAACTTCTTTGAACTAGGTATCTGTGTTTCATCTCAGATAGTACCATCTGATTGTTAGCTAAAGGATTGATAAGCTACCTTGCCTGTCGCCCTGATTTTTAGTCTAAAGAGTTTGTTAGGACTTTTTTTTTTTTCATGTTTTTAATATCGTGCCATAAAAACCAGCATAAGAAGGGCCCACATTATACCAGGAAGGATGAGACTCACACTTTGCTACAGCATCAGAACTGTGAATCTGTGTAGAGGCTGGCGTCTACACAATAATGGAAATGTTTTCAAATGTTAGAAATATGACTTTAAAATGTTTATTGAACAGCTGCTGTCAGTAAGATTGTGGGGAATACAGATTAAACAGAGACAAAGACCCTGCCCTCCAAGACTGCTGAGGAAAGGGGAAGAACTGTATGTTCACAGGTAACGACAGGCAAGAAAGAAACACAGACTCGTGGGACTTCAAAGAAGCAAAATAGCTCTACTAGGAAGATCAAAAAAGATTTCACAGAAGTGGGATTTTTGATGGGCCCCAAAAAGAGAAAGGGTTTCAAGAAATAGAGATGAAAGGTTGAGAGCATTCTAGGAAGTACCTGTATAATGAAAAAAGCAGAGAAGAGAACTGGAAAGAGTGGTTGGAAAGTTAGGTGTATTGTAGAGATAGAACCTTTAACGGCAAGGAAACTTATTTTAGTGGACAGTGAAAGTCACTGAAGTTTTGAGTAGAGAGTACCTTCCTGAAGCCAGTGCTTTAGGAAGATCAGTCTTACTGGAGTCGCATCTATCCTGTCTTCCACCTAACACCAGCCCCTCCAAGGCTTCCACTTGATCTCATTGTGACTCAGCCTCAGCTTACACCACCCTGCCTTGTTCTCCTCATTCCTGCCACTCCAGCCCCTCATCTTTCCTCTCGCCATAGGACCCAGGTGGTTCCCTTTATCCAGAATGTTCTTCCCACTCCTATTCCTTTGGTTAATTCCCCCTCATCTCTCAGAACTTTGAAGAAGTGTTCCTTCCTCAAAAAAACGTTTCCTGGACTTCCCTGAGTAGATCAAAACACTTTATAATGGGCCATAACACCATGAACTTATCTTTCATAGCACTTGCCCTGTTTTCAGTTTTATATTGAATTGTATGATTGCTTGATTAATATCTGTCTCACTCAACTTGAAGATTTTAGGACTTCCCTGGCAGTCCAGTATTAAGACTCCCCACTTCCAATGCAGGGGATGTGTGAGTTAGATCCCTGGTCAGGGAACTGATATCCTACATGCACAGCCAAAAAAAAAAAAAAACTTGAAGATTTTAGGGGCAGGTTCTATGTCTGATTTTATGCACCATTACATGCCCTGCACTTCAGCATCACAGATTTAAAATAAATACCTAACGGTGAATAAAAGAATGAATTATTAGGAAGCAATCATTTCTGACTTTTGGTTGACTCTTTCCTTCCTGCCTCTCAAGTGCTTCCCTTCTGCCTACAACTGCTTATTCATTTTTTAAAGTTTAAAAAACAGAAAAGAAAAAATAAATACCTATCCTTTCTCCATAACCTTGCTGAGCTTCCCAGACTATCGTCCTTTCACTTCTGAACTTCTTAAAGGAGCTAGTCTGCTGTCAGTGATTCCAGTGCTTTTCATTGATCCCTTGCATTCTGGTTCTTGCCCACAGCATTTATGAAATTGATTTTCTCAAGTAGTAACAGCCTAGTTAACCAAAGAACACTGAGTCAGTGAATAAAATGATTACAGTGAAAATGAAACGAGAAACACAGATGAGAGACATTACAGCTCCAGATACAAAGTTTAGCAATGGAGATAAAGGGGGGATAAACATGATTTCACAAAATTAAGACAGATAACTGGGAAAGATACTGGTTCTTTTAGAGAAAAGAATATGAGGAACTAATTGAAGGAGTTATTAGATTTTATTTAACCTGTTCTCCAAGCACTGAGACTGTTCCTATTCAGGCATATTTAAAGTGGTGGTTATTGTCCAGTTGTTAAGTCATGTCTGACTGTTTGCAACCCCATGGACTGCAGCATGGCAGGTTTCCCTGTCCTTCACCATCTCCTGGAGTTTGCTCAAACTCGTGTCCATTGAGTTGGTGATACCATCCAAACATCCCATCCTCTGTTGTCCCCTTCTCCTCCTGCCTTTAATCTTCCCCTGCATCAGGGTCTTTTCCAGTGAGTTTGCTTTTCGCATCAGGTGGCCAAAGTATTGGAGCCTCAGCATCAGTCCTTCCAGTGAATATTCAAGGTTGATTTCCTTCAGGACTGACTGGTTTGATTTTCTTACAGTCCAAGGGACTCTTAAAAGGTTTCTCCAGCACCAGAATGCAAAAGCATCAGTTCTTTGGCACTCAGCCTTCTTTGTGGTCCAACTCTCACGTCCATACATGACTACTGGAAAAACCATAGCTTTGACTATACAGACCTTTATTAATAAAATGATATCTCTGCTTTTTAATATACTGTCTAGGTTTGTGTAAAATGAAGCAGGGCAAAGGCTAACAGAGTTATGCCAAGAGAACACACTGGTCATAGCAAACACCCTCTTCCAGCAACACAAGAGATGACTCTGTAAAGCAGTTATCCTTCAATTAAAAAATAAATTCAAAAAAATTTTTAAAAGACGACTCTACACATGGACATCACCAGACAGTCAGTACCAAAATCAGACTGATTATGTACTTTGCAGCCAAAGATGGAGAAGCTCTATACAGTCTGCTGACTGTGGCTAAGATCATGAGTTCCTTATTGCAAAATTCAGGCTTAAATTGAAGAAAGCAGGGAAAACCACTAGACCATTCAGGTATGACCTAAATCAAATCCCTTACGATTGATTATACAGTGGAGGTGACAAATAGAGTCAGGGGACTAGATCTGGTAGTCAGAGTGCCTGAAGAGCTATGGACAGAGGTTCATAACACTGTACAGGAGGCCATGATCACAGCCATCCCCAAGGAAAAGAAATGCAGAAAGGTGAAATAACTGTCTGGGGAGGCCTTACAAATAGAAGAGAAGCTAAAGGCAAACGAGAAAGGGAAAGACACACCTCCCAACTGAATGCAGAGTTCTGGAGAATAGCAAGGAGAGATGAGAAAATCTTAAGTGAACAATGCAAAGAAATAGAGGAAAACATTAGAATGGGAAAGACTAGAGGTCTATTCGAGAAACTTGGAGAGACCAAGGGAACATTTCATGAAAGATGGGCATAATAAAGGACTGAACTGGCAAGGACCTGACAGAAGCAGAAAAAATTAAAAAGAGGTGGCAAGAATACACAGGAGAACTGTACAAAAAAGGTCTTAATGATCCAGATAACTGTGATGGTTATGGTCACTCACCTAGAGCCAGACATCCTAGAGTGTGAAGTCATGTGGGCCTTAGGAAACATTACTACAAACAAAGTTAGTGGAGGTGATGGAATTCCAAGCTGAGCTGTTTCAAATCCTAAACGGTGATGCTGTTAACAGTGATGTATTCAATATGCCAGCAAATTTGGAAAACTCAGCAGTGGCCACAGGATTGGAAAAGGTTAGTTTTCATTTCAATCCCAAAGAAAGGCAATGCCAAGGAATGTTCAAACTACCACACAGTTGTACCCATGTCACATGCCAGCAAGGTTATGCTTGAAATCCTTCAAGCTAGGCTTCAACAGTGGACTGAGAACTTCCTAATCTTCAAGCTAGATTTAGAAGATCAAAGGAACCAGAGACCAAATTGCCAACATCTGTTGGATCATGGAAAAAGGAAGGGAATTCCAGAAAAAAATCTACTTCTGCTTTGTTGACTACACTAAATAAAGTCTTTGACTCTCTCAAGTGAAGTCACTCAGTCGGGTCTGACTCTTTGCGGTCTCATGGACTGTATCCTACCAGGATCCTCTGTCCATGGAATTTTCCAGGCAAGAGTACTAGAGTGGGTTGCCATTTCCTTCTCCAAGGGATCTTCCCAACCCAGGGATCGAACCCAGGTCTCCTACATTGCAGGCAGACATTTTACCATCTTTGGCACCAGGAAAATCCCTTTGACTATGTAGATCACAACAAACTGGAAAATTAAAGAGACAGGAATACCAGACCACCTTATCGGCCTCCTGATAAACATGTATGCAAGTAAGAAGCAACAGTTAGAACCAGACATAGAACAATGGACTGGTTCAAAACTGGGAAAGGAGTACGTAGAGGCTGTATACTGTCACCCTGCTTACTAACTTCTATGCAGAGTACATCATGCGAAATGCCAGGCTGAATGAATCACAAGCTGGAATCAAGATTGCCAGGAGAAATATCAACAACCTCAGATATGCAAATGATACCAATTCCAATGGCAGAAAGTGAAGAGGAACTAAAGAGCCTCTTGATGAGGGCCAAAGAGAAGAGTGAAAAAGCCGGCTTAAAACTCAACATTTGAAAAACAAAGATCATGGCATCTGGTCCCATCACTTCATGGCAAATAGATGGGGGGGAAAGGAAAACAGTGACGCTTTATCTTCTTGGGCTCCAAAATCACTGCAGACAGTGACTGCAGCTGCAAAAATAAAAAGGCACTTGCTCCTTGGAAGGAAAGCTATGACAAACCTAGATAACATATTAAAAAGATTTAGGGTTAAGGCAGTTGAAAAGGTGGACTAGAAGCTACCAAATGGTAAGAAAAATTATAGTCATTATTAAGATGAGTGAGGGGCCTGGTTGAGAGTATTAAATGCAGTGAAACAGAGCTGCATCTATGCCAAGGCTGCCTGAGCAATACAGAAGGGGGAAGAACAAATATTTTGAACACCAGCTGTGTGTAATCATGCTAGATTCTTTACATTATTTCATTTGATCCTCACGATTCAGTGAGGTCAGTGGTGGTGCCCCGCTTCCAGAGAAAAGGAAACTAGGAAGACAAGCACTTTGTCCAAGGTCACATCTGGGATTTTGATTTCAAAATATGTGCCCTTTCCACTGCCCAGTGTTCCTTAGAACACTGACAAGGAATCCAAACCAGGTTTGAGGTTCAAGAAAGAGGTAGTAACTCTTTCTTCCTGAAAAAATGAAGCAGTTATCCTTTGCTGAACAAAGACAAGGACTGAATAAACACTATGGTTTGGTCAATTGTGGTTGTGGGTGACCTTCCAGGAATCAGTTTACATAGAATGATGATTGAGACCCGATTGCAAGGGCTGAACTAGTAGACAGTTGTAGAGATACTAGACACGGCAAACACTGACCACTCTTCATGTGGTTGGCACAAGAGGAAAGGGGAGAGGGATTATAATCCAGTAGGATATGGTAAATCTTCAGAACACTTTTCAGAATAATGGAGGCTTGAGCATTTGGCAACAGAGGAGGAGATGTCAGACAGGCAGGATTGGGAGCATTGAAAAAACAATGTAACTGATGAATTCTTACACTGATGAAGTAATAGGCAAATATTACTTTTCCTAGAAAAAGTAATAGGCAAATATACTTTTGATGACATTCCCAGTTTTTTCATCTTTCCTGCTTTCTTCCACATGTTTCTCCTTGCCTTGAATGTCAGTGTTGTTTGGTAACATTTTGCCTCTTGTACTTAATTTCAGAAGTGAATGAACCAAATCTTGTATATTGCTTCTTCCAAAAACCCATCTTACTATCATTTCATTACTTGTTGTAGTTTATTCTTATCCCCCTCCACTACAGGTTAGTGATATGCTTTAGGAAAATTAACTTAGGGCAGCATTTCTAAGTTTGATCTATACAGCCACTGTGTTTAATTCTGGTGTCTAACTTTCTTTTTTCTTTCAATTTTTTGTGCTTTTTTAGCTTCTCTGCCTTCTCGTCTTTTATAATCCACAAGTCAGTCTTAGGGACATACACACATACTTCACCAAAAAATAAACACAGTTTCTACATAAGAATAAGAGACTTTCCAGTCATCCAAAAATTGGGTTTGGACAATGTATAAACAACACTAAACCAGTAAAGATGACTACAGTAAGTGAGGCAGATTTGAAACTGTTTTCTTACCAAAACAATCCTCATGCTGCTGCTGCTGCTAAGTCACTTCAGTCGTGTCCGACTCTGTGCGACCCCATAGACAGCAGCTCACCAGGCTCCCTGTCCCTGGGATTCTCCAGGCAAGAACACTGAAGTGGGTTGCCATTTCCTTCTCCAAATCTCCACGCAACCAAGCACATTATCTGGATTACTTTTGTCTCCCTAGAGCCAAACACTCAGTCTAGCACTTAGTAAACACTGAGTATTTGTGGAATAAATCAAATGAATGAACAGACAGGGAAAACTTGATTAAATTATTGTTGATATTATGAACTTCAGAACAGAATTGGTAGCACTGGTAAAATTGCACAGGAAAAAATGAAAATAGTTGCTTACTATCATGAGTTAAAAGAAGGACTGTAACCTTTGTCTTGGTAACGATTCATATTTTCCAGGATGAATATTGTCTGATAAGGATGTAAATAGCCTAAAAACAGTTACTCCTTTTAACCAAACCTAGCATAGCTTTTTTGCAAATAGATATTTATAAAACCTTTCAAAAATTAATGAAAAACAAAACTAGACATCTGACTTGGAGATTATCTTGTAACTCATACAGTTATAAAATTAGTAAGCATTTTAATTTTTAATGTCTTTGATTTAAATACTTTATACTTCGAATATTGCTTTTCTCTGATTTGGATGGACTTGGTCTTTCATATTCTCATATGGACTGATAAATAGAAGAATTGCTTATAGGGCAGTCAGTCACCAAGTATGTAGATACAGCACTAAATCTTTTATTTATCTGATGCATCACAGACACATTTCTGGAGAATTCTTCAAATGTTTTACATGTTGGTATTTGTTCGTTGAATTGGAAGCATTTATCAAATATTAATGGATCTTAATGGAAAAATTCACCCTAGAGGCAGACTTTTCTTTAACTAGTCCTACTGAATATATTTTTATTAACTAGTCTTACAAACTTGCATGAAAATTATAAGGGGAAAAAATTTCATTCCCAGCTGTATTCAGTGCTTCTTAAATTCAAGAAACCTAATTTCCCGAGGTGTTCTTTTCTCTGTTGTCTTTAAACACTTCCGTTTAGGTTGTGTATTATAGAGACTTAACACCTTTTTAATATTCTTCCTGCCTCTGACTTTTCTCATTCTGATAGTTCTAGTTAACAATAACAGTAAAGTCATATGATTCTTGCAGGCAAAATTAAAATGCTTCTGATTTATTCCTAGTTTAAATATTGGTATTTTTGCAAAGTTTTAGAACAGATTATAAAGGCCAAAGGGTAAAAGGCAGATTACTATTTTCTAGTTCTCACTATTGATACTTGTGTAGTCCCATTTTCTGTGAGCAGTATGAGTTTCTCTTTGTCATGCTGGTACAGCTCGGGTTATCCGTTCAGTTCAGTCACTCAGTTGTGGACAAGTTGACTCTTGGTGACCCTGTGGACAGTAGCATGCCAGGCTTCCCTGTCCATCACCAACTCGTGGAGCTTGTTCAAACTCTTGGCCATCCAGTCAGTAATGCCTTCCAGCCATCTCATCCTCTGTTGTCCCCTTCTCCTGCTGCCTTCAGTCTTTTCCAGAGAATCAGTTCTTCACATCAGGCAGCCAGAGTATTGGAGCTTCAGCTTCAGCATCAGTCCCTCCAATGACTCAGTACTGATTTCCTTTAGGATTGACTGGTTTGATCTCCTTGCAGTCCAAGAGACTCTCAAGAGTCTTCTCGAACACCGCAGTTCAAAAGCATCAATTCTTCGGCGCTCAGCTTTCTTTATGGTCCAACTCTCACATCCATACATGACTACTGGAAAAACCATAGCTTTGACTAAACAGACCTTTGTTGGCAAAGTAATGTCTGTTTTTTAAGCTTAGGGTATACTCTGCCTTAAAAGACAAGACATATCAAAATACATAAAGCTTAATACTGAAAATTACATTGGAGCAAAAGTACTCAGGAAACCGCCACAAAGTGCTTGAACACCCATAATTTCCGTGGAGGTGAAATCATGTTATAGTAACTGAATTGTACAGTTTTATTTACTGATTTTCTTTCTAATGAGTCGTTCAGTTCTCCACGTTACAGTGCTGTTTGTCACGTGTGGTTTTTCCATTGTAATGCATGACAAATCAGCTACACTGCAAAAATGTTTCATAAGAATAAAGTAGCTGCCACATATTCCTGTGGTTTCAGTGCAGAGAAGTATGTTGTTCATCCAAAACACTAACTCACACAACTTTTCACATGCTCCAAAATTCCTCAAACTGCCTAAAACTAAATGCCACTAACCCTCTACAGCTCATATTATTGATTGAGAGATACATTAACACATTGAAAGTAGAAATAAAGTTATGTATTCTTTCCCCAAAGGGAAAGAAAATACACATTAGAAAAGTAAAAATCTTTGAGTAATTTTGAAGAATTTTATGAAACTCAGTATCACAGGTTAACAAGAGGAAGTGGAGTTAGCAAATATAGATTTCTATTTGAGAAAACTGATGATAAGAGTAGGAAAGAAATTGAACGGTTGCAGTCTGTTTTGGGTAAAATACTGAAGTATGTTTGTAGGGTACAAAGAAGAATTTTAACAACCAGAATCTGAAGCTGAGGGCAGAGTTGGGGGGTAGACATAATGGTGGAACGGGGTCCCAGAAGAGACACACAGAAGTGAAAGTGTTGGTTGCTCAGTCATGTCTGACTCTTTGTGACCCCATGAACTGTAGCCCACCAGGCTCCTCTGTCCATGGAATTCTCCAGACAAGAATACTGGAGTGGTAGCCATTCCCATCTCCAGGGGATCTTCCCGACCCAGGGATCGAACCTAGGTCTTCTGCATTGCAGGCAGATTCTTTACCGTCTGAGCCACCAGGGAAGCTTATATAATAGTGTGCACTAAGTCACTTCAGTTGTGTCCAAATCTTTGCAACCCTGTGGACTGTAGTCCACCAGGCTCCTGTGTCCATGGGATTCTCCAGGCAGGAATACTGAAGTTGATTGCCATGCCCTCCTCCAGGGGATCTTCCTGGCCCAGGAAACAAACCCTTGTCTCTCATGTCTCCTGCATTGGCAGGTGGGTTCTTTATACCACTAGTGCTGCCTGGGAAGCCCATAATCAAAGAAGTGAGATCATGGTCAAATAGAGAAATACATTATCTTCTGAGGCTGGAAGAAAATAAGAATAAATCCCATGGACAGAGGAGCCTGCAGTCCATGGGCTCACAAAAGAGTTGGACAGGACTTAGTGACTAAACAAGAAGTGTGGCTATAGGTAAGTTTGTAAGTAGAAGGGAGATTTTAAAATCATGACTGAAAATTTTATTTTCCAATGAAGTTGATGTTTCTAATGAATATGATGTTGGGTTCTAAAACTAAAGAGATGATGGTTGAGTAGGGTGTGAAAGAAAGTGGTTACAGTCATTGAGAGTATCCAGAAAAGGACCTAACCAAGTGCCAGAGAAAACTGACAACCCAGAGGAGGCCAGAGATAATGGATTTGTAGTGGTATCAATTTTTGAAGTTCCCTTCTTCCTCCCACACTCCTATCCTCCAGTACTTTTCAGCCATCCTGTTGTAGGTGTGGACAAAGCAAGTATGTAGCACTGATCTCAGGTTGTACTTTTGATGCATAGGAAAATTAAGACAAGGATGCAAGAGATTCTGAAGTGTGCTGGTGAAAGGTTAGTTCAAGAAATCAGGACAGTTATAATTGGTAACTGGTAAAGGAGACATCTTAGGAATAAAATTGGTTGTCCTAATGAAATGTTTCTTCTGTCCCTCCCCAAAAGTTGTATCTTCAGTTCTGATAACTCTCCTAGGTTGCAAATCAAAATTTTATTTGTGGGAAGGGAGATCTCCATTTGGATGGCTCAGATGGTAAAGCATCTGGCTGTAATGTGGGAGACCTGGGTTCGATCCCTGGGTTGGGAAGATCTCCTGGAGAAGGAAATGGCAACCCACTCCAGTACTCTTGCCTGGAGAATCCCACAGACGGAGGAGCCTGGTAGGCTCCATGGGGTCACAAAGAGTCAGACACGACTGAGCGACTTCACTTTCACTTTCAAAGCAATTCACTCTCTCAAATCTGAGATTTAGGTGATCTCTTCCTAATTACCCAGAATTGAAGTCTGAAATTGGCTTTGGTGCTTCTCTTGCCCTTATCTCCCATATCTAATCAATTGCAGAATCCTTCCTTTGTTTTTCTCCCTTCCCATTGCTACCAACTCACATCAGATTTTCATTACTTGCCTAGACTGCTGCAGTCATAACCTTCTTAAACAGGTCTCTGGCCAAATGTCTCTTCCCTCAAACTAGCCCATCCCTTCTCTAGCTACAGAAATAATCTCACTAAAGCTTAATTCTGATCAGGACAGGCCTTTGTTCAGAAACGTAGTGACACCCCCATTTCCTATCATGTGATTTTGCTTGAGATTCAAAGCCTTCCTAATATAGCCCCAACCTGCTTACCCAACTTATTTCTCTTTTGTGTCCTTGTGTTCTCTGTTAGCTTGTATCATTGTGGCTTGTGCTGAAAATGCCTTTCCTTTTCATGTTTGCCTCTCCTAGCCTTCAAGACCCACTTCTAATGTCACTACCTCCTTAGAAGTCTTTCTTAACCCCCCAGAGGTACAAATAATATCTTCCTTTTTCAAATTCCTATAGGTGAGACCCTTCTTTTGGACTGTATTATCTTCTGCTTTGGTAGAGGTATCTATATAAAGATCTCATTTTCTTTGCTATTCATTTTCTTCCAGCAGTGTAGATAACAAGTATAACAAATGATCAGAACTGCTTAGTTCAGTTCAGTCACTCAGTCGTGTCCAACTTTCTGTGACCCCATGAATTGCAGCACCCCAGGCCTCCCTGTCTATCACCAACTCCTGGAGTTCATTCAAACTCATGTCCATCGAGTCGGTGATGCCATCCAGCCATCTCATCCTCCGTCATCCCCTTCTCCTCCTGCCCCCAATCCCTCCCAGCATCAGAGTCTTTTCCAATGAGTCAGCTCTTCACATGCAGTGGCCAAAGTATTGGAGTTTCGACTTGAGCATCAGTCCTTTCCAAAGAACACCCAGGACTGATCTCCTATAGGATGGACTGGTTGGATCTCCTTGCAGTCCAAGGGACTCTCAAGAGTCTTCTCCAACACCACAGTTCAAAAGCATCAATTCTTCAGCACTCAGCTTTCTTCACGGTCCAACTCTCATATCCATACATGACCACTGCAAAAACCATAGCCTTGACTAGACAGACCTTTGTGGCAAAGTAATATCTCTGCTTTTGAATATACTATCTAGGTTGGTCATAACTTGCCTTCCAAGGAGTGTCTTTTAATTTCATGGCTGCAGTCACCATCTGCAGTGATTTTGGAGCCCCAAAAAATTAAATCTGCCACTGTTTCCCCATCTATTTGCCATGAAGTGATGGGACCAGATGCCATGATCTTCGTTTTCTGAATGTTGAGCTTTAAGCCAACTTTTTCACTCTCCTCTTTCACTTTCATCAAGAGGCTTTTTAGTTCCTCTTCACTTTCTGCCATAAGGGTGGTGTCATCTGCATATCTGAGGTTATTGATATTTCTGCCGGCAGTCTTGATTCCAGCTTGTGCTTGGTTCTAAACACTGGTTGTCCATTAGAATCACATAGAAAGTGTTTAAAAATTACTAATACTTGGGAATTCCCTGATGGTAAAGTGGCTAGGACCCCACACTTTCACTACTGTGGGTGTAGGTTCAATCCCTGCTTGGGGAACTAATACCCTGCAAGCCTTATGGTGTAGCCAAAAAAATAAAATAAAAATTACTTTGTGTGTATATATATATATATATACACACACACACACACACACACACACATATGTATATGTATAGAAAGAAAGAAGTCGCTCAGTGGTGTCCAGCTGTTTGCCACCCCATGGACTAGCCTGCCAGGCTCCTTCATCCATGGGATTCTCCAGGCAAGAATACTGGAGTGGGTTGCCATTTCCTTCTCCAGCGGATCATCCCAACCCAGGGATCAAACCCAGGTCTCCCACATTGCAGGCAGACTCTTTACCATCTGAGCCACTAGGGAATCCGTGTGTGTGTGTGTGTGTGTGTGTGTGTGTGTGTGTGTGTGTGTGTGTAATATCTGATTCAAAGATTTTAATTGAATGGTCTAGGATGGGAATCCGTGTGTGTGTGTGTGTGTGTGTGTGTGTGTGTGTGTGTGTATAATATCTGATTCAAAGATTTTAATTGAATGGTCTAGGATGGAGCCTGGACATATATTTTTAAGTTCCCCAAGTGATTGTAATTTGTACAGACAAAATTGACAACCACTGTCCTAGTGCAGTTATTAGTGTGCTAGATAAAGATATGCTAAAGCAGTTAATTCAGCTGTATCTGCCAGGATTTAGTTGCTTAGTGGCATTTCCTAGGTTTCTTCTAAAGTCTTCAATAGTTAATGATGTTGGAAGGTGCTTTTTGGCGAAAGGATGAATTAATTAGAAACAATAGAATTGTCTGCTTTCATTAGCGTGTTTTATTTTGTAATGACAGATTTCAAAAATTATTTGAAGAGCATAGACAAGTGGGCCTTTGAAATCATAAAGTCTACTCAGTTCTTAAAATGAATCAGACATGTGAGCTTGTGTGGTATGGTGGTTAGAAGTGTAGACCTGTGGGAGTACTTTTGGGGCTTATTTGCTCATCTCTTACTAACTACGTGACCTTAAGAAAGTCATTTGAGCCTCACTTTGGAGTTAACACTTGGTGTAACTTCACAGAAAGGTGGAAGATCAACAAGTTAGTTTCATAAAGAAAAGTTTCTTTTTACAGACTTGGAAATCACTGTAGCTGCTTATGTTTGACTCAGTGGCTGAGATCCTTCCACAGAAGGAATAGCTGGGGAAAAAACTGGCATTCTTCAAGGGAAACTAATTCACTTGCTCTAATTTAGAAAGCCACCCATTTTAAAGTATCTGAATTTTAAACTGAGCTCTGACTGCTTGTCATTTGTTTCCTTGTCAAACAAGACTAAAACCATGTTTGAAAGTGAAAGAAAGTAAAGTTGCCCAGTCGTGTCCAACCCTTCACAACTCCATGGACTGTAGACCACCAGGCTTCTCTGTCCATGGGGTTTTCTAGGCAAGAATACTGGAGTGGGTTGCCATTTCCTTCTGCAGCGGATCTTTCCCACCCAGGGATTGAACCCAGGTCTCCCACATTGCAGGCAGATGCTTTACCCTCTGAGCCACCAGGGAAGCTCTGGATGTTGTTTTTAAGATATAGTTTACTTAAAAACAACATCCAGAGCAGCTACTTAAAAACAACATCCAGGGCAGCTTAGGGAACTGCCATGAAGGAGTTACCTCTGCACATGGCCCAGTCCATGTTAGTTTATGGAAAAAGAAAAGCTCTTCCATAGGCTGACTTTTTTTGTTGTTCTTTCCCTGTGCCCCTGGGGCCATTGTGTTACTTCAAGGAGGAGGCTAAGGGTCACAGATTAGACAAATGTTTTTAGAGAAATCAGTGACAGAGTTGAATAATCATCTACCTTCTCCCCAGTAAGAAACACTCAAGGTAGAAAAAGAGTTATGTTAAATATGAGCCCTGAACATACAGATGATATCCTTTTTGAAAGTTTATACTAAAAAAATGTTTTTAATATCTGAGAGAGATGTTTTGTAAAATGCCTTGGGTTTGTGTGAGCCCTCAAATTTCTGAAAGTAGATGACATTTTGACCCATTGGGTTACTAACTGGTCACAGCTCTCCTTTGTTTCAGTTTTGAGTGTATGTTTTCACAGACAGCGGTCATCCTTTATCATTTGTAGAGAAGGAGGGAAAATCCCAACTCATTTTCTTAAAGAAGACACAGTAAGGGTAAAGTGAGAACTGTTGCTGCAGTGCAGGAAGGAGTATCCAGACGTGATAGATAAGCAAGACACCCCTCTGATAAAAGGTGTCCATTGTTGGCACTGTTCTTAACCAGCGTGACCCTGGATGAATCCTGTACCCTGCCCACCTCAGCTGTCAAAAGGAAACTAGCTGGATAGGTCACATGTGAAGAAACTAAGTGGTATAGCCTCATCAAAGAAGACTGTGCAGTTAGACCTCATGTTTTAGATTTCTCACTTACTCAGGCCAGTATTAATAAAGATGCCTCATCTGTCCCAAAAGACGTTTGGTTTTGTTTGATTCTAAGCCCCTGAAATGTCAGGTACTGTAATATCTATTCTGTTTGCATTGGTAAAGTAACAGGCATAGTGCTTGTCCATGTAAATATTGAAGGTACTTCCTTTTAACAGAAGTATCCCTCTTGCCTTCTCCTTCCCAGCCCTAACTTCTGAAGGATGAGATCAGAGTGTCAAAAATTTTCTTTTAATCCCAGCATTATCTTTTGGCAGTCTCTGCATATTCATCACCTTTATGTGTGGTAATCAGCAGAACAGGTTTCCCTACTGCAACAGAACTCTGTATGAACCTACTAATTTCTCAAATCTGATAATACAGAAAAGTGGCTTTTCACTTCCTGTCCCTTCCTCCAACCCCAAACCATAGAGAAGCACGCTTTATGGTGACATTTATTCACACAGACATTCTCACAGAGTTTTTTTCACTTAAGATTATACTGAATATGAGGAGTGTTGTTCAGTGTCATTTTACAACAGCCTACCAGCTTGATTCTGCAAGTTTAGGAAACTCTTTAAGAGTTACTGTTTCTTAGTGTTGATGGTCAGGTTAAGGGATGTCTGTGCTGTTTCATTTAAGATAAATGCCTGATGTGATCTTCACACGTATCACCCAGATTATTCAGGAAAGGATCAATCAGACCATGCTGCGATTTCTGGTATTGCAAGAGCTGCATCGTATGCTCCCCAGTGGGAATGTGCAGTAAGCGAAGCGATACAGCCACACTGGGAAGGCCATTTAAAATTCCAAGTTAATTGCTGGTTTTTAATGCGCTACAGGAGATGGATAACCTTGAGTCCCATCAGTTGTTTACCTCCACTTGTTCAGTAAACTACAACTTTAATTCTTCATATAGCTTTCTCTGTTGATACAAAACAAACCAGTGACTCACAGTCATAGATAACTTTCTTCTGAGGCTTAATCAAGAGTTTGTGTAGCTCTAAATCCTTGGATATGAGGATTTATAAAAAGGCCACTTTTAATTAAAAATCTCCTGTTTCAGTTATCAAACTTTGAAACTCTTCCCAATTCTGTGTATAATAATTCCTGTTAACCAGATGTTGTTTGATAGCTCAGTAATAACAAATAGAGGGTACCTGTCCTAACCTGACTTCAGACTCTGCTTTTGATGTGTAGCATATGTGGAGCAGTCAGCTAAATAAAGGTCTTATCAATAAGATGCAGTTTGACACTTCGCTTTTTTTTGCTTTTGTTGTCATGCCATTGACCATATGGTAAAGAACTAGTTATAGAAGGCTACCTTTCTTTTCAGAATAGAGATTTGAATCAGTGGAGTTCTCATGAGATGTTTCCTGGCTTGTTTGTGATTTATACATTTGCAGATTATGTCATTTTTGTCAAATTATATTCTCCAACATAAAGACTATTTGTGGTAAACTATCCTTTTCATGTCACCTGTAGAGGTTTTTATTTATCTTTAAAAGTACACAAAGGAAATAAATGGAAACATAAAAATCTTCTGTTTTTACTCACTGCCAGTCACATTTTCTGTTGATTATTTTAAAGGTATTTCCTGCATAAAGCACACTGTTAAATACCAACTATGCTATATTACTATTTTATTTAAGTAGAATAGTTATTTGGGCCTAGTTATTGTTTCCTTTGATATTCACTATTAGAAGTTGTTGGACTGGAACAGAGGTTTGAGTCCCTTTAAATTTTATATAATATATTAAATATAATATATACAGATATATATGCTAATCCTTTAAAGTATTAAAAGCCTGGGGATTCAATTTAACAAAAAAGGGAGAGGATTTATAAGATTCTGAGGTTTTACTTCAAAGATAACTTAGATGTGAAAGATTTTACATCATGATATCTTTCTCTGAAAATGTATTTTTGTTGTGAAGTAATGAATTTGAACAGTATATTCTGGGGCATTGCATTTTAGGAAAATGAGAAGCTAGAATTAGGGATATAGGGAAGAACACCAGTCTGAATAAGGAGCAGTTAGATGGCATCTACTAGGAAATGATGAAAAGACTTGGAATTAATTGAGAACCATTTTCAAGCATATGAAGGAATAACCTTTAAGTGCTGCCTCTCCCTCCCACACACACCCCCCACCACCTCCATATTCTGCAAGGGCCATTTACATTATATATAAGAAACAATGTCCAGCATTTAAAGCATATTAACCATTGTAACATGCCACACACATAGAGGTAAAGAATCTCCCTCCTTCAAGGTCATGGAGGTAGTTTATTAACGATCTTGTGTAAAGGGTCCAAATCACTACATTAAGAAAATATCTTGAGTCTGTTTTCTTAGATTTTTTTAACTTAATGGGAGGAGACTGAAAGGGAGTATAGCTTTGCAGCTACACTCTGTTACTTTCATTGACCTAAAAAGAGTAAGAACACACCCCATTCAAGAGCAGTAATAACCAACCAGAAATACACAGAAATAATGACCTATATTAGTTGGACTGTAGAAATTCTAAAGTGCTCTTCCTTTTGGCCAAGTGTCATTTTCACATTTAACCTGTGAAGCTAAAGTACTTTTGCTCCAGAGGAGGAAGGCACCAGGCAACCACTTGAGGAACAGCCCCTTGCTCCACAGTTTCCTCTACAGGAATGGAGTGAATTAAAGGTACAAACCAAGCCTGCTCAATGGCTCTCACTCCTACTCACCCTTGGCCAACACTGAGTTTCAGGACAAATGGAAGTAGGAGGAGAAATGGAGAGAGAAGTGGTAGATCTTGATTTAATGTTTGGCCCACCTAATGAATTTGAAGCCCATCTCACCTCACTGATAGATACTCTGAAATATTCTAGCAGGAAGATGATACTACTATGTGCAGGCAGGGGGAGGAGTCAAGAACATGTTTCCTCCCTCCCTTCCTCTAAAACTGAAAGGAGGAAAATATTTTGAAGAAGAAAAAATATTTCAGTAAACACAATAAATTCGTGACCTCTTAAGCCATTTCTCCTCACTAAACAAGTAGTTAGTGATCACCTACAGCAGTGTCCCCAACACGAAGGACACAGTGAATGCAGTAAATACACAAGTCACTACCCTCATGACATTCACCTTCTTTTGGAGGAGAGAGAGACAGTAAACAAGCAAGCAAATAATAGAGCTAGAAAACAATAAGGGCTGCGAAGACAAAGTAGGCAGGTGGAGAAGGTAAAAGAGACGATGGGTTTCGGATAGAAAAGGTGACATTTAAACAAAACTGAATTACATGAAGGGGTCCACCATGTAGATATCTGGGGAAAGAGCACCCCCTAGAAAGAACACAGCCAGCTCCTGCTGCTGCTAAGTCACTTCAGTCGTGTCCGACTCTGTGTGACCCCACAGACGGCAGACCACCAGGCTCCCCCGTCCCTGGGATTCTCAAGGCAAGAACACTGGAGTGGGTTGCCATTTCCTTCTCCAATGCATGAAAGTGAAAAGTGAAAGAGAAGGCACTCAGTCGTGTCCAACTCTTAGCGACCCCATGGACTGCAGCTTACCAGGCTCCTCCACCCATGGGATTTTCCAGGCAAGAGTACTGGAGTGGGATGCCATTGCCTTCTCCACAGCCAGCTCTTAAGTGAGGACAAACCAAACCTTGGCGTAATTGAGGCAAGTTTGCTCAGCTTGGCTGGAGTGAAATAAATCAGGGAAAGTTCTCTCTCCAGCTGGTAGATTTTTATGAGATATTTTTGGTTTCGTTAAGCATCTTCCATACTTTAGTGATCCAGGGGGCAGATCTTTCCCAGACCAAATCTTTTTTTTTTTTTCCCAACTTTTTTTTTTTTTTTTTTTACTTTATTTTGCTTTACAATACTGTATTGGTTTTGCCATACATTGACATGAATCAGCCACGGGTGTACATGAGTTCCCAATCCTGGACCCCCCTCCCACCTCCCTAAATCTTAACTATCCTATGGCCAAATGATTGCTTTAGATTTCTCATCTCATGTTAGTTGCTCCCATCATCAGACTTATAGTATATAAAGCATTGTATTAGTGACTGAGTTATTCACTTTAAATTAAAATTGGTGCATATTAATCTTCTAGTATAAGAGTGTGCAAACTTTCTATGAAGGGCCAGATTATTTCTTCATCTTTGCTGGCCCAACTGTCCAGCTGCTCAGCTCTGCTGTTGGAACACAAAAGCAGCAGCTATAGAATATATAAATAAATGGGCATGACTGTTTTTCAATTTTATTTACAAAAGTAACAAGCAGCAGGCCAGATTTGGCCCACAGACCCTTGTTTGTCCAGGACCACGTGGCTCAGTGGTAAAAGAATCTACCTGCCAAAGCAGGAGTTGCAGGAGACCCTGGTTAGATCCCTGGGTCCGGAAAATCCCCTGGAGAAGGAAATGGCAATCCACTCCAGTACTCTTGCCTGGAGAACCCCATGGACAAAGAGCCTGGCACCTACAGTCCATAGGGTCACAAAGAGTCACTCACAACTAAGCATGCACACATACGCATGCATCTTGAGGTTCACTGAGAAGTGCTAGTATGGCATAGCAGCAGTTTCAGTTCTGTAATCATTCACCAAGTTATGTGTTACTATTAAGGGAACAAGTCTGTGGGGAATACAAAGATGGATGAATACATATCCCAGTTTTCCACCTTTCTGCTTGATGAGAAAAAAATATACAACTAACTATATGTTTTCATTTTATTTGAAATATTTATAAGAATATCCATGTGATAGAAATGAAAAATAAAAGGTCCAAACTTATTGGTTTCTCCTATAAGTACTTATCAAAGAGAGTGACTTAATCAGATCTATGAGAGTGGATTGTGGTGGCAGTGTGGAGACTGGAATGGAGTGGGAGACCACTTAAGAGGCTGAGGTGGTAGTCCCAGGAGGAGATGATTCATCTGAATTAGACAGTGAGAATGGGGGAAATGAAGTGGATTCAAGAAGCACATCAGAGGAGAATCAGGAGGACTTGATAATTGATTGAACAAAGAACATTAAGGGTGAAGAGTTAAAAGATGACTGAGATTTCTAATACTAGAAGGTTTTGATGAAAATGAGAAGTCAGAATTTCAGGTTTGAACAGAATGTATTTGAGGTACCTTTTGGATATCCAAAGTGTAAAAAAAACCCCAAGAGAGAAGTTAAGAAATTTGAATCACTGGTAGTCAGAGCCATGAGATAGGATTTAATGCAGAAGAGGGTCAATATGAAACCTTAGGTAAGACCTGTCATTATTGAAGTTTTTTTGAAGTGAAGTCGCTCAGTCGTGTCCGACTCTCTGCGACCCCACGGACTGTAGCCTACCAGGCTCTTCTGTCCGTGGGATTTTCCAGGCAATACTGGAGTGGATTGCCATTTCCTTCTCCAGGGGATCTTCCCAACCCAGGAATCGAACCCGGGTCTCCCACATTGTAGGCAGACGCTTTACTGTCTGAGGCTGATTTTTTTAAAAAATGCCAGCAAGAGAGATCATAAAGGTTCAGGAGTAGGAGCAGAACTGAGATAAGAGTACCTGAAAAGCCAAAGGAGGAGAATTCTAGAAAAGGAGGAAGTGAATGAGGACATCACATACTGCAGTCAACTGGAAAAAGAACTAAGAAGAGGCTGTCAGATGTGCCAATGAAGAGACCATGTAAAGAATAGTTGCAGTGATAAGTCTTTATTCACTTGTTCTTAGACCTGGTTCTAAGCACATACAATTTGCTTAGTGCTCTGTGCTTGCTGAAGCCGCCTTCCATGGTCACTGCTAACAAAAGCAGATTCTGCACAGAACCCTGTCTCCAAGCTCAATGCACTGCTCCTCTACGTCAGACAGGTCCGCGCACCCAATTCAGCCAATAGTACCTAAGGTGGTGTGTGCCCTAAAAAGAATCCTTGCTTTGTCAATGGCAAAAGCATCTTTGTCAATGGCAACAGCCAACTCTTATCATTGACCAAAACCATAAAGTCTGATAAAAAGTTATGATCTTGTCTCAGATTCATCTGTGCAAACAGGCACAGAGGCCTCTCACTACAGTGATGACATGGAAATCCAGCAGATATCCAGTAAGCAGTCAGTCTGGAAGAGTGCCAGTTGCTATTAAGTAATAAAACATACTAAAGTAGACAAGTCAAGGAATCTAGAAAACAAAGGTTATAAATAGCTCTTATTCAACTTTAAATGTAAATTACTTTGGAGATAGAAGCAAATCATAATTCTTTTGAATGAATTAATAAAATTACTAGTCTTCAGGGTTTAGCATCTTCCCTAACATATTATTATGACTTTATAGCTTGTCAAAACCATTCTTTTTTTTGTGTGTGTGTGTGAGCCTGGTTTCTGTGGAAAGAAAAACAATTTTTACATGACTCCCCAAAAGTAATCCACTGGGTTACTAATGGTTAGAGGTACACAGGCACTATTAGAGTATTTATTTCTTTATACCTCAGCTTATTCCAAAAAGGATTAAGTCAAAAATTTTAGAAAGGTAATACATATTTCTTACTATATTCTGTATTAGGGACTTGGGGGTAGGGAAGAATCTTTATCAAGATTAAAAGGAAAAGGGAATAAATAAAGGAAATCTCATTGGCTCACTTTCCGGGAGTAAAATTATGCAACAACACTTAAGGCTCAAGTGTTAAGAGAAGTCAGGAAATCCTGGCTCCAGATGCCTAAGGATTGCTATCTATCTGTTTGATGACTTGCTGCAGAAATCCCCAGATCCCCAAAACTGCTATTACTGTCTCCTAACAGACACCAGACCTTGTATGATTTCTCCATTAGCATTTCCTTCTGCTGCTAGCTACCTTGTTGTCCTTCTGGTTCTCTAAAGCTGTTAAAACATTCTGTTTCTTCTGCATGTTCATTGAGGGCACAGTAGTGAAGGACACAAGTGAAGATTAAATTTATATAGTATTCTATAGCCTACAAAGAATGAAAGCTTGCATATTAGCCAGGAGTATGGGCTTTTTGAGATACATTGCCTGGGTTTCAAAGCTGTGACCTCACACTATCTTTGTGACTTTGGAGAAGTTACTTCCATTTTTTTGTGCCTTTATTTCCTTACTCATAAAATGAGAACATATATTTTTCAGAGTCATTGTGCAGTTAAAAAGAGATAAATCTCCTAGGTAGCACATGATAAATGTTATCATTATCATAATTGATTTTTTTAAACCTATTTATAGTATCCTTTTGCAATAATAACTTTTAAGGAAGTTAAGTACTATTAGCCCCATTTTATAGATACACCCTAGGGCTTTGATACTCATCTTGTGATAAAACATAACAGATCGCTGCTCAGAGCCATGTTTTTGAGGAGTCTCAAAACAGGTCCAAGCTCATTAAGAAAAGAATGCCTGGTTGCTTAGCTGTATATGGCATGGGCTCAGGAATGAGATTGCATTGTTGGAAAAGTTTCTCAATAACCCTGATTTTTCTTTATGAACAAAACTTTTAGGTAAATTTGAATATATCCTTGGAGAAGGGAATGGCAACCCACTCCAGTACTCTTGCCTGGAGAATCCTATGGACAGAGGAGCCTGGTGGGCTACAGTCCATGGGGTCGCAATGAGTTGGATGCGACTGAAGCAACCTAGCATGCATGCACGAACATATCCTATAACTATATAATAATATTAACCTTATAAGTTTGTTAGAGAAGTGTTACTGTTTCCAAAATATTTTCTAACTAGGGTGATTGATAGAACAATTCTCTTACAAACTCTTTCTCTATAACACTTATTATTTTCTGCTTTCATAGGAGTACACGGGTTGAAAAATCTAGTAGTCAACCTTTATTTCTAATTTGAGGAAGTTTTAAAACATATTAATGGCACTTTGAGAAGTAATTGAGGGAACTTTGTTTTCATATATGAACCAAACTATATGTTTTCATATAGTCTCCTTGAAAATCAGAGACATTGTTTTGGATATGTCATTACCATTTTTAAAACACACAAAAGCTAGGTTTCTGTGGAGCTGACATCTGATCTGACTGCCCTCACTTCTTGTTTTTAGCCAATGTTATCCCATCCCCAGCACCTTTGGTATTACTGTGGGGAAACAGCAACTTGATACTTTAAATGTTGGCATCAGCTAAGTATGAGAAAAGCCAAAAGAGTTGACTTCTAGGTTCTACTTTCTCCACAGGAAAAGCTGGCCACAACTGCCTGTAAGTTCACCCAAGTGCCCAGCTTGAACTTGGCATTAGAATGCTTGGATAGAAGGATTTCCAAGTATGAACTGCCTTTGGGGAATACCTGCAGACAAGGCTCATGAAATAGGAGAACCTAGTATTCCATCCACTAGCTATAAATAAATAGAGGAGAGGTGGGTAAGGAAATCAGAAGTTTCTTGGGTAGCTCTCTGGATTTCACTGGACAGAGTCACCTCATCTCTAGTTCTTGCTAAAATACCTTCAGGAATATAGAGAATCTACTCAAAGTCTAGGGCATCTTTGGACAATTCTGACAAATTTTTCCTTTTGTTTCTGCTTTCTGCATGAAATGGCTAAGCAAGGAAGAAATCTGCCTCAGAAAATAACATTTCTCATTCCCATACTCACTACTGTGAAACTCCTCTGCTCTGATTTCTTGAGATATATTGATTTAAATCAGTTATTTTATTTATATTTGATGTGCCCACTGGCAATGGCCAAGGTTAAATAAGCATCTGTAAGAGCTTTGTGTGGGAAGTGTAGACTGGGTGAAAAATAATTTTTTTTCAAAAAGGTTTCCAGAATGTACTTGGAAAAAGGCTCTGTGAAGCATGTTCATGCTCTCTGGAGATACAAAAATTTATGAAAAGGAATGGTTTGCAGTCTTTGTGGTTAGATATTGTTCACCTTTTAAAAAATCATGTTTACTAATCACATTCATGAAAATTACTTCTATAACTATTATATATGTAATCAGTCTTTAGGGATAGTTACTGGAAATGGTTAGAGAAGAAAGCTTTGTTTTCCTTCTGAAGTTTTGTATCAAGTACCTTGTAAGATGCAATTCATCTGTTCAGTATTACAAAAATAAAAATGTTTAAAAAAAATAAATAAAAATGATAAGGTTTCATCTAAAGGCAATCTTTTTGTTTATTGTCTGTTTTCCAAGTGATACAACCTAAACAGTTGATAGAAATTGTTTTTTTAAAGCAACTCTCAGCTCTAAGCTTCTCTACACAGCCTCCTTTCCTCATGTGGAAAGACTTCATTAATGTTCTTTTCTAAGCAGAATTTTAGTAGCTTTTGCTGACATGATGACTAACATGTTTCAGATTAAGGCTTTTAAGCTTCTTTCCTTACGTAACAGTATGTTTGGTCTTTCAGTTTTTTCATGAGATTTCTCTTCAGGTTTAGTAGAAGATCCTCTCTCTCTGGATTTTGCTAAATCAGAGAGATTTCATTATCCTCAGAAAAATCCCTTCTGCCATGTTAAAGACTGGAGCCCCTTAGTCCTTCCAGTTTCATGGATATGCATTTAATATTTTTGGTGTTTCAGATTGACCTCAACTCTTGGCATTCAGAAGCTTTCTCAGGAAAATGTGATGTTTACACAGTTCATGACCACCCTGCTTGAAGAATTGCATTTAAGAAATGAAGACCTTGAAAGTTTAACCATCATATTTAGAACCAACTGTTAACCAGAATGGTGCGTTGACTTGTTTAACTTTAGTTTTTTGTTTGTTTTTTTGTTTGTTACCTGTTTAGATTGTTTTCATATTGGAAATTTTAAAAACCAACTAGAGACCCCCATATGTCTTCAGCTTGCTATGGTAGAATACAATATCCCTGAGTTCCCAGCTGCCCCAGTCATTTCCTGTCCACTCTTGTTACTCCATGCCCCATCTTTTTTGTTATTTTTCCCTTATAGGATACCACAGTTAGTTCTATTTCTTACAATCCAGGAAACTCCCCACTATCAGCTTCATACTCAAATCTAGACCATCCCACCCTGCATGTCCCATCTGATAAGTTTTTGCCCAGGAAGTAGCGGTTTACTTCAACCAAATACTGGAATGATCTTTGAGAATATCCTCACCCTACTTCCCTCTTCAGCCCAGCCAATACTTTAGTCATCTCATGTACTGATAAGCAGGTGAGTTTAAGTCTGGCTTTGTTGATTCCTGACCCTGCTCCCAGATACATAGCCCTCTTCTACTATCCCAGATTTTTGACTCTCTTTAAGAACTGCCCATATGAATGTCCCCTCCTTTAGCCACAACTTTCTGTCTCTTCTTCCCTTTACTTTCTATTTCACATACTCTCAGGTGCTCAGATAGGTATTAAGTTAATGTTATGATTAAAAGAAATTCATTCTAAACCATGAATGAGATCCCCTTATGGAGCATTTCTTTTTTTTTTTTAAGTTTTCAACTATTTTTTAAAGTATAAAAGCAATACAAGCTTGTCAAAATTAAACAATATAGAACTGCATGTATAATTTTAAAAAGCAAAATTTCCCCCTCACTTCTACTTGGAATCTTGTCTCCTCCCAGAGGCACACTACTGATTGATATCATTTTACATTTTGATATTTGAATTTTTGTTAAAAAAAAAAAAACTTCTATGAAGCAAATCTTTAAATATATGACAAGGATATTTGAGAGGTGTATTTTGGCAGACAAGAAAGAATGCCATTATCCTTTTATTGAACCTCCTAGAAAATAGAACATAAGGACTTAGCACTGTTACTGCCTCCAGACTTACACCTAGTGACCATTTCATGCAACTCTGCTCCCCTGAGAACCCTCTAAAGCAAAGGATTTTATTTAGGCAGTGAACTCAGCTTGGCTGGTGGAAGCAGCACTTCAAATGCCCTTCTAAGAATAGAGTAAGTTTTGAATTTTGTTTTTTTGTTTTATTGAGCTTCAGGTACAGAATATTGAATTAATCATACCCCTCAATTCATGATATCCTATGTCTATTGGTTGAAAGGTTGCTTTTCCAGGTAGACTAAGAACAAAGTATGCCTAATCAGATGTCCTTGCAGATGTGCTTTAATGAATATGTATCAATTAAGAACCCTTTTAAATTAGCATATTTAATGCTTGTATATAAACAAATGGTGTTAAAATTTTTTTAAGGATCCAATCCAGGCCCTGGCAATGAAAGTGCTGAGTCCTAACCACTGGACTGACAGAGAATTCCCTAAACAGTAGATGTTTTAAGTGGACTTAATAGTTGCCCTGTGATCATTGTTGTTGTTGTTTTTTTACATTGTTTATTTGTGTAAGTAATTAAAGGTAAATCTTGGCCCAGACTTCCTCAGTATTATAAGGGATACTGAATGAATGAGGCCTTATTACATAATTTTCCATGAGAAATGAAGATGGTTGTGAATGGGTAGGTGGGAGGTTTTTTGTTTGTATATTTGTAAACCTTAAGTTCACAAAATTATTTGTGTACAATGTCTTATAGCCTTTTCAAGATTAGATTACTACTAGCTGCTGCTGCTAGGTCGCTTCAGTCGTGTCTGACTCTGCGACCCCATAGACGGCATCCCACCAGACTCCCCCGTCCCTGGGATTCTCCAGGCAAGAACACTGGAGTGGGTTGCCATTTCCTTCTCCAATGCATGAAAGTGAAAAGTGAAAGTGAAGTTGCTCAGTCGTGTCCTAGCTAGTATATGTTAATGTGCTTTCAGTTACAAAGAAAAAAAAAAAGCTCAAACTAACTTTTTTTATGATAGTATCTTTTGCTGCTTAACAAATTATTATAAAATTAAGTGGCTTAAAACAACAAACTTTTTTTTTTAATCTGTTTCTGGGAGTCAGAAATCTGGGCACAATTTAGCTTAGGGCCTCTGCCTCAGTCTCTGATGAGGTTGTATTACAGCTCCCTGACAGGGCTGCAATGTCATCTGAAGGCTCAAGTAGAGAAAGAGGTCCTTCTAATAAGCTCACTCATGTGGTTATTGGCAGGATTTAGTTCTTCTTGGGCTGAATTTAGGGCCTCAGTTTCTCACTCTTTGTTGTCTATAGAGACCTCTTCCAGTTCCTTGCCATATGGACCACTCTGTAGTGGCCCACAGCTTGACATGTGGCTTCCCTGAGAGTGAGCAAGTGAGAGGCAACACAAGATGAAAGCCACGGTCCTTTTGCAACTAGTCTCAGAAGTAACATCCATCACTTTTTCTGTATCCTGTGACTAGTTAGAAACTAATCACTAGGTTCGGCCCACATTGAAGGTGAGTGGATTGTATAAGGGAATGAATACCAGAAGGCACAGGTCACTGGGGGCCATTTTAGAATCTACTAGAGGTGGCAGAATCATTCAGTAGTTCCCAGCTTTATGGCATATCACACTGTCCTAGTGAGAGTCTTCAACTTTCAACACTAATTCAGGGCACTTCTGAACTAATCCACGTGGCTATGAAATGCTATGAGCTTAACCCAGTAATTCTAGCAAGGAATAGGAGAGAGATTTTCTTATTGACCTAGATCAGGGTCTACTCCTCGAACCCAGTATGAATTACCCAGACCATTATTGCTACATAATGGGGGGAAAGTGGAATGTATATTGGAGAGACAACACAGTTTTCCCCAAAACTGGTAAGAATAGGTGTTTTATTCAAGTGTCATTTTTCCTTCCCAGGTATATTCCATGAAGACCGAACAGATGAGCTTCCATTCACCATTTCTGGAATTTTAGCCACAATAATTGTATAGCTAGAGCTACTAATTAGTTATCACCAGACAGAGTGACTTCCACAGATAGAGAACCATTATCCCAACAAAGATAACCAAGTCCTTGCATCCTAGGTATAAGACATAGTATTTTTATTTATGAAAATAAAAGTTGAAATAAACTGAAACTTGAATATTTGAGAAAATATAGAGCTGTAATTTTTCAGGATGATACCAGTTGTCTTATCAGTTGACTAGAAAATTGAGACAAGTCCCATTTTAGCCTCATAGTTGAACTCTAGATTCTAAAGAACACAGAAAAGAATGAGGTCAATAAATACAATTTAAGATAAGGCTTTTTGGTAGTCTAGTCTATATTCTTTTAAAGAAGCTTGCTATTCTACAAAGTGGTCCTGAGCAATGTACACCTGAAACAACTTACATAATACTGCATTGGCCATAAAGTTCGTTCGGCTTTTTTGTAAGATGTTACGGTAAACCCCCTTTTTGGCCAACCCAATAGGAAAAAAAGTAAACTGACAAACCAGACTGGGTAAATATTTCCAAATCATATTTGATAAACAACTTATATCCAGATTACATATTCTTAAAACTCAAAAGTAAGACAACTGCATTTTTAAGTGGGCAAAAATTTTGAATGGACATTTCAGCAAAGAAGGTATCCAGTGGCTTAGCTTATGAAAAGATGCTCAGCATCACTAGTCATTAGAGAAATGCAAGTTAAAACCAAAAGCAGGCACTTCTTCATAGCCACTAGCATGGCTATGATAAGGACAAAGATAGTGTTGGTGACAATATGGAGAAACTGGAGCCTTAATACACTGCTGGTAGAAATGTAAAATGACACAGTCACTTTGGAAAATGGTCTTGACAGTTTCTTAAAAAGTTAAGCAGTTTACCATATGATTCAGCAGATTCCATTCAATGTTCCATCCTAAGTGAAATGAAAACTGTTCACAGAAACTATAGGTGAATGCTTATAACACTATTTATACTAGTGAAAAAGTAGAAACAATCCAAATGACCATCAACTGGTGAATGGTAAATAAAAAATTCATAAAATAGAACACTGATGTATGCTACTACATGGATGAACCTCAAACATCATGCTAAGCAAAAGAATTCTGACACATAAACCATATAATGTGTGATTCTATTTATAATGACAAAAGAAAACAGATACTACATTAGTGGTTACATGGGAGTGGGAAGGACTCCCCTGGCTCAGATGGTAAAGAATCTGCCTGCAGTGCAAGAGACCTGGGTTTGATCCCTTTTGCACAAACTTCAAAAATAGCTGTACACTTAAAACAGCTGAATGTAATGTATGTAAATTACACCTTAATAAAGCCGTTAAGGTACAAAGTAAATAGGAACTAAAAAGCCTCTTGATGAAAGTGAAAGAGGAGAGTGAAAAAGTTGACTTAAAGCTCAACATTCAGAAAACGAAGATCATGGCATCTGGTCCCATCACTTCATGGAAAATAGATGGGGAAACAGTGGAAACAGTGGCAGACTTTATTTTGGGGGGCTCCAAAATCACTGCAGATGGTGACTGCAGCCATGAAATTAAAAGAGGCTTACTCCTTGGAACAAAAGTTACGACCAACCTAGATAGCATTTTCAAAAGCAGAGACATTACTTTGCCAACCAAGGTCCGTCTGTCTAGTCAAGGTTATGGTTTTTCCAGTGGTCATGTATGGATGTTGAGGGTTGGACTGTGAAGAAAGCTGAGCACCGAAGAATTGATGCTTTTGAACTGTGGTGTTGGAGAAGATTCCTGAGAGTCCCTTGGACTGCAAGGAAATCCAACCAGTCCATTCTAAAGGAGATCAGCCCTGGGTGTTCTTTGGAAGGAATGATCCTAAAGCTGAAACTCCAATACTTTGGCCACCTCATGCAAAGAGTTGACTCATTGGAAAAGACTCTGATGCTGGGAGGGATTGGGGGCAGGAGGAGAAGGGGACGGCAGAGGATGAGATGGCTGGATGGCATCACAGACTCGATGGATGTGAGTTTGAGTGAACTCCGGGAGATGGTGATGGACGGGGAGGCCTGGCATGCTGCGATTCATGGGGTCGCAAAGAATCAGACACGACTGAGTGACTGAACTGAACTGAAAGCCATTAGAGATAATACATGATGTCCATACTATCAAAGTAATCTACAAGTTCAGTGCAATCCATATAAAAATTCCAATGGCATTTTTTTCATAGAACTAATAATCTGAAAATCTGTATGGAACTACAAAAGATCATGAATAGCCAATCAATCTTGAAAAAGAACAAAGCCAGAGACATTATATGTCCTTTCAAACTACATTATAAAGCTGTAGTAATCAAAACTGTGTGGTACTGCCTCAAAAACATACATAGGTCAATGGAACAGAATACATATAAACCCATGCATGTATGGTCAGACATGCATGCATAACACGTGAGCCAAGAATATACAATGGGGAAAGGACTCTCTTCAATAAATGGTTTTGGGAAAACTGGGCCACTATCTCACACCTTCAGTTCAGTTCAGTTGCTCAGTTGTGTCCAACTCTTTGTGACCCCATGGACTGCAGGAATGCCAGGCCTCTCTGTCCATCACCAACTCCTGGAGCTTGCTCAGACTCCTGTCCATTGAATCAGTGATGCCATCCAACCATCTCATCCTCTGTCATGCCCTTTTCCTTCCTTCAGTCTTACACCTTGCACAAAGATTAACTCAAAATGTATTAAAGACTTGGACATAAGACATAAAACATAAAACTCCGAGAAGAAAACATAGGCACTGAGCCTCTAAATCACTCTTGACAATATTCTGGATTTGACCAATCAAAAACAAGTGGGATTACATCAAACTAAAAAGCTGCTGTGCAGCAAAGGAAACCATCAACAAAATGAAAAGGCAGCCTACTGAATGGGAGAAAATATTTGCAAATCATATATCTGCTAAGGGGTTAATATCAAAATATATAAAGCCATACAACTTAGTAGCAAAAAAAAAATAATTTTAAAATGGGCAGAGGATCTACAGAGACTTTTTTTTTAACCAAGAAGGCATACGGATGGCCAACAGGCAGTTGGAAAAATATGCATCACTAATCAGGAAAAGGCAAATCAAAATCATAAAATATCACCTCAGACCTGTTAGAATGGCTGTTATCAAAAAGACAAGTAACAAGTGCAGGCAAGAATGTGGAGAAAAGGGAGCCTCTGCACTGTTGGTAGGAATAAAAATTGACCCATATGAAAACAGTATGGAGGTTCCTCAAAAAAATTTAAAATAGAATTACCATATGATCCAGCAAATCTACTTCTGGCTATTTATCCTCAAAATGAAAACACGTAATTCAAAAAGATACAGGCACCACTATGTTCACTGTAGTATTATAATAGCCAAGATATGGGAACAACCTAAGTGACCAGTGATGGATGAATGGATAAAGAAGATGTACTGTGTATTTATACAGTGGAATATTGAGCCTTAAAAAAGAAAACCTTGCCATTTGTGACACTATGGATGGAATGTTTGAGCATTATGCTAAGTGAAATAAAGACATACTATATGATGTCACAAGTGGAATTTATTTTTTTTAAGACTCATAGATGGAATCTATTTTTAAAAACAAAAACTCAAGTACAGAGAACAGACTTTAGTGGTTGCCAGAGGCAGAGTGTCAGGGGTAGCCGAAATGGGTGAAAGGGTCAAAAGGTACAAACTTCCAGTTATAAAGTCACGGAGATGCAATGTACAGCATGGTGACTGTAGTCAATAATACTGTATTACATATTTGAAAGTTGCTAAAAGATCTTGAAATCTCTCATTACAAACATTTATATGGCAATGGATGTTAACTGTGCTTATGTGATTATAATTTTGTAACATATCAAATCATGTTATACATCTGAAACTAATGTGATTTTTTTTATTAAATTTTTATTTTTATTTTACTTTACAGTACTTTATTGATTTTGCCATACATTGACATGAATCCACCACGGGTGTACATGAGTTCCCAAACATGAACCCCCCTCCCACCTCCCACCCCATATCATCTCTCTGGATCATCCCCGTGCACCAGTTTTTCAAAATTATTTATTTATGGTTGCACTGGATTTTCATTGCTGTGCAAGGGCTTTCTGTAGTTGCAGTGAGTGGGAGCTACTCTAGTTGTGGTGCTCAGACTTCTCATTGTTATGGCTTTTCTTGTTGCAGAGCTCAGTCTCTGGAGTGCAGGCTCAGTAGTCGTGGCACCCAGGCTTAGTTGCTCCTAGGCTTGTGGAATCTTCCTGGACCAGGAATCAAACCTGTGTCCCCTCCATTGTCAGGCGGGTTCTTTTCCACTGTGCTAAAAAGGAATTCCCACTAGTGTGATTTTAAATGTCAGTTATACCTCACATGGGCTTCCCAGGTGGCTTGGTAATAAGGAATCCACCTGCCAAGCAGGAGACATGGGTTCAGTCTCTGGGTCAGGAGTATCCACTGGAGAAGGAAATGGCAATCCACTCCAATATTCTTGCCTGGAAAATCCCATGGACAGAGGATCCTGGTGGGCTACAGTCCATGGGGTCTCAGAGTCAGACACAACTTAGCAACTGAGCATGCATGTATGCATACCTAACATACTATAATTATATTCCAACAAATTGGACAAAGCAGAAGAAATGGACAAATTTTGACAAATATACAGCCTTCCAAAACTGAATCAAGAAACAGCAATATGAACAGAACAATCAACAACAAAAATCTTGCAGCAAACTAAAATCCAGGGCCAGACAACTTCACATGGGAATTCTACCAAACATATAAAGAGAGGCTAATACCTATCCTCAAACTATTCCAAAAACTTGAAGGAGAGGGAACACTCCCAATTTCATTCTATAAGACCACAATTACCCTGATACCAAAACCAGGCAAAGAAACTAAACAAAAGGAAAATTACAGGTCAATATCTCTGATGAATATAGATCTAAAAATCTTCAACAAAATATTAGCAAACTGAATCCAACAATAATATCAAAAGGATCATACTCCATAATCAAGTGGGATTTACCCGAGAGATGCAAGGATTGTTCAATAGCCACAATCAATGTGATATACCACATTAACAAAAAGAAGGATAAAAATCATATGATCATCTCGAATGATGCAGAGAAACATTTGACAAAATACAACATCCATTCATGATAAAACTCTCATCAAAGCTGTTACAGAGTGGGATGGGGAGGGATGTGGGAGGGATGTTCAGGTGGAAGGGGACATAGGTAAACCTATGGCTGACTCATGTTGATAATTGGTAGAAACCAATGCAGTACTGTAAAGCAATTATCTTTCAATTAGGAATAAACTTTTTAAAACTGTTACAGAGAGAACACATCTCAACATAATAAAAGCCATTTGTGACAAACCCACAGCTAATAGCATACTCGATGGTGAAAAGCTGAAAGCTTTTCCTCTTAAGAATAAGACAAGAATATCTACACTCACCACTTCTATTTAATGTAGTTTTGGAAGTCCTAGCCACAGCAGATAAGAAAAAGAAAGAAAAGGTATCCAGATTGTAAGGACAGAAGTAATATTGTCATTGTTTGTAGATGACATGATACTATATTCAGAAAACCGTAAAGTATCCATCAAAAAAGCTATCAGACATGGATTCAATAAAGTTGCAGGATATAAGGTTAACATACAGAAATCATTTATGATTGCATCAAAAAGAATAAAATACCTAGAAATGACTTAAACAAAAAGGTGAAAAAACTATACTCTGAAAATCATAAGATAGTGATGAAGGAAACTGGAGACAAGAAGAATTAATAGTTAAAATGTCCATACTACCCAAGTTAATCTACAAATTTAATGTAATTCCTATCAAAATACCCATTACATTTTTCACAGAACTAGAACAAATAACCCTAAAATATATATGGAACCACAGAAGACCCCAAATAGCCAAAGTAATTTCGAGGAAAAAGAACAAAGCTGGAAGTATGCTCCCTGACTTCAGACTATACTACAAAGCTACAGTAGTCAGAACAGTACAGTATTGCACAAAAACAGACATAGATCAATGGAACAGCATAGAGAGCCCAGGAATAAATCTTGTACCTATAGTCAATTAATCTACAATAAAAACGGCAAGAACATACAGTGGAGAAAAGACAGGTACTGGGAAAACTGGGCAGTTACATTGTGAAAGAATGAAATCAGAACATTTTATCACATTAAAAAAAAAAGCTCAACATGAATTAAAGTCTTAACTGTAAGACTAGAAACCATAAAGCTTCTTGAAAAAATCATAGGTACTTTTTTACAAGTTGTAACAATATTTTTTTTGGATCTGTCTCATAAGGCAAAGGAAACAAAAATAAAAAATGGGATCTAATTAAAAGCTTTGGCACAGGAAAAGAAACCAACAACAAAATGAAAAGACAACTAAATAGGGGGAAATACTTTCAAATCATATAACAGATATTCAGTTAATATCCAAAATATAGTCATCATACAACTCAATAACAAAAAAAATTTTTTTAAGATGATCTAATCATTGCACTCATCTCACATGCTAGTAAAGTAATGCTCAAAATTCTCCAAGCTAGGCTTCAGCAATACATGAACCGTGAACTTCCAGATGCTCAAGCTGGTTTTTGAAAAGGCAGAGGAACCAGAGATCAAATTGCCAACATCCGCTGGATCATGGAAAAAGCAAGAGAGTTCCAGAAAAGCCTCTATTTCTGCTTTATTGACTATGCCAAAGCCTTTGACTGTGTGGATCACAATCAACTGGGGAAAATTCTGAAAGAGATGGGAATACCAGACCACCTGACCTGCCTCTTGAGAAATCTATATGCAGGTCAGGAAGCAACAGTTAGAACTGGACATGGAACAACAGACTGGTTCCAAATAGGAAAAGGAGTACATCAAGGCTGTATATTGTCACCCTGCTTATTTAACTTCTATGCAGAGTACATCATGAGAAATGCTGGACTGGAAGAAGCACAAGCTGGAATCAAGATTGCTGGGAGAAATATCAATAACCTCAGATATGCAGATGACACCACCCTTATGGCAGAAAGTGAAGAGGAACTAAAAAGCCTCTTGATGAAAGTGAAAGAGGAGAGTGAAAAAGTTGGCTTAAAGCTCAACATTTAGAAAATGAAGATCATGGCATCTGGTCCCATCACTTCATGGAAAATAGATGGGGAAACAGTGGAAACAGTGTCAGACTTTATTTTGGGGGCTCCAAAATCACTGCAGATGGTGAATGCAACCATGAAATTAAAAGAGGCTTACTCCTTGGAAGGAAAGTTACAACCAACCTAGATAACATATTAAAAAGCAGAGACATTACTTTGGCAACAAAGGTCTGTCTAGTCAAGGCTATGGTTTTTGCAGTGGTCATGTGTGGATGTGAGAGTTGAACTGTGAAGAAAGCTGAGCGCTGAAGAATTGATGCTTTTGAACTGTGGTGTTGGAGAAGACTCTTGAGAGTCCCTTGGACTGCAAGGATATCCAACCAGTCCATTCTAAAGGAGATGAATCCTGGGTCTTCTTTGTTCTTTTTTTTTTTTTCCCTGGGTCTTCTTTGGAAAGAATGATGCTAAAGCTGAAACTCCAGTACTTTGGCCACCTCATGCGAAGAGTTGACTCATTGGAAAAGACTCTGATGCTGGGAGGGATTGGGGGCAGGAGGAGAAGGGGACGGCAGAGGATGAGATGGCTGCATGGCATCACTGACTCGATGGACGTGAGTCTGAGTGAACTTTGGGAGTTGGTGATGGACAGGGAGGCCTGGTGTGCTGCAATTCATGGAGTCGCAGAGAGTCGGACACGACTGAGTAACTGAACTGAACTGAACTGAATCTGAAGAGAGATCTTTACAAAAGAAACAAAGATGGCCAACAGGCACATGAAAAGATACTCAACATCACTAATCACCACAGAAATGCAAAGCAAAACACGATAAGCTATCACCTGCATCTGTCAGAATGGCTATCATCAAAAAGTTTACAAATTATAAATATTGGTGAGGATGTTGTGAAAAGGGAGCCCTTGTACATTGTTGGTAGGAATGTAAATAGATGCAGCCATTAATGGAAAACAGTAAGGAGATTCCTCAAAATACTGAAAATAGAAATGCCATGTGATCCAGCAGTTCCACTCCTGAGAATATATATGAACAGAATGAAAACACTAACTTGCTATAAAGATACATGCACCTCAATGTTCATTTCATAGCTGCATTATTTACAATAGCCAGGCAACCTAAGTGTCCATCAACGGGTGAACAGATAAAAAGGTATGCTGTGTGTGTATGGATGTATGTGCGTGCGTGATCAGTTGTGTCATACTCTTTCTGACTCCATGAACTGTAGGCCGCCAGACTCCTCTGTCCATGGAAATTTCCAGGCAAGAATACTGGAGTGGGTTGCCATTTCCTACTCCAGGGCATCTTCTGGATCCAGGAATTGAACCCATGTCTCTTATGTCTTCTGAATTGCCAGGCAGATTCTTTACCACTGCACTACCTGGGAAGCCCACGTATACGCACACACACTATGGAATATTCAGTTCAGTTCAGTCGCTCAGTCGTGTCCGACTCTTCGCGACCCCATGAATTGCAGCACACCAGGCCTCCCTGTCCATCACCAACTCCCAAAGTTCACTCAGACTCACATCCATCGAGTCAGTGATGCCATGCAGCCATCTTATCCTCTGCTGTCCCCTTCTCCTGCCCCCAATCCCTCCCAGCATCAGAGTCTTTTCCAATGAGTCAACTCTTTGCATGAGGTGGCCAAAGTACTGGAGTTTCAGCTTTAGCATCATTCCTTCCAAGGAAATCCCAGGGTTGATCTCCTTCAGAATGGACTGGTTGGATCTCCTTGCAGTCCAAGGGACTCTTAAGAGTCTTCTCCAACACCACAGTTCAAAAGCATCAATTCTTCGGTGCTCAGCCTTCTTCACAGTCCAACTCTCACATCCATACATGACCACTGCAAAAACCATAGCCTTGACTAGACAGACCTTTGTTGGCAAAGTAATGTCTCTGCTTTTGAATATACTATCTAGGTTGCTCTTAACTTTCGTTCCAAGGAGTAAGAGTCTTTTAACTTCATGGCTGCATTCACCATCTGCAGTGATTTTGGAGCCCCCCAAAATAAAGTCTGACACTGTTTCCACTGTTTCCCCATCTATTTGCCATGAAGTGATGGGACCGGATGCCATGATCTTAGTTTTCTGAATGTTGAGCTTTAAGCCAACTTTTTACTCTCCTCTTTCACTTTCATCAAGAGGCTTTTTAGTTCCTCTTCACTTTCTGCCATAAGGGTGGTGTCATCTGCATATCTGAGGTTATTGTTATTTCTCCCGGCAATCTTGATTCCAGCTTGTGTTTCTTCCAGTCCAGCATTTCTCATGATGTACTCTGCATATAAGTTAAATGAGCAGGGTGACAATATACAGCCTTAATGTACTCCTTTTCCTATTTGGAACCAGTCTGAGTTCTAACTGTTGCTTCCTGACCTGCACATAGATTTCTCAAGAGGCAGGTCAGGTGGTCTGGTATTCCCATGGAATATTGTAATGAGTAATATGGGATATTACTCATCCATAAAACAGAATGAAATTCTTCAATTTGCAACAAAGCAGATGGACCTAATAAAGTAGTATGCTTGGTGAAATAGAAAGACATTTATCACTTATATGAAGGATCTGAAAAAATAAATGTATATAACTAGAGAAACAGATTCATGGATACAGAGACAAACTAGTGGTTACCAGTGGGAAGAGGGAAGACAGGAGGGGCAAGGTAAGGGTAGGGGATTAAGGGGTACAAACTATACCATGCATAAAACAAGGTACAGGGACATACTGCATAGGAAAATATAGCCATTTTATTAACTTTAGTATAATTAATCCATTATAATACTGAATCACTATGTTGTATACCTGAGACCAATATTGTAAATATACTTCAATTAAAAGTAAAGTGAAGTAACATTTCACATTACTAAATAATTTAATTTGCTCTATACTCTTGAGAGTCCCTTGGACTTCAAGGAGATCAAACCAGTCAATCCTAAGGGAAATCAACCATGAATATTCACTGAACACTGTTAAAGCTGAAGCTCCAATACTTTGGCCACTTGATGCAAAGAGCCAACTCATTGGAAAAGACCCTGATACTGGGAAACATTGAAGGCAAAGGAGAAGTGGGTAACAGGATGAGATGGTTGGATGGCATCACTGACTTAATGGACATGAATTTGACCAAACTCTGGGAGATAGGGGAGGACAGAGGAGCCTGGCATGCTGCAGTCCATGGGGTTGGAAAGAGTTGAACATGACTTGGTGACTGAACAACAACATATATTATTTACACGAACTTACTCTATACTCAGCAAAATAGTCAATTATGACTCCACTGAAATACTACAGTTTATTAACACATTTTCTATGCATTTAAAAACGATACTATTTTTATAAATTTGTTAATTCAGATAAACCTAAAATTGCAAAATAAATGTCACACCACAGTTTTTAAAAATTAAAAATAAATTTTGAAAAATCATACATGACAGGGCCCCTCCCTCTAACCTATTAGTGGCAGCTCTCCAGGATAAAGAGAAGCAGCTGCTGTATCCTACTGCTTCCCTCCCTGGGCCCAGAAACACCTGTTTAGTTATCTCCCACACCCTGTAGGTCTAGGGCCTCAGGTGAAGGGCCAGTAGCTCACCAGAAACAGGAACCAAGTGGACTGATGCCCAAATGGACCACTACTGCTTCTGCCATGTTTATGTTAACTTGGGAACACTTGATCAGAACTCAGTTCAGCTCAGAGAGCTATGCTAGATCTTGGTTTTGAAATGTCATTAAAGGAACCAAATGTCATAAAATGAAGATCTTTGGGAAAGTAGCTAGTTCTAGAACCAGGGCAGAGAAAATACAAGACAAGTCTGGAGCACTTTATAATACCATAAGGTGAAGTGTTAGTTGCTTCAGTCATGTCTGACTCTGTGACCCCATGAAATGTAGCCCACCAGGCTCCTCAGTCCATGAGATTTCCCAGGCAAGCATACTGGAGTGAGTTGCCAGGTCATGTCTGATCTCTACTTACTCAGAGATCCTGGGAAGACTGAAAAAGAGCAAGGCATGTTCAAAAGGCTGTGACTGTGGAGGCATTTCCAAGCGAATGAACTGCTCTCGCTACTGAGCTTACTGGCTAGCCTGAAGGCAGGCTGGTGTCCTCTGTGCCTATTCAGTTGTTGCCTGCAGAACACTGGAGTGCTCAGCCTGCCACTGAAGGCTAGTCTGAAGCTTCCACTTGTCAGGCCACTGAGTGGGTGGGAACAATTACTGGGTGGTCTTAAGCTGTTCTTCCACAGGCTCTTAAACAGAAAACAGAGATAAGGTTGTCAGAAAAGAATCACTTTTGAAACAAATAAATGAATAAAACTATATGTATGGACTTCCCTGGTGTCCAGTGGTTAAGAATCCGCTTTCTAGGGGCTTTCCTGTTGGCTCAGTGGTAAAGAATCTGCCTGCCAATGCAGGAGAAACAGGTTCATTCCCGATCCAGGAAGATCCCACATGCCCCTGAGCAGCTAATTCTGTGTGCTGCAGCTGCTGAGCCTGTGCCGTAGAGCCTGGGAGCCACAGCTCCTGAAGCCCAGGCTCCGCAACAAGAGAAGCCTGCACACCCCGACTGGAGAGTAGCCACAGCTCACCACGACTAGGAAGGATCCTGAGCAGCAACAAAGACTCAGCACTGCCAAAAAGAAATGCTTTAAGTTTTTTAAAAAAGAATCTACCTTCTAATGCAGGGGGCACAGATTCCATCTCTGGCTGGTGAACTAACATCCCACAGGCCACAGGGCAGCTAAGTCCACTTGCCACAACTAGAGAAGCCTGCACACCACAATGAAGACCCAAAACAGCCAGGGAAAAAAACAAACAAACCAACATAGATACTATCCCTTCCAGGAGGTAGAGGTGGATATTCTTAAACTCGGTGACTTGCTCCCAGGGAACAGCGCAGGGAAAGGAAGAGCGCCTTTCCCAGTGATGAAGGCTCGCATCCTCAGTGATGCCATGCGCATGCGTCACCCTGGTACACAGGATGAAAAAGGCTCTTCCCCTCTGTGGCATTCTTCCCCTAAAAACACAACCTCAGTCTAACCACGAGAAAAGACAAATCGAGTTTGGAGGACATTTCTGCAGGAAATTTTGTGAATACCTCAAGACTGTCATGAAAAACAAGGAAAGAATGAAATATTGTCACATCCTAGGGGAGCCATGTAAACCAAATGCAGCGTCGTGTCATGGATGAGTCAGAACAGGAAGAGGACATTAATGGAAAAACTGGTGAAATCCAAATAGAGTCTGAAGTTTAGTTAATAGCAATAAACCAAGGCAGTTTCTTAATTTTAACAAATGTATCATGGAAATGGAAATGTAAACAATGCGGGAAATTGGGTAAGGGATAAACAGGAACTCTTTGCCACTTTCTAGAAATCTAAAATTATTATTTCAAAATAAAAAGTTTATTTTTTAAAAAGTACTAACTGGATATGAGAAGGGATGGAAAGATGAGACAGTCACTGCCTTCAGAATCTTCAGCCTGAGTGTGGAAGAGGCAGTTCAGTTCAGTTGCTCAGTCGTGTCTGACTCTTTGCAACCCCATGGACTGCAGCATGCCAGGCCTCCCTGTCCATCACCAACTCCTGGAGTTTACCCAAACTCATGTCCATTGAGTTGGTGATACCATCCAACCATCTCATCCTCTGTCGTCCCCTTCTCCTCCTGCCCTCAATCATGCCCAGCATCAGGGTCTTTCAAATGAGTCAGCTCTTCACATCAGGTGTCGTTTTTTAAGATTGCATCCAAGTACTGCATTTCGGACTCTTTTCTTGACTGTGATGGGACAGGCAAGACTACAGTAAATGCGCTGAAGAGGAACATCCACCCTAGCTTGCCTGGGATAGTCCCGAGTATATAACTGTAAGTTCAGCATCATTATTAATTACAAGTACCCTCTTTTATTTCCAGAATTATTCTGATTTAGACATTAAGTTATATGATATTACCACCTAAAAGGCACAGAGTATGCTGTGGTGGTCAGAGACAGGAGGGGACATTTGTGATGACATGGAAAAATGGATGGGAGTTATGAGGTGAAGAGAAGAGTCACAGAGCTAGGAAGGGATGGAGGGTATGGTCCAGGCAGGGGCAGCTTCAGGAAGAAAGTCCCAGAGGTAGGTAAGATCCAGGGTGTGTTCTCCTCAACACAAAGACATCTGAAATTAGAGAAACCCCTGAGGAAAATGGCACACATGATTAAAAAGAAAGGATCAACTCGAGTTTCGGTTCAGTTCAGTCCAGTCACTCAGTCGTGTCCAACTCTTGGCAACCCCATCGACTGCAGCACACCAGCCCTCCCTGTCCATCGCCAAATCCCTCAGCCTACTCAAACTCATGTCCATCGCGTCAGTGATGCCACCCAACCATCTCATCCTCTGTTGTCCCCTTCTGCTCCTGCCTTCAATCCTTCCCAGCATCAGGGTCTTTTCCAACGAGTTGGTTCTTCACATCAGGTGGCCAAAGTATTGGAGTTTCAGCTTCAGCATCAGTCATTCCAATGAATATTCAGGACTGACTTCCTTTAGGACAGACTGGTTGGATCCCCTTGCAGTCCAAGGGACTCTCAAGAGTCTTCTCCAACACCACAGTTCAAAAGCATCAATTCTTTGGCACTCAGCTTTCTTTAGTCCAACTCTCATATCCATACATGACTACTGGAAAAACCATAGCTTTGACTAGACAGGACTTTGTTAGTAGAGTAATGTCTCTGCTTTTTAATATGCTGTTTAGGTTGGTCATAGGTTTTCTTCCAAGGAGCAAGCGTCTTTTAATTTCATGGCTGCAGTCACCATCTGCAGTGATTTTGGAGCCACCCCCTCCCCCAAAAAAAAAGTCAGGCACTGTTTCCACTGTTTCCCCATCTATTTGCCATGAAGTAATGGGACCATGAACTGGACATGGAACAACAGACTGGTTCCAAATAGGAAAAGGAGTACGTCAAGGCTGTATATTGTCACCCTGCTTATTTAACTTCTATGCAGAGTACATCATGAGAAATGCTGGGCTGGAAGAAGCACAAGCTGGAATCAAGATTGCCGGGAGAAATATCAATAACCTCAAATATGAGGTTGTTTTATGTTCAGTTCTAACTGTTGCTTCTTGACCTGAATACAGATTTCTCAGGAGGCAGGTCAGGTGGTCTCGTATGCCCATCTCTTGAAGAATTTTCCACAGTTTCTTGTGATCCACACAGTCAAAGGCTTTGGCATAGTCAATAAAGCTGAAATAGATGTTTTTCTGAAACTCTTGCTTTTTTTGATGATCCAGCAGATGTTGGCAATTTGATCTCTGGTTCCTCAGCCTTTTCTAAATCCAGCTTGAACATCTGGAAGTTTACGGTTCAGGTACTGTTGAAGCCTGGCTTGGAGAGTTTTGAGCTTTACTTTACTAGCGTGTGAGATGAGTGCAACTGTGCAGTAGTCTGAACATTCTTTGGCATTGCCTTTGTTTGGGATTAGAATGAAAACTGACCTTTTCCAGTCCTGAAGCCACTGCTGAGTTTACCAGATTTGCTGGCATATTGAGTGCAAAACTTTCACAGCAGCATCTTTCAGGATTTGTAATAGCTCAACTGAAATTCCATCACCTCCACTAGCTTTGTTCGTAGTGATGCTTCCTAAGGCCCACTTGACTTTGCATTCCAGGATGTCTGGCTCTAGGTGAGTAATCATACTATCATAGTTATCTGGGTCACGAAGATCTCTTTTGTATAGTTCTGGGTATTCTTGCCACTTCTCCTTAATAACTTCTGCTTCTGTTAGGTCCACACCATTTCTGTCCTTTACTGTGCTCATCTTTGCATGAAATGTTCCCCTGTTATCTCTAATTTTCTTGAAGACATCTCTAGTCTTGCCCATTCTATTGTTTTCATCTATTTCTTTGCATTGATCACTGAGAAAGGCTTTCTTTTCTCTCCTTGCTATTCTTTGGAACTCTGCATTCAAATGGGTATATCTTTCTTTTCTCCTTTGCCTTTCACTTCTCTTTTCTCAGCTATTTGTTAAGGCCTCATCAGACAACCATTTTGCCTTTTTAATTTGTGTTTATTTTTCTTGGGGATGGTCTTGATCACTGCCTCCTCTACAATGTCATGAACCTCTATCCATAGTTCTTCAGGCACGGTCTGTCATATCTAATCCCTTGAGTCTATTTTTCACTTCCACTGTATAATCATAAGAGATTTGATTTAGGTCATACCTGAATGGTCATTCTAGAGGAGTCCTAGGTATTCTTTGGAAGGAATGATGCTAAAGCTGAAACTCCAGTACTTTGGCCACCTCATGCGAAGAGTTGACTCATTGGAAAAGACTCTGATGCTGGGAGGGATTGGGGGCAGGAGGAGAAGGGGACGACAGAGGATGAGATGGCTGGATGGCATCACCGACTCAATGGACGTGAGTTTGAGTGAACTCCAGGAGTTGGTGATGGACAGGGAGGCCTGGCGTGGTGCAATTCATGGGGTCGCAAAGAGTCGGACATGACTGAGTGACTGAACTGAACTGAACTGAATGGCCTAGTGATTTTCCTACTTTCTTCAATTTAAGTCTGAATTTGCCAATAAGCAATTCATGATCTAAGCCGCAGTCAGCTCCTGGTCTTGCTTTTGCTGACTTCTCCATCTTTGGCTGCAAAGAATATAATCAGTCTGATTTTGGTTGACCATCTGGTGATGTCCATGTGTAGAGTCTTCTCTTGTGTTGTTGGAAGAGGGTGTGTGCTATGACCAGTGCATTCTCTTGGCAAAATTCTATCAGCCTTTGCCCTGCTTCATTTTGTACTCCAAGGCCAAATTTGCCTGTTACTCCAGGTAGCTTGACTTCCTACTTCTGCATTCCAGTTCCCTATAATTAAGAGGACATATTTTGGGGGTGTTAGTCTAGAAGGTCTTATAGGTCTTCATAAAACCATTCAACTTCAACTTCTTCAGCATTACTGGTCAAGGCATAGACTTGGATTACTGTGATACTGAATGATTTGCCTTGGAAACAAAGAGAGATCATTCTGTCATTTTTGAGATTGCATCTAACTACTGCATTTCAGACTCTTGTTGACTATGATGGCTACTCCATTTCTTCTAAGAGATTCTTGCCCACAGTAGTAGATATAATGGTCATCTGAGTTAAATTCACCCATTCCAGTCCATTTTAGTTTGCTGATTCCTAAAATGTTGATGTTCACTCTTGCCATCTCCTGTTTGACCACTTCTAATTTGCCTTGATTCATGGAACTAACATTCCAGGTTTCTATGCAATATTGCTCTTTATAGCATCGGACTCTACTTCCATCACCTGTCACATCCACAACTGGGTGTTGTTTTTGCTTTGGCTCTGTCTCTTCATTCTTTCTGGAGTTATTTCTCCACTCTTCTTCAGTAGCATATTGGGCACCTCCCAACCTGGGGAGTTCATCTTTCAGTGTCATATCTTTTTGCCTTTTCATACTGTTCATGGGGTTCTCTAGGCAAGAATACTGAAGTGGTTTGCCATTCCCTTCTGCAGTGGACCACGTTTTGTCAGAACTCTCCACCATGACCCGTCCAGGCTAAATGAACTAGAACTTTATTGGGGCAGTAATTTATTTGCAAGCACACAGAAGGGAAAGTGAGCAAACTGCCCTACAAACAAAGAACTTACAAAATTAATTTTCTTAAGAAAGATCCTTTATTTTGCCCTTATATATCTATTTTTTGCCTAACTTTTCCTGTACTCTCTCTAGCCCCTTTGATACACACTGAGTTCCAGTTTACCTAAGCTAATTCTAAAATGTATTGTGAGACTCCTCTAAACACTGGTATTGCCATTTACTAAGCTCTCAACCGATAGAAGATTGAGCAGCTGCTTCCCTAGGCCTTGGGTGTCTGACCCAATCTGTGGTTCAGTCATGTGCTCTGCTGACTCAGAGCACACACTGGTCTTCTCTCCAGAACACTACTCCTTGACCCCATGTGGCATTCTTCATTATTGAAGTGTTACTTCAATAAGGTATAACCCCCAGGTTTTCATATGAACTCTGAATTTCAAAGAACAGAAAGGAATATTTTACAAAATCCCTGTTGCTCTTTGAGGGGAAATTTTTATTCTCAATAGCTTTTACTCTGAAAAGTAAACAGTATGATTCAGTTTCACTTTCTATTTAAGTACTTCAGCAACTAGCCCATATACTGTTATATTCAGGGAATGGTGACTTTTAAAAAAAATCTTTTCATTTGAATAATTCCATTCCCTTCATACACACAGACACTTAAAATCCTCACTAGACTTAATATATTTAGTGAACTCTCTATAAGGTATTATTTAGCATCTTCTGCTTAAGGTCATAGCCAAAAACTAGGTAATCTTCCTACTCATGAGGGAATAGGATCCATTCTCTATAAAGATTTACCTAAACTCAAGGAAAGTGATACCATTGTGAAGTTTGAAAATCTTCAAGAGTTTCACATTACAAGCCTGGCAGAAAAAGAGGAGGAAGGATGTCTACAAGGCCACCTCTGCTGGGCTGAGGGTGGAGTGAGGAGCAGGGGTGACTTTGACCTGAAATGTGCCTAAAAAGGGCTCAGTGAGGTTGAAACAGGCTCCTGGGGGCCTCTGAGGTGGAACTGGATCACAGTACCTTTAGCTGAAAGCAGTGGCACCAAGCTCTTCCCTCTAAATGAGCCTGCCTCGCCTCTGGTGGGCCTATGGAGAAAAGCCTGCTTCAAGGTGCTAATTTTCAGTTTGCTTCCCAGCACCTCTGCAGTCATAACTAAAGCAAAGGAGAATATTGCATGACTTCAGAAGAAAGTCAGCCACCTTGCAACATCTTCAGGAAATTCTGCACTCCCCTAGGGCTTGCAAAACTCCCTGTGTCTTGCAGACCAAAGGCAAGATCTCAGTCGCCTAGCTCTAGTTTGCATAATTAAAGAAAGTGGAAGCTGGTTATTTTCTGGGTGACCCTTGACTCAACCAAGCTCATAGAGCCTATCACAAATATAAGACAGCATAAACTGAAGTGTTGTAGCAGTGAAAACTTTTTATTATTTAGATGGGCAGGAAAAGCCAGGTCCCTGAATGGATACCCATCTGAGCCCTGACCTGCTAGGGTCATACAGCCAAGACAGTGTTCAGTTAACTATGATGTTATTCGAGTTGGCATACAAACAACAATAAAATTTCGTATCATAATTTGTAAAACATTTCAGAGAAACAGTGTACTAATATCTTATTATACCACCTATCTCCATTTTTTATATGGAAAGCATAGCCAATGATTTGTTAACTCACTCCCTCCCACATTCTTTTCTTTTCCCTCCCACCTCTTCTTTTTCCCATTATCCTATTAACATATTATCCATCTTTGGGGGAAAAAATTAAAACTGAATTTTAAAACTGTATTCAATATGGCCACGTGGTAAGGGAGAGAGCCCACCTTCAGAAGTCAAGCAACTCTACCTCTTTCCTGTATCGGCCTCCAGATAGATTTCCTTTGCAAGAGTCTTGCAACTCGGGGAAAGGATATGAAAAGCGCTGCTGCTGCTGCTGGTGCTAAGTCGCTTCAGTCGTGTCCGACTCTGTGCAACCCCATAGACAGCAGCAGCTCCTCTGACCCTGGGATTCTCCAGGCAAGAATACTGGAGTGGGTTGATAAGCGCTGGGCTGGTCTAAATCCCTGACTATAAGAAAGCACAGACTAAGACCCAGAGTTGACACAAGTTCAAGCCACTTTTAGCAGAGAGATTACTAGAAACCAGGTTTCAAACTCATTGTCTATGGCAACAAAAAGTTCAATGAGCTTTGAAGAGAGAGACAGGAGCACAAAACAGGACTCTTTCAATCAAAACCCACCTGGGATCAGGGCAGCCACCCTGTCTGGGTGAGCTAAACTGAGATTCCTCCACCTCCACCCCCACTTCCGTTTTAGAACAAGGGTCACTGCCACAAAGAGAGCTGAACTTGTAGACAGGGTTTGGATTTGAGTCAGAACAATTTGGTTTTAAGGCTCAGAAATCTTTGAAGCATCCAGGCTTGGTTAGAGGTTAAAAGATCATGAGGCCACCCAGCAGCCCTTGGTTTTGTAGAGTTTGGGAAAACAGCTCAGTTGCATTAGAAATTTCTCAGGGAAAACCTCTAGGACAGAGAAGGAATATTTACTAAGTGGAAGAAGCATTTGCTGAAGACCTTTCTAACCCATTTCGGAGAGTTTCAACTCAATAAACCAGCAAACACATGTGTCACAACTTTGTTCTTTCTGTGATTAAAGCCTTGAGTTTTTTGTGAAAAGTGAAATGCCAAGAAAGTGAGCTCACTCATGTTGGTGAGAGAAGCAAGGTTCTGGGACATCTAGGTGGGAGGAGTGGGAGAAATAAGTTAGCATTACTATGAGGATCCCAAATTAAAATTCTGGGTTAATTTATTTTTTAGGAGTATATGGTATTAACTGGCTGGATAAATGTCACACTCAGTCTTCAGCTTGTTCAGCTTCATGCCCTGGGATGGGGGTGGGCAGGCCTGACAGCAGCGTGGAGCTTGAGAATCTCCTCTGAAGCTGTTTACTCACCGCCCGTCCCCCAACACACAGGCAGCCTGCATTCCTGAGGAGCACTTTATTTTGTTATAATTAATTTTAATTGGAAGCTCATTACTTTACAGTATTGTCATGGTTTTTGCCATACATTGACATGAATCAGCCATGGGTGTACATGTGTCCCCCATCCTGAACCCCCCTCCTTCCTCCCTCCCCATCCCATCACTCAGGGTCATCCCAGTGCACCAGCCCTGAGCGCCCTGTCTCATGCATTGAACCTAGCCTGGCAATCTATTTGACGTGGTAATATACATGTTTCAATGCTATTCTCTCAAGTCATCCCACTCTCGCCTTCTCCCACAGAGTCCAAAAATCTGTTCTTTACATCTGTGTCTCTTTTGCTGTCTTGCATATAGGGTCATCTGAGGAGCACTTTAAAATCTGCCCAGCAGATGAAAACCTGTGCATGTAAGCACTTCCACTTACCACATCACTCTGTTTGATGCCTCCCCAATTCTATGTAATTATTTTATATTGTTAAGTTAATCATGTTCCCATTATGGCTTGCAGTTGTAATTATCTTTTATTTTTTGTCTGGCTATTGATTGTGAAAACTGATAAACATCTTTTACTACTGTGATTATGTAACTATTACTCAATACCACTGGTCAAAAGAAAAATAATAGAATTCTGTATCACCAAAACTAGGATTTAACAGAAAAACCTGTAATCACTTTTTAAGACCCAGGTGCATATCAGAATTATCTAGAAATTTTCTGAAAAATGCAAATGCCCAGGTATTGGCATTTTTTTCTCCAGAGCACCAGCTATGTTTCTGATGAGTATTTATGTTCAAAAACAACTGGACTATATGATGATCTTTTACTTTTATCTAGTTTGTTTCACTTTTCCTATTTTATATTCAGTGCTCCCAATTCATTCAGTTTATGTTTTCCAATTTCTCCATCTTTTTTTTTCCTTGTTGTTCTTTATCAAGCTTAGTAGAAAAGCTTATATATATATGAATATGTATAATATATATATTTTAGAAAATTTATGCATTTTTGCCTAACTAAAACCTTTATGACATTTTGATTTCACTTGTTTGGCTTAATATGAATAGAATGCTGGATTTCTAATTTTAAAAAATATATGCAACATATGCTATGTATAGCACTGGGAACTATAGTCAGTATCTTGTAATAGCCTATAATGGAAAATAATTTTAAAAATAATATGTGTATATGTATAACTGAATCACCTTGCTGTGCACCTGAAACATTGTAAGTCAGCTATACTTCAGTGAAATATATATATTAAGAAAAACAGAAATCTACCCAGGGCTTCAGAACCCTACACACGCATGCATTCATTTAACATATATTATTGAGCACTCGCCATGGGCCAGGCCTCCCCATCTGTGATTACTCACTGAGTGTGTTCCATGATGCCCCGTGCAGTTTCTCTATGAGGTATGTAGGACTGTACCCTGTTCACTCCCTCACTCCCCCACAGAAACTTGCGGCCTACCTTGGGTTGTGAAACATTCAGTAAACTGAGCCTGGAAGGCAAATGGGAAAAGGCTGGGATTTGTGGCCAGGTTGGCCCAGTGGAAATCCTAACACTGGGGCTATTGGCAATAACCAGCTGGTTGATCTTGGGTAGGTGGTTAACTTCTCTGAGCCTCAGCTAATTTGAAAATGGAGAATAATAAAAATACATTCCTCACAGGGTTATTTAGTTAAGAGGACTTAAAGATACAGAGATCACCAATATTAGGTAAATACACAGAGGCCACAACATCAGGTAAAAGCTTTTAAGATTCAGCACAGTTTTTGTTTTTACTTTCATTTTAATACTTTTCAAAGTAAAGGCTGTACACAATTATAACAGAAACACTTACACAGCACTTACTTTGTACCAGACATTATCCCAAGTATTTTGCATAGATTAAATTAGTTCACTCTAAAAACAACTTCCTGAGGAAAGCACAATTATTATACTAATTTTCAACAAAAGATGTAACTGAGGCACAGAGAGGTTAAGTGATCAAAGTCACACAATCAGTAAGTGGCAGTATGAGGCTTCAAATCATGTTCATATGCATAGTTCAAGAAACTCAAAATATTCTACAAGATGTTTATGAAAAACAGCCACCATCTGCATTCCCTTCCCTGCCTTTCCCACTCTATATATTCAACTAACATGCTTGTAGAAGATGAGGATGTCTTTTACCACTACTAGAAACCACCACATACCTGACACTCGACGTTTTCCCTCTTCCATCCTTTCAATATCATTTCTAATTAGATTAATATTCAACGTTTACATTTTTATCATCTGTAATACTATTACAGGCAGGCCACGCAGTATGGTTTCTCATTCCTCCTTTTACAACTAGTAACTAGAATTCATACTTGTCTTAGTTTTCTTAGTATCTATACATCTTTCACTAATCCATTACCAAACTCTCCACCCTGTTAATCTCCACTCCTATTTAAACACATCAGAAGTCTATCAATCCCTTGAACACAACTTTCCCAGAGTCTTTCTGTTCCAGTCTGCACAGGATGCCTCTAGTTCTGCTGCACAGATATCTTAGGCATTCCTTTCATCACCTCTGTAAATACATTTGCTTCTTACTTGGGCTAGGTCACCTGGGTTCTTTAAATTTTGATAAATTCTTTAAATTTTCATTTGTGGTTTTTGTATCCTACTGAAGAAATATTTGCCTACTCCAGAGTTGTGAAATTTTTTCTCTTAAGTTTTCTTCTAGATAAAAGCTTTATAATTTAAGCTTTTATGTTTAGGTCTGGGATCCATTTCTGGTACTTTTTGTGCATCGTGGAAGGTTAGGGATTGTTTCCATATAGATATCCAGTTGATACAGCATCATTTCCTGAAAGGATTTTCCTTTTCCCCACTGAAATACCTCAGACACTTTGTCAAAAATCGCTGACTACAGAACTTCCCTGGTGGCACAGTGGTCCGTTGGTACGGTGGTGCCAATGCAGAGGACACAGGTTCGATCCCTGGCCCGGGAAGATTCCACATGCCACAGAGCAACTAAGCCCGTGCACCACAACCACCGAGCCTGAGGGCTGCAACAGCTCCAGCCCGCACACCTAGAGCCTGTACTCCGCACCAAGAGAAGCCCACACACCTAGAGCCAGGACTCTGCAACTCGGTGCTCCAATGAGAAGCCCGCACACCGCAAAGAAGAGTAGCCCCTGCTCACAGCAACTAAAGAAAGCCCATGTGCGGCAATGAAGTCCTAGCGCAGCCATAAATAAATAAATAATCTGTTTTAAAAAAGAAAAGAAAGAAAAAGAGAGCAATCTTTTAAAAAAGTCAATTTACTATACATGTTTGGGTCTGTAACAACTCTCTTATTATCTTCTATTGACCAATATATCTATCCTTATGCCAATACCAAGAATGTTTTGCTAACTGTAACTTTATAGTACGTCTTCAAATTAAGTAGTGTAAGACTTCCTTCTTTGTCCTTTTCAAAACTGTTTTGGCCATTCTAGCTCTTTTGCATTACACTATAAACTTTAGAATCAGCTTGATTATGATTGCATTGAATTTACAGGTTTGGAGAAATAGATGTCTCAGAAATATTAAGTCTTCCAGTTCATGAACATGCCATGCCTCTCCATTTATTTAGGTCTCCTTTACTTTATCTTAGCAGTGTTTCATAGTTTTTAGTATACAAGTCTCACATAAATCTTGGAAAATATGTCCCTGAATATTTCATGTGTTTTTTTGAAACAATAAACTTTAGCTTTTTGAGCAGTTTTAGATTCATGGCAAAATACAAGTACAGCGAGTTCCCATATACCCCACCCCCACATGCACACAACCGCCCCCATCTGAGTATTCCCCCCTACCTAAGTATTTTTTATGTTACTGTAGTGTTAGTCGCTCACTCCTGTCCGACTCTTTAGACCCCACAGACTGTAGCCTGGCAGGCTTCTCTGTACATGCAATTTCCCATGCAAGAATCCAGGAGTGGGTTGCCATTCCCTTCTCCAGGGAATCTTCCCAACCCAGGTCTCTCACAAGTGGATTCTTTACCACCTGAGCCACCAGGGAAGCCCTATGTTATGATAAGTGGTATTTTAAATTTTTCATCTCCAATTATTCATTGCTGGTATAAAGAAAAATAATTTTTATATATTGACTTTGTATCCTGTGAACTTTACATTAGTTCTAACAGCTTTTCTATAGAATCAGAATTTTCTAGATAATTAACCATGTCATCTGCAAATAATATTATTTTATTTCTTCTTTGCCAGTCTCTATGTCTTGCCTTATCACCCTGGATAGGATCTTCACAACAATATTAAAAAGTAAGTAGTGGGAAAAAAGAGCAGTGGTGGACCTTCCAGGTGGTACAGTAGATAAGAATTTGCCTGCCAGTGCAAGGGATACAGGTTCAATCCCTGGTCTGGGAAGATTTCATATGCCGTGGAGCAACTAAGCCCGAGAACTACGACTACTGAACCTGCACACTGCAACTACTGAAGCCAGTGTCCTAGGGCCTGTGCTTCACAACAAGAGAAGCCACCACAATGAGAAGCCCGTATACCACAATAAAGAGTAGCCCTTGTTCGCCACAACTAGCGAAAGCGCCACGTGCAGCAATGAAGACCCAGCTCAACCAAAAACAAATAAACTATTAAAAGAAAAAGGAAGAACAGTGGTGAAAGCATTAGATCTTAGAAGGAAAATAGTCTTTCACCATTAAGAATAAAATGTAGGTTTTCATGGAAAACCTTTATCAAGTTGAAGAAGTTCCCTGGTATTCAGTTTACTGGAAGATTTTCATAATGGATGTTGAATTTTGCCAAAAGGCTTTCATGCATATCTATAAAGATATGTTTTCTTTATTTCTGCTAATGTAAATTATACTTATTGATACTTAAATGTTAAATTAACCTTGCATCCCTGGGATAAGTCCTACTGAATCATGACATATTTACCTTTTATTAATAATATATTGCTGTTTAATAGTTTGTTAAAGATTTTTGCCTATTCCTAAGGCAATGGCACCCCACTCCAGTACTCTTGCCTGGAAAATCCCATGGACAGAGGAGCCTGGTAGGCTGCAGTCCATGGGGTCACTAAGAGTCGGACATGACTGAGCGACTTTACTTTCACTTTTCATTTTCATGCATTGGAGAAGGAAATAGCAACCCACTCCAGTGTTCCTGCCTGGAGAATCCCAGGGACGAGGGAGCCTGGTGGGCTGCCGTCTATGGGGTCACAGAGTCAGACACGACTGAAGTGACTTAGCAGCAGCAGCAGCAAGGGACATTGCTTTATAATTTTTTTCTTATAATGTCTTTGTCTGGTTTAATATCAGTCTCATAAAATGAACTGGAAAGTATACTATCCAATTCTATTTTCTGAAAGTTCTTCAGGGCTAAAGGATTGGTATTATCTCTTAAATTTTTGGCAGAATTCACCAATAATACCATCTGGACCTAGGAGTTTTCTTTGTGAAAACATTTCTTAATATGAATTTCATCACTTTCATTGATATATGGATATTCAGAAATGTTTCTCCTTGAGTCAGTATTGGAAAACTGTCTTCCAAGGAGTTTTTCCATTTCATCTAAGCTGTCAAACATATTTGCACAGTTATTCATAATATCTTTTTATTATCTCCTTAATTAACACAGGGTTTTAGTAGTGTTTTCTCTTTTTCTGAAAGATACTGGAAATTTGTCTTTTTTCTTGATCATTCTATGTAGCAACTTGATTTTTTTAAAAAACTAAATTAATTTCATTAATTTTCTTTCTTTTTCTGTTTTCTGACTTTTATTATTTCCTTCCTTCCACTCCCTTTGGACTCAAATTGCTTCTTTTCTCCTAATTTCTTAAGGTGAAAGCCTCAGTCACCGATTGGAGAACTTTCTTCTTTTCTAAGCTGTACATATCTACTAAGCTGTATCCCATGAATTCTGAAAAGTTTCTTCATCATCATTCAAAATATTTTAAAATTTCTTTAGTGATTTCTAATTTGATCCTTACATTGTTTAAAGATATGCTATTTTTACCAAATATCTGTTAATAATTTTAAATTCCATTCTTATTAGAAAACATACTCTGTATGATTTTAATGTTTTACATTTATTGAGACTTGTTTTATAATTCATAACATGGCATAATGCTGTTGCTGAGCAGAGTGTTCTGTAAATGTCAGTTGGATCATGTTGGTTGATAGTATTATTAATATCATCCAAATCCCTACTGATATTGTCAGTTTATCCTATTATTTACTAAAGGAGGAATGTTGAAACCTCTAACAATAATAGTCGGTTTGTTAATTTCTTTATCAGTTTTTGTTGCATGTATTTTGAAACTTTGTTATTGGATGTACACACATTTAGAATTGTTATGTCCTCCTGATGGACTGTACTCTCAACTACTATGAAATGACCTTCTTTATTCTATATGAAATTTCTTGTTCTAAGATATCCTTTGCTATTAATATAGTCATGCTAGCTCTTTTCTGATTGGTGTTTGCATGGTATAACTTCCATCCTTTTACTTTTAATCTACCTGTGTATTTATATTTAAGGTAGATTCCCTCTAGGCAGAGCACAGTCGGGTTTTGATTTTTATCCTAACTGGATGAAAGTCTACCTCTGCCTTATAATTGGGGTGTTTAAACCCTTTATATTTGATAACAATAATTAATATGGTTGGGTTTAAGTCTATCATCTTCATATTTGTTTTTTATTTTGTCCTGTTTTCCCTTTTTGCCTGCCTAACTTTATATTAAGTATTTTTAGCACTCCAATTTATCTCCAATACTGATTTATCAGCTATAGTTCTCTGTTTTTCCTTTTTGGTTTGGGGTTTTGTTTTTGCTTTATTTATTTTTTTAGTGAGTGCTCTAGGGTTTGAAATATGCATATTTTATCTATCACATTGCACCTTCAAATAATATCACTTGAAATACAATGCAAAAACCTAATAATAAACTTTATAACTATCATCTCATTCCTTCCATCTGTACTACTATTGTCATACATTTCACGTCTATATATCATCTAAACCCTGGCATGCATATAATTTTTGCTTTAAATAGTCAACTGTATTTTAAATAAAAATTTTAATGAGAAGGAAGATAGTCTTTTATATTTACTCACATTTATGCCATTTCAAGTACTCTTCATTCCTTTGTGCAGATCCACATTTCTACCTGATTTTTTTCTTTCTGCCTGAATAACTTAATATTTCTCATACAGCAGCATATTTATAAATTAGTTCAACTTTATTTGTTGGAAAAAAACTATTGTTTTGCCTTCAGTTTTGTTTTTATTGTTGTTTGTTTGGGGTTTTTATTGGCCACACCATGTGGTTTGTAGGATGTTAGTTGCCCAACCAAGGATTGAACTTGGGCCCTGGCAGCAAAAGCACTGAGTCATAACTACTGGACCACCAGGGAACTCCCTTGCCTTCACTTTTGAAGAATGCTTTCACTTATTTCCAAGCTATCATTTTCTTTTAGTGCACTAAAGATGCCATTCTATTGTCTCTCGCTTGCATAGCTGGAGACAATAAGTCTACAGTGATCCTTACCTTTGGTTTTCTGTACATACTGTCTTTCTTCCCTCTAGCTGCTTTTAAGATTTCTCTATTTATCATTGGTTTTCAGCAACTTGATTATGATGGGGTTTGGTGTGAGTTTCAGGGTTTGCAGTTTTATCCTGCTTGGGATTCACCAAGCTTCTTAGATCACTGTCTTAGCATTTTTATCAAATTTAGAAAGGTTTTCACCATTGTTTCTTAGTATTATTTCTTGGTATTCAGAAAAGATTTAACATTTCTGGAGCTCTTTTTCTGCATAACTGTCTCTTGCATGGAATTCTTCCTCACAACTTTTATCTGCTTCAACCTCCCTGACCTCCAATCTCTGTCCCCTCCAGTCAGTGAGACCACTGTGCTATACTTGCGACCCCCCCGACCCTGCTCCATGATCCAGAATGTACCTCTAGGTAAAAGCCTAGGTGACAACAGAGCTCACTTCATTTGTCTCTCTTCCCTCAGGTATCACAATCCTGTACTACTTTTAGTCCAACATCAGAAAACAGGTGTTTCAAACTTTTTGTACAGTTTCTGGTTGTTTACAGTGGCAGGGTAAATGTGATCCCTATTACTCTACGATAGATTAAAGCAGAAGTACACTTATCCTTTTTAAAAATCCATTTACTAACAATTTTGAGGAAGTAGTGGAAAGTAAACATGAGTTCAATCTACCACAGTTAGCTGTAAATTCACTTTAATTTTTAAAATTATAAACAAGACATAATAGTTTTTAAATTAATAACTATCCCAAAACAGAAGGATAAAAACTGTTTCCAACTTTTCACTGGATAGTCAAAGTATCTATACAGTCTAAATGAGTCATAAGTCATTTTCTTTACTAACTTTCAGAAGGATCTCCTGATTAAAAAGAATTGTGCCCAAAGCTTATTCTGCTTTCTCTCCAAACACAACACTTACCACCATTAATTATCTAAGCTTAAGCTGGTTATTCAAGTGTCTTCATGGCAATGTAACTTGTATGATTTTGCTCTAAGAAGTACAATTTTGAACAATATTTTTGTAGTTCTGGTCTCCTCTCTACCTTTACTGACAAAATTAATCAGTTTCCTATACTTACTCTGGAAAATATCATTTGATTTAACAGAGAAGTAACCATACTTTGTTTTAAAATTGTGGGGAGTTCCCCAGTACCTAGTTGTTAGGATTCTGGACTTTCACTGCATTGCCCAGGATCAGTCCCTGGGTGGGTAACTGAGATCCCACAAGCCAAGTGAACTGCCAAAAAAAGAAAAAAATGTTTCAAAGTTTTATGGTTTTGTCCCACCATAGGACAGAGTATCACAAGAAAGAATACCCTTAGGGATCATTACAATAAAATCCAATAAAGTCCACTTTTCAAACATTCAGCACTATTATTTCTTATTTGAACTTCTCATTTTCAGCTATGATGCCAAGTCAACAGTCCTATAAATTATTTTGTCCCCTAGCTCATAAAGATTCATGGTGTATATTCAAACTGTAGCCCTATTCAACATTTACACTTACAGAGTTATTTTATATTGCACTATTTCATCATTAATTTTACTCTTCAATGAACTACTTTTGTATCATGACAAATTTAATGCAACACAATAGTAACAGTAAAAATACAGGTTTTTACAATTAAGAATTTTAACACTATCCTGACATGAAACACATTATCCCAAATAATCTAGAGTTGATAACTGAAATTAACCAATGCAGTCCCTGCAGTGAATAAAAAGAAACAATTATTAAGAAGGTAACATGGCAACCCCTCTAGTACTCTTGCCTGGAGAATCCCTTGGACAGAGGAATCTGGCTGGCTACAGCCCATGGGGTCACAGAGTCAAACACTACCGAGCAACTGACACACACACAAAATTGAGGAGATACCTGATGATGCAAGTGTACACTTTATCTACTCTCCCACCTCCTGCAGGAAGCAGGATAGGACAGGCAGCACCTGGGAGGCAGGATGGCTCACCCCCACCCCTCCATCCCTTCTGGAAGTCTTGGGGCCTCAGTGCCTACAACAGCTGGCCTTGGGCAAATAAAAGACTAAGTTGTTTACTGGCAAAAAAAAAAAAAAAAGGAAGAAGGTAACAGAACTTCCTGCTCACTTCACATTCTAATAAGGTTATGCTCAAAATTCTTCAAGCTAGTCTTCAACAACAGTACATGAACCAAGAACTTCCAGATGTTCAAGCTGGGTTTAGGAAAGGCAGAGGAACCAGAGATCAAATTGCCAATTTTTGTTGGATCATGGAGAAAGCATGGGAGTTCCAGAAAAACATCTACTTCTGCTTCATTGACAATGCTAAAGCCTTTGACTTGTGTAGATCACAACAAACTGTGGAAAATTCAAGAGATGAGAATACTAGACCACCTTACCTGTCTCCTAAGAAACTTGTATGTGGGTCAAGAAGCAACTTTTAGAACTGGATATGGAAAAACTGACTGGTACAAAATTTGGAAAGGAGTACAACAAGGCTGTATATTGTCACCCTGCTTAACTTCTATGCAGTGTACATCATGCCAAGTGCTGGTCTGGATAAATCACAAGCTGGAATCAAGATTTCTGGGAGAAATATCAATAACCTCAGATATGCAGATTACCTCTCTAATGGCAGAAAGCAAGGAGGAACTAAAGAGCCTCCTGTGACAGTGAAAGAGGAAAGTGAAAAGGCGGGTTTAAAGTCAACATTCAAAAGACTAGACATTAAAAAACTAAACATTAATATGATGGCATCTGTTCCCATCACTTCACAGCAAATAGAAAGGGAAAAAGTGGAAGCCATGATAGATTTTATTCTCTTGGGCCCCCCAATCACTGCGGACAGTGATGGCAGCCATGAATTAAAAGATGCTTGCTTCCTGGAAGGAAAGCTATGACAAACCTAGACAGCATATTCAAAGCAGAGACATCACTTTGCTGATAATGGTCTGTATAGTTGAAGCTATGGATTTTCCAATAGTCAAGTACACATGTGAAAATTGGACCAAAAACAAGGTGGAGCACTGAAGAATTGATGCTCTTAAATTGTGATACTGGAGAAGATGCTTGAGAGTCCCTTCAATAGCAGGGAGATCAAACCAGTCAATCCTAAAGGAAATCTACCCTGAATATTCATTGGAAGGACTGATGCTGAAGCTCCAATACTTGGGCCACCTGAGGCAAACAGCCAACTCACTGGAAAAAACTCTGATGCTGGGAAAGATTGAGGGCAGGAGAAGTGGGTGGCAGAGGATGAGACGGGTAGATAGTATCACTGACCCAACGGACATGAGTTTGAGCAAACTCAGGGAGACGGTGGAGGACAGAGGAGCCTGGCATGCTGCAGTCCATGGAGTAACAAAAGGTTGGACATGACTTAGTGACTGAACAACAGCAACAAATAAAAATTCTATGGAAATTTCAGCTAATCTTACATTTTAAACTAGTTAAGTGTATGTGAACAAAATTGGCCCATCAGTTTTTCCTCTAAAACCATCAAATCACTTGCAAATTCCTTGACAGATCACCAGAGTTTGTGGACTACCTTTGAGAAACTCTGTTTTAAGAATAGGCATTCATCTCTCTCATCAATGGAAGTACTTATTGATTATCAGTGCTTCACAAAAAGATGATATTTAATACCCATATAATACATTTTTAAACAATATTTTTTAGTTTTGTACATGTTAAGCTATTCTAAACTCTGAGGTTACAGTGGTGAAAAAGATGGGTATTGTCTTTCTCTCTACTGGAAAGAAGCAGACAATATAAAGAAAACAGGTAAGTTCATAAAATGTTAATGATAGAAATAGTGTAGTGAGATAAAGTGTGACTTGAGGAGAGCAGGAGCTAATTTAGATAGTGTTCCAGGAAGATCTCACTAAGAAGGCCACAGCTGAAAAGAATGCTGAAATGAGAAGGAAGCAAGCACTGAGGAACTGAAAACACACTAGGCAGAAGACCCAGAGAGAGAAAAGAACCTGGGGCAGCGGTAGTGGTTTGGCCTTTGGGGGGAACAGAGAGAAGGCTGAGGGGCCTGAAGCAGAATGAGCAAGAGAAATGAGAGGATGAGAAGAGGCTGGGAAAACACTCAAGTGCCAGATTAGCAGAGCCTTCTGGGCTATGGTGAGTTTGGGAAGCTACTAGAAGACTGCAAGCGAAAGAACGACAGGGGCTAATTTATCTATACAAGTTCGCCGGATGCTCCACAGAGTATGAAAAAGTTGGAGAGAAGCAGAGCAAAAGAAAACTCTTGAGAGTCCCTTGAAATGAAAGGAAATCAAACCAATCAATCCCAAAGGAAATCAACCCTGAGTATTCATTGGAAGGACTGATGCTGAAGCTGAAGCTCCAATATTTTGTCCACCTGATGCGAAGACTAACTCATTGGAAAAGACCCTGATGCTGGAAAAGATTGAGGGCAGGAGGAGAAGGGGCCAACAGAGGATGAGATGGTTGGATGGCATCATCGATTCGATCTGAGCAAACTCCAGGAGATAGCAAAGAACAAGGAAGCCTGGCATGCTGCAGTCCATGGGGTTGCAAGGAGTCAGACACAACTGAGTGACTAAACAATGACAAAGAGCAAGAGCAAGGAGACCAGTTACAAGGATATTTAATAATTCAAGCAAGAGGTGACTAGGGTGGAAGCAGTAGAGATGGACAGAACTAAATGAATTTAGGAAGTATTTTTCGTATAGAATGGGTAAGACTTGCCAATGCATTGAATGAATTAATGAATGACATAATGTCACTAAAATAGGAGATCCACAGGAGAAAGGTCAGCATGCACTGTAGAAGTTAAGGAAAGCTTTTGGGAGGAGGCAGATGAGAGCTGGGCTGGAGAGATGATCTAGCTATGGCTAAGAAGTAAAGACATAGGGATCCAACTGCAGACAAACCAATGAAGCGGGACTGAGTTTCTGTGTGCTTGGAGACTCATGAGTTGCCAGCTTTGTGAAGGAGTTGACTGTCGAGGAACAAGCAGGATAGAAGTGTACAATGGGATGGGAAGGGGTTGAATCATGGAGTATTTGGATAGCCCAGAAGGATGAACTTTATGCCTACACCTGACACAATCCCCAGGACAGCTGTACCTTAGGCTTCCTACCAAGCAGACTGCCAATGAGCCCTTTATCAAGTTCCATGCCTGGATCCAGGCACCCTTCTTACTGCCTCTCAGGAAAGGCCCAGAGTACTCACTGGTGACATCAGGGTGACCTGTGAGTCAGCAGGCTGGGAGCTGGAACAAGTCCCTGGTACATTTACTGTCCCTGACAGGTATGGCACACCTAACACTCTATAAACGCCTCAGATAACAAGTAAGTTATCCCATATATTCTAATCTAGAGGGGACCCAAAAACAACTCAGTGGCTAAATAGCTCTCGTGGAGGTCTGCTCACTCCCTTCAAGGAAACAACAGCTGCCTTTTACTCAGTTGTGTACAATGTGCAGCACAAGGTGCCAGGCACATTTCCCACATTAGCTCATTTAATAGGCGCAACATCCACCCTTTAGTGAGCTCATATCCGTATTTTACTGATGAGGAAATTGAAGGGCAGACAACTTAAGGTCACACTGTTAGCAAGACTCAGAGCCAGGACTCCTACCCAGAGTTGACTGACTCCAAAGCCCTCATCCTTTCATAATCCTAGAGCAATTTCATGGGCCAAAGCAACTAGAGTGTCAAACCTACCACTCTGGAGGGCAATTCAGCAGCTCTTTAGCTCGCCTTCCCACCTTAGCAGGAAGCTGTTTATCAGATTAACAACCCACCTGCTCCCACAGCAAAGAGCAGGGTCCTGAGGAAACAGAACTTGACTTGGCTGGAACTTCTGTAATGACAAAAGACACAGGGATACTTTGGGCCTCGGAGCAGGGAAGCAACTTTGAGCTTTTTCCCTCCCCAGGGGGAGACTAGGATGTGTCCTGTGACTTAAGTGTCAGCATTAAGTAATAAAAAGAACACAGAATTTGGAGCCAGACAGATGTGGGTTTGAGTTACAACACATCTGTGACCTTGGACAAACAACTTAGCCTCTCCATGTCTCAGTTGCTTCAGCTGAAGAATGGTTTAATGCCACCTCCCTCATGGGACTGTCTTGGGCATTAAATGAGATGGCATATTTAAGATGCTTTCTCCACAACTCAAGCAAGAGCTGCCCTTTTCTCTCTCTCTCTCAACTGGACAGGGCAGCCATTACTGGTCCCACTTGTCAGATGAACAAATTGAGACTCCAAAGATTGAGAAGCCTACTTAGAAGTAACTCACAAAATGAGGCCCTTTCCACTGCTTTCACCGCCCCCCCCCCGCTGGTTCCTCAAAAGCAGAAACAGCAAGCCCCCTAAACCTTGTAGTTTGGGCTTGAGTATATAGCTGCCTGGAGCCTCCTCTTATTCTTGCTCTCCTTTCCCGAATTCTTATCTCACCAGTTGCTTTGCACACAAATCAGACTGATCATCATAAAGCAATAGTTCACGGGCCGAATAGGAGGTAAACACAATTCTCTCCACAAGCAAGACAAACCCTCTCTGTTGGTGCAAAATCATGACTCACTCAAGACCTTTTATGAGGGCCAGATGCTGAGCATGTCTAAATTGCTACAAATTGCTTCCATGGTGTGTGTTGGTGGAGGGGAGGGGACCAACCAACATCTATATATATTTATACATTTACCAGGAAACGTGTTTATATTGTTTTCCAATCAGGATTTACCACAAGCCAGGAGTTTCACACCTAATGAACAGGCAAAACCCAGCCCATTGTCAACAGAGAAAAATCTATCTCAAATACAAAAGATTTTAAATCAAAATGGATGTTAGACAAGCAGGATTCCCAGGATTGCTGGGTAGCCAGGGCTGTCTCCAGCAGCTGACAGGGTGAGTGATAGCTGTTTCTGAGCTCAGACTTCATCCTGGAATCCTTAGAATCTTGACTTGGATAAGTCTTTTTAATCTTTAGAATTTTCCTCTTGAATAAAAATATTCCCCAACATTTCTTGGAGGCAGACAACCACATAGAACTTAGTTCCAGCCAATAGGATAAGCAGAAATGCTGTTTGGCAGCTTCTGGGAAATTTCCTTAAGATACACCCTAGATGTGCCCTCTGTCTCTTCCTCCCTATCCCTCATCCTCCTGCTTGGAACATGGATGAGATGCCTGGAGTTCATCTTGGACCATAATGATGAGGGCCACATCTGAAGGACAGCAGAATGAAGAGCTAGAAGTAGTCTGGATTCCTGAGTACTGTGGAGCCTGAACTGCCTACAAGAGACTTTTTTTATATGAGACAGAAATAAGTGTTATTCTGTTTAATCCACTGTCTTTCAGGTCTCTGTTACTCAGCACTGCTCACAGTAGAACTGAACATAACACAGTGCCCTAAACACACAAATCAGTTCTTCTTCTTGTCCTTGGTCTGTTTTCTTTCCTGACACCCTGAGGCTCCAGGCCAAGCTAGCCCTGTGCTTCATAGCCCCTAGCATGCTTAATTCCCACATCTTCCCCAGTCTCACTAAGTAATCTGACATTCTTTGGTAGCTGCTGCTGCTGCTAAGTAGCTTCAGTCGTGTCCGACTCTGTGCGACCCCGTAGACGGCAGCCCACCAGGCTCCCCCGTCCCTGGGATTCTCCAGGCAAGAACACTGGAGTGGGTTGCCATTTCCTTCTCCAGTGCATGAAAGTGAAAAGTGAAAGTGAAGTCGCTCAGTTGTGTCTGGCTCTTAGCGACCCCAGGGACTGCAGCCTACTAGGCTCCTCCGTCCATGGGATTTTCCAGGCAAGACTACTGGAGTGGGATGCCATTGCCTTCTCCTTCTTTGGTAGGGGGCTCAGTAGAAAATAAACATTAAAATTTATTAATGTAATAATTTTAACAATAAAATAATTTTATTCTATTGGAAAACAGTAGAAACGGAAATAAGGAAGCATTACATTTAAGCAATCAAAATAATGCCAGTGTGTCCACATCTGCCCCTTTGCCCAGCCCTCCCTATTTCTGTATTTAAAGCTTTTGAGGCCCAATAAAATAGTACATGTTGTCTGCAAAAGTAAATAAATAAATAAATTTTTATATATATATATATAAAACACACTTAGAGATCTATATAATAAGAAAGATACAGGACTTAAATGAAGCAAATGTATTAGAATATATAAAACAAGATCTAGACAATGGAAAATTATACTATGTTCTTGTACTGACCTACTAGTTTAAAAGGTCAGTTTCCTCAAATTATTACATCAAATTAGTTCCAATCAGAATACAAAACATATTCAATGGAATTTTATAAAATCAGCTTCAAATTTACATGAAGAATGACTGAAAATAGCCAAGAAAACTGTAAAAAAGATCAGTTAAAGAGTCTTGCCTTACCAGAACATATTATAGAGTCAAACAGAAATAGAAAAACAGTTCAGTTAAAAAAAAGAAAGAAAATCCACAATCAATAGCAATATTTATGAAAAGTTAACATTGTAATTCCCTGGCACGCCAGTGGTTAGGACTCTGTGCTTTCATTGCTGAGGCCCACGAATCAATTCCTGGTCAGGAAACTAAGATCCCGCAAGCTATGCGGCAAGACCAAAAACATAGAAAGTTAACACACGATATGTATGGAAATTCAGTTTGGTAGGAAGAGGATGGACTATTTAATAAATGATGCTAATACAACTGGTTTTCCATATGGGAGAAAGTAAAAAGGGACTCTAATCTTATACATTATTAAAAAGAAAAATATTCCACACAGATTAAAAAAATATAGAAGTAAAGAGCAGTAAAAGAGTGAAAACAACACATTGCAAGAAAACTTTGGAGACTACATTAAAACCTGAAGATGGGGAGACATTTCTAACAAAGAGTGGAAACCTAGAGACTCTAAAAAAGATAAAAGATTATTTTAACTATATAAATGTTTACAACTTTCATGCCATAAACAAAAGCTATAGAGAAATAGGTATCTGGGAAAATATTTATAAGACAGATTTAAAAGTTAATTTGGATTTTTTAAGTGGGAAAATATGATGCAAAATATGATACATTAAAATGACTCCAAGATCATTTGTATATATGGGTTTGTATGAATGTCTGCAAAGAATATATTGGGGTTCCAAGAAGTCCTCTATGAATAGCACCCCTCTCTCTTGCTCAAGGTTCTGAAAAAGTTGAAAGTAAACAAACAGTATATATGGGGACCAAAATGTCCTATTTTTAATGATGGAGGTAGAGTCCCTTTTACTGTATTCCACCCAGACCCTTAAGCTTCTTCACTATTAAACTCTGGGTTGCTCATAGCCAGGCTGAATACCTATATCTTTCCTCATTCAGTTACCTAGAAAAGGTGACTCTTCTGGTAACTCTCAAAATTTCTAGTTTCTCATTGATTCTTTGTTTTGGAGTACACTGTACCCCAATTCCTGAATTGATCACAGTATCAGAATGAGATCTACTGATTGAATTAAATAGTCAAGCTGTATATTGTCACCCATGCAAAGTACATCATGTGAAATGCTGGGCTGGATGAAGCACAAGCTGGAATCAAGATAGCTGGGAGAAATGTCAGTAACCTCAGATAGGCAGATGACACCACCCTAATCGCAGAAAGTGAAGAGGAACTAAAGAGCCTCTTGATGAAGGTAAAAGAGTAGAGTGAAAGAGCTAGCTTCAAACTCAACATTCAAAAAGCGAAGATCATAGGATCTGGTCCCATCACTTCATGGCAAATAGATGGGGGAAAAATGGAAACAATGACAGACTTTTATTTCCTTGGGCTCCCCAAGCATTGTGGACAGTGACTGCAGCCATGAAATTAAAAGATGCTTGCTCCCTGGAAGAAAAGCTATGACCAACCTAGACAGCATATTAAAAAGCAGAGATATCACTTTGAAAACAAAGGTCCATCTAGTCAAAGCCATGGTTTTTCCAGTAGTCAAGTACAGATGTGAGAGTTGGACCATAAAGAAGGCTGATCACAGAAGAATTGAAGCTTTCAAACTGTGCTACTGGATAAGACTCTTGAGAGTCCCCTGGACTGCACGGAGATCAAACCAATCAATCCTAAAGGAAATCAACCCTGAATATTCATTGCAAGGACTTATGCTGAAGCTGAAGTTTCAATACTTTAGCCACCTGATGTGAAGAGTCGACTCACTGGAAAAGACCCTGATATTGGGAAAGACTGAGGACAGGAGGAGAAGCAGGTGGCAGAGGATGAGATGGTTGCATAGCATCATCGATTCAACGGATATGAGTTTGAGCAAACTCCAATAAACAGTGAAGGACACAGAAGCCTGACGTGCTGCAGTCCATGGGGTTGCAAAGAGACAGACACAAATGAGTGACTGAACAACAAATCAAACCCATGCCTGGAGCTGGAGGAGGAGGGGTGTCAGTCACACTAACTGGGAGACTAACCTTAAGGGGGAAGTGAATTTCCCAAACAAGAAGTCCAAGAACGTCCTGTAAGAGACGAAGGGAAACAGAGCCCCCTACCCAGCAGAAGTGTGATCTCCCCAGCCTTGGAGAGCCAGTGACAGGCAAGCTGAGACCCGAAGAATGAAAAGGACTTAGCATCGGAAAGGAGGGGTTGAAGGCATTCGAGGCAGAGCAAACAGCATGTATAAAGCGTGCAGAAACTGCTAGTATTTCAGTACGTCTGGAGCACAGAGTGAGAGGAGCATTGACAAGAGATGATGTTGAACTAGTGTAGGCAGAGAGCAGACAAGGACTGTGAGCTTTTTGATGACTGTTGTTTTTCAGTTGCTAAGTCACATCCAATTCCTTGTGACCTCATGAACTTCAGCATGCCAGGCTCCTCTGCCCTCCACTATCTCCTGGAATTTGCTCAAATTCATGTCTATTGAGTCAGTGATGCTATCCAACCATCTCTTCCTCTGCCACTGCTTTCTCCTGCCTTCAATCTTTCCCAGCATCAGGGTCTTTTCCAGTGAATCGCCTCTTCACATCAGGTAGCCCAAGTATTGATGATGAGGACAAAATTTATATTTCTAGGCAGTCTACCACTGGCTTGAGATACACAGATATGGGATTGGGTTCAATTCCAATTCTCTCTCAATGGTTATGGGCAACTTCTCTGAGCTTCAGGGTGTTTTTCTTTTTTTTTAAACTATTTAATCCATAAAATGCAACTATTCCTAGCTCTCTCACAGAGTTATTGGAGGATTAAATGACAGGGTGTACGTATGGCGTCTGACATATAGATGGTCTGGATAAAAAGTAGCTGTCATTATTACTATCAGTGCCTCCCTCTCTCAGGCCTAGCATTCCTGCCCTCAAAGACCAAACAATAGGTAGGATCAGTAAACCCTGTAGACTGAAGGATTAGCATCCCCTGTGAATCACCTTTGCCCCTGAACACAGCTCCTTACTCCAGCGGTTCCTTAGCACCCTTGACCCTGTTCCCTGGTACCCTCCCAAATCTCAAGGTATTTCTAAAACTCAGCTATCAAAGGGCTGGGGCCCCAGACTCCTGAGCCTCCAGAGGTGACTCTGCTCCATAGATGTGCTCTGACTGGCAGTGAAATGACAATGCAACCAGGGCTAATCTGGACTGGGGAGGAGCCAAGAGGGAACTAAGGAGTCACAGCTGCCTGAGGGAGATCTGAGGAAAGCTGGGCTGGGTGAAGCTTCTCAGAGCCTTTGCAGGCCTTTTCTGGAAGATTAACTCCCTGCAGCAGGAACTCTAGAGCTTTAGCACCCCCTTTCAAAGCCCATGCAAGTGAAAAGGCTTACCATGTCTGAAAGTCTGGACTTTAGGTCTGTAACTCATATCTCCCCAGAGGCTGAAGGCCTTTCCATGTCTCTGTTCAGAGGCTGCTAGACACAGACTTCTTCCAGGCACTCCTGAAGGGTATAGGGTAGTGGCAGTTGTTGACTATACTGTATTTACTTGATCACCAATATGCAGTCTGTAAAAGCGTCCACTTTGAAGTCACACAGAACTGGGTCAGAAACTCAGCTATGCTCCTCACTCACGGTAAAACCTTGGGAAAAGTACTCTACCCCCAATCCTCAATTTTCTCATCTGTAAAATGGGAACAGTATTGCTAAGAAGATTAAATAACATATGAGAGGTGCTAGATATGATCCTTCATAAATATCAGTTCTTTTCCTTCCTTTGATGCTACGAAGCTCCTTTTCTCACTCTTGGATCCTTTTTCTTACACTTTAGCCCCTATCTTGTTTCCTATTTGTGCCGTGAACTGACCACCAGAAAGCTTCACAGTCTATTAGGAACAATTCTCTCCCCAACCCAAGGCACTTGCACTCAGGCAGTAATAAAAGCCACAATCACTCCATCATGTGAATTAAGCATTATGCCAGATCTTATGCCAAGGGTGGGGGGTACCGTGAAGAATAATGCACAATCTCCTCCTTAAGAATCTCTTCCCCAGTGGGAGAAAGCAGCAGAAAAGAGCTCACAATAGTACAGTGAGAGTGATAAAGGGGAAGCTACCCAGAGAGTCAGGGGGCATTTAAGGAGGAGATGACACATGCAGTAACTCTCTAAGGATGAGTAGGTATTCACTGGAAGAAAGACATAGAGGGAAGAGCAAAGGAAAGACCTGAGCAAAATCAAGGAGGGGACCTAGAACTTGGCTTGTGCAAAGAAATGGGCCGTTCTGGATTCCTGGACAATAAAGTAGCGTATAGCAGATGCCCAGTTAATATATGTTTTGGTGATGGGAAATACACCAAACTGTTCACCTAAACTGAGGCTGCAAATACGGAGGAAGTCTTTCAGCTGTTACTTTATATTCTACTATATTATTTGTTACAAGTACATATCAATTTTATAATTCAAAAATATACTTTTTAATGCAGAAAAAAGTTAATTTGGACTACAGTGCACAGAACAAGTTGGAGTGGGGTAAGTCCGAAGCAGGGAGACCAGTTGCAAGGCTATTTCAGGGGTCAATATGCTAAACCAGAGAAGTAGCTGTGGGGATGGGGAGAAAGAAAAGTCAGGAGTATCAACACTGTACAGCTGTGTGGGTGGTGGTACCTGTACTGAAAAAGGGACCATGAGTAAAAATTAATCTCAGTAAGGAGGGCAGGAGAGGTAGAGAGATAAGGAGAGCAATTTTGTCCTTGTGGACATGGAGGTACCCATCAGATATCCAAGTGGAGCTGCCCAGCTGGTGACCTGGATATACGGGCCTGATGTTTAGGGAAAGACAGAGAGGAAGGAGGTATGATGGTGAGAAATAGCAGCATGTAAATCATTAAAGCCATGGGGACAGATGACATCTATCTATCCCCAGAAAGAGTACAACACAGATGAAAAAGAGGGGCTCCAGGGTGGACACCAGCCTTAAAATCAGGGAGAGAAAGAACTCATGAAGGTGTCAGTGAAGGAACAGCTAGAGGATTAAGAAGAAAATAAAGAGGTCCGAAGCCTTAGAGGAAAAACAGTTTGGAAGAGATGAATAATAGTGTCAAACGGTTCTGAGAGGTCAAGGAAGATGAAGACTCAAAAGTGACCTTGACATGCATGCCCACCAAGATCTCTAGGTTTCCGGGGAGGTGCCACTCAGAACGATCCTAGACAGGAAGGGCAGGCTATGGAGCCTCCATCCTGCTTATGGCTGTATCTGAGCTGACTTTCGCCCTTTGCTTTCTAGCCCCAATAGTGCAGGACCCAAACCTTGTCACTGCATTGTCTCTAAGCCTGGCCTGTTATAGTCTGAGTTTTATAAAATCTCCTTAAATGGAATGGCCTGCAAACCATGAGTAGAGCATACGAAACACACCTGGGCATCCCGGGAAAGGCACCAGTCCTGGTGCATCTCTAATTCTTCCTTTGATCCTGAGCAAGCCATAGTTCCTTAATGTGCCTCCGTTTTCCCATCAGTAACTTAAGAGGCTCAGAAGGGATCATCTTTAAGGTGTCCTTCCAACCCTCACATTCCATGATCCAATAAGCCACGTGAAGAGACAGACTCTTGCTTTGCTTTTCCTGGGCAGAGACCTTTTGAAAATCTGGCTTTCTGAAGTAAAAAGTTTGTTCAGAAATCACAGGCTGTGTGTTAATTAGCCGTGGGTAAGAAAGCATAAGCCCGCCAGAGTGACTCCCTTACCCTGCATCCAAGTGTAGGACCTACAGTCATGTAGATTTCAAACACAATGAAGAAAGGAGATCACACTGAATTGATGTCTGACTTCAGAGAAAGCCCTGCTCTTTAAGCCCTTCTTTCGTGTCAGTGTCCAATGCAGGACAGCATAAGAGGGGTGACTATGCCCAGCTTCAAATCCCTACTTATGAGTTGCATTGCCTCAGGCAAATCATCTAGCCTTTCTGTATATTGCCTTTATCTGCTGTAAAATAAGGATAATAAGCACTTCATAAGGTTGATATGATGATTAAATGAGTTAATATTTATAAAGCATGTAGAACAGCACCTGGTACTGTGTTAAGAAACATAACACACATGATTGTTAAATAATAATCATACATACATACATGCATGCATAAACTGGCTCACTCTCTCTGCTCTGTAATCCAGGATGTCAGCTTCACCTTCTAAACACAGTCAAGCAGTTCTAACCTACCCTGTCATGCTAGCAAAATGCATAAACAACTCTACCTTAAATCTTTACACTATAACATGTAAGGGAAGAGAAACACATCTTCTAACACCTGTTACAGAACAAAAATAAAGCTTTTATTTATTTATTTAAAGTGCGCTTATAATTGGGGACTGTGGTCAATAAGGATCTACCCCTTCAGCAGGGATTAGGTCAGTCCCACTCAAACCTACAGCTCAGGAGTAAGGCAATGGAGAGGTTCCCAGAGGAAGATCAGAGTATGATTTGATTAAGGGAAGGAAGATGTTTTGTACAAGTCTCTACTAGATGACAAGTATCATGCTATACCGCAGGGATATAGTCCTCGAAGTCACAATTCCTGCCCTCCAGCAATTCACAGCTTATAGGAGGAGACAGTTATAACACAGCACAAGAAAATACACACAAACATGAGTATAGAGAAGGGTGACCTTAGTCAGCCAGGCCAAGGGACAAAGACACATTAAAGAGTGCGGGGTGGGAGGTTGTCAAAGAGCTCCCTAAAAGAGGTGAATTTTGAAGGATAAGCAGAACTTCATCAAGTGAAGAAGGGGAGAAGGAATTTCTAAGCACAGAGAACAACATGATCAAAGGCATAGTAAAAACAATTAGTTCAGGATGACTGGTAAATAAAGTATGTGTATGGATGGGGAGAGTAAGCTGTCAGGGAAGAGTGGTGAAATGTGAGGATGGAGAGGCCAGCAGACCCCACTTCAGGTCAGATTTATGCTGAGATCTATGTGGCAATGGCAGGAACTCAGTAGCTGAAAATCTAGGGTGAGGGTAAAGTAAAAGATCAGGCAGAAGAAAAGCAACCAGGAAAATGTGTTACCAGAAAAGTTAAAGGACTCAGGTAAGATAGAAGACAAAAACATTTTTAAATGAAAATGACAGAAAGCGGTAGTTGCTGCAAAGAGATTAGGCTGGATAAAGTCTGGGAAGACTTGTGATTAGTAATTGATGTTGACCTTAACCTCTGACAGAGCAGCTTCAGTGATGGTGGAAGGACCAGGATTACCTGGAAGTTAGTGAATGGGAGTTAAAAGTTGAAAGAATGACAGTACACTATTCTTTCAAAAATGTTTACATTTTGCAATAAATACACACTCAGGAACTTCCCTTCAGAAATTTATGCTAAAGAAAAAAATGGGAATATGTGAAAAGACTTATTTGTTAAGGTTGTACTGTAATGTTAATTATAGCAAATAATGGAAAATAACACTATGATTATGGTTTAAAATGGCTAAATTACAATGCATCCATAAAATGGAAATGTTTATGAAAATTAAAAAATAACATAGAATACTCATTGACAGAAATGTCAACTTACAAAATAGAATACCCAGAATGCTTTCAATGTTGACATAAATGACTATTATAAAGGCATAGAAATAATACTGGGAGGATACAAGCCCAAATGTCAACACTGGTGATTACTTTCCAGAAGTGTGATTATGGATGTTTGAAATATGTTCATTATTTGTACTTCCCAATTTTTCTACTACTTTATTACTTTTATAATGAAAAAAAAAAAAAGAGCTTGCCCACAGTGAAAGGAGAAATAAATTAACTTCAAAGCAAATATGCTTAGGCTTCTCTAGGTTGGAGAATATTTGAGCTCACTTACAGTTGAAAGAAAAAGAAGAGGCAAGATTGAAGCTAGGGGAGAGGGAGAAGGAGACAGACCCTGAAAGATGAGGGGGTACGCAGGGATAAGGGCCCAAGGGACATGGGCTGTGGATGACAGAGGACCCAAAGGCAATGGAAAAGAGACGTGATCACGGAGGCACAATCACCTGCCACTCAGTGTGTGGAGAGCAGGGAGAAGATTAACGGGGTGGAGGAGAATGGAAGAGGTTTACTTACAACAGCTGCTGTGGGGAATTAGGAAATCAATTAACAATAAGTGAAGGGATTGTAAAGAGCCTCCAAGGGAGGGCCCAGCTGCCACAGAGGAGCAGGAATTGACCCCACTGTCAGTTAATTTATTAGCTACAGCTAAAGAGAAATATGTGGTCTGGGTCCATCCAATGCATATCCAAATAATATCCAGAAGATCTGACCCAGACTAAGTCCACCCACTAAGGACTATACTAATGTATTGGCGAATATAAGCCCATCTCTTCTAGTCTGGTCTCAGGCAGTTGTACATCTTCATTGTAATCATTATTAAAAAATAAATCAAAATAAAGGAAATGAGTAAAGTTAATAAAATGAAAAAGAGTTTAAGGAAAAGACACTTTATCAGCCAAAATGATGAAATGTTAAAAGATCACTAACACATGGAACCAAAATACACAGCCAGCTGCTTCCAGGACTGCTGGTGCTTGTTCAGTTCCTCAATGAATGAGTGCAAAACCTGTCCTAGTGTCTGATTATTTATAAATAGTCTCTGATAGGTAGATGATTACAAGATATCCCTGTCTCATATGGTATCAGACTTTCCTATCTGACTAGTATAATCATTACTATTCACCTTGAAGAGGAACTATCATCAAATTCAAGATTGTTAGACAACAAGCAAATCCTCATATTATATAGTTTGTGTTTTTTGGAATCACTTCTTGGACTGAAGGAAAGGAATTACTTAAGATGTTAAGCATCTACTGTGTATATTCTTCATTAGGCTCTTTACATTTACTATTCTCATTTAACCCTCAAAACAGCTCTGCAAGGTGGATGCAATTTTCTTCAATTTATAGATCACAAAGGAAGCTCAAGGATGGTTAAAGTGGTAAAAATGATAGCACTTACCTCATAAGACTGTTTTGAGTATTAAGGGAGATAATACATGTATTTAATACAGAACAGCACCTAGTACTCTCTTCATAAACATTAACCACAATAATGACTATTAGCCGTAATAATATTCCAGCATTTGTGCTATTGTTTGGTAAAACAAGGTAGGTCTTCTTCTCATCATCCTCATTTCACAACAAATGAAACTGGTTTAACTGAGGTTCCAGCAAGCTCTCTATAGTCAATAACCGAACCATCACTTTCACAAGGCTCTGCTGAGACGCCATGCTTCAGTACCAAATAAGTTCATCATGTCTTCATTTTGTTCCCAGTTAAATAACTTTACAATCCCTTGAGCACACATCTGTGAGAGTGAGAAAACCCTGAGAAGCAGTCTGGACTCCAGCCAGAAAAAGTCTGGCATCAGAAAAGCACTACACACGAGGAAAAGAGTCCTGTCAACAAACAGTGCCCAAACTGGATATGAACATGGAAAAGATTGAAGTTGGACTCTTACAATACATCACACACACACAAATTAATTCAAAATGGGTCAAAGACTTAAAAGTGAGACCTTAAAAAAAGCCCCCAAAAAACTCATGGAAGAAAACATAGGGAAAAGTTTCACGACATTGGATTTGCCAGTGGTTTCTTGGATATAACACCAAAAGCACAGACAACAACAACAACAACAACAACAAAAACATAAATTGGATTTCTTCAAAATTAAAAAAATAGTGCAAAGAACACTATCAATAGAAAGAAAAAGCACATTACAGAATGGGCCAAAATACTTGCAAATCATATATCTGATAAGGGACTGATATTAAGAATATATAAAAACTCATACAATGCAAAACCAAATATAACCCAATTAAAAAGTGTACAAAGGACAGGAATAGACATTTCTCCAAAGAATATACACTAATAGCCAACAGACACATGAAAAGGTGCTCAATACCACTAGGGAAATGCAAATCAAAACCACAGTGAGATTCCAGTTCACACCCATTAGGATGGAGACTATTATTTTTTTTTTAAAGGTAAAAAACCAAAGTGTTGGCAAATTTGGAACCCTTATGCACTGCTAGTAGGAATGTAAAATGATGTAGCTGCTGTCAAAAACAGTGAGTGGTCCATAAGAAATTAACCATAGAATTAGCATATGATTCAGCAACGCTCTTAAACCCAAGGAACTGAAATCAGGAATTTGAACACATATTTCTAAACCAATGTTCATAACAATATTATTCACAATAGCCAAAATGTGGAAATAATGCAAGTGTCCTTTGATGAATGAATAAACAAAATGCACATATATACAAAGGGTTTTTGCTCAGCCTTAAAATAATGAAATTCTGATACATAATAAAACATGGGTGAATCTTAAAAACATAGCCAGAAATAAATAAGCCAGAAACAAAAAGACAAATATTCAGTGATTTCACTTGTATGAGGTAACTGTGTTCAGTCACTCAGTCTTGTCTGACTCTTTGCGACCCCATGGGTTATAGCCCACCAGGCTTCTCCCTCCATGGGATTCTCCAGGCAAGGATACTGGAAGTGGGTTGCCATTTCCTTCTCCAATGAGGTAACTAAAGGAGTTAAATTCACAGAGACAGAGAGTAGTCTAGTGGTTATTAGTATCTGGGGGAGAGAAGAATGGGGAGTAACTGTTGAATAGATACAGAGTTTCAGTTTGGGATTGTGAAAAAGTTCTGATGTTGGAAAGTCATGCTGCTGCTACTGCTGCTAAGTCACTTCAGTCGTGTCCGACTCTGTGCGACACCATAGACGGCAGCCCACCAGCTCCCCCATCCCTAGGGTCCTCCAGGCAAGACCACTGGAGTGGGTTGCCATCTCCTTTTCCAGTGCATAAAAGTGAAAAGTGAAAGTGAAGTCGCTCAGTCGTGTCCGACTCCTAGTGACCCCAGGAACTGCAGCCTACCAGGCTCCTCCGTCCATGGGATTTTCCAGGCAAGAGTACTGGAGTGGGGTGCCATGGCCTTCTCCGGAAAGTCATGACGGATGCACAGTAATGTGAATGTACTTAACGCTACTGAATTGTATACTTTAAAATGGTTAAAATGGTATAGTTTACGTTATATATATTTTATCACAATAAAAGAGTCTATTTAAAAGGCTGAACATACAAAAAAAGATGGAAAAGTGCAGTTAAATGTTCACAGTGGTTACCTTTAGGGTTTGGTTTACAGGTTCTTTTTTTAATTTACACTATTATTTTCCACATTATTAACTTCTGAAATGAGGAAAAAAGGTGTTTTTTTAAATTGCTATACCTTCTGATGAAAAATATTTTCATCAAGCACCAGTTTTTAAAATGTCAATAATGATTTTTTTCCAGAGCAAATATGGAGCTTACTTAAGCATTATGCAAGTAGTCTGAATAGCAGAGAAGCAATTTTGATATTTTTTTGGTGGAGTCTAACTTGGAATCTCTTTTTTCTTTCAGATGATTATTTACTGTGTCAGCAATAAACTTTAAATTATCACTATATACTGAAGATAAGATGCAGCTTCTTAATCAATTCAACAAACATTAGTTGAACACTCAGGATATGTTGGACCTAAGCCAAGCTGTTCAAAAAACCCTTGCCCTTTGAGTCCAAATTATAAGGGGTGATCTTGATTGACTGAAAGTTTTTTCACCCTTTACTATCACCACTTCTATCCCTGGGGGTAACCATGGTTAATAATTTGGAGTATATGCCTAAAAACCTTTTTCAGTGCATACCATATATTCTTTTCGACAAATATAGCTTTAAAAATGACTTTCTAAATTCCACACTAACATCTTTCTATGTTAGTACAGGAAGAACTACCTCTTGTTTGAAGTTACAAAATTGTTTGAAGTTACAAAGTAGTTCAAAGTAAAGGTACTCCATTATTTATTATTTATTTAGCCATTTTATCACTGATGTATATTTAAATTGCCTACCACTTTTTGCACAACTACAAAAATGATACAACAAAAATCCTTGAATATTTATCCTTGTAAGCTCCTGTAAATATTTCTGAAGCATGAATACCTAAAAGTGAAATTACTAGATCATGTCATATACTTTGAATTTATGCTACTTAACTGTATTTTATAATCCATGTGTGCTACCTTAAATCTTTCCTGGAACAATATGTGTTTATATACAGAGTGGGGATTTTACTTTCAAAAGACACAAAACTGAAAGAGGGAACTTTGTCTTTTTAGGAAGCCCACAGAACTGGAAGTGGGTCAGGAATGTTTGGTGGAGGCAGGGTAGACTGAGGGATTTTATTCTTTGGGTTGCTCAATCTCCTTTTAACCTTTTTTCTTATTTAGACAATGGAAAATGATTTTGGACAACTGCCTATAGCTTGTACCAGTGAATAAAAAGACATTCTTACTGGTGAAGCTGCCCACCAACAAAACGGAGATCCCCTAGAAGCTTCCCATTATAGGAACTGTCCAAGCTGAGGTGAAATGGCCCATAAGAGAGGCCGCACATTGTGCTGGTTAAAAACACAGACCCAGGAGTCAGGATGTCTAGATTTGAGTCTGTGGGAGACTCGGGTTTGATCCCTGGGTTGGGAAGATCTCCTGGAGAAGGAAATGGCAACCCACTCCAGTACTCTTGCTTGGAGAATCCCACGGATGGAGGAGCCTGGTAGGCTACAGTCCATGGGGTCGCAAAGAGTTGGACATGACTGAGCGACTTCACTTTCACTTTCTGATACTTAGCTGAAAGACATTGGGCACGTTACTTAATTCTTTTATGCCCCAGTTTCTTCATCAGTAAAACAGGAATAATAATGGTACCTTCCTGATAGAGTTGTTACGCATAATTTGTTCTCTCCATATTTAAAAATATCTTTCAAAGAAAGAAGGAGGAAATTTACTTTCTAAGATTATATACCTTGTATCAGTTTTTTTAAAATCCCCATAGAAGTTAAATCACCCAAGATGGGGTTCGGAGAGAAAAGGTCTTGAGGGTAAGCTCTGATGAAGAATTCTGGCTCCCAATCCCTCAGAAGAGGGTGAGTTCCAGAGTTGTTTGGGGAGCAACATCATAACAAGGAAACCAGCAAAACACAGGAATTGAAGAGACCGTCGTGAGAGAATATTCAAAGTAATTTTAGGAAATTCTCTGGAGGGAAGCAGCAAGTTAAGCATCATATCTCATCAGGGTGAAGTGGAAACAAACTGGATGGCAGTCAAAGAATGGGGTTTTGGTTCTAAACCTAACACCTGCGCCACCTTGGTCAACTGACTTCACCTGTCTGAGCCTCATTTTCCTTAAAACAAAATTACTCTGTACCTTACTCTCTTCCACTCTCAAAATCTTTGATTCTGGCAATCAGTAACCAAATTTAAGAGACATATGATAGTCACGGCCCTCACACTAAGGCAAATGAAATGCTGTAGTATATAGTCCTTTCATTAAGGAGGTCAAACAAGGGAATCCTGGAAGGCTGAGATGTGGAATTGGGTGCTCACTGAGGGATGTTCTCCAGGGAATAATATGGCTTAGTTGCCTCTTTCAAAGTCACAGAACCATAGACTGCCAAAACTGCAATGTATCCAGTCTCATCTTCTCATTCAGCAGATAACAGGAGGCTTAGAAAAGTTAAATGACCTGGAGGTCATCTAGCAATATGGCAGAGCCAAGACTAGACCTCAACCTTCTTAACAGGTCAGAGTTTTTCCCACTATTCCTGCTGTCTGTAAATGTGAGGCCACAAGGGCCTAGCACACAATAAGTATTCACTTACATATGATTTTTAATTGAACAGTATGTTTGACACAAATAGGGCTGGGGCTAGGGTAAGGCAAAGGAGGTACTAGTGTCAGGTGCCAATTTAAAGGGGGAACACAAAAAACTCAGCATTCAAAACATAATATTTTTAATGCACTATCTAAAAAATTAAAAATCCATGAACAAAATACACATCAAAATTCTAAATAAAGACAGAATTGGACTCTGCACTTGTGCAAACCTGCCTCACCCATCTCATCCAACTGGAACTCTGATTACAATAAAATTTTGTTTACAAAAGAAGGTGACTAGCCACAGCCATAGTTTGCACATTTGTTTATAATACTGCATTAAAACATTATCTTGATTTCTGATCTTTTTGATGTCCCCTTAAATTTTGCACTTATGGGGAATGCCTTACTCTTTACACCCTAGTGTTGCCCCTGGGCAAGACAAGGAATATCCCTACCCTCAGGCACAGGGCATACTATACCTAAAAACCCCAGGTTTCCTGGCCTGGGGTGGAAGCCTCCCACAAGGGAATCTGGGGGAAAGATGGGTTTTGAGGATACACGAATTTCCTCAGATTATAGTCAAGACACTGTGTTCACAAGCCTTTCCCTGGGGAAAAGATTTTTTCCCATTTAATTGGTTTATTTGTTGTTAATAAATTGGCAACACGTGAAGAAGTGAGGGTGTGCTCCCAGGCAGGCTCCTGTGTGCAGGGAGTCTCAGGCCAGAGAGGGGGTCGAGGGGGGCCGGCGGGGGGGGGAAGGGCAGGACACAACACGGCACCGCCAACCTGTGCCACAGGGATGGCAGGAAAAGCCCCACACACACTCCTGGGGGAGCCTCCTTGGGATGAACACAGTGGAAACACAGCAAACAGGCTTTAGTCTTCACAGTCGCAAAAGGACCCCCAAAAGATTAAGAAGCCCTGCCACAGAACGAGGGAGGAAGTCTGCGTCTAGTATACATCCACCCTACTCCCCCCATTTTCCTGACTCCTCATTTCTCCTTTATTCTTCCTGCATTAAATGCACCCCTTTGAGAAAAAAGACTTTCTCACCGAAGTGCAAATGACTTGGTAAGACACAAATCACTGTTTATTCATTTCGCTTAAAAGACGAATGGCACTGAAACATGTATATTATCACATGTGAAACAGATCGCCAGTCCAGGTTCAATGCATGAGACAGGGCGCTCAGGGCTGGTGACTTGGATGACCCTGAGAGACGGGATGGGGAGGGAGGTGGGAGGGGGTTCAGGATGGGGAACACATGTACACCCATAGCCGGTTCATGTCAATATATGGCAAAAACCACTACAATATTGTAAAGTAATTAGCCTCCAATTAAAATAAATATATATTTTTTAAGCCCTGGGCCAATGTTAAGAGTCTCTTAAGGTAGCAATTTAAATAATAGGAACAAGCTTTAGGAGGCTTCTCCCTGGCCTTCCACCTCAAATCCCTTCCAATATCACGCGTCCTCAGAGGCTTCCTAACCCTTCCCTGGTGTGTCTCAACACTTTCAAATAGCCACAACCAACATCTGACAAGGTGACATGTCGTTGAGAGTAAGTAAAACACAACACCTGCTGAAAAAAACATTCTCCCAGGAGGAGGCAACTTAGCACACCCGTCACCTTTCTTCCTGGGCTTTGCCTTCACAGGCCTCAGATACCCTCAGCCCACAGGCACTCAGGACCGGAAACGCGGGGGCGGGGCCCGCGCAGGGGCTCACGGGAATAGGTGGGGCCACGACACCCCTACAGCTGCTGTGGCCCTGATTGAAAGTTGATTAATGGTGCCCTGCTTCTGGCTACCAATGTTACTGCAATCGAACTGGCAAATATTTACCTTGGAATCCGAGTGACTGAAAATATTTGGTTGGAGCCAGATGCGTCGCGTGTCTGTCCCAGAAATATTAGCTAAAGGAGTGATTTAGGAAAATAAAATGGTGGGTGGGGTACCTGCCTGACCGAGATGTTTACTTTCCTCTGGCTCCTGCAGATCAAGTGGAGCTTCTGAAAATCCCAGAGGGAATGTGAACAGCTGTGAAGCAGGCCAGACTGGGAGAGAGAGCGTGTCAGTTTTGGTTTGGGGCGGATAGTTTTACATAAATCAAAGATGTGGAAATTGCATCTTCCTTAAAGGCAGTTGTTAGTCGCTCAGTTGTGTCCGAATCTTTGCGACCACATGGACTATAGCCAGCCAGGCTCCTCTCTTAGTAATGCTCTCAAAACAATTGACCCCCCCCCAAAAAAAAAAAACAAACAAAAAACAACTGACCCTGGAGAAATAAATTGTGAAGTGGTTTTGTTGTATTTTTAGTTCTAGAGAAGGCAATGGCAACCCACTCAAGTACTCTTGCTTGGAAAATCCCAAGGAGGGAAGAGCCTGGTAGGCTGCAGTCCATGGGGTCGCTAAGAGTCCGGCACGACTGAGAGACTTCACTTTCACTTTTCACTTTTATGCATTGGAGAAGGAAATGGCAACCCACTCCAGTATTCTTGCCTGGAGAATCCCGGGGATGGGGGAGCCTGGTGGGCTGCTGTCTATGGGGTCCCACAGAGCCGGACACGACTGAAGCGACTTAGCAGCAACAGAGCTCATCTAAAGAGCATGGTACTAGTGCTTGGGAACCAACTCCTATTAGAAATGCTGTTTTCTGAGTGGCTTATCTGTCCTGAGGTGTGCGTGAGACAGTTCATATAACTCAACTTTGAGCAAGATGCTGATAACATGCCTGGCACTGTGGTCAGCTCCACTGTTTAGCAATTCTCACAACCAGCTCAAACCTGGGATGAGTTATCATTAGTTAGCTGCACTTCATAGATAAGAATAAGCTACAGAAACACTGACTGACTTCCCCAAGATTTCAAGACTCATGAGTGGCAGAACTGGGATTGAAACTTAGTCTAACTAGGCTGTTTGCCTCCCCTTGAGAGCTCAGTGATTTTGAGGTGCATTCAGTTCAGTTCAGTCGCTCAGTCATGTCCGATTCTTTGTGACCCCACGAATCGCAGCACGCCAGGCCTCCTGTTCCATCACCAAGTCCCGGAGTTTGCTCAACTCATGTCCATCAAGTGAGTGATGCCATCCAGCCAGCTCATCCTCTGCTGTCCCCTTCTCTTCCTGTCCCCAGTCCCTCCCAGCATCAGAGTCTTTTCCAATGAGTCAACTCTTTGCATGAGGTGGCCAAAGTACTGGAGTTTCAGCTTCAGCATCATCCCCTCCAAAGAAATTCCAGGGCTGATCTCCTTCAGAATGGACTGGTTGGATCTCCTTGCAGTCCAAGGGACTCTCAAGAGTCTTCTCCAACACCACAGTTCAAAAGCATCAATTCTTTGGTGTTCAGCTTTCTTCACAATCCAACTCTCACATCCATACATGACCACTGGAAAAACCATAGCCTTATCTAGACAGACCTTTGTTGGCAAAGTAATGTCTCTGCTTTTCAATGTGCTATTTAGGCTGGTCATAACTTTCCTTCCAAGGAGTAAGCATCTTTTAATTTCATGGCTGCAATCACCATCTGCAGTGATTTTGGAGCCCCCAAAAATAAAGTCTGACACTGTTTCCACTGTTTCCCCATCTGTTTCCCATGAAGTGATGGGACCAGATGCCATGATCTTTGTTTTCTGAATGTTGAGCTTTAAGCCAACTTGTTCACTCTCCTCTTTCACTTTCATCAAGAGGCTTTTTAGTTCCTCTTCACTTTCTGCCATAACGGTGGTGTCATCTGCATATCTGAGGTTATTGATATTTCTCCTGGGAATCTTGATTCCCGCTTGTGCTTCTTCCAGCCCAGTGTTTCTCATGATGTATTCTGCATATAAGTTAAATAAGCAGGGTGACAATATACAGCCTCAACGTACTCCTTTTCCTATTTGGAACCAGTCTATTGTTTCATGTCCAGTTCTAACTGTTGCTTCCTGACCTGCATATAGGTTTCTCAAGAGGCAGGTCAGGTGGTCTTGTATTCCCATCTCTTTTAGAATTTTCCATAGTTTCTTGTGATCCACACAGTCAAAGGCTTTGGCATAGTCAATAAAGCAGAAATAGACATTACTGGCCTGTAATTCTACAGGTGAAGGGAATGAGACTCCTGCTGCTAATTGGGAGGCTTTGTGTCTGTAGCCAAAGATAACTTCTTTCACTGATCCCTATTGCTATCATATGTGGCGCTGGAAGATGCTGCTTGTGAGGAAAGTGAAACTTAAATGTAACTAAAATAATCCTCTAGTAAAGAATTCAAAAAAAGGAGTCAATATTTGATTTCTTTTTCAAATGTAAAGAGAATAAAGGGTATGTGGGGGTTTGGAGTCAAGTAACAGTCTTCACCTCTCAGGGGGAGAAACAAAGCCTCAGAGGAAGCAAATTGAATACCTGGGATCCATTACATATTGGACCCACTTTCTCCAACCACCCTTAACATAATCTTAAACTAGAATCTGTGTCTAAAAACATAACTTTTTACCTTACTTATAGTTTCCTTTGTTGTGCAGAAGCTTTTAATTTTAATTAGATCCCATTTGTTTATTTTTGCTTTTATTTCCAGTTTTCTGGGAGGTACGTCATAGAGGATCCTGCTGTGATTTATGTCTGAGAGTGTTTTGCCTATGTTCTCCTCTAGTTTTATAGTTTCTGGTCTTACGTTTAGCTCTTTAATCCATTTTGAGTTTATTTTTGTGTATGGTGTTAGAAAGTGTTCTAGTTTCATTCTTTTACAAGTGGTTGACCAGTTTTCCCAGCACCACTTGTTAAAGAGATTGTCTTTAATCCATTGTATATTCTTACCTCGTTTGTCAAAGATAAGGTGTCCATAGGTGTGTGGATTTATCTCTGGGCTTTCTATTTTTTTCCATTGATCTATATTTGTGTCTTTGTGCCAGTACCATACCATCTTGATGACTGTGGCTTTGTAGTAGAGTCTGAAGTCAGGCAGGTTGATTCCTCCAGTTCCATTCTTCTTTCTCAAGATTGCTTTGGCTATTTGAGGGAGAAAATAATAGCAAATGAAGCAACTGACAAACAACTAATCTCAAAAATATACAAGCAACTCCTGCAGCTCAATTCCAGAAAAATAAACGACCCAATCAAAAAATGGGCCAAAGAACTAAACAGACATTTCTCCAAAGAAGACATACAGATGGCTAACAAACACATGAAAAGATGCTCAACATCACTCATTATCAGAGAAATGCAAATCAAAACCACAATGAGGTACTATTTCACAACAGTCAGAATGGCTGCAATCCATAAGTCTACAAGTAATAAATGCTGGAGAGGGTGTGGAGAAAAGGGAACCCTCTTACACTGTTGGTGGAAATGCAAACTATTACAGCCACTATGGAGAACAGTGTGGAGATTCCTTAAAAAACTGCAAATAGAACTGCCTTATGACCCAGCAATCCCACTGCTGGGCATACACACCAAGGAAACCAGAATTGAAAGAGACACGTGTACCCCAGTGTTCATCGCAGCACTGTTCATAATAGCCAGGACATGGAAGCAACCTAGATGTCCATCAGCAGATGAATGGATAAGAAAGCTGTGGTACATATACACAATGGAGTATTACTCAGCCATCAGAAAGAATACATTTGAATCAGTTCTAATGAGGTGGATGAAACTGGAGCCGATTATACAGAGTGAAGTAAGCCAGAAAGAAAAACACCAATACAGTATACTAACACTTATATATGGAATTTAGAAAGATGATAATGATAACCCTGTATTCGAGACAGCAAAAGAGACACAGATATAAAGAACAGTCTTTTGGACTTTGTGGGAGAAGGAGAGGGTGGGATGATATGGGAAATGGCATTGAAACATGTATAATATCATATAAGAAACGAATTGCCAGTCTAGGTTCAATGCAGGATACAGGATGCTTGGGGCTGGTGCACTGGGATGACCCAGAGAGATGGTATGGGGAGGGAGGTGGGAGGGGGTTTCAGGATTGGGAACACGTGTACACCCATGGCGGATTCATGTTGATGTATGGCAAAACCAATACAGTATTGTAAAAAAAAAAGTAAAATTTTTTAAAAAACATAACTTTTTAAAAGAGGTTATATTCAATCAAATACTTACTTTGAGGAGAACTGATTTTTAGATCAATTGTTTTAAATTGAACTAATTATTTTTCTAGATCTGATTCTGTTAACAGAAACTATGTGATATCAAATTAAAGTTCAGTTCAGTTCAGTCACTCAGTCATGTCCAACTCTTTGCTATCCCATGAATCACAGCACGCCAGGCCTCCCGTTCCATCACCAAGTCCTGGAGTTCACTCAGACTCACGTCCATCAAGTCAGTGATGCCATCCAGCCAGCTCATCCTCTGCTGTCCCCTTCTCTTCCTGTCCCCAGTCCCTCCCAGCATCAGAGTCTTTTCCAATGAGTCAACTCTTTGCATGAGGTGGCCAAAGTACTGGAGTTTCAGCTTTAGCATCATTCCTTCCAAAGAAATCCCAGGGCTGATCTCCTTTAGAATGGACTGGTTGGATCTCCTTGCAGTCCAAGGGACTCTCAAGAGTCTTCTCCAACACCACAGTTCAAAAGCATCAAGTCTGCAGTGCTCAGCCTTCTTCACAGTCCAACTCTCACATCCATACATGACCACTGGAAAAACCATAGCCTCGACTAGATGGACCTTTGTTGGCAAAGTAATGTCTCTGCTTTTCAATATGCTCTCTAGGTTGGTCATAATTTTCCTTCTAAGGAGTAAGTGTCTTTTAATTTCATGGCTGCAGTCACCATCTGCAGTGATTTTGGAGCCCCCAAAAATAAAGTCTGACACTGTTTCCACTGTTTCCCCATCTATTTCCCATGAAGTGATGGGACCAGATGCCATGATCTTCATTTGCTGAATGTTGAGCTTTAAGCCAACTTTTTCACTCTTCTCTTTTACTTTCATCAAGAGGCTTTTTAGTTCCTCTTCACTTTCTGCCATAAGGGTGGTGTCATCTGCATATCTGAGGTTATTGATATTTCTCCCGGCAATCTTGATTCCAGCTTGTGCTTCTTCCACTCCAGCATTTCTCATGATGTACTCTGTATAGAAGTTAAATAAGCAGGGTGACAATATACAGCCTTGACGCACTCCTTTTCCTATTTGGAACCAGTCTGTTGTTCCATGTCCAGTTCTAACTGTTGCTTCCTGACCTGCATATAGGTTTCTCAAGAGGCAGGTCAGGTGGTCTGGTATTCCCATCTCTTGAAGAATTTTCCACAGTTTCTTGTGATCCACACAATCAAAGGCTTTGGCATAGTCAATAAAGCAGAAATAGATGTTTTCCTGGAACTCTCTTGCTTTTTCCATGATCCAGCGGATGTTGGCAATTTGATCTCTGGTTCCTCTGCCTTTTCTAAAACCAGCTTGAACATCTGGAAGTTCACGGTTCACATATTGCTGAAGCCTGGCTTGGGGAATTTTGAGCATTACTTTACTAGTGTGTGAGATGAGTGCAATTGTGCGATTATTTGAGCATTCTTTGGCATTGCCTTTCTTTGGGATTGGAATGAAAACTGACCTTTTCCAGTCCTGTGGCCACTGCTGAGTTTTCCAAATGTACTGGCATATTGAGTGCAGCACTTTCACAGCATCATCTTTCAGGATTTGAAATAGCTCCCCTGGAATTCCATCACCTCCACTAGCTTTGTTCATAGTGATACTTTCTAAGGCCCACTTGACTTCACATTCCAGGATATCTGGCTCTAGGTGAGTGATCACCATCATGATTATCTGTGTTGTGAAGATATTTTTTGTACAGTTCTTCTGTGTATTCTTGCCATCTCTTCTTAATATCTTCTGCTTCTGTTAGGTCCATACCATTTCTGTCCTTTATTGAGCCCATCTTTGCATGAAATGTTCCCTTGGTATCTCTAATTTTCTTGAAGAGATCTCTAGTCTTTCCCATTCTGTCCTTTCCCTCTATTTCTTTGCATTGGTTGCTGAGGGATGCTTTCTTACCTCTTCTTGCTATTCTTTGGAACTCTGCATTCAGATGCTTTTATCTTTCCTTTTCTCCTTTGCTTTTAGCTTTTCTTCTTTTCACAGCTATTTGTGAGCCCTCCTCAGACAACCATTTTGCTTTTTTGCATTTCTTTTCCATGGGGATGGTCTTGATCCCTGTCTCCTGTACAATGTCACCAACCTAAATATAATTTCCGGATTCCCAGTCTCTTAGCCTAAAAACCTTCAAATTGGGCTCCCCTGGTGGCTCAGCAGGAAAGAATCTGCCTGCCACTGCAAGAGACATGGGTTCAATCCCTATCCAGGAAGATCCCACATGCTACAGGTCAACTAAGCCCATGAGCCACAACGACCATGCTTGTGCTCTAAAGCCCGGGAGCCACAACCACTGAGCCTCATATGCTGCAGCTACTGAAGCCCACATGGCCTGGAGCCTGTGCTCCCCAGCGAGAGAAGCCACCACAGTGAGAAGCCTGTGCACCACAAGGAAGAGGAGCACCCGCGTGCCTCAACCAGAGAAAAGCCTGGGCAGCAACGAAGACCAAGCGCAGTCAAATAAATATAAAATTATTAAAAACAAAAACCTTCAAATCATCTTAGCGCCTATCTCACCTTTCTCAGCTACTCACATATCCCTCAAAACTTTCAGTGACTCTCCTCTGTGTCGAGATGACCACCTAGCTCTAGCCTGCCATTCTAGGCCCTCCTTGATCTGTCCCAGGCTACCTGGATGCTCAAGCGTGAGAACCAGGATTTATTATTCAGCCTAGCAACTGCATCATCTAGTCAATCCTAGCTCACCCTCCTTTGGAGCACAGAGCCATATTTGGATCATCTATTAACATACACTTTCAGGGTCTTGCTAACATCTTTCTATCCTCTCCAATGCCACACAAAAAGAAGGCATTAACGAGCAGCAGGTAATAAATGGGAATTAAATGTTAGCTTGTGTTAACTGCCAGCAAGTAGTATATACCTATTAAATGTAAGCTATTTTTTTTAAATGTAAGCGATGTTTTAATGATAATAATAATAGATGATTATTGAATGAGTGGATGAATGAAATAAATCGCAAACAAAAAAATCTATGAAAATATGCCAAGTTTTGTTAACATAAGTCTGGTGACATAAAGTAAAAGAACATATATATACTCCCTGGAAATATCCAGTAAACTGAGGCAATATTTGGGGGTCAAAATTTCCAGTTGTACATATACAGACATGTTTAAGATATAAAAAGCCATAGGAACCTTAAAGTTTTGAATGGATGGATAGTCTACATCAGATTTTAATCTCAGCACATTGAAGTTCTCCATTCTTTCTGTTGCAATAAATATCCTTACAAATTGAGTAGTTTTTTAAAAAAGTAAACTCTAAAATAGAGTTTTACTTCCAGAAAAAAAAAAAAAGACTTTATCAGTTTAACCAAAAGTGATATATAAATGAATTTCAAACTCAGCGGTCAAATACTACAGTCAAATAATACCTCAAGTATTTTAATATATAAATGCCTACTGGTACCATATATCCTGTTGAGAACAGAGCCGTTACAAATGAGTGAAGGCAATAAGCTGCTGCTGCATGTTGTGGAATAAAACCTGGAACAACGGAAATAGCGTACCTCTCTCCAGGAAAACGCTTTGCATGTAAGCACCTCAGCCCTAATCCTCACCTTGGCTAATGAGAGGGCACAACATCAAGACCAGAGATCCAGGGAATGAAGAAATGTTTCTAACACTATCTTTCTTTTCTTCCTTCCTTCCTTCTTTTGACCCAAAAGGAAAACACAGTTATATAAAATTGAAACATTGTAAACAAAATACTCAGTGAAGTCTCTCCAAATTCCATCCCACTTCACCCATCCCCAGGTATCATTGTTAACATTTTGACCCACATTCCTTCAAATTTTTCCCCATCATATGCTAAAATTATTATTGTTACTGTTTCAGTCAGTGTGCTTCCCCTAACATTAACATTGATTTTTATCAGAATGGAATCATTACTTTATTTACCAATCAAAGACTTGCTTTGCTACATGTTGAATTCCTAGCATTACAATAGATAGCCCACAACTCTACTGATGGGTTTTTACTGATATTTCACAATTTTAAATAATGCTCTGGTAGACATCCTTGTACACATATCATTTTGCTTATGACACTGCTTTCAGACAGGGCAGATCCCATGTTCAAAAACTGCAGAGGAGGAACTTTAGTTCAATAGATTTTTTTCAGTGATAAAGCAGTCAGTCAGTGGAGCAGTTTCTAGGCAGATTAGATAAAACCCTTCTTGGGAACAGAAGGAATCAAGCCACACGTAAATTCAAGGGAGATTCACAGTGGCTCTCTGCCCTCCTCCCTCAGCAGCCATCACACAGACCAGGTTTATCTTTGGAAGATGAGCAAGCTATCTTTGATACCTGAGTTGCCTAAACCTGGAGAACACTATATTACAATGCATGTAAAATGCATAAAGGGCACGCATTTGTGAATTAGGAGAATGTCAGGGAGAGGGGATTCAAGAAGTTCAACAATCAAGGCTTTCAGCTGACCGGAGTGCATTTGAAAAGTCTTTTGTAATTAGGAGGAAAGAAAGTGGGTTTATTTGATAGCTTCAGGCTGTGTGGCAGCCTAACCCCAGGGCTTTGGTGCAGAGCTGTGAGCCTGCTGGCTTCTCTGAGAGTCTCCAGAATCCCTGCCATCCTAGCTGGGCTGGGTGCCTTTGACAAGTCTCCTCCAAGTGGGGGCTTTCCTTTGTCCCTAGTCAGTGGCCTCCAAGCTTGTCAAGTTCTGGTATAGAGCGAAAAAGACTGCTTCCGACTCCATGGGGACTGAACTTCTTGTGTCTGTTTTGAGTGCTGTGAAAAGACCACTCACCCAAACTATTTCTGAACATACACACATCCATTTTTTGTTTGTTTTGGTTTGAGTAAGAAGATTTTCTCATTGTTTTAGTTAATGAGGATTTAAAAATACAGAATCACCCAATTTGAACTTGTCTTCCAATCCCCTCCAACTCCCTCATTTTACAGATGAGCAAACTAAGGCCTCAAGTGTGAATGACTAGCCTAAGGTTATACACCTTGAGAATAATAGAACTTTTAAATTCCTACAGATTACTGCCCATCTTTTAATTAGTATTACTGACTTTGTTAATATCAAGGAACCATGAGAATTAGTAGAACATGCTTGTTAAAAGGTCCTTGTCTTGAATGCCACAGAGAGATTTACCAACACAGAAATGACAGTTATAACAACAATAACTGTTATTTGTTGTATATCATTATTTGTTAGTAAAAGAATAATTATTACTAAAATGATAATATGTCAGGCATCATTCTAAATGTACTAGATCCTATTACTATCTGTTACTTTTCCCCCTCTTTCTTGCTTTGCTTCCTCTTACTAAATTTGGCCATGCCACGTGGCATGTGGGAATCTTAGTTCCCCGACCAGGGAATGACCCTGTGGCCCCTGTGTTGGAAGCACAGTCTTAACCACTGGATCACCCTGGAACTCCTTTGCTTTGCCTCCTCTTGAATTGATTTTTTTTTTTTTCTACTTCCATTTCCCTCTAATTGTTTGAAAAATATATCCACTGTTTATTATTTCAGGGATTCCACTAGCTGGTTTAGCATGCTGACTTAAAGTCTAGAGTAATTCTCTTCACTTTATTCCTAAATAACCTAGGACCTTGGACAAATTTAATTCTACTATAAGCCCAGTATTTTTACTCAAGTCTATTTTCCCTCCAAAAATTAGACTTTGTTATAGTATGTTTTACCACGGTCTATATTTGAGATATGACTTCATATTTACCCATATGTTTATTTACCATTACTTTTTGTACCTCAAGCTTTTCATTTTTCATTCTAAAGTACATCCTTTAGGATCTCCTTTACTGAGGGTCTTTGATGATATACTCTCTCAGGTTATTGGGAGCAGAACAGGATGTTTTTATTGCTTTTCTCTCTTTTGATTTCCTAGAAATATTTTTTGTGTAATACCTTTCCATGAAATAAAGCTTTATGGGACATGGAGTTCTAGATTGATAGCTATCTTTTCTTAGCACATTGAAGAAACTCATACAATGTGTTTTCTTCTAGACTTGTTCTTATAAAGTGAATTATGAGTCTAATTGTTCATTTTTATAGGTGATTTTTCTCTTCTCTGGGTACTTTAAGATCTCACTCTCAATCTCTTGCTCTCTTTCAATATGTTTGTATTCTGCTGTTTCACTATGATTTCACTATGATGTGTCCAGGGGAGAATATATTTTAATACATGCTGCTTCAAATTCACTGTTTCCTGGATCTAAGAAATACTAGCTCTTTTGCATTCTTACTATGTTTTCCTAGAACTCTGCTCATTGGACCTTTACATTAGCCTAAGATACATTAGTATCTTAGGTTATTGAAATATCAATAACATTAGATACTCAGATGACACCAACCTTATGGCAGAAAGTGAAGAGGAACTAAAGAGCCTCGATAAAAGTGAAAGAGGAAAGCGGAAAAGCTGGCTTAAAACTCAACATTCAGAAAACTAAGATCATGGTATCTGGTCCCATCACTTCATGGCAAATAGATGGGGAAACAGTGGAAACAGTGCCAGACTTTATTTTGGGGGGCTCCAAAATCACTGCAGATGGTGACTGCAGCCATGAAATTAAAAGACGCTTACTCCTTGGAAGGAAAGTTATGACCAACCTAGACAGAATATTAAAATGCAGAGACATTACTTTGCCAACAAAGGTCTGTCTAGTCAAGGCTATGGTTTTTCCAGTGGTCATGTATGGATGTGAGAGTTGGACTGTGAAGAAAGCTGAGTGCCGAAGAATTGACGGTTTTGAACTGTGGTGTTGGAGAAGACACTTGATAGTCCTTTGGACTGCAAGAAGATCCAACCAGTTCATCCTAAAGGAAATCAGTCCTGAATATTCATTGGAAGGACTGATGTTGAAGCTGAAACTCCAATACTGTGGCCACCTGACGCGAAGAACTCATTTGAAAAGACCCTGAATCTGGGAAAGATTGAAAGCAGGAGGAGAAGGGGACAGCAGACGATGAGACGGTTGGATGGCATCACCGACTCAATGGACATGAGTTTGAGCAGGCTCCAGGAGTCGGTGATCAACAGGGAAGCCTGGCATGCTGCAGTCTATGGGGTCGAAAAAAGTCGGACACAACTGAGCAACTGAACTGAACTCAACGAACTAGTCTCTTTATAATATGATTCTCTTTTTATCAGAGTCTAATACATGTGGAAATATCTTCAGATATTCAGTTCTCTGATTTTCTTCATCTATGACTAACTTCTTTTAATGCGTTGAGGGGTTGTGGTACAGCCTTATTGAGGCATAATCAACATAAAATAAACTGTACATATTCCGTGTGTACACTTGGATGAATTTTGACATACAGATATACTCATGAAATCATCACAGCAACCAAAATAATAAATAAATTGTTTATCCCTAAAACTTTTTCTTCAGTTTTTCCCTACTACTACCTCTTTTCAAACAATCATTGATTTGCTTCTATCATTATAGATTACTTTGCATTTTCTAGAATTTTATACATATGGAATTATACAGCATGACTTCTTTTTTTTAAGTGTGATTTCTTTCACTCAACAAAATTATTCTGAGAATTTGTCAATATTGTTAGGTCTATCAGTTGTTGCTGTTTTTATTGCTGAGTAGTACTCTGCTATACAGATAAAACAATGTTTATCTTGTCACTTGTTGGATATTTCCAGTTCTAGGCTCTTACAAATTAAGCTGTTATGAACATTTCATGTACATCTTGTTATGGACATAAGCTTTCACTTCTTAGGTAAATATTTAGGAATGGGATAGCTGAATTATATTGTACACATACTATTAACTTCTTTTAAAGACACTGCCAAAGGTTTTCCAAAGTGATTGTACAATTTTACGTTTCCGTCAGCAGTCAATGAGAGTTCCAGTTCTCCACATCCTTGTGAGGCTTTTTGCTTATAGCTATTCTAGTTGATACTTAGTTGTATTACACTGTGGTTTTTTAAATTTTATTTAAATTTTATTTTTTGGCTGCCCTAGGTTTTTCTTGCTGTCTGTGGGCTTTCTCTGGTTGCAGCAAGTGGGGGCTACTCTCTAGTTGCACTGCACAATCTTCTCATTGCAGTGGCTTCTTTTGTTGCAGAGCACCAGTTCTAGGGCACATGGGCTCAAAAGTTGTGGTGCATGGGCTTAGCTGCCCCATGGCACGTGGAATCTTCCTGGACCAGGGGTCGAACCCATGTCCCCTTCATTGGCAGGCAGATTCTTAACCACTGGACCACCAAGGAGGTCCTGGTCTTATCTTTTTATTGCCTTCCTTCTACTTACTTTCAGTGTAGTTTATTCTTCCTTTTCTAGTTTCTGGGGAAATAAAGATTCTAATATAGGTATTCAGTGATAGAAACTCCCCTCTGAGCACTCTTTGCTGAATCCCACAGATGTTGATGTGTATTTTTATTTTTATCAATTCAAAATACTTTCTAAGTTCCCTTTTTATTTCCTCCTTGACTCATGTGATACTTAGAAGCATGATATTTTGCTTCTAAATATTAGGATATTTCAAGACATCTTTGCTATTGATTTCTAATTTAATTCCATTATGATCAGAAATAAAATTTGCATATTTGAATCACTTAAAATATATTGGTATTTCTTCTGTGGCTCAGAATATGGTCTATGTTGGTAAATAATCTTTTTTTTAATTTAAAAAGAATATGCGTTTTATGTGTACTTTAGAAAATATGTATTCTGCTTCTGTTGGATAGAATATTCTGTATATATGTCAGTTGACTAAGTTTATTGAGTACTGTTACTCATGTCTATTTGTATGTCTATTTTTATGTCTATCAGGGTCTTTTCAAATGAGTCAGTTATTCACATTAGATGGCCAAAGTATTGGAGTTACAGCGTCAACATCTACCAATTATTTAGAGAATATGTGTGTGTTACTTGTTCAGTTGTGTCCAACTCATTGCGACCCCATGGACTGTAGCCTGCCAGGCTCCTCTGTCCATGGAATTCTCCAGGCAAGAATATTGGCATGGGTTAACATTTCCTACCTCAGGGGATCTTCCCAACCCAGGGATCGAACCTGGGTTTCCCACATTGCAGGCAGATTCTTTACTGTCCAAGCCATCACAGAGGTCTATTAGAGAATAGAGCTGAAAAATCTGACTATGATTGTATATCTTTTTTCCTTTCAGTTTTATCAGTTTTTGCCACATATATTTTTAAGCTCTGCTTTAGTTGCATAATATGTAAGATTATGACATTTTCTTGAGGCCTTGTCCCTTCTGTCCCCATGAAATCATTCTCTTTATCTCTGGTAATTTTTTGCTCTGTAATCAGTTTGGTCTGACATTAATACAGGTAGATCAGCCTTCTTTTAATTAGTGTTATCATGATTTATCTCCATGATATATATCTACTATTCTCTTACCTTTAAACTATTTGTGTCTATATTTAAGATAGATCTTTGTTGTAGGTAGCATATAATTAGATCTTGCTTTGTGATCTACTCAGATAATCTCTGCCTTTTAATCAGAATGTTTGGAACTGTGCTGCCCAAAACAGTAGCCACCAGCCACTTCAGCTCAGTTCAGTTCAGTCACTCAGTCATGTCTGACTCTTTGTGACCCCATGGACTGCAGCACTCCAGGCCTCCCTGTCCTGGAGCCTCCAGCTCTCGGAGTTTACCCAAACTCGTGTCCATTGAGTCAGTGATGCCATCTAACCATCTCATCCTCTGTTGTCCCCTTCTCCTACCTTCAATCTTTCCCAGAATCAGGGTCTTTTCAAATGAGTCAGTTCTTCGCATTAGGTGGCCAAAGTATTGGAGTTTCAGCTTCAACATCAGTCCTTCCAATGAATATTCAGGACTGATTTCCTTTAGGACAGACTGGTTGAATCTTCTTGCAGTCCAAAGGACTCTCAAGAGTCTTCTCCAACACCACAGTTCAAAAGCATTAATTCTTCTGCACTCAGCTTTTCTTTACAGTCCAACTCTCACATCCATACATGACTACTGGAAAAACCATAGCCTTGACTAGACAGACCTTTGTTGGCAAAGTAATATCTCTGCATTTTAACATTTTGTCTAGGTTGGTCATAACTTTCCTTCCAAGGAGTAAGTGTCTTTTAATTTCATGGCTGCAGTCACCATCTGCAGTGATTTTGGACTTATGCCTATTTAAATTTAAATTATTAAAATTTAAAAATCAGTTCCTCAGTCACATGAACTGCATTGAAAATGCTCAATAGCCACATGTGGCTAGTAGCTCCTGTATTGGATAGCACTGGTTTAAATCATTTACCTTTCTATATAATGGGATAACTGATATGGCTAGGTTTGCATCTAATATCTTGCTATTAATAACTGTTTTCTATTTATCCCATCTGTTCTTTGTTCCCTCTTTACTTCTAGAAGTTCTATTTTCTTTCAAATCTGCTTAGTCATTCTTTATTGCCATTATTCTCTGTTCATAATGTCAAACATTCATTTAATTTCTTTAGGTATATTAAATATAGATATTTCCTTATCTGATTTAAGAGAGAATGTCTGCTTTGAACTATTTGGTTAGTAGCTTCCTGTTGTTCTCAACATACAAAGAATTTACACATTTTGTTACCCATAAAAGATTTATCAATTTTATCACCTAAATATCGCATTGATATTTCTTCTATTTTGTTTTACACTGTTATGTAAACTCCTTTTGCAAATATGTCTCAAATACATGAATATATTAAAGTCAAGTCACCTACTTAGAAGTTAGCTAAATACACAAAAAAATTAAGAAGTTAGCTAAATACTTCCACAATAGCAAAAATTTAAAAATACTTCATGCTGTCCTTTCACTCTGATATAGAGTGAGCCAGAGATGTCGGTGGAAGGGGCAGGCAGATAATTAATATAGTATGTTTTGTTTTGTTCTTCTATATGGGAAAGTAGGAAGAAAAATACTGCCTTTAATTAGAATAAGTCAGAGTTAATCTATGCCCTAATAGGGTCCCTCCGCTTTAGTCACCTCAGGTTAGTTTCGGTCACTGGCACTGAACAGTCTTTACAGGGCAGAGTTCATCAGAGCTGCCTACTTGGCATCGAAAGGGAAAAGAGTGCTATCAACAATCCCCTGAAACATCTTTGTTTCTAATCCTAGATTACTGGAATGTAAAACATTATTTTGAAGTTGAATTCTAAGAGTTTAACAAATCTGCTATTAGCAAGGATTAAAAACATCCCCCATGGTCTTCCCTGGTGGCTCAGAGTAAAGAATGTCTGCCAATGCAGGAGACACAGGTTTGATCCCTGGTCCAGGAAGGTCCCACATGCCGTGGGGCAGCTAAGCCCATGCACCACAGCTACTCAACACTACTGACCCTATGTTCTGCAGCCCGGGAGATGCAACTATGGACGCCTGTGTGCCCCAGAGTCTGTGCTCTGCAACAAGAAAGCCACCACAATGAGAAGCCTGCGCACTGCCACTAGAGAGTAGCTCCCGCTCGCTGCAACTAGAGAAAGCTGAGCAGCAGTGAATACCCAGCACAGCCAAAAATAAATAAGTCAAAAACTCTTAAAAAAGCACCCCTACCTTCCCACTTACTACACACCTTGTCATCCAGATGGTTTGATACCTTATGTGCTGTGCTGTGCTTAGTTGTTCAGTCGTGTCTGACTCTGCAACCCCATGGACTGCAGCCTGCCAGGCTCCTCTGTCTATGGGGATTCTCCAGGCAAGAATACTGAAGTGGGTTGCCATGCCCTCCTCCAAGGGATCTTCCCAATTCAGGGATCGAACCCAGGTCTCATGCATTGCAGGAAGATTCTTAACCAGCTGAGCCACCAGCGAAGCCCAAGAATACTGGAGTGGGTAGCCTATCCCTTCTCCAGGATATCTTTCCAACCCAGGAATTGAACCTGGGTCTCCTGCATTGAAGGTGGATTCTTTACCAGCTGAGCTACCAGGGACGCCTTTGACATCTTATACATTCCATGAATTATGAAGCCACAGACTTCCTCTTTGGGCTTTTCATATAATGCATTAATTTGCTAGTTATTTAGTTCCTTTCTCTTTTTACAGCCTCAGTAACCTGTGGGGATAGAAAGAATCACTAACCAGTTCTAAAGTGACATAGAGAAAGGTCAAAGCTATAAAAAAAATTCTATTAAATTTCTAAGACTACTCTAGGTACTTAATTCTGTTACTGCTGAATATCCAAATGTTAAAAATAATGAAAGTAGTTACTTCCTGTCCTAACAATTCAAATGACAAGTTAAAAAATACATATTTCCTTTTTTAGTGTCAGTAATTCCAATACCTGATACATCCGTGTGTCTATCTGCTGAAATTTGTTTCCAGCCGTTCTCATTCATGGTGTCTTGTTTTCAGTGTTTGTCTTATGATTTAAAAAAAATTGCAGTACCTGACTGTACTTTTGGTTTGCATTTCTCTAATAATTAGTGATGTTGAGTATCTTTTCATGTGCCTACTAGCCATCTGTATGTCTTCTTTGGAAAAATGTCTGTTAAGGTCTTCTGCACATTTTTTTATAGGGTTGTTTAGTTTTTGTTGTCGTTATTGAGTTGTATGAGCTATTTGTGTGTTTTGGAGATTAAGCCCTTGTTGGTCACATCATTTGCAAACATTTTCTCCCATTTTGTAGGTCACCTTTCTTTCTTTCTTTCTTTCTTTCTTTCTTTTTTTTTTTTTTTTTTGTGGTTTCCTTTGCTGTTCAAAAGCTTGTAAGTTTAATTAGGTCCCATTTGTTTATTTTTGTTTTTATTTCTATTGCCTTGGGAGACTGACCTAAGAAAACGTTGGTACAATTTATGTTAGAGAATGGTTTGTTTATGCTGTCTTCTAGGAGTTTTATGGTGTCATGTATTACATTTGAGTCTATCAGCCATTTTGAGTTTATTTTTGTGCATAGTGTGAGGGTGTATTCTAATCTCATTGATTTACATGCAGTTGTCCAACTTTCGACATTGCTTGCTGAAGACTGTCTTTTTTTCATTTCATATTCTTGCCTCCTTTGTTGAAGATTAATTGACTATAGGTGTGTGGGTTATTTGGGGGCACTCAGTCGGACATGACTGAGCGGCTTCACTTTCACTTTTCACTTTCATGCATTGGAGAAGGAAATGGCAACCCACTCCAGTATTCTTTCCTGGAGAATCCCAGGGATGAGGGAGCCTCGTGGGCTGCCGTCTATGGGGTCGCACAGAGTCGAACACAACTGAAGAGACTTAGCAGCAGCAGCTATTCTGCTCCATTGATCTACGTGTCTATTTTTGTACCAATACTACACTGTTTTGATTCCCGTAGCTTTGTGGTATTGTCTGAAGTCTGGGAGAGTGATGCCTCTTGCTTTGTTTTTATTCCTCAGGATTGCTTTGGCAAATCTGGGACTTTCAGAATGGCTATCATTAAAAAGTCTACAAATAACAAGCGCAAGAGAGGGTGTGGAGAAAAGGGAACTCTCCTATATTGTTGGTGGGAATATAAGTTGGTGATGCAACTTTGGAAAACAGTATAGAGGTTCCTCAGAAAGTTAAAAATAGAATTACCACGTGATCCAGCAATCCCACTCCTGGGCATATACCTGGACAAAACTATAATTCAAAAAGATATGTGCAGGGCTTCCCTGGTAGCTCAGTGGTAAGGAATCTGCCTGCCAGTGTATGAGATGCACATTCACTCCCTGGTCTGGGAAGACCCCATGTGCCACAGGGCAACTACGCGCATGTGCCACAGGGCATCTACGCGCATGTGCCACAGGGAAACTACGCGCACGTGCCACAGCTACTGAGCCTGTGCTCTGGAGCTGCAGCTACTGAAGCTCGAGTGCCCTGGAGCCCATGCTCCACAAGAGGAACCGCTGCACTGAGAAGCCTGCGTACTGCAACTAGAGAGTAGCCCCTACTTGCTGCAACTAGAGAAAAGCCCAGGAAGCAACAAAGACCTAGCACAGCCAAAAATAATAAAATAATAAAATTTTACACAAGAAAGATACATGCATCCCTATGTTCATAACAGCACTATTCACAGTAGTCAAAACATGGAAACAACCTAAATGTCTATCGATGGAGGAATGGTTAAAGAAGATATGGACACATATACAATGGAACACTATTAAGCCATAAAAAGAATGAGAGCAACATGGATGCAACCAGAGACCATCATACTAACTGAAGTAAGTCAGAAATAGAAAGACAAGTTTGATATGATATCACTTATACATGGAATCTAAAATATGGCATAAACAAACCTGTCTACAAAACAGACTCACAGACACAGAGACCTGATCTGTGGTTGCCAAGGGAATAGGGAGATAAAGAGGGATCGTCTGGGAGTTTGGGTTTGGTATGGATGTGAGAGTTGGACTGTGAAGAAAGCTGAGCGCCGAAGAATTGATGCTTTTGAACTGTGGTGTTGGAGAAGACTCTTGAGAGTCCCTTGGACTGCAAGGAGATCCAACCAGTCCATTCTAAAGGAGATGAGTCCTGGGTGTTCATTGGAAGGAGTGATGCTAAAGCTGAAACTCCAATACTTTGGCCACCTCGTGTGAAGAGTTGACTCATTGGAAAAGACTCTGATGCTGGGAGGAACTGAGGGCAGGAGGAGAAGGGGATGACAGAGGATGAGATGGCTGGATGGCATCACTGACTCGATGGACGTGAGTTTGAGTGCATTCCGGGAGTTGGTGATGGACAGGGAGGCCTGGAGTTCTACAGTCCATGGGGTCACAAAGAGTTGGACATGGCTGAGCGACTGAACTGAAATGCAAACTGTTACATTTAGAATGGATAAACAAGGTCCTACTGTATAGCACAGGGAACTATATCCAATCTCCTGGGATAAACCATAATGCAAAAGAATATAAAAAATAATGTATATATACATATATGCCTGAGTCATTTTTCTGTACAGCAGAGAACATTATAAGTCAACTATACTTCAGTTTTTAAAGAAATTCCAGCTATAAAATAAGTAAGTCACAGGGATGTAATACACAGCACAGGGATTATAGTTAATACTATTATAATAACTTTGTATGGTGACAGATGATTGCTAGACTTATTGTGGTGAAAAGTTCATACTGTATAAAAGTATCAAATCAGGATTTCCCTGGTAGACTAGAGGTTAAGCATCCGCCTGCCAATGCAGGGGACATGGGTTCAGTCTCTGGTTCTGGAAGATTCCACAAGCCAGGGAGCAACTAAGCCCATGAGCCACAACTACTGAACCTGTGCTCTGCAACAAGGGAAGCCACTGCAATGACAAGCCCACATGCCACAACTCGAGAGTAGCCCGCCGCTCACTGCAACTAGAGAAAGCCCATGCACAGCAAACGAAGACCCAGTGCAGCCAAAAAATAAAAATTAATAAATAAAAAATTTTAAAATATATATTGAATCACTATATTATATGCCTGAAACTAATATAATATTGTATGTTAATTGTAAGTCAATAAATAAAAAATTGTAAGCTTCCCATTTTCCTTAGAACTCAACTGGCAGGGATTCTTTGAGATCTGAATTAAAGTTAAACCTACAGAGAAATTTCTATTTGTTTCTATCAGTTGCCTGGAGGGCTACCAATCTGGAACTATAGTTAGATTAAAATTTTAACCTAACAATTAACATTTAAATGAAAGAATCCTAACAGAAAACACATATGAGGACCAACATGATTTATGAGTCCTCAAAGATTTCTGCCAACAGTAAGGTGAAAATAGACATTTCTTCATTATCTCCTGTGCAGTGTGATTTGTTATCCATCCCTTACACTGAGGGCGTAATAAGGCAGGTTTTCTGTTCGTCTCCACCTTGGTCATCCCAGGCTTTAACTCCCAACTCCATGCTCTGCTTCATGCAGGCATCATGGAGGAAGGACTCTCTGAAGGCTGAAACAATGCTTTAAGGTGATAGCCAGCTTGGCACCTGTTTCCTGACCGGATTTCCTACTTTCACTGTGTGTGTGTGCCCAGTCGTGTCCAGCTTTTTGTGACCCCATGGGCTGTAGTCCAACCAGGCTCTTCTGTCCGTGGATTTTTCCAGGCAAGAATACTGGACTGGGCTACCATTTCTTCCTCCAGGGGAGCTTCCCCACCCAGGAATCGAACCTGCATCTCTTGTGTCTCCTGCATTGGCAGTCGGATTCCTCACCAGTGCCACCTGGGAAGCACCAACAAATTCCTTACTTTAAGTGTATTTACAATTCTTTAAAAATATTGTACTGTGAAATTTAGTTACCTCCTTCTGGAGGGTTGTTTCAGGTATCCAACCCATAATACTACCAGAAGTGGAAGTTTTCAGCCCTGTCATGTTTCAAATTGGGTGCTACATGATAAATTTCAGAGACACTGGTTAACAGTAGTAACATAACAACTATTACATGTTGAACGCCTGCCCCTGTTTGGGTATTTTTACATGTATAATCCCCACTTCTCACAATAAATTTACAAGTAGATAATATTCTTTGCATTTAACAAATAAGGCAAATAGGATTAAATTGTCCAAAGTCACACAACCAATCAGCAAAGGAATTTGAACTCTGCCCTTTGCGATCAATCCTGATCTTCTTTTCAAGCTGCAGTGGGTGTTGTTGTTGTTGTTGTTGTTGTTTTGCAGGATCTTGGTTCCCTGACTGGGCTTCCCTGCTAGCTCAGTTGGTAAAGAGTCTTCCTGCAATGCAGGAGACCCTGGTTCGATTCCTGGGTTGGGAAGATCAGCTGGAGAATGGACAGGCTACCCACTCCAGTATTCTTGGGCTTTCCTTGTGGCTCACCTGGTAAAGAATCCGCCTGCAATGCGGGAGACCTGGGTTCGATCCCTGGGTTGGGAAGACCCCCTGGAGAAGGAAAAGGCTGTTCACTCCAATACTCTGTCTTGGAGAATGCCATGGACAGCATAGCCCATGGGGTCACAAAGAGTCTGACACGACTAAGCCACTTTCGCTTTCACTCAGTTTCCCAACCAGAAATCAAAACTGTGCCAGCTGCAGAGGAAGCTCCCAATCACTGGACCAACAGGGAATTCCCAGAGTCTTTTTTCTTAATATTGAGAGTACACAGTGACTTTTTATTTAACAGCGGGCACTGAAAGCAAGTTGAGTAGAGAAGATAGTTTAAGGGGTAAGGTTTTCCTTAGTGTTACAACTCATAGACTCCCATCATCTCAACCTATATCCCTGACATGCTTCTTCATCAGATTCAAAATGCTCTTCAGTGAAAGGGTCATGCAGAACTGACTTCACAGCATTAATATTCAGAGCTCTCCAGATCCCCCCTTTTCTCTACTCTTCCAAAGGGCCAGGCGATCTTTATTTTCATGAGACCCAGACCCCATTATCGGAATGCTCTGTTAGTCCATGATGTATCTAGTGGGACTTTCTCACAAAAGCAACTTTTAGATGTCGTTTTTCTTCATTTTTTAGGTTGGTGGCTTTTGTCCTTAGCAGCTGTGGCCTTCAAGTTTATCTGGGTTTGCAATCAGGAAGCTGTGATACTTCCTGAGACTGTTTGAGGGGGTGCAATTTACACAATACAAACTGAGTTCACTTTCTTCACTTTGGAGTTGCTCTAGGCTCCTGAGAGGCTTGGCCATGCTTTGTCCAGTTTTCTGCAGGTTGAATCTAGCAGTTGGTGGGAACCAGCCTCTGTGGTTAACAGCTAATTGTGCTTCCTGAGCAACATATGTGGAGAATTTGGAAAGAAAGCAATGATTAGGATTAGACTCTTAGAAAACCGTTAAGAAGGAGGAAGTTTATCAACTCAGTGGGAGAAAATCTCCAAACCACCTTCAGTATGCTAACACGCACACACTGTTCCTCGTGGCCAAGACTGATCAGCAGGTTACTGAAGAAAACCAACCTAATACCAGAAACAGAGAGAAGTTGGAAAAGAATCATCATTTTTAGGTAGTCAGATTCTTTGATCAAAGAAATAGAATCAGGAATGGCATTAGTGGGTGCCACTGGTTACACACGAGCTCTTTCATTTGTGAAAGGCTCTCAGAGTTGTGACCATTTTCTGTGTTCAAGGTTATTTTCCTGGTGCTATACCTTGGAGCTCTGTGATGAGTTAACCCATTTTATATTTACTGATGTAAAATATATACTATTTTAAAACATTTAAATATTTGTGAGCTTATTATTGAGTCTGTGTGCTTGAGGTCTTGTTTCTCGACATCCTCGCTTAGGGTCCTGACTTCACATTAGTTTGGTGAGGGGACCTGCAGGGGTAGGAAAGGGCCAGATACACAACTCAGTCTGTGTGAGCAGATTTGGTAAATGGAAATGGGTGAACACAGGGGTGGCCTGAAATTTGGCATCATGTCTGAATTAGAGGCGTTCAGCTCTGCTGGTCTCCGTAAATGATGATCCAGAACTAAATGTCCACTCATTGCCTCACCACCAGAAACTAAAATAAGCACTGCCTTTGATGGTTATGGTATCTGTCCTCTGAAATTCCAGGCATTACTGCAGTAAGCTCCACAAAGTCCCTGTGAAGTGAACTAAGAGGACCGGCACTACCATTTCCACAAGAAAGGAGGGGGGCAGATGTCTAGGAATGAGACAGCCTGATTCTCATTAGGCTGAGCTGTCTCCCCCACCCATGATACCCACAAAAGACGCATTCGAAAACCGGCTCCACCACTTAGTACTGGTGTGACCCTGGGCAATGACTTCTCAGTTTCCTCATCTGTAATATAGACAGGAGGACAGTCACAACTAGGACATAATGACCATTAGGACTTTTGAATTGGGAAGAAACTGGCCAAAAAACTTGACACGTTATAGGCGCTTAAGAGATGCATGTGCTCTTTGCTTCCCTCACAGTTTCACAGAGCCTAAATTATCCCTGCCTGGTTTCTATCCTTGGAATGGAACAAAAGTATCTGAGTATCCTTGAGGCTGGTTGGTAGATACGCAGTCAAACCGCACTCCATTGAAGATGTGCTAAACAAGGTTTTTAAGAAAGTGACCACATGGGGGAATAAAAGAGACATTTATAATGGCAACCAAAACAGAAAAAACCCACAAGGACACAATGAAAACTGAAACCACAATAATCTCTAAATAGAGAAGTAATAATTGTAGCCTATATTTAAGTGTACGGGAAGCAAAGGTTTGGGGAAGGGATGTGTCTGCCATGGAAATCATGCTTTTTATTTCTCAGTTTGTAGAGAGAACTAGAACTGATTTCTTTTCTTTTCTTTTTAATTAGAGGATAATTATGATACTGTGATGCTTTTTGCCATACATCAACATGAATCGGCATGGGGACATGTCCCCTCCCTCTTGAGCCCCCCTGATATTTTTTTTTAATCACAAAATGTCTCAAGTCTTTCTAGTCTTACCAAAAAGAGTACGCAAGTAAAAGAAGTAATAAAGAGTGATTCTGAGAGGAATGGGCCAAGGCAGGAGTATACAGGTAGAGTCAATGGGTACTGATAAAATTCTCATTTTTAACTTTGAGCTGGAATCATAGTTGTTTGATTTTATTATTATACTCACAACTTACAATTTCATTACATATTTTCTTCTGTATAGAACAAATGTTATATAATAAAGAATTTTAAGTGAATTGAAAGTTCAGTGAGTTCCACAGCAATAAAAAAGCTAGAGTCAGAGAATATTCAATATCTGCAAGGAGATTCTGTCCAAAATCAAAGATGGTATGCGTAATTCCACTTCCTAAATGCCACCAGAGAACATATTTGCATTTTGGATTTTATAATCAGTTCAGTTCAGTCGCTCAGTGCTGTCCAACTCTTTGCGACCTCATGAATTGCAGCACACCAGGCCTCCCTGTCCATTACCAACTCCCGGAATGCACTCAAACTCACGTCCATCGAGTCGGTGATGCCATCCAGCCATCTCATTCTCTGTCATCCCCTTCTCCTCCTTCCCCTAATCCCTCCCAGCATCAGAGTCTTTTCCAATGAGTCAACTCTTCACATGAGTTGGCCAAAGTACTGGAGTTTCAGCTTTAACATCATTCCTTCCAAAGAACACCCAGGACTGATCTCCTTTAGACTGGACTGATTGGATCTCCTTGCAGTCCAAGGGACTCTCAAAATCAATAAGCTAGTGGAAACAGTATAGCTTTACCTCTTGTTGTTGTTAAGTCACTAAGATGTGTCTGACTCTTTTACCACCCCATGGATTGTAGCCCTCCAGGGTCCTCTGTCCATGGGATTTCCCAGGCAAAAGTACTAGAGTGCGTTGCCATTTCCTTCTTCAGAAAACCTTCCACACCTAGGAATCAAACCTGTGTCCCCTGCGTTGGCAGGCAGATTCTTTACCACTGAGCCACCAAGGAAGCCCAGCTTTATCTCTGGACATCAGTAAATTGCTGAATTAGGTATCTCATACAATTGTACTTATTCAGGGTCACAGAAAAGTCTGATCTTCATCAGGCACATTGAAACAACTTGGGTGATGGTATCAAAGGACATCAGGCAATGGAATGGTCTCAGGCTTGGGAGAGGCAGTCTATAAACTGCAGCCCTCCACAATGAGTGACTAATTTCTTAAACATTCTTGTGAATTGTTTGAAAAAAGAAATATACTTCTCTTAACTAAATGTACATGATTTAATAATAAATTAGCAGGGTTTCTAGAATAAAAATTTGTCATGTTCTAATTGGGAAATAAAACCAACCAATGAAATGATCTGTTCCCAAAGCAGGGTGCAAATAACCTGAGGTCAGTCAGCCTTGAGAGCCAGACAGACTGCCTAGTTCTGTTTCTCTGCAGAGCCTTGACTAATACAATAGTTCATAGGAACACTGTCAGGGCTTAACGAGAAAATGCATGCAGTACACTTAGCACAAAGTCTTAATAAGTAGCAGTTACTAATATGAGAAGATACCAATAGTGATACAACTATTAGCAATGGTAGGGCCATTTACTGACTTTCTATCCCACACTAGATTCTTGACTTACCCGATACGATATTTTTGCTCCTTTTGTTTGCGGATTCTTTACCAACTGAGCTATCAGGGAAGCCTGACTTATCTTACAAATTGTGTTTAATTCATAAAGTGGGGTGGTAAATAGACAATGATCACAGTGAAACTGAAAGCATAAGCTGAGGAGAGGTCAGTCGCAGCTTTTCTTCAGGGACAAGTGGAGCTGCGGGATGACCGGATTTTATTTGATATACAAATAAGGAGTAAAGCTAATGCCTATACTTCATGAAACTAAAAAAAGACAGCTACACTGTCTAGTTTAAAAACACATGCTCATACTCTGAAATTGACCACAATCTGGCACATACTCTACTATGTGGAGAAAGTGCCGCTCAACCGAACGCCCAGAGCAGATGCCTCCCGGCCTGGAGAAACAGCACTTATATCCTGTTTTAGCCTTTCTGATCCCCCAGTGAAAAGTGAAAATGTTAGTCACTCAGTCGTGTCCGACTCTGTAACCCCATGGACTGTAGCCCGCCAGGCTCCTCTGTCCATGGAATTCTCCAGGCAAGAATACTGGAGTGGGTTGCCATTCCCTTCTCCAGGGGATCTTCCTGACCCAGGGATCAAACTTGGGTCTCCTGCATTGCAGGCAGATTCTTTACCATCTGAGCCACCCAGAAACCCCAAGCTTAGGTTAAACCTTGAAGGATACTCTGTTATTGGCTTCTTGCTCATTATCCTAAAATTCCTAGTGTTGACAGTAGACTTTGGTAAGATTAAAACATTACTAAGTAGGCAAATATATGAATGTATTACTAACATAATTCCCCCCAAGAAATCCTATTGCCCTGAACTTAGACTAAAAGATTTTAAGTAATATTTCTTCACTCAAAAATATTTACTTTATGCCAGGCATCATTATAGGCCCCTTTAGATGCAGTAATAAAGTAGACATGATCTCTGACTCTGTGGAGTCTAAAATCCAATGGGGGACTTCCCGCTGGTCCAGTGGCTAAGACTCCATGATCCCAATGCAGGGGGTCCGGGTTCCATCCATTGTCAGGGAACTAGACCCAACATGCTGCAACTAAGAGTTCACGTGCAACAACTGAAGATCCCACTCACCTCAACTAAGACTCTGCTCAGCCAAAGAAATAAATTTAAAAACTCCAACGAGGAGTCAGATAACAGACAAATAAATTGCAAAACATCGGAAAATGCAGAAAAGAAGAAAACCTGTGAATACGATCACTCTGACATTGCCTATCCTTTTGTGAAAGCCTCTTCTAGGACGTCTGGGGCTGGGGTGTATATAGCTTTCACCCCTGTCTCTCAGTACTCTAGAATCTTAGGGAAGGAGCCCAAGGGCGCCATCACTTTCCACAGCCTGAGAAGTGCAAGAAGAGAAGATAAGGAGGAAGTTTCATGGTCATGTTAGGATTTGCATACACACCAGGTGGCAGGGACTGGTACCGCGACCTAGGGTAAGGCTGTTCCCTGAGAGCAGGCGTTATCTTGATTCTCAGGATTTCTAGGAAGTGAATAAACTTCCCAGAGGCTGCAGGTGTAGACCGGAAAATCTTTGGGGGAACACTGAGCATTGTTCTTCCCTCTTGGACTGAGAAAGACCATGTCCAATTGAGTGTTTACAAGACCCAGTCAGGGGTTTGATAGCATTATAGACCTTAGATGGTCAGAGTTGGAAAGTCCCTTAGAGGGCTTTTCCATCCTCCTCACTTTATGAGGACGGAAACAGACTTAGAGAAGGGAAAAGCTCAAGTTTAAAAACTACAGACAGCGGGACCTAGTGGGCTACAGTCTATGGGGGCACAAAGAGTCAGATACGACTGAACAACTAACATCTGAGCTTCCCTGGTGGCTCAGATGGTAAAGAATCTGCCTCCAGTGCTAGAGACCTGGGTTCAATCCCTGGGTCGGGAAGATCCCCTGGAGAAGGGAATGGGAACCCACTCCAGTATTCTTGCCTGGAGAATCCCATGGACAGAGGAGCCTGGTGGGCTACAGTCCATGGGGTGGCAAAGAGTTGGACACGACTGAGCGACTAACACTTTCAGTTTCACTTAGGGCTCTGGCAAGGACTGGCTAGATAGATGCTCACCAGTCCCATTTTCTCTTCCTTAGCACAAAAGATCACTTTTTCTTGCTTCCTTTGAGGTAAGATGGAGATCATGTGTTGGTGTTCTGGTCAATGGAATGTGAACAGGAGTGATAAAGTTCATTGTCCAGTTTGTCTCTGTAAAGGTCTCATATGATCCTCTGTACACTTTCTAGCTTCATTCATCAACCAGCTAAATACAGATAATCCAGCAGAGGACTCCAAGCAATCACTAGAATATGGCAGCCCCCTAAAACCACCAGAAGATTAAAAAAAGCTGAGATCTCTCAACCACCTGTGAAGGCAGGAACCTGAACACACCCAAACAGATTGTGACATGTATGAGAAATAAGCTATTTTATAATCCATTGAGCTTTTGGAGTTGTTACAGCAACTAGTGATCTTTTGGAGAAGGCAATGGGAACCCACTCCAGTACTCTTGCCTGGAAAATCCCATGGACGGTAGAGCCTGGTAGGCTGCAGTCCATGGGGTCGCGAAGAGTTGGACACGACTGAGCGACTTCACTTTCACTTTTCACGTTCACGCATTGGAGAAGGAAATGTCAGCCCACTCCAGTGTTCTTGCCTGAAGAATCCCAGGGGCAGAGGAGCCTGGTAGGCTGCCGTCTATGGGGTCGCACAGAGTTGGACACGACTGAAGCAACTTACTAGCAGCAGCAGCAGCAGCAGCAGTGATCTTTACTCTGACAAATACATTGGCAATTTGGAGACTGTGATGGTTAATTTTACTTGTCAATGTAATTGGGCCAAGGGGTGCCCTGACATTATTCTGGGTTGTCTGTGAGGGTGTTTCTGGATGAGATTAACATTTGAATTGGTGGACTGAGTACAGCAGATTTGCCATCCTATTGTATGTAGGTCTTACCCGATCAGTTGAAGACCAAAACTGAATTGAGCCAAAAGGCTCAGAGGTAATTTTGTCTTCATGATGGTGTGTGCTAGCTCATTGGTCTTCAGCTCTTGGACTGGAACTTACACCATCAATTCTCCTGCTTCTCAGGCCTTTGCAATCAGACTGAAACTATACCAGAGGTTTTCCTAGGTCTCCAGCTTGCTGACTGCTGATCTCAGGACTTTTCAGCCTCCATAATCATGGAGGCCAATTGCTTATTTATTTATGCATGTGTGTGTGTGTGCGTGATGGGTTATGTTTCTCTGGAGAACCCTGACCCATACAGAGACTATATCAGTCCTCTGTCTCCCAATTCAGTGCTGTTTTTGGAAGTCAATGCTGTTTTTCACAAAACTATATGTCTCTCTGAGAAATAGAAAGAAGATTCCCTAGGAAACTTTACATCCACTTCCCATACTTAGAACCTTCCAGTCTTAGATCAAGAATAAAAAATAAATCTCCATGAGAACACCAGGGTATCCTTGTTCCTAAGTCGCTTCAGTCGTGTCTGACTCTGTGTGACCCCCATAAGACGGCAGCCCACCAGGCTCTCCTGTCCCTGGGATTCTCCAGGCAAGAATACTGGAGTGGGTTGCCATTTCCTTCTCCAGTGCATAAAAGTGAAAGTGAAGTTGTACCTGACTCCTAGCGATCCCGTGGATTGCAGCCTACCAGGCTCCTCCACCCATGGGACCTTCCCGGCAAGAGTACTGGAGTGGGTTGCCATTGCCTTCTTCGCAATGCACAAAGTCTAAGTTTCTGGATGCCCTGGGATGAGCTTAACCTCTGGTACCAGTGCTTGGACTACAATGTGTCTCCCAGTCTACTGTGCATTATTTCATGTACCTAACAGGAGCACACGTGCCCAGAAGTCTGTCTGTTGGAGAATTCTATTTTGATCAGTGCTCAGTTCAGTTCAGTTGCTCAGTCATGTCCGACTCTTTGCGACCCCATGAATTGCAGCACACCAGGCCTCCCTGTCCCTCACCAACTCCCAGAGTTCACTCAGGTTCACGTCCATTGAGTCAGTGATGCCATCCAGCCATCTTATCCTCTGTCATCCCCTTCTCCTCCTGCCCCCAATCCCTCCCAACATCAGAGTCTTTTCCAATGAGTCAACTCTTCGCATGAGGTGGCCAAAGTACTGGAGTTTCAGCTTTAGCATCATTCCTTCCAAAGAAATCCCAGGGCTGATCTCCTTCAGAATTGCCTGGGTGGATAGTGCTACTACATACCTAATAATCACCTGAGACTTGAATTTTCAATCATCAAATAAAAATTAAAATTTTAATAGCATATGACTTTGCTATAATCTTATTTTTTAATTTAATAATCTATACATGGTACCAACATAAAACCACAGTCCATTAATACAAACTTATGGCCATCTACTGACTAGAATTGTTTATTCCTATCTTTTCTGAGCTACGGGCTTCCCTGGTGGCTCAGCTGATAAAGACTCTGCCAGCAATGTGGGAGACCGGGTTCGATCCCTGGGTTGGAGAACAGAACGGCTACCCACTCCAGTATTCTGGCCCAGAGAATCCCATGGACTGTATGGTACCTGGGGTCCCAAAGAGTCAGACATGACTGTGTGACTTTCCCTTTCACTTTCTCTGAGCTACAGGTGGCGAGAGAGATCACCTGATGGAGACAGATTGTCAGATGTAATGGCTAATCACAAAGCTTCCATCCTTGGGCAACTGGTTAAATGGAGTAAACTGGAGTAAAAGAATAGACAGAAGAACTGTACAAAAGATCATCATGACCAAGATAATCACGATGGTGTGATCACTCACCTAGAGCCAGGCATCCTGGAATGTGAAGTCAAATGAGCCTTAGAAAGCATCACTATGAACAAAGCTAGTAGAGGTGATGGAATTCCAGTTGAACTATTTCAAATCCTGAAAGATGATGCTGTGAAAGTGCTGCACTCAATATGCCAGCACATTTGGAAAACTCAGCAGAGGCCACAGGACTGGAAAAGGTCAGTTTTCATTCCAATCCCAAAGAAAGGCAATGCCAAAGAATGCTCAAACAACTGCACAGTTGCACTCATCTCACACGCTAGTGAAGTAATGCTCAAAATTCTCCAAGCCAGGCTTCAGCAATACGTGAACCGTGAACTTCCAGATGTTCAAGCTGGTTTTAGAAAAGGCAGAGGAACCAGAGATCAAATTGCCAACATCTGCTGGATCATCGAAAAAGCAAGAGAGTTCCAGGAAAACATCTATTTCTGCTTTATTGACTATGCCAAAGCCTTTGACTGTGTGGATCACAAGAAACTGTGGAAAATTCTTCAAGAGAAGGGAATACCAGACCACCTGACCTGCCTCTTGAGAAACCTATATGCAGGTCAGGAAGCAACAGGTAGAACTGGACATGGAAAAACAGGCTGGTTCCAAATAGGAAAAGGAGTGCGTCAAGGCTGTATATTGTCACCCTGCTTATTTAACATCTATGCAGAGTACATCATGAGAAACACTGGGCTGGAAGAAACACAAGCTGGAATCAAGATTGCCGGGAGAAATATCAATAACCTCAGATATGAGGATGACACCACCCTTATGGCAGAAAGTGAAGAGGAACTAAAAAGCCTCTTGATGAAAGTGAAAGAGGAGAGTGAAAAAGTTGGCTTAAAGCTCAACATTCAGCAAATGAAGATCATGGCATCTGGTCCCATCACTTCATGGGAAATAGATGGGCAAACAGTGGAAACAGTGGCAGACTTTATTTTTTGGGGCTCCAAAATCACTGCAGATGGTGACTGCAGTCATTAAATTAAAAGATGCTTACTCCTTGGAAGGAAAGTTATGACCAACCTAGATAGCATATTGAAAAGCAGAGACATTACTTTGCCAACAAAGGTCTGTCTAGTCAAGGCTATGGTTTTTCCAGTGGTCATTTATGGATGTGAAAGTTGGACTGTGAAGAAAGCTGAGCACTGAAGACTTGATGCTTTTGAACTGTGGTATTGGAGAAGACTCTTGAGAGTCCCTTGGACTGCAAGGAGATCCAACCAGTCCATTCTAAAGGAGATCAGTCCTGGGTGTTCTTTGGAAGGACTGATGCTAAAGCTGAAACTCCAGTACTTTGGCCACCTCATGCAAAGAGTTGACTCATTGGAAAAGACTCTGATGCTGGGAGGGATTGGGGGCAGGAGGAGAAGGGGACGACAGAGGATGAGATGGCTGGATGGCATCACTGACTCGATGCACATGAGTTTGAGTAAACTCTGGGATTTGGTGAGGGACAGGGAGGCCTGGCGTGCTGCAATTCATGGGGTTGCAAAGAGTCGGACACGACTGAGTGACTGAACTGAACTGTACTGAACTGGATCTCTTTTCCAGAGCTTCCTAATGTTAACTGTTTTCTCAGTGAAAGGACTTAGTTGGACATACCTGAAATATACTTCTGAAATTGTCATTTTAGATGAACTGTTAGAAAAACAGGAAGAACTTAAAATCAGAGTACCTTTGAATTAAAACATTTTGAAGTTCATCTGATTCTTTATTCAAAACATTTTATTTCATATGCACTTTAGTGCCTAAACATGTGATATAACCAGTGACCACACAAAGATAAATCAGAAAGGTGGCATGCAAAAATATGAGACTGTGGTGGGACTTCCTCAGCTGAGTTAAGAACTTGTCATTCTTGTTTATTAGAGTCCCATGAATAGTAGTTTCAGTACAAGGAAAGAGGAAGTCAAGTTTGTATGAAATCTCTGGGAAGGTATGTCCAAGAATTGAAATATATATAAGTCTACCGAAAGGTAATGAAAGAATGGTTCCTGATTCTTTCAAAAGTCCGCTGATTAGAAATATCCAGTCAGCCTTCCTTACTCTAAGAACAAATAAGGAATTGTCACTGCAGCAAAAACTTATAGAGGCGTGTCAATCAGTTCTACTTCTCAAAAAGGCCTGCCTAGGAAACGGTCTAATTCATGTTAAAAGACAGAATTGAAACTATGCTTCCTAATTTACCAAAAATAAAAAAATTCTCAATGAAATTTGTATAACTAGCACCAAGGAGCAAGTCTAACTTTCTGCTTCTGCTTTTCCTCTACAGTTACAATAAATTCAGGCTTTAGAAATCCTGCAAATTAGTATCCTTCCTCGAACACCAGAAAATGAACTGGCAGAGTAAAGCAATACATAGTCTTTTGGACATAGTAATTGAGACTTTCTCCTCTCAAGTGTGTGTGGGTGTGATCAAAATGTTAGGTGCTTTAACATACATACACACACAAAAAAAATCAAACAGTATTAGAAATTAAAATTTTGATTGGAAACTATATTTTACTCACATCAGAAAGACTTTTAAGAAGTAAATAAACATAAAAACCAACCAAAAGGAAGGTGGTATAACTATATTAACATCAGCAATCAGAAAACATACATTCTTTTCAAGAACATATTATTTATAAAAATTGACCATGGATAAGGCTACAAAATAAATCTCAACAAATAGTATCAGAAAACTAATGTCATACAGGTCATGCTATCTCATCAAAATGTTATTAAATTATAATTCATAAAAAATTACACAAAAACATAATTAGAAATTTAAATGCACTTCTAAACAATACATCTGTCAAGTAAGAAATCTTTTTAGCTAAGATGTAGAAATAAATAAAAATGTTGGGATTTGTCTTTCCCAGCAATGCAAGGATAATTTACCATTGGAAAACCTATAAATTCTCTTTTGTCATACTGACAAATTAAAGAATAAGAACTATAAGATTTAGAAACAAAATAACACATGCCTTTCTCAACAGATGCCTAAAAATCATACACACAGACATTCTTATCAAACAGTAATAGAAATTCTTAATCTGATATTTTAAGTTATCCAAACCTACCCCCAAAATCAAACTAAAATGTGAAAAATTAAAGGCATTTCCTTGGCAATTAGGAATAAGACAAGGATGCCTAATATTCTGCCCCTGCTGCTGCTGCTGCTGCTGCTGCTATGTCGCTTCAGTCGTGTCCAACTCTATGCGACCCCATAGACGGCAGCCCACCAGGCTCCGCCGCCCCTGGGATTCTCCAGGCAAGATATATTTAATAGTATTGGCTATTGCAGTGAAGTCAAGAAGAGTACATTGGAAAGACTGAAACAAAGCTATAATCATTTCCATATTTTATGATTACCTTATACTAAAAATCTAAAATAATCTGAAACAAACTATAAAGAAGGTTTAGGGACTTCCCTGGTGGCCGAGTGATTAAGATTCCATACTGCCAATGCAGAGGGCTGAGGCCGAGGTCTCATTCTGGTCAGGGAATGATCTCACATGCTACAAGTAAGAGTTCCCATGCACGAGGAAGACCCCATGGGCCACAACCAAGACCTGGGGTAGCCAAATAAATAAATAAACAAAATAAATATTAAAAAAAGAAGGTTTAGCAAAATTGCAAAATACAAGATCAAAACACAAAAACAATAATTTTGCTCTAATACACCAGCAGCAGTTAGAAAGTACAATTTTATAAAAGAAATATGAAAGCAGTGAACCAAAGAAAGACAGAAAATTATGCCCCAAATTATAAAGCGTTATTGAAAGACATAAAAGAAAACTTTAAAAACAAGCAATATACTATATTTATGGATGGGAAGCATCAACATCAAAATGGTTTCAGTTCTTCCCAATTAAATAGTAACTGCAGTATAAACAAAAATTCCAACTGAGTTTTTCACAAGCAAGAGCAAAGGACCAAAGGTAGCCAAGATATTCCTTAGGAGGATGAAATAGATGAAAGGAAAACCTTCCTTACTAACTACTAAGAGTTAATTACAAGTTTAATTGAGACACCATGGCTTTGGCTTAGAGATAGACAAAATGACCAAAAGAACAGATCAAGGAGCCCAGAGCAGAACTATATAGAAAGAGAAATTTGACATATGATGGCAAAACATCAATACACATGATGGTATTACAATCAGAGGGAAAAGGATATAATCTGCAATAAATAACGTTGGAGCGATTGGTTATCCATGCAGGAAAAAAGTGTTTAAATTAGATTTTATTTCAAATCATACACATATAAGTGGGTTAAAAAGTTAATATTAAACTAAGCATTTCAACATTTTTAGAAGAAAATATAGGGGATAAGCTTATAATCACCAATTAGGGAAGGATTTCTTAATTAAAACATAAAAAGCAAAAGCCATTAAGGAAAAGACAAACACATTTAAAAACATAAACACAAAGACAAAAACAAACAAATTCTCTCTTCAACCAAAATGAATGCAAGTTACAGTCTGGGAGACATGTGCGACATATTTAACTTAACAAAATAGTGAGTATCTGGAACACAGATAAATTAATTGATAAAAAAGCAGGAGCCCAATCAAAAAAAAAAAATGGACAAAGTACATTAACAGGCATTTCACAGAAAAGGAAACCCGTGAGGCCAAAAAACTTACGAAAAGATTCTCAACCTCACTAGGAATCAAGAAATGCAAATTACATTAACATTTCACATCCACCCAATTGGCAAACATTTTTAAAGTCTGAAAATACCAAGTGTCAGTAAAATGTGGAGCAACAGGAATTCTCTCATACTATTGATGGGAACTGGGTTCGATCCCTGGGTCGGGAAGATCCCCTGGAGAAGGAAATGGCAACCCACTCTAATATTCTTGCCTGGAGAATCCCATGGACGGAGGAGCCTGGTAGGCTACAGTCCATGGGGTCACAAAGAGTCGGACACGACTGAGTGACTTCACCTCACCTCACCTCATTGATGGGAATGTAAATTGGGAGAACCGACATATCTAGCATTTCCATTCCCAGGAACATAACCTGAAGAATCCCTTTGACAAGGACATATGTACAAGGCTGCTTGTGTCAGGATTGTTTGTGATAGGGGACAACTGGAAATAACCAAAACTGTCTCAACAGGAAAATACCTAATTAATCATTGTGTATTCATACAATAAATCCTATATGCAGCAGTTAAAATAACTGAACAAAACTGCATGTATCAACATGGATAAATCTCAAAAAACAAAGTACTAAGGGAAAAAAAAGCAAGACGCAGGATATATACACTATGACACCATTTATAATAAGTTAAAATATACCTAACAGTACCACATGTTCTTCATGGGACTCTGTATAGGTGAAGGTATACAAATATTCATGGTGATGATATTGTACCAATTCTGGTATAGTGGATGCCTCTGATGAGACAGGAAAGGGACTGGGGTTAGGTAAAAACATATTCTAGAAGTTACTGAACCATCTCTGTAATATTTTATTTTAAAATAAAATCTGAAATAAATATGGCAGAACAATGGGAACACTGATGTTTATTGTATTAGTCTCTTTAATTTCCCATGTGATTGAAATGTTTTATTTAAAAAGCGAATAACTTTGAAATAAAACTTCAGAAAATACTTTAGTTTAATGACTGATAAAATTCCTAATAAATGATTTCAACAATAAAACTTAACCATAAAATGTTAAAATTCTCATCGTTAAAATATTTCTATTTAAAGCAAATATGTATCCATATTATCAATCAATAAATAAAAGTGCTATATAGACATAAACTGATTACAGGATAAAAAAATACATAAATATACACACACATGTGGGTAGACTGGAAATGAGCACTAAAAAATTAACAAACTTGTAAGTGAGAAGAGTTTGGGATGATATTCCTTTTTAAGAAAAACTTAGTGAATGAAGTGTTGAATTAATATACTACATATGTAACTGAGAAATTTTTACTTCAGAAATAATATAGCAGGAGAGATTTAAATAGTGCTCTAGAAATGCACAGAAAAAGCAATCAACTCATTTTTGGCCTTACTCTGAATTCATTTCTTTCTGTTAAATGATCAGGTTAAACAAACAGGCACACGACAAAATGAATAGGTCAAATCACTATCGACACTTAAAACGGAAAAAAAATCACTATCAACACCCAGTTTTCAAGGGCAACGGCAGTTAAGAACCCACTCAGAGTGATACTTTGCTATGCCTTTAATTAAGGTGGGGCTTTGAAAACTCAGTTGTTCCATTTGTTTCAAATCAATCAGATGAAATTCACCTTTTACGTGGCCTGAATCCTGATAGCTCAGCACACCTGATAGGTAATTTAATCATCTCTGGTGTAGATGAACGCAAACTCAAATTAGCTACTGAAAGAGCTGGTCTTCTCTGAGATAGCTGTGCTTTTCCACTTTTATGCAAGAGCTGAGCTTCACCAACTGGCTAGCTGGAGGTGTTATTAAAAATTTAGTGAAAGAAACAAAGGTGTGCTCTGGTGTCTCTTGTTACCCTTTCTACTGTTACTCCCGCGGACAAAAGGCAGAGGGCCTGCTTCATGAATAATGTGACATGGAATATTCACAATCTATTTTTAATGGAGTCAAGTAATAACATTAAGAAGAGATATTCGCAATCTTCAAATTTCACACAGTAACAGACACAGTAATTTGTTTTGATTCTGAACTGAGGATATCAAGATATGTTTTTTCCCCCAAAAAAATGCATACTATTAACATCAAAATTAAATTCCACATTTATTGCATATAGGTTATAAAAATGGACCTAAGTTCTAAAAGTCATAATGGGAGAGCAGTTGACTAGATTTCAATCAGTTCTACTTACCCCACAATGTAGCTTCTTTACTTTTCAAACCAAGTTAGAAATTAGCAACCAGTGTGCACAGTGAATCCTGTGAGAAGGTCATTCTGTGATCTTTATTCACTGGGAACCTTGTTTCCCAGGACACTAGAAAGAGGTTCCTAGATGCTGTAGCTGTTTACCCAACAGTTCTGGAAAATTATCTTAAACTGCCCTAGAGTGTACATGTTTCAATTTTGAATGAGTAAACTGACATGAAAAGATACAGTCTTGAAAACCAAGTAATGATAGCGGAGCGCTGAGATTCGGAGAGATGAGAGAAAAGCATGGTCAAAGCCCCCTCCATACTCTCCAATCCAGAGAGAGTCCTAAGTGTTCTATTTGCTTCTTTGGCCCTCAAGCGATTTCTCTTCCCTTTCTGCTGGAGAGAGCAGAGCAGCCAGGGTGAAGCAGGAGTTTATTTTCTCTGCTTATTCACTTACCACCTCAGCAAATATTGATTGATCTCCTACTATGTACCAGGCACTGTTCTAGGAGTTGAAGATTCAGCACTGACCAAATATACAAAGCTCCACAGGACATTGTGTTCACTGCTGAATCCCCAGCACCTAGAAGAGTGCCAGGCACATACCAATATGGGTGAAATTGACTTGAACAGAAATGGACGATCTGCTGACAGTCACCATGGGCTGTGCACTACCTTGACCATGAATTAGAAAGAGTACAGGTAGTTGGGATTTAGGCCAGAAGCTCATTCTGGTTCTTTCTTTTCAAGGACTGATCTATGGCAGCAATTCCCATAGGTGGGACAGAGCCAGAAATAGCCTACATCCCAAGTTTGCTGCCTCTCATCAGTCTTCAGATTCATAACTTGTTTTAGGAGAGGTAGCTAATCAGTCTCAGATACTTCTTTCCCTCCAGTCTCCAGAGAAGGAGTCAGGTTTGAACTGTGATGACAGAATCATATCTTCGTTATTATGGTGAACGAAATCAGTATCTGGAAGGTCAAACGATTTGTCCAAGTCACCTGGTATGCTGGTGACAGGATCGTGACTGACTCAATCTCTAGACCTAAAGTTCCTAATGTCTTTATTCATCAGGAAGCCTTCTGGACTGTTTAAAAAAAAAAAAAAATCCTGAAACTCTCAGAATAAAAAGCCCATAAACATGTAGGGAAGAACCCCTGGAGAAGGAAATGGCAACCCACTCCAGTATTCTTGCCGGAAAATCCCATGAACAGAGGAGCCTGGTAGGCTACGATCCATGGAGTTGCAAAGATGCAGACACAACTGACCGACTGAGCACGTACATGTGGGATATCAGGGACTTGGCAAGGTAGAAGCTTACTTTTGTAACCCTAGCTTTCCTGTTAAGAAAGAAGGTGCTCAGGCACGGAATGAAAAAGAAAAAAAAAAAACCACATGAAAACCAGAGCTATTGGATTTTGCTCTCTTTTGGATGTTGTCTTATCTGCTTTATATTTAACTCCAGTGTCCTTCAGTACCAACTCCCCATACAGACCAAAACAAAGGTCTTTCCCAAATTCCTTGCCTAAATGAAAAGCAATATATAAGTCTTAATACTTTATTAACTTAAAACATCACTCTAATAAATATGTATTAACAACATAATACACTCCAGAAGATCTAAAAACATTTACATCGAAGTAAAAACACCACTATTTTTTCCTCTGTGGTACACATGGAGGGTTCAAAAGAGTTGAAGACAGAGCCTTCATTCCCACATGCCTGATAGCTTAGACATCTTAAAAATATCAGCTTAACAATAAAAAAACTTAATTTACACATGAATCTTTGAAGTATCTATTCAGCTATTTTTCGTTTATGTTTGATAAAATCCAAACGACCTGAAGGAAAGTTTCAAGATCCTGTTTTATCTTCTCAGAATTCCTTTGTGGGGAATAACAGACCCAGCTACTTGGAGATGCAGGCCAGGGACAGAGCCTGAGACTTTACTCTCTGGCTCCCCAGTACCCAGCATAGTGCCTGATACCATGGTAACTGGTGCTCAATAGACATTTGCTGAGTGAACGGATGACAGCCTTGCCCAAAGGCATTACTACGTGCTTCCACTCTTCTGAAGAAGCCTCTGCAAGTCTCCTGGAGGGAGAACCTTGAATCTCTTCTCACCAAGCCCTCTTTCCTTCTGCTTCTTTTTGGGCAGGCTCTACAGCGCATTTTTTGTCATTTCAAAAGTATGAAATTCCCTTCCCAAATCAGTTTCTGAACCAGTTTTCAAATGCAAGAAACAATTCCTCCAAGCTTTATAGGCAGCACCCAACAAAAAGGGGTCAACAAACTCCCCAGAAGGAAAAAAATAACACTCATTCTTCATTCCAGATAAAAACATTAATATGTATCTATCTTGTAAGAGATGATTCCTCCTCTTCCACACAAGTATCTGGGGTCTGAAAGGAAGAGAAGGGAAGAAACCCAAGGGACTTTCTATCTGTGGAACAGGTCTGGGTATGGGAAGGACTATCAGGCTGAAGATTTTAGCTGATTTCTTCTCCACTTGGAGTCTTCAGGTGTAGAGAAGCCTATTTGGCGAGTCCTCTGCCCAGGGAGTCATTCGGTTCCCCCTCCACGCTGAACTTTGAAAAGGTAACTTATCTCCTCTGGCAGTTCCAGGGAGGAAAGGGAAAAGGTATCACCCCAGAGAGATCTGCAGAAGTGGCTGGTGCGAAGTGGGGAGGCTGCCCTCCGTAGTGTTGTATGACTGCACATGGGAATGAGGCGCGCTGCTCACTTGAGCCCATGCTGCGTCTCCCGGTGCCGCCTGAGGTCCACCTTCCTCTGGAAGCCTTTTCCACACAGGTCGCACCCGAAGGGCTTGAAGCCTGTGTGCTTGCGGCTGTGGGTGATGAGGTTGGAGCTCTGGCTGAATGCTTTGCCACACACCTGGCACTTGTGGGGCTTCTCGCCTACGGGGATGGAAGGGAGAGGGGCAAGCGTGAGTCCATGATAAAGCTAGCGGGGACTCACAGTGACCCACAGGATCTTGGCAGCAGCTGGCTACACCACAGTCTAAGGCCTTTGAGCAGTCTGGAGGGTGATGAGTGTGGCAGTGCAAGGCTGAGGAAGCTGTAGGTGAACCAGGTGGAAGGGAGACTTTCTGCATGGGGGTTCCCAGCTGGAGGCCCAAACCGTTTCCTGCTAAACGGAAACAGTGCACAGGCCACGTGCCCTCCCCAGAATTGCAGCTGAATCCACCCTGGGAGGACACCCCCGACTTCAGAAGTAGAAAGCTCCCCACAGCAGATGTTCAGCACAAGGGCGGTAGGGGGGTGGGGTGCTGTCTTTCAAACCATGTGACTCTGTTCTAATGGAGAGGAAGTTTTCAAATCTGAATTTCCAAATCGGTGTTGGTCTGTGTGGACCAGTGAGGCTGCCTTCTTTCTTGCCCTTGGAGGACAACAGAATGTATCTGAAGGATGGGTATTTCTCGAAGTCTTATTTTAAAAAAAATCCACATCTGGGTCACAAAGTATTTCTTAAGGCAGCTGATCCTTTTCTATCTTGATTTTACTCTTTTTATGAGGTTAATCACGGGATTCTTTATATACCAACAGCTCCTTCACCATAGATTAATAAATAACAGATAGAAAAGGGTTCCTTTTCCCCCCTAATCCATGTGCTGTTTAACATTTGGAAAAGCAGTATGCTGTTTTCAAATAGCCTTAGCATGGCATTATTGCCAGGTTTGGCCTTGGAAAAAATGCAAAATAGATGAAGCTTGTTTTTGAGGAACTCTCTGTTCCTCTTGCTATACCCCTTTCTATCTTTGTGCTTCAGATTTCCTTGATAAGTTTTGATGAGTGGTTCCTTATCTATCCCTTTAGGGTCAAACAAATCTGAGAAACAAATTCTAGCTATAATGTAAATGTTTGATAAAGGCTTAATGTTTCACTCAGTCAAGATCCTAGTTGCATTTTGGTAAGCGTCTTGAATACCTTTACTCAAAAGGAGTGAGTTGCATGGAAATTTTAGGCAAGAGAACATGATTAAAGTAGGATATTTTTTCTGGGTTTTCTGATGGGTGCATCTACACTACCCAAGCATATTTAAAAACATCAATGGTGATTGTTTGGAACACACTGCAAATTAAGTCAGTATTCATATTCTGAAATAAAATTCTGGCTCTCATGTAAATATCTTGTTGATTATTAACAAGAGTGCTCCTGGCATTAAAACTGCCACCTACACAAAACCAAAAATTTAGAATCCAGGACTGGAAGCCAGACCATTCCACAGCCTGATGATTTACTTCCAGTCTGAACTTTGGTAAATCATTCCATCTATCTGAGTTTCATGATAGTAAGAGCAGCTCCTTCTGCTTTATGGGACAGCAGTAAGAATCAAATGAAGAGATAGATTTAAAAGCATTTGGTACATTATGAAACATTATAATAAGAATCATTATTATGACAAACTTGCTTATATTTTAAAAAGGGCAATAAGTGAATAGAGGAGTTCTATATCCACAAATCCTTTTGACTTTGAAAATAGAATATAATAAACAGTGGTAGAGAGCATAGACACTTGAGAGCAGACAGATCTGAATTTACCATTTTTTCCCTTGCTCAATCAGAATAAGCTGTCAGACTCCTAAAAATGCAGCCAAGAGGTCGCACATAAGACCCTTCCCCCCAAAAAAAGGCTGTGTGGTAGCCCTAGAGAAAATCTCAATCTCTAGGTAAACATTTAGAGCAATGCTCTGAAAAGACCCGGAACTTCATATTTCACCTAGAGCAGAAAGAAGTTGGAACAGCTGCTAACGTAGAGGAAAATATTCTTTGCAAGGATAGGAAACTTGCAGCTGACCTGCTGAATGGTTCTTCAGATATAACCCCAAATCAAAGACTCTGTGGAGAACCATGTATGTAAATGAATCTGAGAGAATCTGCCTCCTCAGTTTTCTTTAACACTCTGCAGTGATTAACTCCTTCTGGGAGGTCCCACCCACCACCACTCTCTGCAAGAATATCACAGAGGTGAATAACCTTAGCCTCAGGGAGAAACACTTGGACCTCCACCACCTCCCTCCATGTCCTACCCCTCACCAGGTGTTTCCTACAAGCCAAAGGCCTTCGCTCACCAGTGTGGATGAAGGTGTGTTTCTTCATGTCTGACTTCTGATGGAACCTCTTGCCGCAGTACTGACAAGGGTAGGGCCGGGTGTCTGAGTGGATGAGCAGATGTGTGGATAGCGTAGATGACCTCTTGAAGCTCTTGCCACAGATCTTACAGTCAAAGCTCCGTTCCTGCAGAGAGAAAGACGTGGCATTCCTATTGCAACCGTCTAGGCTGCCGTTCTCCTCACCACCAGCTGACCCTGAAATCCCCCAAACCAGGACTGTCCCCTCCTTCAAACTCTCCATCCACATAGGGTGATCCATTATCCTCTCTCCTCCCAGTTTATTTCCAGCCTCCACCCTTCCTGCTCTTATCCTCTACCCCTTTAACATTTTTTCGACCCAAACACTTTTCAGCCACAACCTTCCACACCCCTTGGCAAAACCGTATCCCCACCCTGCTTTTTTGACACCCATTTACAAACACTTCTCCACCCTCCTCAACAGGAGGCTTAGACCTCAATCTCTTGAGATACTCCTCCCCCATCCCATCCCCACCCAGTGTGGGTGTTGAGGAGACAGAATACTTTAGAGCAAACGAGTTTGTAAATAAGCATTCTGCTGTCATACACTAGTGCACTTATTTGGTTATCTACCCTCTCAGCTAAAGCATAATCTCCGTGAGAGTATCCTATCAGGAAGCTGGTGTGTTATTGGATTCTCAAGGACCTAGTACCTGGAAGTTGAGCAACAAATATTTACAAATGAATAAATGAAAGAATAGCGGGACAAATACTGGATGCTCTAAATGAGCTGAGATTCCTCTTTTTCAACCCGGAGAGGTCAAGGCAGGTTAAGTATCGGCCATTTGGTGAAAAGAGAGGCCAAGAAACAGAGCTAACAAATCGGACATACCACCTGCAAGAGTGCATACAAGCCTTCCTCAGACCCAAAGTAATGATCAAGATCACTTTCCTGAGTCTCACAAACAACGCGATACCGAACTCCAGGGCTGCCTCGAGGCTGGCAACCCCCGACATCTCTCTCCACGCCTACGTCTGAGCCAGGGGACGTGGCAGAGGGAACTGAGGGCAGTCGGGGTAAGTCCAAGGCGAAAGCTGCCCGGCGGAGAGCATCTGGTGTCGCACAGAGAAGCAGGAGATCCCCGAACGCGAAAACCTGAGCAGGGCGCCGCGCGGCCGTTCGCCCCGCGCTTACCTGCGAGTGCACGGCTTTGTGCTGCTCCAGGCTCACCGCGTGCCCGAAGGTCTTGCCGCAAATCTCGCACGCAAAGGGTCTTGTGCCGCTGTGGGACCTGCGCACGTGCACCTCGAGCCCGTGCGGTGTGGAGAACACCTGAGGCGGGTGGGGCCGGGGAGAGGGCCGCTGAGAGGGGCCGAGGGGCGCGGACGCCGGCCGGGCGCGGGCCGGGGGGCGCGGGCGCGGGGCCGGTCAAGCCAGGCGCGTGGGAGCCTCACCTTGCTGCACTTGATGCACTTGTAGGAGCCGCCGCCCAGCAGCAGGCGGGTGCACAGCAGCTCCGACTCCACCTTGACGCCCGTGCCTTTGTCGCCGAGCAGCCCGTGGCCGCGCTCCGGGTACAGTCCGCCGGTGGCCGGCCGCTCGTACAGTCCTGCCGCCGCGGGCCCGAAGTCGCCGAAGAGCCCCAGGCCCGCGCCGCCGGCAGTTCCACCTCCTGCGCTGCCTCCCCCGGGCGCCCCGGCCCCCGCGCCGCCAGCAGGTCGCTCCGGGCCGTACAGGGCCGCGGGATGGCCTGGCTCCGGGGCGCGCTCGCAGAAGAGGCCCAGGCCGGCGCCGCGCTCCAGGGCCGCGCACGGCCGGTAGCTCTGCACCAGGTGCCGCAGATCGGAACCCGCCAGGCCGCTCCACGAGTACGGCTTGAAGGGCAGGGGGAAGGGCTGAGCTTCGTCCAACGACGGGCACACCGACTTCTCCGAGGCTGTGGAGGCACAAGAGGGTGTCCGGTCAGGTCAACCTGTCGGTATGTCTATGGAACTGCCAGGCACCCATCCCTGGGGCACCGGGGCACCAGGCCTTGCGCTGGGTGCCAGGGACGCCTCCAGGCTCAAACCCTGGCCAGGTCCCTGGGACCTCCGAGAACCACTGGAGGCGGCAAGACAGCACACAGAAACTTAAAATGACATCGGGCGAGGACTTTCTGTGCCAGGACAGCCGAAGCGCAAGACGTTAAGAGGGTCTTTTTAGACTGGACCGGCACATCTGGCGGCCGCGTAGAGAAGGGCGCGCCATGCTTTACAAACGTTCGGAGCAGAGCCGAGCTGTGCCGGAGGAGAAAGCGGCCACCGTTCCGGACCTGGAGGAGCCTGCGGGCAGAGGGCCCAGCGCCGGCGCTCTCCCGGCCCCTACGTGTTCCCACTCCGTCCTTTTTCTTTCCTGGGATCTATAAGGAGGGAGGGAGACGAGGACCAATAAAATATGGCCCGACCTATCCGAGACATTTGTGTCTGGGGTTGGGGGAACGGGAAGGTGTAAACACTTCTCAACGTTATTAAATATCCAGTGTTGGCAGGTAGCGAAGAGGCAGCGGGAAGGGGGTCTGGGGCTTGATTTGTTTGCCAAAATACTCCCCGTTCCCATTCCTATCATAGTTTGACAGGGGGCAAAAAAGAAAACACGAATTTCTTAGAGAATAATTTAGAATTGAAGGTTTAGCCACCACCTGCAAGACGAACAACTTTCCGAATTAGCGGCCTTCTGCACCCCCACCCCTGCGAATTTTGCTAAAACCAGCTACCAATATACACTTTCCCCTAAGTGCACACGGATTTACAGATCTGTTCACAGACACTGCACTTCTGTGAACAGATCCAGCTCAGGCTAGCCACTTCAGTGAGAAGTGGCTTCTCACTTCGAGTTTCCGTCGGAGATTCCGGCGGCGCCCAGCCCTTGCGGGGCGGTGTCCAGCACAGCCAAGAAGGACCCTCCGGTGGCCTGTTCCCAGACGCCCTCGCTTAGCCACGTCCACACACTGAGTGTGGGATGGGGTTGGGGGTATCTTTTAAAACTGGTAAATGAAATCTGGAAATAACCGGTCCTTAGCAGAATCCCAGTGTTGCGCTCTCCATGCCCCTCCACCGGAACCGGAGACTCGCCCCCACCCAACGTGCAAGTCACTCAGTTTGCGCGAAACTCGATTGCTGGCTGGAAATGAAACCAACAAGCACTGGTCCCCAACGCCAGGCCAACCCGGCAGAACGAAAAATAAAATAGGCCCCCAATCTGCGCCTGCGAAGACCTAGCGAGGGACCGAGATTTTTGTCCGGCTTGGGGCCCCATCTCTGCCAGGCCCAACGCCGCGGAAACGAGCTTAATTTTTAAAGGCAACGACACTTCTTTTTTCACTGACTGCCCAGGTCTCTGTTTGAGACTCGGGGAGGGGTCTGTATTCTGGAATCCTGGCTCTTTGTAAACAATCATCTCTGGTCAGATAACGAAATGTCAACATTGCTGCCCAAAGAAACGACTCATTTATTTTCTTTCGCTCATCGGCTCCGTGCCAATGAATGTTAGGGATGAACAGCCCAGGTCCCGCCGCCTGGGATCCAAGCAGCCGACCCCCGCGAGCAGGCTAACGCTGGCCTAGAGAAGCCAGTGCCTCCCCTCGGGAACCAAAAACAAATCCCTCCTCTCGAAAAGATTCTCCGCCATCGATTTGGCACTTCTGTGCCCAAAGCCGCGCGGGTTCATTGCTCAGTGCGGGGTCCCTGCCCCCGCCTCCGTCCCCGAGCCCCGGAGCCCCCAACAGGTCCCTACCTGGAGACACAGAAGGCGACGGAGGCCTCCAAAAGTCTTCAAACTCCGAGCTCCGATCGCACACGCTGCCCTCACAGCTGCCAGGGGACGCGGAGGCTCTGTCGGGGGCTTCGGTCAGCTGAGACTCGGGGGACACACGGCCCCGGAGCTCCGCCTTCGCCCCGCCTGTGCTCGAGGTGCCGTCTGCGGAGAGGAGGCCGGATAGGGTCTCAGGTTGGGTCTGGTTGGGCCCGATGGTTCTGAAGTGCGTCCCCCCAGATGGTGGCACCTGGGCTCTCTCAGCTCTCCCCAGACCTGGCCTGAACCCTCCCGGATCCAAGGGCGAGAGCAAGGAGGCCTTGGCAACCTAGGCGACGAGCCCGAAAGGAACCCAAACGGTGGGTAACAAAAAAAAGGCAGCAAATGGGTTTCAGAACCCTTCCCCCGATTCCTGGGAGATGGCGTGGCGGGACTCAGAGTCTACGGCCCCGGGAGCAGTCCCTCCCGGCCCTCGCCCTCCCCGCACCTGCTCCGCCTGGCGCCAGTACATTCTCCAGGCGTAGGGAATAGTCAGGTCCCGGGGAGCGCGGCTGGTGGTAACTGTGAGCTTTTTTGCTCTTAACCAGGAACGAACGCGGCATGGTGGTCGGGCGCGCTCCCCGCTCCTCTCCAAGGGTCGCTGGAGCCGCCGTCAGCCCACCTTCACCCGAGTTCGTCAGCCCCAGCCAGGCGGAGACCTGCGAGAGAACAGGGTGGAAACGCGCGGGTCAGCACGCTCCGGGGCCCCGGGACTGGGCAGTGGGGCAGAGAGAGCGTTCGGGCAGGGAGGAGGGAGGAGGGAGGAGGGAGGAGGGAGGAAGGCCCCCGGGAGGAGGGGCTTGGCCCCGCTGCGCCGCGCTCACCAGGTGGCACTCGGACAGGTGGCGCGAGCCCGCCGCTGCTGCCACCGTAGCTCAACCCGTCTCCGGGCTCCGACTCAGGCCTCTTCCTTCTGCCCTGCCCACGCCCCTCGGCCCCTCCCCTTCCCTAGCAAAACTCATTGTGGTATCAAACTCCTGGGAGAGCTGAAGTCCCCAGCGGGCCAGTTACCCCAACTCGACCACACACTGCCTATATGGATCTGCTTTCTGTCTGGGGAGAAAGGAGTAGACGAGCCAATCAATTTAGTGGGGCGGGGAGGGGAATGTGTAGACGGTCGCGAACCCGCTTGGGGCAAAGAGCCAAGCCTCCAAGAGCAGGCTCACACACTGTAGTGAAAAGGGGTCTGGGGAGAGAGGGCTCCGGCTGGCTGAGAGGCGGGTCGGGGGAACTGCAACAGGACTAGGGAGAAGCAAAGGCCGGAGAAAGAAGGCAGAAAGGTGAGGAAGCAGGTGGCAGAGGACCAAGCAAAGTCCCGGGGAAAACTCGCTTCCCGGTGATCTTGAACGCCCCTGACTCGTGCCCCCACGCAGGGGAAAAGTTGCGACGCGGGTGCGCAGAAAAGAATCAGGTATCCGAGCAAGACACACTGGACCATGGAGACCTAACAAAGTCTCGGAAAAGCACTTTCCATTGGGCTCACCAGAAACCTCGCTCTAGGGAAAGTCCAGCCGGATTCGTGCGCGACGGCTGGGAAACGCACGGTGTCCGGAGTCCGCAGAGAACCCACCTTTTAGAGCACGAGGAGAGAGCGCAGGCTGCTCTGGCAGCAGCAGGAGAGCCGGGGTCCGGGCTCGCGGGCCTGGGAGGGAGTTAGTGCCCGCTACTCCGCTCTCATTAACCCCCACAATCAGTTCACCTAATCCCGGGGTCGAAACCCGAGCCCGGCGGGGAGGCGGGGCAGCGCCTACGGTTCTTGCCCCGGGCTCGCTCCGGGGGCGGGGCTAGGAGGGCTAGGAGGTCCGGGGAAAAAGAACGTGCCTTTCTCTCTGGGTGAAGGCGATGGGGGCCGGGTTCACGAGCGAGCTGCAGGCTTTTCGGCCACGGCAGCTCTCGGTTGTCTTGGTCATTCGAGACACAAGGGCGCTGGGGTCCAGGGCCGGGACAGGGGTCATCCTTGGGCTTTGCTCGGTTTATTCTGCCAGCCTAGGAGTCATGCGGCTCCCAGGGCAAGACGCAGGACAGGGTCTAAAGTCAGCCGGTGGGCGCTCCGGAGTCAAGATGGGTTCTCGCCCCGCGCCCCCACCATGTCCCCTTCCCCGGAGGAAGAACAGGATAGGCTTGAGAAAAAAAGACAGCTAGGACGTGTAGCTGAGTCCCAAGGGATGTTTCCCGTGTCCTAAACGCCAGAAGGCCCCTAGGGGTGAGGGTGCCGCCCTCCCGTGTCCCGGCCAGCCCCTAGGATCGGGGCTTCAGGAGGCTTCAGGGTGCTCGGCTGCCCTAGGGCGAACGACTGTCAGTTCAGTTATCTCTGAGCCCCGGCGTGAGCCGCTCCGTCGGCTGTCTACTTAAGACACCACAAAGCCAAAACTTAATTTCTTAAACAGCTATGAAACTCGGAGGAAAAGGAAAACGAGGGTGAAAATGTCCCGAGGGGCCCTGCTGTGGCTCGGGGCGGAGCGGGACGGGGGTGGGGCGGGGATGCAGGGGTGAGCTGCCCCCACCGCCGCCGAGTCTGGACTGGCTGGAACAGCGCGGGATCAAGCAGGCACGCAAGCAACCTCCCGACTCGGGCCACAGCCGCGCGCCTCTCTTTCAGCCTGGCAGGCTCCGTCCGTTCCCGGGAGGGTGGAGTGGGTAGAGCGGTAGTAGGACCAAGGGCGGATCGCGTGGGAAGGCGACCTCTCGCAGCAGCTGGCGGCCGAGGGGTGGGGCGGTCCCCTCGGCGCACGCGGGCCGGCCGAGACTCTCCGCAGCCAGGGCCTGGGATGGCGGGAGCTGGAGAGCTCAGCTGCCGCCGTCTCCCCACCAGATGTTTCCTTTCCTGTGGATCCCGCTCCCTCGCAGAACCACCACCAAACTGCCTGGCGTGCGTCCTCTGAGCCAGATCCCCAGCCCCTCCGTATGGGTCGCGCGGGGACCAAGAGGATACAGCACTTTTGGCTCCCAAGCTGCAGCCGACCTCGTGTGGGAACCCGGTAGCGCCCTCGGTCTTCCCCGCAGCGCCAGCGCCGTGCCAGTTCCCGCGTCCGCCCCCGCCAGGGAGAGAGGCGCAGCGGACCTACCTGAGGGGTCAGGGCGCGGGCACAGCGCTCCGAGAGTTTTCAAACTGAGTTGCTTTCGGGAGAGACCGCGCTGTCTCTCTTTCTCTCTTTTTTTAAATCTCCTTCCGAGCTCAGCCCCCAAAACCACAAGCTTCACTTCCTGAGCGTTAAGGAGTAGCTCGCTTAGCCCTGTCAGACCTGCCCCCCCGTTCCCCACCTCCAAGCCCCAGTCGGGCGGCAGGGCGCGCTCCTCCTTTGCGCAAGGGTGTATAGGAGGTGGACAAGGGGCCCGGCCTTCCTAGCGCCCTCCCCCGCGGCGCGCTCTCTCTCTGTCTTTTTTTTTTTTTTCTCTGTGGGACGGTAGGAGATGGGGAGACCCAGAGGGCCCAAACACCCGGGCACTAGAAATGACTCGAAAGAAAAAGAACTATTCTTGGCTCCTGGGAGACTTCCGCAGCGAGAAGAAGTCACAGATTCAGGACACAGATTGACTGGAGCGCCGGGGCTGGTAGCGTCCTGCTCCGAGGCTTCCCCGCCCATCTGGGCCGGGACACTCCCCCCACCCACCCCCAACCACCACACACACACACCCAACCCCGCCGCCTGCTTGGGCTACGCCGCCCCCGGGTCGGGCCGTGAATCACCCGCCCGCGGTGCCGCCGGCCTGGAGCCCGGTGAGTGGCCGCGGCGTCCGCAGAGCGAAACCTGCCCCGCAGACCCGAAATAGCTTGTTGTGGAAACACTTCGGGATAAATACGCCCAACAAGGCTGAAAATACCTTGACACCCAATCCCAGAGGTTTGCTCATTTCCCTTCGGATTTAGGTAATGGTTAAATTTGGAAGAGGTGGGCGAGCGCCGAGCCCCCGGCCTAAAGGGTGCAGGCGGCGCGTCCCGCGGGCGCCCGACTGGGCTGGCAGGCGCGCCCTCCCCACGCCGCGCTCCTCTGAGCTGGGCCGGGTCCGCTCTGCCGGCGGCTAATTTCCGGTGGTCTGAGCTGCAAAATTAAAGGCCGCGCGGGAGGGAGCTCGCGGGGGCAGCGACGGCGGCTGCTCGGCTGACCCCGCCCTGCCGGGACAAGCCAGGGAGAGCCGTACCCCAGGCGCGGGCTCCGTCGCCGCCTAAGGTCAACCCAGGCACCTGGACTGGAGGGGAGCAGTAAGGCGCCATAAAAGCACCACCCTGCTGATTATTGAAAAGTCAGTCTTCGCTGCGATTGTGTGTTCCACGAGGGCAGGCAGTGGATCTACAGCATTACATCCAGGCGGGAATGTCTGTGGACTAAGTGAATGAATGGTATTAATTAACTAATTAATTGTAGAAGAGGAAAGAATCAAAACCTCACCCATAAATAAATAAATACAACAACCTCCAGTGCTAGACTGTATGTGATGATCCAAAGAGTGTGGCCTCTGGTGTGTACTTAAAGCCTAAACCTTTCCTAAGGGGGATTGATAGCCGTTATAATTACCTTGATTTCCTAAATAAATTGAGTTAATTTTGATCACTACTTTCTGCACAGTAAATCTCCAGAGAAGAGAGTGGTGTTCCTCAGTTACTGCATAATAACGTACTATTTTTTAGACTAATCCAAAGTTGTCATGGAAAAAAAGTCCTTAGAGAATTTTTTTAAGTGATTTCTAATTTGCATTGTAAATCTAAAGGTTTGTGGGAAGTATTTGGTTACCATTGCCATGCTTCAAGCATGCTTTAATAATTCAGACGTTTTATACACCAGTGGCTGCACACCTACTATGTAACAGGTGTGGGACCATACACACATCTTAATTGTGTGATTAGCTGTCCTCCTTACACTACTGTTCATTTGCTTAACACACTTTCTTCATAAATAAATGCAGAAGCAAGCAATCGTAATCAGAAGGACTACAAATATTGAATTAGCTGAAGAGAAATTACGGTCATTTTGAAGTTTTTATTTGTGTACTTTGTCCTTGCCTAAGACATAAAAATCTTAAAGCAGTCAAAACACATCTTTCTTTTTTCCCTTCTATTTTATGCAACAGCAAAAAAAAAAAAAATCTTTTAATGATAAATGGGACCAAAGAAAACTTATTATCAACCAAGTTCTGGAGAAATGGCTGAACCATTTCCTTTGCACATTAGTAAGTTCAAAGTCAAAATTTCTTGAAAAGGCACTGTGATTAGTTAGTAATTTAGTTGAGTGTTGCTGTTTAAAGTTTCAGAAAGCATGGCGAGACTATGAAGGGAACAGATAATTACCTTAGAATAAATCCCTTTCATTCAGAGGAAATCTAGTCATCTTGCCTTTTTCTTTTTTGCCTTTCATAACCTCTAAGTTTGCAAAGTAAAACTGGGACTGGGTCGGGGGCTCCCAGAAAGGAGCAGGTGGAGGGAAGTGGCCCTGAATCCCCCTTTACATATTCTATGTTGTGAGCCATGTGGATGTATTACTAATTCAAATAAATAAATACACATTAAAAATAATCAGCCATCGAGATCAGGTCATCTCTCAGGTGTACAGTGTTAGAATATGATTCTCATACTTAGAGGGGGACAGAGGAGAAAGGTAAGAAGAGGGGCACCCAGAAAGGATAAGAAAGTTGCCAAGGGGCAGCATAGAGCCAGGACCAGAAACGATGATAGAATGAACCTGACTCTCACTATTCCAAATTCCTTCTCATTCACTACTAAATGGAGAGTGAGGCGAGTAAGACAACCCCTACCCTTGAAAGGTACACTTTTTTAAATCTAGGAAGAATGTGTCTCCCCAAACATTCTTTTGGAACTGGATGTGTAGGCGTGGGGTGTAATTTTGTATAAACACTTGTTTTCTCAAAAAAACTTGTTAAATATACTAATTTTGTCAGTAATTTACTAATAATTATTAGATAACAATAATAATATATCTACAGATGCCAAATGACCTTCTTCATATGGCAAACATTTCTGAGCTCTGGCCAGTGACCCATTTATTTCAAGCACCATCTCATAGATCAGAATTTCCCTACAACAAAAGATTTGAGACATTTTTAGAAAGAAGATGGTAACAGGATATTACCAGTTTCTTGTTTAGTTTTTTTTTTTTTCACAAAACTTTACAGTTACCATCTCTGGTTCTGTTTGTGAGAGGCATAGGAAAATGGGTGATCCTGAAGCCACAGAGGAGAGGTAATGCTTCCATTTCCAGCACACATTTCTGTGACGTTTGCATAATTTTATCATCACAGTGATGCTATCAGGAGGGGAAAGAGTCTGGGCTTTTTGTAGATGGCCATTTGCGGTATCAATCTCTGTTCTGCTAGTTAGTAGCCCTGTTACCTTGAACATTGCAGGCAGACGCTTTACCGTCTGAACCACCAGGGAAGCCCGTTACCTTGAACAATTTAGCTCAATTCTCCCAGCCTGTTTCTCATCTGCAGAGTCCAGATACCTATCAACTTTGCAAGACCATGGAGCAGTCCTCTGATTTCCACTCTTTACAGACTCCTCTGAGTACCAAGAATGAAAGAATGCTCCCTGTGAAGGTGTCTTGGGTTTAACCTCCTTGTTCCATGTCCTGATTCAGTTTGCTCAACTTCAAGTAAGTGAACTTTGTGACAGGATTTTGCAGAGATTTGGATTTTTAAAAAAGCAACGGTCAGGGGTAAAAATGAATCAAGTATCTATTTTCCTTTCTAGATATCCTATGGATTTACTTGGGTGATGTTAAATGAATAAAACTTGTTTCAGAACTTAGTTTTCCCATCTTTAAAGCAAGAAATGCCTCACATGTATCAAATACCATGAACGTTTGACTGAGGAGTAGATGTGGGAGAGATACTGAGAGTAAAATCAATGTTTAATACACAGAGTGAAAAGAAAAAAAATCACAGGATGGAATTAGGCATGGGGCTCCTCTGTAAATTAGACAAGAGATTTTGTAGACAAAAGTGGTGCTTTATTTTTTAAATATATTTTTCATTATAAATTATATTAGATAAAATGTGATAAACACATAAAAGAAGAAACCATAGGAAGACAACATTTTGATATTTTTGCTTTACTTCTTTTAAAAAAAGTGATTGGAATCATATCACAAATACAAATATGTATTCTGTTTTTCCACTGGATAATAATATTTCTTCTGTTCTCTTTATTTTTTTCAGAAATTCTTTACTTGAACAAAACTATTTTATAATAAGATTATTTAAATAGAAATCATGACAATCATGTTCCTTGCTTTCATATTATTTTTTCGATAACTGATAATTGACATAAAAAATCTATCAACTAGGTTACTATAATTTACTTAATCATGCCTGTCTTAGTATTTAGCTTATTTTCATTTTTTACTATTTTAAATAATGCAGTGATAAGTTTTCTGACTATAGCTTTGCCCATATTTAAAATTGTTTCTTCAGAATATCTTTCTAGGGGTGGAATTTCTGGACCCAACAAGGAATATTTTTTATGGCTCTTGTTACATACCAGAAAAAGTGTTTGGGTAATGCACAGGTTTGTGTAATGCGCAAGCCAATTAAAAAAAACCATAATACATAGCAAACAGTTAAAAGATTTAAAAACCAACTATGGAAAAGTAAGACCATGATAAAAGACTAGACATAGAACTAGTTTTTATTTTATGCACAAGAAGTATTTGTTGGACAGTGGCCACACCTTGTCATACTGCTATGATTTTGTTCTCATGGTATTAAAAAACTATCTAATTTTTGTCTTTGGATTAGCTATTTTAGTGGGTGAAGCTAAATGGAAATATATATATTTCTAAATTGTATGAATTAAAGGGATATAAATGCAGAATGATAATTCTGTGAGGTAATATATTTGTTTCACTTCCACCCTTATAAGCATCGTTATCAAAATAACATTCAAATGATACAGTAAGTCAGAATAAGATTTGATGTTATCATCATTTATGGAAAGTGGGTAATGATTTTGTACCAACGTATGCAAAAGTTGGGAAATGGGTAGAAGAAATTTGGAGATAAACAAATTAATATAAGACATGCTATGAGTAAGACCCAATCTTGTATTAATATTCAGAAACTTTGCATACATAAAGAAAAACACTATTTTCCTTTAATAAACATTTTGGGACTAATATATTTAAATCTTGTCACATTATAAAATATATTCTCTTAGCTATAAAAATTTAAACATTTACATAAAGGATTTCAAACATCTAAAGAGGGAGGGAGCTGTCAGCTTAGGTGTTCAGAGTTCAAATAAGAAAATTGTTAACCTCACCACGTATATTTTTACATTGTTCCTAAGAACAGATTGACTGAATAAAGTGTCATCTTATGTGTGGGCTGCATGAAATGACTCTTCATAGAAACATACCCAGCATGAACTTTTATGGAAAAAAAGTATATTTTAGTTGGTGAATGGAAAATGTAGCGCGAGAGAAAATATAATATTATTTTTCTTTTGAGTTTTTCATCATTTCCTCCAGGATGTTTGGTGATCATTTTATCCTGTGTTTACCCTAGATGAAACATTTCACTTTCAAACAGTAAAGCCTATATATTGTAACTTTAAAAAACTACTCACAAAGCATAGCTCTGCTACGCAGAATGTCTGACCTAGAAGTAAGGTGGGAGTTGAGACCCCTGGAAAACTCAGGCGGTCTGTGAAGCTCAGAAGACCAGCCCGCATAGCAGCTCAGAGACAGGTCCCTGGTAGGACAGCATGACTTGTGTTAGGCAGATGCAACCCACTGGGGCGTTCTAGTTCTCCTGCTTACCGGCCTCGTGGAGAAGAGAAAAAGGCTGGTACTTCTCAGAGGCAGACATTAGAGTTGTTTCTATTTCCTGCCCAAGGACACCAGTGGTTTAAGAAGCCTAGGTTCTGATAACTAGCAGCTTTTGTAAACTCAGCCAAATCTGTTCCCATCTTGTCTCTTTCCACCAAACCCTGCTAATCATTCCACATCCAGCACAGGGAGGAAAAGCCTTGAGCCAAAAGCCATGTGCCTGTTAGAGCTTTAGGAAGTGATAAGGATGGGGGAGATGAAGCTGATAATTTTTATTAGTAGAGGAAAGGGGACACATTTCCTCACCTCCTGCTCCAAGCCCAGAAAACAGCATTAAGTGAGTAACTTGCTAAAATCAGAATAGCTGTATGACAGAACACTTGTAAAGTTGATAAAAGAACATATTAAAGCACACTTCCATACCCCATTATCTAAGCTTTACCACTAATAATATTTTGGAATGTTTCTCAGTCTTAAAGTATAATGTATATTTTGTATACCGTGACCATATTGCATAATTGTCCACTTAAATGATGTGTTATTATTTTATTTATTAACATTTTTCTGGACAGTTGTTTGTCTTTTTCCCTACTATGAATGATTCTGTGATTTAGCCAGGACATGGAAGCAACCTAGATGTCCATCAGCAGATGAATGGATAAGAAAGCTTTGGTACATATACACAATGGAATATTACTTAGCCATTAAAAAGAATACATTTGAATCAGTTCTAATAAGGTGGATGAAACTGGAGCCTATTATACAGAGTGAAATAAGCCAGAAAGAAAAACACCAATATAGTATACTAACACATATATATGGAATTTAGAAAGATGGTAACGATAACCCTGTATTCGAGATAGCAAAAGAGACACAGACGTATAGAACAGACTTTTGCACTCTGTGGGAGAGGGCGAGGGTGGGATGATATGGGAGAATGGCATTGAAACATGTAAATTATCATATGTGAAATGAATTGCCAGTCCAGTTTCGATGCAAGATGCAGGGTGCTCGCAGCTGGTGCACTGGGATGACCCTGAGGGATGGGATGGGGAGGGAATTCAGGATGGGGATCACGTGTACACCCGTGGTGGACTCATGTCAATGTATGGCAAAATCAATACAATATTGTAAAGTGGAAAAAAAAAAAAAAGAGCAGAGACATTGCTTTGTCAACAACAACAACAAAATAAAAGTAAAAAAATATCTATATTTATTTGGCTTCACTGGGTCTTCATTTGTGGCACATGGGCTCTAGTTCCCTGACCAGGGATCTGACTTGGGCCCCCTGCGGTGGGAACACAGAGTCTTTTAGCCATTGGACCACCACGGAAGTCCCTGTGACTTTTTTTAAAGTGCATTTGGGTTTTTATGTGTGTATAATTCTTTCTTTAAGATTGATTGCCAGAAATGGAATTACTGCATCAAAGAATAAGAATTTTTTCAAGTTTATGAACATATATTGACAAATTATTTTCCCAAATGAATACAATAGTTACACCTCTGCCAAGAAAAATTATAAAGACCTTAGTAACCAAGGAAGAGCAGAATGTAGTCATTAAAGACATGGACTCTGAGCCAGGTTTCTAAAATCTAGAAATTCTCTTTCATTTAGTAGCCTTCGGCAAGTTCCTCAACCTCTCAGCCCCCCAGTTTCTTTATCTGTGAACATGCTTATAGGAATAGCACCTACCTCATAGTTTGTTGCACTGCACAGACTTAACAAGTTAACAGATGTGAGGCATCAAGTTGGCATTTACTGTTAGTTATTGTTTCTATATACCAAAGCACTATTGAGGCCCTTTCATACACTGTCTTTAACCATCCCAAAAAACATGCTGTGGAAATAGACTTGAAGAGGTTTGTCTTTCCTAGATCACATGGCCAGAGGACAGGGCCAAGATTCAAACCCAGGCCAGCCTTGGCCACAGACCCTGGAGGAGGGCTCTTGGAGGGAGGTAGGACCCACAGTGTGGGAGCAGTAGCTTTCATACACCAGACAATGCCCAGGACTTGCCAGGAAGCATTTTATTTTTATTAATTTTTTTTGGTGGGGTGCTGCTGCGCTGGGTCCTCATTGCTTTGCACGGACTTTGTCTAGTTGTGGCAATCATGTGGGCTTGTCATTGTGGTGGATTCTCTTGTTGCGGCTCACAGGCTTAGCTGCGGTGAGGCATGTGGAATCTTCCTGGACCAGGGATCAAAGATGGGTCTCCTGCATTGGGAGCTTGGTATCTTAGTCACTGGATTGCCAGGGAATGGTCCCCAGTAGCTTGATTCAGTCTAATTCAGCAAATATTTAGTGAATACTGGATGAATTTCACATACTGTGCCCCATGATGGGTACAGAGATGGATATGGGAGTCTCTGCTCTCTTTTACCAACCAAGAAGTGACTATAGCATGGAAGGTAAATAAAAGACAAAATTAATGAATGAAGAATATTTCTGTCCTACTCCAGGCCTCTGAGATGACCATGCTGCCTGTGGGATCTCAATTCCCTGACCAGAGACTGAACCCCTGTCCATGGCAGTGAAAAGCAGAGTCTTAACCACTAGGACTCCAGGGAATTCCCCAGGGACTTTTCTTTTGACCAGTGTGATGATTAACTTTTTGTGTCATCTTGACACAAAAAGGGATACCCAGATAACTGGCAAAATGCTATTTCTGGATGTATCTGTGAGGGTGTTTCCCAAAGAGATTAGACTTTGAATCAGTAAATAAAGTAAAAAATATTGCCCTTAACAATGTGGGCTGGTATCATTCAATCTATCGAGGGCCCTAAGAGAACAGAAAGATGGAGACGAAGGGTGAATTCCACCCTCCATCCCATCTGCTCTTAGCCTTGGACAGTGGAATTTCTGTTTGTCAGGCCTTTAGCCTCAGACTGGAGTTACACCATCAGTTGTCCTGGTTCTCAAACATTTAGACACAGCCTGAATTATACCATTGGTCTCCTGGTTCTCCAGCTTGCTGATCATGGCACTTCCTGGCCTCCATAACAGGGTAAGCTAATTCCTGTAATAGATTTTCTCATCTAAATCTAGATACATCCCACTGGTTCTGTTTCTCTGGAGAACCCTGATAAGCACAGCCAGTCAGCACCATGGCACAGTTTCTACTACAGATCTGAGACTCCCAGAAGACATGAAGCTGGGGTTAGAATTTCGTTTTCTGTTGGTTTGTCTTATAATTCTCTTCATTTATTTTTGGCTGGGCTGGGTCTTCATTGCTGCGTGGGCTTTAGTGGCGGCGAGCGGGGCTGCTCTTCATCTCAGTGCTTCCCTTGCGGTGCACCAGCTCTAGGCGCACAGGCTTCAGTAGCTGGGCTCCCAGGCTCTAGAGCACAGGCTCAACAGCTGTGGCTCACGGGCTGAGTAGCTCCAGGGCACGTGGGATCTTCCTGGATCAGGGATCGAACCCAGGTCCCTGCATTGGCAGGTGGATTCTCTACCACTGAGCCACCGGGGAAACCCAAGAGTGTGATCTACTCTTTGCACACACATTTTTGCTTCTGGTTTGGGAAGTATTTTTATAGTTTGGATTGTAAAAAATCACTTATTTGATTTTGACATATTCCACGATGCTTATCTAACCAAAACTTCTCCATGTTTTTGCTTGGATTCTCTGGGAAGGAGTCAGAGAGGGTAGACGAAAATGTTTTCTTTCTTTTTCTTCTTTCTCTCTCTCTCTCATTCTTTCTAATGCAAAGCGGAGACTATTACTATTAACTACTTTTGGTAGTTATAAGATGAGCTATATTTTATAATATATAAATTATAACTAGCTATATATTATAAGACCAGCTGTATTTCTTTCTGGAATCCTAAAAAGTGGTTAACTACTCTATGATAGAAATGAACAATATTCTCATACCTCCTTATAATATATGTAACACTTATTATACAATGTTGATATCATACAGAAGTACAAATCGGTAAGAATTATACTTTGAGAAACCATGCACTGTCCAGCAAGGCACCAGCTGTCTAATGATCCTGTTTAATCCGTGGATATGTTTTAGACTAGATTGTATGAAAAAGTATAATCCTTTCCAGGTGGTGCAGTGGTAAAGAATCCACCTGCCAACGCAGGAGACACAAGAGACGCGGGTTCAGTCCCTGGATCAGAAAGATCCCCTGGAGAAGGAAGTGGCAACCCGCTCCAGTATTCTTGCCTGGAAAATTTCATGGACAGAGGAGCCTGGTGGGCTACAGTCCACGAAGTAGCAAAGAGTCAGACACGACTGAGCACGCACACATGCACCATGCACTTCCTGAAAACTGCTTCTCCCTACTGAGTTTTTAGTAAATACTGGGTGACAAGATGAGATTATATTCCCAACCTAATCCTGGACTGTAAATCCTGAGTTGTCTCAATTCAGACACACATGCCTTAACAGACAATTCAAGGGTAGAGTTTGACCTATTGTGAAAGCTGAGGTACCTAAGGACTGCTGATTGAGTAAAAGGCTTTTCTCATCTACAAGAAAAAACCAAAGTCAGGTGTAGACTTTTCCTGAGGAGATTGTTTTAAGTCTTTGTAGCACACAAATTAGACTCTAAAAGGTCACATCCATAGAACATGGCGAAAGTTACATTTTTCCAAATTTATTCTTTCAACACAGAAAACTTCGAAGAGAATAGTACAATGACCATCCAAATAATTCTAATTAGATTTAACTCCAACATAACCTTAACAAAAAAATTGAATGAAAATGTTAACATGAAAATCTTTTTTTAATTAAAAAGTTTTATTCGCTGTACAGGGTTTTCCTTACTGTGTGGGGGCTTCCTCTAGTTGTGGTGAGTGGGGGCTGCTCTGTTGCGGTGTGAGGGCTCTTCATCGTGGTGGCTCCTCTTGTTGCAGAGCACAGCCTCTAGGCGTGTGGGCTTCAGCAGCTGTGCCACAGGGACTCGGTGACTCCATGGCACGTGGAATCTTCCTGCACCAGGGATTGAACCCGTGTCCCCTGCATTGGCAGGGGGATTCTTAACCACTGGACTACTAGGGAAGCCCAAGAAAATCTTAATTAAGCATTCCCAGAAGTCAAAACTTTTAGTAAGGATACTTTCTGCCATATCTACCCTCTGGGTATTGTATTAAATATTTGTGATATATAGAGAGTATTTATGATATATACAGAGATAAACAAAGAAACTTATATAACATTGGTTTAACATTATGAACCAGTTAGAAGATGAGAAATACCTACCAAATACATACCAAATGTAAATTTATTTTACAAATGTTTAACTTCTCCAGCAGTGATTACCAAGAAGGTTTTATCATGAGCTCTGAGTTTGAAATGACTCATTTTATCTGCATATAGAAAAGTGCTTGCTTTTCTGTTTTTTACAACAGAAAGGAGTTTTCAAGCTCATCTATGAAAACATTGCTCGGATTCTTTAAGATTTAATGTAAGTGTTAGTAGGCGGGCAGCAGGATAGAGTGTATCTATGTTGAACTTGTGCAGATGGTGCCATACCCAATTCCTGCCAACAGCTCTAAAGCCTGAGAAAATTTCAAAGGAATATAATATTGCATATAATAGATAAACTATGTCTAAAGTCTGCCCATTCCTTATGTACAACTACCTAGAAAAACCCAGGCTCAAAATTTGTCAATCGAGTTAATAACTCATTTTTTTTTGGTTGTTGACTATGAGTTCTTTTCACATTTTATCTCACTGACTGCGACAGCTCTGTGAGGTAGGCAGTATTATTGTTATTATTGCTACTTTATGGATGAGGAAACTGAAGTTGAGAGGTAACATGCCCAAAGTAATGCCACTACTTGGTAGGATTCAAACCTAAGTGAATTTGATATTAAAGCCTAGACTTTTAAACTCTGTTTTTGCTGCCCCCTCTAATAAGCAAACATACTAGATGATCCTTGAATTAGGCTGGCTTTTTCAAACACAGAATAAATGCTGCTTTTCTGCCAGCTATGATCATGTTTGCAGAGGGAACACGTCAGAAATACCTCTTGTTTATAAGGATCAGAGCTTGTGATTCACAATTATTCTTAAACAGCTCTAGAAATAAAGTCTGTATACTTTATTCTCTTTTATAAATTTTTATTGTTATATAATTTATATTTATAAACATATATATAATATTGTATATGTATATATACACATAACACATAATACATATATACATACATGTATACATATATATACATGTGTGAAAGTACACACATCTTAAGACTATAGCTTGGTTAATTTTTACATAGATATATACCCAAGTCAAGACCTAGATTATTTTCAGCACTTTGGGTGCTATATTGAATTTATATTTTTTAACCAGTTGCTTAAAGTGGGAGGACATGACTGGTTAAAATTTCCTTGGGACCTACAAAAATCCAGGCCATTGACCATGGTTTGTAGAGTTGGGTCAAGTGAACCTCCCTGAGCCAGCTCATATCTGGGATGTCACTCCATCATCTTGACTTGGGATCAGGTTCAAATTGCCAAATCTAACAGCTTGCCTCAGTTTCTCCCAAAAGACCATAGCGAAGGAGGTTTCCTTGTTTTTGTTTTGTTTTCATGGAAAATATCAAACATATACAGAAAGAATGGTAAAATGTACCCCAAGTACCGGTCACCCAGTTTCAACAGTAAATCTATGGCCAAACTTCTTGCATTTTATCTTTTATCTCCCCATTCACTGCTCCCTTGCTCCATCTATTTTGAAATAAACCCCAAATATCATATCATTTCTTCTATAAACATTTCAAGATCTCTATAAAGAATAAGGATTCTTCTTAGCAATAGCTTTTGAAGCAAAGAAAAACTACAGAAGATCTTTGCTTTTTCATCATTAACCCTACAAAGGTTTTCTTGGCTAACCAATGGTCCTTAGCAAATCATGTCCTACTAAGAAGGTAAAACCTTAATTTTCAGGAAAACTGGCTGAGTTTTCTGCATCCAAAGTGGTTTATGTAAAATTCACCTCATGACAAATCACCAGGTTTTCAAAGCTGTTAGCCGTCTTGAGCTTCTCAGTGCCCTGGCCACCCTGATCTAACTCTTAGGTATTATGGCTGTATGACGAGGATGCTCTTAGTTAAGCCAGAGAAGAGATAACTCTATACGTAAACCAGAGTATTTGTTCTAAGGATGGTTAGCAGCATAATAGTGATAATATATGTTAAAACTACCACATATAATGTAATCTCTCAGATTAGAGAGGAAAATTTCCCTTGAATGTATTCAATATTACCAGTTTCTATTTACAAAGAATATGTTCCCAGAAGTATGCTTTATAAGGAAAATGAATAAATATTCTTATATATTATTAATGAGAACGTTAATTTGCAGAGGGTAAATTGATAACATGTACCCAGAAAAATGTATTTAAAATATATATATTCTCTGATCTAGGAATTCTACTTTTAGTAATATTTCATAAAGAAGCAAAATTTTGTTACAACTTATTTTAACCAGGTTAGTTAGTGAAGTTATTCGTTGTGTCCGACTCTTTGAGACCCCGTGGACTGTAGCCCACCAGACTCCTCCATCCATGGGATTCTCCAGGCAAGAATCCTGGAGTGGGTTGCCATTTCCTTCTCCAGGGGATCTTCCTGACCCAGGGATCGAACCCAGGTCTCCCACATTGCAGGCAGATGCTTTAACCTCATGGCACTAATAGGAACACATGCCCAATCAAAGAACACTGGTCAAATAAATTAAAGAATGTTCATATGATGTACAGCCATTTAAATATGTATAAGAAGGTAAATTTAAAAAGTCAGGCCACACAACAATATGTATATATATTCCCAAGTTTAAAAAATAACTAAATAAAAACAAAAAAAGGAAAACAGAAGAGAAAAAGACAGGAAAATTAGAGGAGAAATCCAGGGGTCCCACCATTCCACTAACAGAATAGAAAGTAAATTACCACAGAAATAAGAACAATATTTCCAAATCTAAAGGATATCAGTCTCCCTATTGAAAGGGACTAGGGAGGGCTCAACACAATGAATAAAAAAGTCCCTATATCAGGAGATACCAGGGTGAAATTTCAGAACCCTGAGATACTGGACTACATCAAGCAGTCTATCACATTGCCCAAACTGCAAGTCAAATAGAATAAAAACAATAAAAATTTTTCAGACTAACAACATCTCACAAAATTCAACTCCCATGCACCTTCTTTGAGAGGTGACTGAAGGATGCAGCGTAATTTACCTAGAATTTTGGATTGACAATGCAGATGAGAAAAATTCCATCACTTACTAGCAATATAACCTTGGGTAAGTTACTTAAGCTCTTTAAGCCTTAATTTCCTCTGTGAAAGTGAAAGTGTTGGGTCGCTCAGTCACATCTGACTCCTTGTAACCCTATGGACTGGAGTCCGCCAGGCTCCTCTGTCCATGGGATTCTCCAGGCAAGAATACTGGAGTGGGTTGCTATTCCCTTCTGCAGGGGATCTTCCTGACCCAGGGATTGAACCTGGGTCTTCTGCATTGTAGACAGATTCCTTACTGTCTGAGCCACTCTCATTTCCTCTGTAATGGGAAGATATTGTTGTGAGGATTAAATTACTTAATATATAAAAATGTATTTAGCTAAATGCAGTATTTTATCCTGGATTGGATCTTGGAATTAAAAAAAGTATAGAAGTGGAAAAAATGATAGGATCCAAATAAAGTTTATAGTTTCATTAAAACTATCATATCATTTAAAGTTTCTTGTTTTGACAAATGTATTATAGTTCTATTAGACATTAGGGGAAGTTGGGTGAAACGTATATGGGAACTGTACTATCTGTGCAACTGTACTGCAAATCTAAAATTATTCCAAAATAAAAGATTAATTAAAAAAAACTATTGACTCTTACTTCATACCAAAATAGATCATTAACGTAAATGTAAGAGCTAAAACTATAAAACTCCTTTATATAAAACTGTAACATAGTTACCTTAAATTAGGCAATGGTTTCTTAGATGAAAAACACAGCAACAAAAGGAAAAACAGACAAAATTGACTTCATCAAAATTAAACACCTTTATGCTTTGAAAGTGAAAGTGAAGTCGCTCAGTCGTGTCCGACTCTTTGCGACCCCGTGGGGTGTAGCCCACCAGGTTTCTCCATCCATGGGATTCTCCAGGCAAGAATACTGGAGTGGGTTGCCATTTCCTTCTCCAGGGGAATCTTCCCAATCCAGGGATCAAACCCAGGTCTCCCGCATTGCAGGCAGACGCTTTAACCTCTGAGCCACCAGGGAAGTCCATTAAGAAAGTGAAAAGATAGCTAATGGAATAGAAAAAGTTTGCAAATCATATGTCTGATAAGGGACTGGTATGCAGAATATACAAAGTATTGTTACTAATTCAACAATAAAAAAACAAACAATCCAGTTAAAAAAATGGACAAGGGATTTAAATAGACACTTTCAAAGAAAATACACAAAGGGTCAATGAGCACCTGAAAAGATGCTCAACATCACTAGTCATTAGGGAAATGCAAATCAAAACCTCAGTTAGATACCACTTCACACTCACTAGGCTGCCTAAAATAAAAAGGACAGACAATAATAAGAGTTGAGAATGTGGAGAAGTTGGAACCATCACACATTGTTGGTGGGATGGTAAAATATTGTAGATACTTAAAACTGAATGGTAGTTCCCCAAAATGTTGAACAAAATTACCACATAAGAAAGAAATTCCACGCTTAAGTATATACCCAAGAGAACTGGAAACCTATGTTCACAAACAAATATGGACACAAATGTTCACAGCAGCATCAATCACAAGAGCAAAGAGCTAGTAACAACCCACATTATCAACTGATGACTGGATAAACAAAATATGTATACTCACATACTGGAATGGTATTCAGAAAAAAAGAGTGGCCTACTAACAGTAGGGCTTGAGGGAGCAGAGAATAGAGAGAAACCACTAATAGGCATGGGTTGTTTTTTTTTTTGAGTGATAAAAATAATCTGAAATTGATATGAATATTCTGAAATTGGTGTGAACCATTATTACTAGCGGTGGTGACTGAAAAACTGTGTATATACTAAAAATTATGTAATCATATCCTTTAAAAGGCTAAATTTTATGATGTGTGAAATATATCACAATAAAACTGTTATTTTAAAGATGTATTTAGAATAGTTGCTGGCATAAAGTAAATACTATATTTCTGAATATTTACTGCCTCTCCTTGTAGAAGTTTTAGTTGTGTGACTTACCTTAGTCAATGAAATGTGGCTGAAAATGATGTATATTACTTCCTGGAAGCTTTGGGAGCCACCATATCACTTTCCCCTCTGCTGTAGCAATCAGCAACATTCAAAATAGAAGTGGCTTCATCAGCAAAAACAATGCAGAGGGCTTCCCTGGTGGTCCAGCGGTTAAGAATCCTCATGCCAGTAAGGGGGCGCGGATTCGACCCGTGGTCCAGGAAGAGTCCACATGTCTCAGGGCAACTAAGCGCATGAGCCACAGCTCCTCAAGCCCATGCTCTAGAGCCTGTGCTCCACAACGAGAGAAGCCACGGCACCACAACTAGAGAGTAGCCCCCGCTCACTGCAGCTAGGGAAAGCATAAACAAAGACCAATGTAGAGCAGAGCTGCAGCCAGCTTTCGATGGACATTTCGCACGAGCGAGAGCTGACACTGTAAGCCATGAGATTCTAGGCCACGTATTAACAACAACAACAAAACTAGCATAATTACCACCACTGGCAGAAATTAGGAAACAGTGTTGGCCCATCACTTCAAACGTATTTATGTGGAAATACCATTTAGACAGTGAAAATAGAGAACTGGAGGACAGATGAGAAGTCAGGGCAGGAGAAAGTGTGTCTGACTTTTTTGCGATCAGTCTGCCCGGTTTCTCTGTCCATGGGATTCTCCAGACAAGAATTCTGGAGTGGGGTGCCATTCCCTTCTCCAGGGGGTCTTCCCGACCCAGGGATCAAACCCAGGTCTCCCACATTGTGGGCAGATTCTTTACCATCTGAGCCACCAGGGAAGGTCAGGGCAGATGAAGGAACATGCAAATCCATGACTACTGAGTGGCCTGTTCTGGTTCTGGGGATTCAGAGAAGCCACACACGGTCTCGCTGTTAGCTAATGTTGATTGAGTACTGACTGAGTTCCAAGTCCTTCTGGGCTCTGGGGCTTATGTATTCTCCAGTCTCATCAAAGAGCAGTTTGGTGATGAATAAGAAGCTTCTCCAGCTTTGACCCACAAATAAACAATTCTATTTTAGAGAAATTAGTGAAGCAAATAAAAGGTTGTGGGATCTGTTTAAAATAGCTGCAGAGTGTTAAGGGCTATGAGCCAGGCCAAACAATACACCTTCCCACACACCCGACTTGGGCCTGTGATTACTCAAATCCCAGCACTGCCCCGGGGCGCTGCCTGCCAGGGACAACCCTCCTCAGAGCACAACTGGAAGGCAGTTTGCAGGAACAGGGCAGAGTTGTACCTGGCCTTCGCCTTTGAATTGACTAGCCATTAATTGGGGCAGGGGGCGGGGGAATGCCTGACACTTTTCTTTATAAATTTATGCTGACCATCACGACTCCTCACCATTGGGGTTTCCACCTCCTCTCCTGGAAGCTGGCTTCTGCAGTCTGGCAGCGGCTCAGTGGGGTGATGAGGCAGGGGGAGGTAAGTGGCTCAGTGAAAGTAAAGTCACTCAGTCGTGTCCGACTCTTTGTGATCCCATGGACCGCCTATCAGGCTCCTTTGTCCATGGGATTTTCTAGGCAAGAGTGCTGGAGTGGATTGCCATTTCCTTCTCCAGGGGATCTTCCCGACCCAGGAATCGAACCTGGGTCTCCCGCATTGCAGGCAGTCGCTTTACCATCTGAGCCACCAGAGAAGTCTGGTGGCTCAGAGACTCCTTTAAACTGACAGCCTAGGCCTAACCAGAAGTTTATCTGTTGTGAAAAGGCTGCAGAGACAAATATTTATTCATGTACCTAAAGTTTTAAAACTCTTTTTGTAAATGGAGTGTAGTTGGCCCAGTCCTGAGCACCAGGCACAAGGATAGAGGAAGCTAATTTCCAGACGTACAAAAGAGAGACAGTGCAAGGCTCTGGGGAACAGCTGTTGGCTCTTTTACCCACAGAGAAGCATCAGCCTGGCTGGGGTTAGGCAGGTCCACACACAACGGTGCCTTGAAGATAGAAGTACAGTGAACACCAAGGAGGGTCTCGCAGAACAGACCTGGGTGGGCACGTCAGAGAAGACACCAGAGACCAGGACAGCCTTCGCCTGGAGAGAGAGTCCTTGGCAGGGGAGGAGACAGGGAGCTGTGACTTGCTGGGTGGCTCTGGTCAGTCTGCTGAGGCGGGCTGTGGGCAGGGGCTGCCTGGCCCACCCCCTGCAGCAGAGGCAGGGAACAGTTAGGCGCTCCCAGGTGCATCTCAACTGCCACAGCACCTCTCAGCCTTGGAGTCTCTCATGTGTTCAGTATGCATTTCCTTTAAAAAAAAAAAATCAGAGAAACATCTTGAAAGTCAACCAGTCTCCTTCCACCTGGCCCTGTTCTTCCTTTTACTGAAGACAGCCTGAAGAAGATCCCTTGCAGCAGCAGCTAGTTTGTAAGAGTCAACTCAGGATATAAAAAAATACTCTGGGCCTGAAATCCCCCACTCTGGCTATGATTCTTCATTTCTAGACATCCTTGGTAAAGTCTAGAGTGCGGAAGAGATGAAGCCAAAGTCTCCGATCAGGAGAACTTAGTGTCTGGGTGAGAGCAAGTCATTGGACAGGAGCCGATGGGATTCACAGTAGTAGCAGGGATCACAGGCCTGGCCCTGGTGCTGGGTGGGGCTTTGGGATGGCAGAGAGTGAGGAAGGGGCATGAAGCAGGCCCTTTCCCGCAAGTCGGACGTAATCTCTGACCTCCAGCAGCACTGTATCTGTACTTATTCTCTCTCTCCTACCACGTGTGAGGACCAAAGGTGGTCTGGTTCTGCCTCCTCAACAGTGCCTGGTGGATGTCTTTTGCTGAAGCCGTTATTCAGTAATTAGAGGACTCTGAAGTCAGGCTGGGTACACTGAGATTCTGGGTTTTCCACTGACATTTGTATTTTGCAGATGTTTATCCCATTCCAACAGTGAACAAACTGAGGTACAGTGATTTATTCAACTGTTCATTCACTCACTCAATAAACATGTATCGTGAGCTAAGACGTCGTCCTGAATTCTGGGGACAGGGACAAAAATCATAAAGCTTGCACTCTAGTGTGGGCAGATGAATTAAAACAAATGAATATAAAATACATAGATAGTTATCAATGCAATGGAGAAAAATAAAGCTGGGAAGGGGCTTTTAGAAAGGAAGGGTCAGAAGCAGCCTCCTACACAGCTGATACGTGAACAGAGTTCATATGGAGATAGGGAGTGAGGATTGTGGAATGTGAAATGTGGCCAATGGCCACTGCAGGAAGGGAAAGGACCCAGGAGTCTGGTGACCCGGGAGCAGTAAGGAAGCCACCAACGTCTGTGACTTGTCCAGGTTTCATCGACACAAAGCTTGAGTCACAGTCTAGTGTCAGAACTCCACACCTAAAAACCTTATTTCATGGGCATTGTAAATCTTATGACTCTTAGGTTTTTTCCCTCCTATATATCCTCACTTAAACATATTAACTTATAAGCCAACTCTAAGTCCTCAACATGCCTATTTTTAAAAAACTATTTCAACCATTAAAAAATATATATTTATTTTTGGATGTGCTGGATCTTCTTCTGGCTTTGTGTGGGCTTTCCCTAGTTCCGGAAAACTGGGGCTACTCTTCATTGCAGTGTGCGCGCTTCTCATTGCAGTGGCTTCTCCTGTTGAGGAGCACAGGCTTTACACACACAGGGTTCAGTACTTTGGCACACAGGCTTAGTATTTGCGGCTCACGGGCTCTAGAGTACAGCAGCTGTGGCACACAGGCTTAGTTGTTCCATGGCACGTGGAATCCTCCCAGACCAGGGACCGAATTGGTGTCCCCTGCACTGGCAAGTGGATTCTTATCCACTGCGCCACCAGGGAAGTCCCTATGTCAACCATTTTTAAGTGTACAATTTAGTAGCATTAAATACATGCAGTGTTGTGCAACTATCTCTACTATTCATTTCCAGCACTTTCTCATCATCCCAAACAGAAGATCTGTATCCATTAAACAGTAATTCCCCTTTCCCCCATCCCATGGTTGATGTCTACACATTAGATATGTGGGCCAAGTACAAAAATACTGGTATATGTCTATAAATCTGCTACTGTAGGTACTTTGGATTGGTGGAAATACACTATGTGTCTGGTTTATTTCACTTAGCATTTTTCAAGCCATCCATATTGTAGCATGTATCAGAATTCCATTCCTAGGGTTTTCCCTGGTGGTCCAGTGGTTAGGTGCTTTCACTGCTGGGGCCCAGGTTCAATTCCTAGGTGGGGAACTAAGATCCAGCAAGTCACAAGGTATGGCATGAAAAAAAAAATTATTCCTTATTATAGTTGAATAATAGTCCATTACATGTGTATACCACATTTTATTTACCCACTCATCTGTTGTCATTTGTCATTTCTATCTTCATGCTATTGTGAAAATGATGTTATAAACACTGTTGTACAAGTATGTTTGAGGGCTTATTTTGAATATTTCTCTAGAAGTGGAATTGCTGGATCATATGGTAAGTCCATGTCTAGCTTTCTGAGGAACTGACAAAATTTTCCCACAATGGTTGCACCATTTTACATTTCCAGCAGCAATGGACAAGTGTTCCAATTTTCGCACACCCTTACCAACACTTGTTAGTGTGTGTCTTAATAGCCATCGTAAAGTGTGAAGAGACACCTCACTGTGGTTCAGGTTTTACTTTTCTCACTGGCTACTAGAAACAGCCGGATTTGTTACTCACCTTCAATAGGTGCATATATTTTTAGTTTTGGTCCTAGTGGCTTTTTGTTTTCTGACTCACTTCTAAATATATACCAGAGATTTTTAACCAGGGGTGATTTTCATTCTCAGTCCTCCCAGCTTTTGGCAACTGGAGACATTCTAGGTTATCACGACTGAAGGAGGGGTTGCTGCTGGCCCTTAGTGCATAGAGCTGAGGGGTGCTAACAAACATCTGACGAGGTATTGGAGAGCCACTTGCAACAACTTGGCCCCAACTGTCAACAGTGCCAAGGTAAGAAGCCCTGGATTATAATTATCCTGTCATAGTTTAGGTACCCTTGTGAAGTGCCTTAAATCCTTCTGGGAATAAAGCAGCATACACAATGAAGTACTGCTTCTGAATTAAATGATATTAACATTGTAATGATGCAGAAGGCATAAATTTCTTTTTATAATTACCTCTGTATATATATTCAAATTATATATTTAGATATATTTATTGAACCAGTTACTAATCAAATAACCTAAAACACAATGTGAGATAAAAATACTGCCATTACAATCTTCAAAAAATAACAATGTTTCTGAAGGAAATAACAAATCCTGGTATTTTAGGCCTTTCATTATTGAAAAATATATACCAGGCTCTCTGTTTGGCACTAGTTACACATGGGTGGAGCAGGTGGATATGGTCCCTATACCCAGAGAACACATGCCTCACTCATGAATACCTGATGTTAGCCTATACCTTTTCAGACAGACCTTTGATGCCTACTCCCTTTTCAGTTGAATAGTTTAAGGAAACAGAAATTCTTATAAAATGGAAAACTTTAATTGTTTAAAGCAAAGGCACAAGTAAACATTTCAGGTTATCATACAATGTTACAATAAGAAATTCCAAAGGTAAAATGAAATACATTATAATTTTGCATCTCTATAGTATATTTAACGTATTATTCTATCTTCTCTTCTTTGGAATGAAAAGAAGGTATAGGCGGATCAATGGATATAATGTAAAAACTTGGATTATAAATAGCATTCACCCCATTTTTAATCAGAAAATTTAATTTCAGAATGAATTAAATTAAAAATTAACTAAAAAACATTGTTTCATTAATGACAGAGCAGCAATAACTTTCAGGCTAAAGTTCATTGTTTTAACAAAGTAAATCACTGATTTAATGAAATGTTAGCTTTTGATGCCTGGAACTTATACAAAAATCAAGCTGGCCATGAAAGGGCTTTATTAAAACACAATTCATACACTCATTTTACTTTAAATCTGAACATTATAATGCATTATGTAAAGAAAAAGAAGCATGAGGAACCATGTCATTTCTAATGATGTCAGAAATAAAATACTTAAAAAGGTCTAGACCTTGTTTTCAATCAAAGGCACTATCTGGAGAGTAACAAGCTGCATTCAGAGCCAAGAAAAAGTTTTTTTTTTCCTTCCCCAAATAGCCAGCCACTTTAGGGACTTGATGTCTCAGTTAGTCATCAAACATTGAATGCTTAATACCTATCAACAAAAAGGGTAGAAATCACGTAGTTATATCTTTGACATACATTTCCAGGAAGAAAATTTTTTCCGCTAATTTTTTAATAGGCTATTGAAATATTTTCTTGGTCTGTAAGGTCTCTGTTTAATCACCTCAATGTAATTTCCACTTTATTCAAGTGACTTGTAACCTCTTCTCAGCATTTCAACCCAGGATGACAATGACACCAGAAATAAACTATTCCAAGGGAGCAAGTTATCCTATTACATCCTAAAGGCCAGGAAGATTTTAAACCCTTCTAAGAAGTATCTGAATCAAAGATCTTGAAAGAAAAGATTGTTGTTTCTAGTTTTTCATTATTCAAATTACAACAGTCCCAACAGATTAAGGTTTACTTAACAACTAATTCCTAACCAGAAACAGTACTTGGGAAATTCTCTAAGGATATCTTTCAAAGTTTAGAATTGAAACATGATTCTAAAAGGATGTTCATACTTTTAAAGTCAAATTATAACAATGACTCAATGAAGCATACCCTAAAGGTCAATGATGCATGCTTTAGAGAATGGTGTCAAGATTCTGGAATTCTTTCCCTTTTTCCTCCATTTCCAAAGGCACAGATATCCTTCCGAATTTTCTATGGCTTCAAATACTTCATAATCTAAAATAGCTGGCACCGTCTCCATTTTGAATAGTTTTAAGTATAGGATCCACCAGGAAATTTTAGGTCCAAACCATTAGCTCAATAGCAAAAGCAAATCTTCTACTTGAGACAAACTGAAGACGTAAACCTACATGTTAGAGTATCTAAATTAAAATCAGCAAACTTTCTCTAAAGTGACAGCCAGTAGATATTTTAAGCTAAAGCGTCTGCCTGCAATGTGGGAGACTTGGATTTGATCCCTGGGTTGGGAAGATCCCCTGGAGAAGGAAATGGCAACCCACTCCAGCACTCTTGCCTGGAAAATCCCATGGAGGGAGGAGCCTGGTAGGCTACAGTCCATTGGTTCACAGAGTCGAACAGGAGCGACTCACTTTCACTTTCACTCTGCTACTGTAGCACAAAAGCAGTAACAGACAATATGCAAATGAAGAAGCATGGGTATGCTCTAATAAAACTTTATTGACACTGAAATTTGAAGGTCATATGATTGTCATGTGATTTTTTTTTCCCCTCAACTCTTTAAAAATATAAAAATCACCCTTAGCTTGTGGGTCATGTAAAAACAGGCTGTTGGCTGGAACTAGCTTATGGGCTGGACCAATCAGATTTCTTGATGTGGGGGTCAAAGCTATCTTGTTGCCATAAATCATCTCACTTCACTTGGGCATCAACAGCCTCATGAATGACAGCAATGAACCCAAAAAGTGAATCTCAAAGGCACCAGTCAGACAATTCTAGTAGCACCTACATTCATAAGCTTTATGTAGCTTATGAATGTTGATACTCACATATCTATACATACATATATATATCTGTAATATATCCAGGAAACAGTTTAAATCAAATTTATTTAAATCACATTAACTGCCAGAAAAGCAGGGAATTGATAAATTCATTTAGCTGAGCCTTTTCAAATGCTTTGGTGTCAGAACAATCTGGATTAAAACTTTAGCTCTGATATTTACTAACTTGTGGCCACAGTTAAATTACTTAACCACTAGAATTTAGCCTGGAGCTATGGACACAGGAGGCATGTTTTCAATCTTGTCTCTCAAGAGCTTGCTTACAAAGGGCTTGCTGGGAAAGCCTTGCTTACAATGTACCATAAGGCTTACCTCCTTGTTAGAAAACTAGTTTTGTCTCTTCTATTCCATTTTATCATGTAATTTTTTTTCTGCATGCAACATATTATACAAAATTTACCTCTGTATTTACTGAATTCTGCCCTCCTCTTATTCTTGAGGATTATTTTCTTTTCATAAGCTGCTGAGGAAAATTAGAGTAGAAAGCATCCAGCCACCACATTTCTGGAGTCTTTCCATAGTGGAAATGTAGTTTGGGTGTTTCCTCTAATTTATCAATGACAGACATCAGTTTTCTAGGGAAAAAAAAATCTAGATGATAAAGAACTGGTAGGAACGGATTCTTATGGCTTGCTTCACCTATAGATCAGTAACTAGAGAATCTGAAGATAACATTCATAGATTATTCGCAGATATAATTGTTGTGCATCGTGGACCTCAGTCCATTGCTTAAATTATATTAAGTAGAATATTAACACTAAGTGATGCCTGCTATAACCTCTCTAATCAAGAAAAATTTAGTAGTTACATACACATGAAGTAAAAGATTTCACCAATAGTGTCTTTGAATAAGCATCAGTTATGAATCTGCTAGTGTTGAATGCTAAGCAAAATACTAAAGCTATTGCAATATTAGTGTTTGGTTTATTTTCAATTTTCTTTAACCTATTATTTACATAGGTCCAGTTATAATGCTGAAGGCAGTCATTTTTCAACAAGTACATTCTCCATATAAAATGTTCAATGTTGGGTGGTACAGATTTATAAATATGTACAAAAACCCAATGTATTTGTAGCTAACTAGTACTCTGGTAGGCAACACATGGAAGCATCATATGCACATAAAAATTTGAAATTAAAACAAAACTTAAAATTCTTAAGATAAGCATTAACTTGTGTTTATAAAATTATGTGAAAAAAGGCTTTGTGTTTGGGAATTTTCAATGGCCCACTAATAAAGCAGTAATTTTAGTTAAAAAAAAAAAAAGTTTCCAAACACAAAATACCAAGATAACTCAGATGTATGTCTTGGTTAAAAGTGTGTAGACAGCTGCTCTGAAAACAAACTGATAAATATAAATATACAATTTGTTCACTGAGCATAAAATATTGCACGAGAACAGCTTTGTCTGAAGAAAATTCAATTTTCCATAGTTCTGAACTTCAAAATGGTTCCCCACATATAGATATAATTGCATTTTCTAAACAAGAAATGTTAATATTTAGTAATACTGTTAGAACCTCGTTTTTCCCATTAACCATATTCTATTCTACTTTATGGCAATGGTAAGTCAGTGGTGAAGATTTGGCAAAGATAAAAAGGCAGATAAGACTGTAAAATATATATTTATATATATATATATACACACATATACATATGAAACAGATATGTTCCAAAAACCCTTTGTCATGATAACTGATCCCTTAAAGAAAAATGCACAGTCTAGGTCACAGTGATGGTCAGACAGCGGTTGAGTACGACGCTCTTCTTAGGGGCTGCTCCTTTTGAGCCACTCGACTGCCCTCTCTGGTCTCCAGAGTGCTGTCTTCTGCCTCGCTTTCACTACCATCTGCCAGAGTGGGGTCCAAAGACATTGGACCAGATTTTCTGTGCAAAGGGAAACCAATGCCACTTTCCTGTAAGGAATTATCTATAAACTCTTCATCAGAGGAATGGAATGATTCATCATCTCCTATTAAATGGTTGACGATGTGGATTCCATCAAAAGGGGGTTGGCTGGAGAAGCCTCTCTGGCCTTTTAGGCACCTGAGCTGTCAAAACAAAATCCAAGTTAATATACTCAACTTGGGGAAATACACACACTCCAAGAAAGGAAACATTTCATATTTAACAAGAAGATACCTTGATCTTTTTTCAATTTATGGATATAAATAGTAACTACCAATTTTTTAGTGACTCTTAAATATCATGCAATGGGCACATAATTTATTTTTAGTTAAATCATTACAACAATCCTATGTGGTTGATTTTACTGTCTTCATTTTAGAGATTAGGAAATGAGAGACTCGGGTAGTAAGGCGTGCTGAGGACATACAACAGTCAAGTTTAGATTCAAACTGAACCTCTGCTATATTAGAAATAACATAAAACCCCTGTACCCATCATTAATTTCAACATCTAACACATCATGGACAGTCTTGTTACAATATACCTCTCATATTCCTGATTATTTTGAGGTAAATCTCATCCTATCAGTTCACCTGTAAATATTTCAGAGTATGTCTGTAGAAGAAATGAACTTAATAAAGACAATACTCTGAACTATCACACACCCTGTCTTAGAGCACGTCTCCATAATTTTGTGAATAATGATGATAATGGTTTACAAATCAAAAACATTTGCTGAGTCTCCATCCTGTTAAAACAGCCTAAAGACCACCATACCACTATCACTCAGTAAGAGCAGAGATGCTTTCTTCCCACCATGATATGTTCTTCTGTGTAGAGGGAACGTATAATATTTCTGTCTTCTCTCCCCTATTCTTCCCAGGGAGAGAGTGACTTCTCTCACTAAGGGGTAGTGGAGAGGAATGGCACATACTACTCAGCTCTTTTTCTTCTCTTTCCATCTTTGGGAACCAGGTTCTGCTTCTCCATCCCTGGAGTCTTAGAGGGCCATACCCTTGTGTGGGAAGGGCTATGGAGATCAAATGCTATCTATTACTGGGTGTGCAAGTCAGACAAACTCTAAAGTTCAATACTGAAAAACCCACTGTTGTCACACATCAAAAACCACATTCTCCCAAACCAGTTTTACCAGTACTGAGTGATTTTCTTTTCATCATCTGTCCCTTCTTTGCCTCAGTTCCTTCAAATTCCTACCCCCCCTACCAACAGATACTATCATGTCCACTACCATACAATTAAGACATCAGCCTCTTTTCAAGAATTTGTTTCAAAAATATAAAATTTAATCTTGATATTATCACTTGTTTAATTTCTCTCATTCATCATGAATTTTCTCCTACAAGTTTTTTTTAAAAATCTAAAACAATAAAAACAAATAACTACCCAAATCTACTTTGACTATCAAGAATTTGCTAAAAATACACTTCATATCTCTTGTCCTTATCAGTATTATCAACCTGCAATTTTTGTTCTTTAGGGACAAATTCCTGGTCACTAACTACCTTTCCAATCTTGAGATAAAGGCAATGTGAAATATTCAGGAAATATTACATACACTTTCAAAACTAACGGTTCTGAGAGTAAAGACATTACAGCTTTGCCATAACACCTCCTAGCTTTCCTGATAGACATCCGGGAAGAAGTGAAGAAACCCTAGTAAATCTCTGTTGGTATGTGACAATGGGAAACAAGAAGGATGCTGGGGCTCAACAAAGCGATGTCTGCCTCAGGGAAAGCGTCAGACATTAAGAAATTCTTGTGCCCTAGGCTAAGAGAACATCACTGTGAGTTACTATGTAACTGAAGTAAAACCTTCCTCTTTGGCATAGCACAAAGGAGATAAACTTCAAGTTGAATCTCCAGGGAAAGGGCATAGAGCACCACAGAGACCTCCCCGTGGTTGTGATACCCACTGCATTACTACAACTGCCATGCTCTGATGCAACATCCTATCACCGAATTGCAACACATGATTTATAGCTCCAAATATAAAATTAAGTCAGTTAATCTCTTCCTTTCTCTTGTCCCCAGACCCTTTTGAAGAAATAATACAGAGTGCATGTCCTCCTTCTTCCTGGCTATAAAGGAGGATTGTGGCAGAGGAACTACAACTTCCCGATTGTTGGAAAGCTGTAGCTTTTCTTTAACAAAATTTACTGCAATTAAAACACCACAGCCTCATATCAAATGTAATCACTGACCTCAAATATTATAGGAAATAAAACTATAGATAGAAGGGTCATTTCTTCAACATCAGAGGTGCAATTTAAAAAATGCTTCCTTATTTGATAATTGCTAATACAGAATAGCAAAGGCACATAAAAAGTTTTTGGTGGAGAGAAGAAAAATCTGAAGGGAAGGGACTATTTGATAAAACTGAAGCTATCTAGTTATCCCCTGGACCTAGGAGTGTGCATATTGGTTCTGAGAGGGTAGAGGCCTATGCAGGCCCTGAAAATAAACATCTGGTCAAGGAATTCCAGGGTACTGAGTACCCAGAGTGTGGGCTCAAATGGGTTAGTCTTCAAGGTGGCTCAGATGGTAAAGTATCTGCCTGCAATGCAGGAGACCTGGGTTTGCTCCCTGGGTCAGGAAGATCCTCTGAAGAAGGCAATGGCAACCTACTCCAGTATGCTTGCCTGGAGAATCCATGGACAGAGGAGCCTGACGGGCTATATAGTGGGTCCCCGAGAGCTGGACATGACTGAGCAACTAACATTTTCACTTTCAGGGAGGGATGTCCTCTGGGACTCCACATCCTCTGAAAAGGAGTCTTCCTGGGAGAAGTCCAGAGCTGTGCCTTTTAAAGTGCCATTTTTGCTGTCTGTGTCTAAGAGTTGTACTGCTCAGGCTTTTTACTAGACTTCTAGGAACTAATTATATTTAAAAAAACAACAAAAATGCAGACAAGTAACCTTCTCAACCCAACCCCACTACAAAAACTTTCAAGGATAACACTGGTCGCAAATTTAGATTAGCATATCTCAAAATATGGCTCACTGATCATCAGCATCAGAATAACCGGGGATGCCTACGAAAAATGTAAACTTGCTCCCCAGATTTAATGAACCCAAATCCAGAGCGTGAAAACCCAGAATTTATATATTTTAAAAGTACTTCAGGAGATGTTGATATGCTCAGTTAAAGGATCACTGAGGTAGATCCTCTGTTCAAACCAAATGAGGCTGACTCAGAAAGGAGTTGATTTACCCAAAATGGAACTATCATTTATTCAGGACAAAAGTGCTGCTGAACTATGAACATCTTTCTGCCTGTGTGTGTGTCTGGTATATACAAATGGACACCATCTTTCAGTAGTACAACCAAGCTGTTTTGGGCCGATTCTACCTTCTGGTGGTTGAAACAAGTAGTCTGTTGAAATATCTTTTCCTGAAACCTTTTCCTGGTATAAGTGTAGAATCTAGAAATGTATATGCTCAAAAAAGCTGAATAATTTTGATGTACTTTCAAGGGTAAGGACCACCCTTTACACAATATTTCACTTTTTTTCTTTTGTTTGGTTTTGTTTGACATTTTTTGGGGGGTCAATCACAGGATAAAGAACCTGATAGAAGCTATTGACTCTTGTCTTGAAAAGTACACATATATTCTTGAGTGTACCTTTTTGAGGCCCACCGTCTTCTAATTTTATAAAAACTATAGGAATATCTTCACACTAAAAGCAAAGACAAAAATTTTAAATTGTGAAGTGCCAATAATGCACTCATATCATGGAAAAGAGAAAGTATTATTTTTCTAGGTGAAGTTAGACATAGGTTCTAAAGGCAACGAATGTGCCTCAAAGTACTTCTGAGATTTCACAAGGAAAGAAAGGCACCAGGACTCTCTGGAATTGTATGTTAAGGGATCCTTTCTGGGAAATCTTTGAATTCCTCAGAGAAGGATCTCAGCAGGATCATGATACAATGATGGTTTTAGTCAATGCATCCTACCCAGGCATTCAGACCTTCCTGTCAGGTTTTAAAGTTCTGTAGTCTTAAGTCTGAGCAGAGAGTCAAATATTATCAGACATTTAAGGAAAGCATTTAAAAGAACCATAAAAAAGGCAACAAGAAGTTAACAGACTATTTGGGGAGAAAAAACTTAAAAAAAAAAAAAAAAAAGCATTACTCATTGCTTCTGAAGACACTGCATCCATGTAAAAAGAAAAAGTGATATTCTAAAAAGGGGTCTTAGACTTAAATTTCTCTGACCTGAAAGATATGAGCTTTGATATTGAAAAAGCCTATCAAGTGCCCAAGGCAATGGTTTAAAAGTAAACCTATATCATGGTATATATCACAGTGAAATTTCAGGACACTGGGAACAAAGAAAAGACAAAGTATCCAGCCCAAACCAACAAATTTTACACAGAAGATTAAGAATCAGAACAGTATTAGACAATAGATTAGTGCTTTCAAAATTCTGAAAAAAATTTCTAACTGATATTTTAAAAATTTATAATTATCTTAAAAAAATTTATACTCATACAAACTATCAAGTAAATGTGAGGCTAAAGTATGAGTTAAAAGCATCAAGGACTTAAAATCTGGGGTCAATCATGATAAATCAGATAAATCTTTTCTATAGTTTATCTCCATCTTTTTTTCCCCCCAGAAAGGTAAGTGATATGTCCACCAAAATGAAGTATACCAAGAAAGACATGCTTTTATTTTTGATCCAGGAAAAAGGAAGTCTAATGCATAAGTGAGGCAAAAGGAATCCCTAGGATAACAAAGAAAGTTCCCATGATGACAGCTATGCAGGAGGCCTCCACCTGTACATGGTGACAGCTCTTTGAAGTAGACAAGCAGGCCAGAGGAAAGATTTTTTCAAGAAGGTGAAATCAGGGACTTTCTGGGTGGTCTAGTGGCTAAGACTCCACGCTCCCAATTCAGGGAGCCTGGGTTCGATCCCTGGTCAGGGAACTAGCTCCCCTTTGCCACAACTAAAGATCCCATGCTGCAACTAAAGATCCCGCCCCCACAACAAAGATCCCATGTGCCACAACTAAGACCCAGTGCAGCCAAATAAATAAGTAAATAAATAAAAGGAATAAGCTGTCAAACCATGCAAAGACAAAGATGAATTTTTAAAACAAAGGTAAAATTAATAGTACACCTAAACTGAAAGAAGAGAACTAAAACATAACAGGAGATTTGCACTGTATTAGAGTAGAGTTTGCACTGTATGAGAGTCCCCTGGATAGCAAGGAGATCAAACTAATCAATCCTAAAGGAAATCAACCCTGAATATTCACTGGAAGGAATGATGCTAAAGCTGAAGCTCCAATACTCTGGCCACCTGATGCGAAGAACCAACTCACTGGAAAAGACCTCGATGCTGGGAAAGATTGAAGGCAAAAGGAGAAGAGGGCAGGAGAGGATGAGATAGATAGCATCACTGACTCAATGGACATGAACTTGAGCAAACTCTGGGAGATAGCGGAGGACAGGGAAGTCTGGCGTGCTGCAGTTCATGGGGTAGCAAAGAGTCAGACATGACTTAGCGACTGAACAACAAGAGGAGAGTTAAACATAAGAGAATACATCAATAAAATGAAAAACACTAAGACAATCATTTGAATAAATGTATGCAGGTGAAATAATCACAAGACACTGTTCCGTACAACTGAAAGGCAGTAAAAAGGAATGAAGTACTGATACATGAATGAACCTCAAAAACATTAAGCTGAGTCGAGGCTAAATACAAAGGACAACATATTACGGGATTCTGTTTATACAGAGTCCAGAATAGGCAAGTCCACAGAGACAAAGTAGACTAGTGGCTGCCTATGACCAGGGAAGAGCGGAGGGGAAAGACAACGGTTGAAAGTGGACATGAGGCTTCTTTCTGGGGTGACAGAAATATCCTAAAATTAGACTGTGGTTACTGTCACACAACTCTGTAAATACACTAAAAGCTATTGAATTTTACACTTAAAATGGAAGAACTTTATGATATGTAAGTTTTGCCTCAATAAATCTGCTTAAAATATTAACAACTAGAGCCAGAAAAATAAACAAATCCTACCCAAAGCATTACCAAACTTCCCTGATAAGACTATCTTGGAAACTTGTTAAAAATAAGATTTTTAAGGCCTTTGGTTTCCACTCCGGAGGAGAGGCCTCCAAGGAAACTCAGGAGCTTTAAAACACACACACATGCACACGCACACGCGCACGCGCACACGCACGCACACACACACACACACACACACACACACACACACACACACCACCTTTTGAAAGAGTGGATCCTTTCCAAATCTTTAAGTAGGATCCTGGTTTCTTTCCAAATGATTGAATCTGTACCAATAATTCTTTCTGGTTAAACAGTATCTCATGGTATCACACATTTGAAAGCCTCCATTAAAAAGATGAAGCATGTACTAAAAGTATGCAGGCCAAAGAGAGGTCTTAAGAACTGCTAAGCAGTTTAATATTAGGTTGTTAGGGGTGCTGGGGTTGCAAGAAGATACATGGAAGTATCTTAAGTGCCTACTGCTAAGTCAAACCAGTCAATCTGAAAAAGCTAAACACTATATAATTCCAAATATAACATTTTGGAAAAGGCAAAATTGTAGTGACAGTAAGTAGACCAGTGGTTGTCAGAGGTTAAAAGGGAGAGAGAGAAGAATGAATAGGTGGGGCACAGGAGACTGAGGCAGTGAATTATTCCGTATGACATAGTAACGGCAGTTACAAGTCATCGTAACTAGTACATTTGTAAAAACCCACAGGGTGCACAACACAAAGAGTGCACCCTAATGTAAAGACAGACTTTAGTTAATGTGCCAACATTAGCTTCTGTATGACACTGACACAAGACGTTCACGGGGGGAACTGTGGGAAGGTGCTGAGGGGGTTTACCTCTTCACTTTCTGCTCAATTTTTCTGTAAACCTACGAGTGCTTCCCAAAATAAAGTCTATCAATTAAAAATAACTGAGATGGTCTGTGATATTTGTCTATGTCTATGACCATATTTGTCTATAATGTCAGAATTGCTTGAGCAAATTTTGAGAGTATGTCTGTTTCAAGACAATGTTTAGGCTCATGTTCTTTATAACTGCTGGGTCATTGTATTATTAAGTTGGGTCACTGTATTATTAAGCTCTAATAAACTGCCAAATCATTTCCCAAAGTATTATAACATAACCTCTTTAAATTTTCCAAGAATACTTTTGCCTTGCCTTCTGCCAGATTGATTGTCAAAGCAAATTAATGGTCCTTTAACTGATCATCCTGATTAAATTCACCTAGCCTCTTATTAGAAAATACAACACTGAATTTTCAGTTGTTCAATCACATTAGCAGAGATATGTGATTCTTGTAATTACATGGTAATATGGTAATTCTTGTAAACTGATGGCATAAGTGTAAATCAGTAAAATGATTGAAAATGGTTTGGTAGTATTTTCTAAAGTTGAACACCTACACACCTTACACCTAAAATAACCATAGATTACAGTTTTCTTGGCACAAACTATTTTCATTCTCAAAGTGCCCTGGTTTGAACCATAGATAGTAAGTCACTCAGCAATTCCATTCCTAAGTATATAAACAATAGAAATAAGTATAATATACTGAAAAAGCATTTATAATGGGATTTCATAGCAATTTTATTCATAATAACCCTAAATAGAAGTAACAACAGAATGAGTAAATAAGTTATGGTATATTCATATAATTGATACAATACAGTAATGAAAATGAACTTTTACTGCTACATGGAACAACATGGATAAATCTCACAGTATGAGCAAAAGAAGTGAAGCACAAAATAATTCATTCTGTATGATTCCATTAGTATAAGGTTAAAAACTAGGCAGTAAGTGGAAGAGTGACAAAGAAACCTTTGAAATGATGGCAAGGTTCTAGTTCTTGACTTTGATGGAAGATTAAATACGCATTTTTTTTTGCAATAATTCATCAAGCTGGACCACTTAGGATTCATGAATTTTTCTGTATATAACTGATACTTTAAGAATAAAATGTCTATTATTAAATAAAAATCCAAGAAATAATATCTATGGAAGGTTGCTAGAAAGACATGCAATTGCCATTCATTCTTCTTCTTTTTTTTTTTTTCCTTTCTTCTGCTAGTATTTGTAAACTCTACCTTTGGCTCTAACCAGACAATCACTAGTTATATATCTGGACTCCACTATTTTAGTCCATTATAACAGTGCTCTTACTTAGCCTAACACTTTCCTATTCAGTGTATTTTCCAGTACCATATGTGAATCCATAAAAGAAATCAAAGTTAAGGAGCAGGAAAAGGAATAACTGATTTGGTTTTGTCTTACCAGACAACATGAATCTTTAACATATTATGGTCCATGCTTTACATTGGCCACTTATGCAGACCACTTTGATACTGTAGGCATTTCTGCATGCTAATAATAACTCTGATCCTATTAGATTAGAACTAATTATTTTAACTATTAGATTGACCCATATGATACCACCATATTTGTAAGTGAAAGTTTAAGTATTAGCAATTTCCTTTGGTTTAACTGGGCTTCCCTGATAGCTCAGTTGAAGAAACTGCCTGCAATGAAGGAGACCCCAGTTCAATTCCTAGGTCAGGAAGATCCTCTGGAGAAGGGATAGGCTACCCACTCCAGTGTTCTTGGGCTTCCCTTGTAGCTCAGCTGGTAAAGAATCTGCCTGCAATGCAGGAGACATGGATTTGATCCCTGGGTTGGAAAGATCCCCTGGAGAGGGGAAAGGCTACCCACTCCAGTATTCAGTCCATGGGTCACAAAGAATCAGACATGACTGTGTTGATTTACATATTTATAAATAATTATATTTAATTAACCTAATTTTTGGTTATTTCTGTATTATATACATTCATGCAAACTGCCTCAAAATCTTTAGGGAACAAGGAGGAGTACAAATCTAAAAACAAACATTTCCTATCATGCATATTAAGTTTTTTAGTTTCAATTATTTGTTTAGTTGTATCCCAAGACTAGGTGATCAATAAAACCTCTCAAATATGCTTCCAAATTTATCTGTAACTTGACCATTTTGATAATAAAGTAGTTACATTCACCAGAACAAAATTTCCAAATAATCCAACAATAATAAAGACAAAAAAAAAAAAAACTGCTTCCTTTATTTTAAAAAATATTTTCTTTTGTTTTCCAGTATTTTGCTATTAAGTTTAAAATATTAGCATTTTATAAACCATTTTTATAACTTTTATAGCATTTTAAATAAATCAACAGGCATAAATACTTTAATACTGTAGTGATTCACACATACGTATATGCATATTTGAGCTTTTATTATTATTGGCCATGCTGCACGACATGAGGGATCTTAGCTTCCTGACCAGGGATCGAACATGTGTCCCTTGCAGAGGAAGGATAGAGTCTCTACCACTGGACAGCCAGGGAAGTCCCTGAGTTTTCATTTATAGATTTTTTTTCCAAATTATATGATTTAACACTGGAATTAAATATTTAAAATCAGTCTGGGAAAATATGGAATGATTGGTTGCTGTACATACACTTTACCTCTTCTGTCAGCCCCTAATGATGAGGATTATTTCTTAATCATTTGCGTATCCTAGAACTGAGCTTTCTGGCTTGACCAGAGTAGGCACATAAGAATGTTGATGAACTACACTAAAACAGCAGGATTCTTGAAAAAATCCTCGGGCATTGATTATCCATCCAGTCCCTTTAAATGCTGAAAGAGAAAACTAGTAAGCATATAGATGGAGCTACTAATATACAAGACCCAAATAATGAACTATTTCTTACCTGATGTGGACTGCTTCATCATGTTATGCATTAAGAGACAGAGTAAAAAAAGTAAAAACATACAGAATTTATTTAAATAATACTTAAGACATTCTGATATACACATTACAACTTTAAAAAGTTAACAAAATCTTAAACTCTCACTATCAACAAAGAGATTGGATTTAAGGATTTCTCTGCACATATTAAGCAATGCTTACCAAAGAAGGCATTTAGTAATTAGAAAAGGAAAGTGATAAGTGAAGACATACAACTTATAAAGAATAAAACAAAACGCAGTATAGTTAATAAGAAAACAGGAAACTGTCATGTTCAGTCTGATGAACATAGGTTTTGACAGGAAACAGCAGTGTTTCTAACTGCAAGACAGTAAAAATTCAGACACTAAAAAAAGAGTATTAAAAACTATTACAATTATTTCACATAAAAATCACATTAAAATTTTAAAGCAGGGAGAATCTGCAGGGGTGAATATTCTGAAGCCTCAAAGGACTTCATAATCATGAAGGATATAGAAGTATTTTTTGTAATTTTTCCTTGGTCTACTTCATTTACTAAATAACTAAAGGTTAAGACAGAAGTTTCTTTCATGAAACAGAAAAATGTGATATGTTTTACAGATATACAGCTTTTAATATAACTTAATAAGTAACATGGAAATTTGTTCTAAGAAAACTTGTTCATCTGGGCTGCTGACCATGTAGACAGAGGACACAACATGTTCTCTATGTATTTGCTTTCTTTCTGCACATTACAGAACAGTGGTACCTTGAAAAAGTTAGGGTTAACTTTACAGTTGATTTTAAAGTGACACAACAGGTTAATCTGCCATTTTCAACAGGTAGAGGTAACAGAATTAATAATGAACACTTATATTGATATGATGCTTTAAAGTTAAAGTTCTACAAACATTATTTCAAGTTAAAATTTTTTCCCCATGTGTCTGCTTGGAGGTTGAATTGTACAGGCAACTACTACTTTCTGAGATTCAAAAGAATAAGAAGGACTGCACTGAGTATTTTGAAAGACAATCAATCCACAACAAAGTGGAAAAAAGTCATCCACACACCAAAAAAACCCCTAACCAAATGAACTTTGATCACTACTAGACAGGGTTTAAACCATTGAAGTGAGTCATGTGATACCAAGTGAACTGCAAAACAGTTGCAGTAAGTTTCCAAGACTGAGTCATATCAGATTATAAAAGCTCCTATTTGTATATTTGGGTCTCTATAATCAATCTTTGTAAAACACAGGGCTATAGCTTTTAAAGCTAAATGTAACAATTCTATAAGTGACCTATAATATAAAAAAATAACTATACATTATCTTATATGAGCAGATGTAAAGTCCAATAACATAGATTTGTATTTCTAATTTATAAAGGCTTTACTCTTTTCCCCCAAAGTTTAATCAGTGATTTTGTTGGATTCCTTACAAAATAATTTTAATAGTTTTCAAAATTTTAAATACATGTAAATGAAAAATGATATATTTATTTATATTTATTCTCAATTATCAGCTTTAAAAACTGAACTCACACATGACAAAGATTAAAACTGGTGACAAGCACACAAACGAAAAGATTTCCAGTGAATCAGAACCGGAAACCAATAACAGTGATCAATCAGAGGTCATGACCTGCTGATCACTGCATTATATACATAGACAACAGCCAAAATTCAGACTTACAGTAATTAAAATTCAGATTAAGCTGAGAAAATTCAAGAATTTTATTGACATAATATAAAATAGACAATGCTGACAATGTTTTTGGCATTAATCTATATAAATCTCTTTAAAGCCAGATGAAACTCTTAAAATTAAAAAAATATATAGAGTCTATGTTAAATGTATAAAACGCAACAGTTAAAACTCATACTGTTAGAAGCAAAGAAAAAATATGTATACACATTAATAAGTGAAAAAGAAGGAAAGCAAAGTTTGGAACTTAAGAAACCTATACTGTGCATTTGTTACGAGAGAAGGACAGAGGGGGAAGAAATAAAAGACATTTACAAAGAACTGTTAGTTTTTCTCTAGTGCATACTTAGATTAATCCAGTACACTGAGGCAAACAAAATGAAACTGCCATTGCTCTCTTCCTGGCAGCTGACACATCTTGATAAAATTGAAACCATTAACATTATTTAGAAGGTATTCTAATGTCAATGGTGATGAGGTTAGGAATATATGAGGTTCTATGTAAATTTATGACCAATTACAGGAAATAAATCACTTCACACTTGTTTCACTCTGAACTTTTAAAGCTACATCAAAGTACCACATACATTTCATATGATTTAACCTTTAGCTGGAGCACTGAAAAAAATATTGAAACCTTTAGCAAAACATCCTCATAAAAACAAGGTATTTTTTTCTATCTGGATTGAATTTCTAGGAGGAATTTTTCTTCTCTAAAGCTGAATCATAGGTTTTATCAGCCCATCTAATCAACCAAATTTTAAATCATTTATTTGATAAAGGATTTGTGTCTAGACAATATAAAGAATTCTTACAACTAAATTATAAAAAGATAACCCAATTTGAAATGGGCAAAAGGTCTGAGTAGGTATGTCTCTAAAGATACAAATAGCTAATAAGTATAGGGAAAGATGGTCCATTGTCATTAACTATAGACAGAATACAAATCAAAAAAACAAAATGAGATAACATTTACACTTACTAGGATAGCTCTCGATCCCCCCTCACCCAAAAATAGAGAATGACAAGTACTGCCAAGAATGTGAAGAAACCAGAACCCTCATAAGTAGCTGGTGGGAATATACAACGGTACACCTTCTTTGGAAAACAGTATGGCAGTTCCTCAAATGGTTAAAAGTAGAGTTATCATATAACTCAGCAATATCATTAATAAGTACACATTCAAGACAAATGAAAATGTTCACAGAGAAACCTGTATATAGATGTTTGCAGCAGCATTATTTAAAGTAGCCCCAAAGTGAAAACATCCCAAATGTCTATCATCTGATGCACAGATATATAAATTATGGTATATCCATATGAAGGAATATTATTAGGCATTATGAATGAAGAAGTACTGATACATGCTACTACAAGGATGAACTCTGACAAGATTACACTAAGTACAAGAAACCAATCACAGATGACCACATATTGTATAATTCCATTTAAATGAAATATCCATGGAGAAATCAACAGAGACAGAAAGTATCAACAGATTAGTGTTTGCCTAGAACTATCGGGAACCTTGAGGGGAAATGAGGAGTGACTGCTAATGGGAATGTGACTAACTTTTGAATGATAAAAATGTTCTACAATTTATTGTGATGATGGTTGCACAACTCAGTGAATACACTAAAAACCACTGAATTGCACACTTTAGGTGGGTGAAGTGTATAAGACATGAATTAAAGCTCAATAAAGCTGTTTTATATATACATATACACACACACAAAATATTTCTATTTACATATACATCAGATAGCCATTCTGTGGATATATTTTCAACAGAGATATTGCCAGACTGAAAAGAAATAATCTTCTATTTAGGAAATGAAGAAAACTTAATTGATTAAAAAAAAGTTCACCAACAACGTTAACCTTCAACATTTAGCTTTTTCCTCAACATAAAAAGAAACGATGGCTACCTTCTACAGCTTCATTTTAAACAGGCAGAAAATATTCACAATAAAATGTTTATTTCTATAGACTGAAGTTAAAGGAGATGAATTCATTTATAGTATTCACTTTTTTCAGAAACTAAAACTTCTGATGGAAAAATAATTTTAAAAATATACAATATACACACATAGCCACAAACCCATGCTATTTTATCACTGAACACAAAATAAGCTTTCAAACAGACAAGGTTAGTATCCCCTCTTCCTCATTTGGAGGTACTCACAGGCTGCTTAGTTAAGATTGGGTACTTGCAAACCACATGACCTCATGAATGCTATCTTATCATATCACAGGTTCCTCACACTGACCACAACAACTTAAATCAGACAGTCAGGAAAGTAGCACTGAGTCTTTGACACGTATTATTGGTATGACATTTTCAGCTGTCCAGCTTGTGGGGAGTGAAAATCTGATTATCTCATGTCCAACTGCATCTGCGAGAGATGGCCCATGAAAAGCACATGACTTACTGCACTAAAACTTCCAACCACAATGTAAAAGTTTTAGTTTTTGTAAATCTGAGAGAGCTAGCTATTCCCCTTGTATCAATTTTCCTTTAATTGACAGTAAATTTGCAGAGCACATTTTCTAAGGTTCCTAGTTTGAAACACTATCAATACTATACTATTGTTTCTTTAAAACTGAATTACAAGATGCAAAAAAATACCCCAAAGTTTTAAAATAACTTATTATATTTCCAAATCTTAGTGTAGTTGAAGAAACTGGATTAATATTTAAGAATAGATAGCATTAACAAACAAGTATGAAGTATTGGGTAGCTTGGTAAAAAATAGCACAAGAATATCTAAATTAGACTGAAAATAATCCAAATTGGCTCCGAAATGCATCATTTAAACCAAGGCCTTAATAGGAATATAACTTAGAACATAATTAAGGAAGAAGATTTTATTTAATGCACTTCCTCTTGTTCAAGAAAGCTTTACCCTTAGCCATCAGCTAAATCTCTGTAAGTGCTTTTCTTTACCACCACACACTAAAAACAGACTAACCAGAAGGCACTCTGGTTTTAGAGGTGCCCCTCTTTACTGATTTCTAGTTATTTCTTCTTGAGCTCTTTACACACCTCTGAACCTTTGCATATGATGGTTTCTCTGCCTGAAATAGCTTTCTACTCTCCTTTTCCTGGCTAACTTCTATTCGTCCTTCAATAAAGAGCTTAGGCACCCCCACGCCCAGAAATCTTTTCATATTTCTAGGCTGTGGCACCATATGGTTCTACCACAGCATTGCCCATACTGACTGGCTCTCCCTACCAGTCTGAATTCCTTCACAATTGGGACTATGACTTTTATATACCTAGCATAGGACTGGGATGGAAAGGACTTTATAATGAACATTTAAATAACTGTTTTAGGATGCAGAAATTGAGGCAAGGCCTGAAGTATGCCTGAGAGTTAAAAGATGTCCAAATATTCATTGACTGAATGAATGCATGAATAGGCATCCTAAGGCCACACAGTTAATCAGTGGCAGAACTAGCCCTACAATCCAGGATGACCATTTCTCAACCACCTGCAGTAAGATGGACAGCAAAGACAAAAAATTCAGAAACAAGACTAAACTTATTAAATGAAAACACCCAAAGAACAACAAACAAAATCCAGAATGCTATTAAGAACCTGGTAAGTTGCATGGATATCTATTTTCCCCCTCTTCTTTATTTTATTAATGTGTTTAGCAGTAGTGGCACGACAGTGAAGGAGAAAGTCAGAGTTAGATGAAGAGTCGGGATAATCAGCCTTCAAATAAATGAAATAAATTTTAAAAATGAACACTAAAGTCTTGAAACCTGAGCACACAAATAAATTCCCTGGATTTTAAAATCATAGCTCATTTTGGTTGCCCCATGTAAGGTTGAATGAAAATCTTCAAGCACATCTTATCAGTGTCATTCCAAATGTCAACAAACAATACTGTAATCATGCTAAAACCTTATTGGTATCATACATATGACTGAAATGTCTTTAGGCATTTATATCTTATTTTCCTCATGTCTTAGATCTAAGAGTATACTATTAAATGGCCTCTTCATGAAAGGCTAAAAGGAAGCCTCTTTCACCCTTACTGAAACAATCCATTTCAGTTCAGTTGCTCAGTCGTTGTCTGAATCTTTGTGACCCTATGGACTGCAGCACATCAGGCCTCCCTGTCCATTCACCAACTCCCAGAGTTTACTCAAACTCATGTCCATTGAGTCAGTGATGCCATCCAACCATCTCATCCTTTGTCGATCCCTTCTCCTCCCACCTTCAATCTCAGCATCAGGGTCTTTTCAAATGAGTCAGCTCTTCGCATCAGGTGGCCGGAGTATTGGAGTTTCAGCTTCAACATCAGTCCTTCCAATGAATATTCAGGACTGATTTCCTTTAGGATTGACTAATTTGATCTCCTTGCAGTCCAAGGGACTCTCAAGAGTCTTCTCCAACACCATGGTTCAAAAGCATTAATTCTTCAGCGCTCAACTTTCCTTATAGTCCAACTCTCACATCCATACATGACTACTGGAAAAACCATAGCCTTGACTAGATGGACCTCTGTTGGCAAAGTAACATCTCTGCTTTTTAATATGCTGTCTACAGAGGAGCCTGGTAGGCTGCAGTCCATGGGGTCGCTAGGATTCAGACACGACTGAGCGACTTCACTTTCAATTTTCACTTTCATGCATTGGAGAAGGAAACGGCAACCCACTCCAGTGGTCTTGCCTGGAGAATACCAGGGACGGAGGAGCCTAGTGGGCTGCCATCTCTGGGGTTGCACAGAGTTGGACACGACTGAAGTGACTTAGCAGCAGCAACAGGTTGGTCATAACTTTTCTCCCAAGGAGTACTAACAAGTAACTATACAAACTGTCACTCTAGGCTTTATAGTTAGTTCCATTTCCTTTAAAAATGCTTAGTATTATCTGCCTTTATTTCTTATAACCCAAGTGGCATTTGACCACTCGGGTATATGCAGTTTCTTTGAAGTGGTTTCTTGTAAGGTATGTTTCCAATCTAACAGCCGCAGAGTAATTGCTGGGACCATTTATTTAGCAACTTAAAGATCAGTACAGTTGTCCCTCAGTATCCAAGGGAGACTGGATCAGGACCCTGTGGATACCAAAATCCACAGATGATCAAGTCCTCATATAAGATGGAGTAGTATTTGCATATAACCTGTACACATCCTTCTGTATAATTTAAGCAATAATTCCCTGGTGGCTCAGTGGTAAAGAATCCACCTGCTAATGCAGGAGATGCAGGTTCGATCCCTGGATTTGCAAGATCTCCTGGAGAAAGAAATGGCAACCCGCTCCAATATTCTTGCCTAGAAAAGTATACTTCCTACAATGTCTTGCACAATATCAGAAAAAATTCCATCTGATACAGCTTAATATTCAAGCCTGACTTTACACTTATAACTGGTTCTGTTCCTTGGCCAATGTCATATTATTTCTTGAGGACATTTACTTGGTCCTTTAATTCAGAGTACCAGATCCGAATTCCTAGTTCCAGACTGATTCTTTTTATAATTTAAATTTATTTAATTGGAGGCTAATTACTTTATTGTATTGGTTTTGCCATTCATTAACATGAATCCACCGTGGGTGTACCCGTGTTCCCCATCCTGAACCCCCCTCCCACATCCCTCCCCGTACTATCCCTCTGGGTCCTCCCAGTGCACCAGCCCCAAGCATCCTGTATCCTGCATCGAACCTGGACTGGCGATGCATTTCTTATATGATATTATACATGTTTCAATGCCATTCTCCAATGTTCATCGCAGACTGATTCTTTATTCTGTAAACTGTCAGTTCATCCAGATTTTGTCCTAGAAATTTTGTAAAGAAACCCTTCTAGAGGCATGTCCTACTTTAGTCAATACTTCTAAAAGGCTTCTTTCCTTGGTATCTCATCTTTTCTGGATTCTAGTTCCTTCTCGCCTTGTTTTATAGTTTTTCAGAAACTGATATTGGAGTATAGTTGATTTACAATGTTGTATTAGTTGCAAGTATACAGCTAATTGTTTTATATTTTTCATTTTTCTTTTCTAAGTGATTTAATTATTTCACTTTACCCTCTCCTACCAGAAACTTTTTTCTTCGTATTCTCACAATTCAACTACAATTTCCTAATGAAACTACCATCATTAGAAACATTATTAATCACTAACAAATCAAAATTTTTGTTTTACCTACAGCAACCAGGATACACAGATGTATGTGGTTGAGTAGAAATAGATTTAAGGGCCTAGATCTGATAGATAGAGTGCCTGATGGACTATGGAATGAGGTTCATGACTCATCCTCATGGAAAACAAATGCAAAAAAGCAAACTGGCTGTCTGGGGAGGCCTTACAAATAGCTGTGAAAAGAAGAGAAGCGAAAAGCAAAGGAGAAAAGGAAAGATATAAGCATCTGAATGCAGAGTTCCAAAGAATAGCAAGAAGAGATAAGAAAGCCTTCTTTAGCGATCAATGCAAAGAAATAGAGGAAAACAACAGAATGGGAAAGACTGGAGATCTCTCCTAGAAAATTAGAGATACCAAGGGAACATTTCATGCTAAGATGGGCTCGATAAAGGACAGAAATGGTATGGACCTAACAGAAGCAGAAGATATTAAGACGAGGTGGCAAGAATACACAGAAGAACTGTACAAAAAAGATCTTCATGACCCAGATAATCACGATGGTGTGATCACTCATCTAGAGCCAGACATCCTGGAATGTGAAGTCAACTGGGCCTTAGAAAGCATCACTACAAACAAAGCTAGTGGAAGTGATGGAATTCCAGTTGAGCTATTTCAAATCCTGAAAGATGATGCTGTGAAAGTGCTGCACTCAATATGCCAGCACATTTGGAAAACTCAGCAGTGGCCACAGAACTGGAAAAGGTCAGTTTTCATTCCAATCCCAAAGAAAGGCAATGCCAAAGAATGATCAAATGACCACACAATTGCACTCATCTCACACGCTAGTAAAGTAGTGCTCAAAATTCTCCAAGCCAGGCTTCAGCAATACGTGAACCGTGAACTTCCAGATGTTCAAGCTGGTTTTAGAAAAGGCAGAGGAACCAGAGATCAAATTGCCAACATCCACTGGATCATTGAAAAAGCAAGAGAGTTCCAGGAAAACATCTATTAATGCTTTATTGACTATGTCAAAGCCTTTGACTGTGTGGATCACAATAAACTGTGGAAAATTCTGAGAGAGATGGGAATACCAGACCACCTGACCTGCCTCTTGAGAAATCTGTATGCAGGTCAGGAAGCAACAGTTAGAACTGGACATGGAACAACAGACTGGTTCCAAATAGGAAAAGAAGTACGTCAAGGCTGTATATTGTCACCCTGCTTATTTAACTTATATGCAGAGTACATCATGAGAAACGCTGGACTGGAAGAAACACAAGCTGGAATCAAGATTACTGGGAGAAATATCAATAACCTCAGATATGCAGATGACACCACCCTTATGGCAGAAAGTGAAGAGGAATTAAAAAGCCTCTTGATGAAAGTGAAAGAGGAGAGTGAAAAAGTTGGCTTAAAGCTCAACATTCAAAAAACGAAGATCATGGCATCTAGTCCCATCACTTCATGGGAAATAGATGGGGAAACAGTGAAACAGTGTCAGACTTTATTTTTGGGGGCTCCAAAATCACTGCAGATGGTGATTGCAGCCATGAAATTAAGAGACACTTACTCCTTGGAAGAAAAGTTATGACCAACCTAGATAGTATATTCAAAAGCAGAGACATTACTTTGCCGACTAAGGTCCGTCTAGTTAAGGCTATGGTTTTTCCTGTGGTCATGTATGGATGTGAGAGTTGGACTGTGAAGAAGGCTGAGCGGCGAAGAATTTATGCTTTTGAACTGTGGTGTTGGAGAAGACTCTTGAGAGTCCCTTGGACTGCAAGGAGATCCAACCAGTCCATTCTGAAGGAGATCAACCCTGGGATTTCTTTGGAAGGAATGATGCTGAAGCTCAAACTCCAGTACTTTGGCCACCTCATGCGATTAGCTGACTCATTGGAAAAGACTCTGATGCTGGGAGGGATTGGGGGCAGGAGGAGAAGGGGACGACCGAGGATGAGATGGCTGAATGGCATCACTGACTGGATGGATGTGAGTCTGAGTGAACTCCGGGAGTTGGTGATGGACAGGGAGGCCTAGCGTGCTGCGATTCATGGAGTCGGAAAGAGTCGGACACGACTGAGCGACTGAACTGAACTGAAAAGTCCTGCATTGGATTACTATTGTTTTACTTTATATGAATGTGGTATATTATTCTTTTCAGAGGCAAAGAATGAATGGAAACATATCACTGGAGATTTTAAAAACATCTGGAAACAACTGCTGGAAGTTTGGCCACGGGTTAGATTACTTTTTCATTTAGGTCATTATAAGATATGGAGATAGTTCCCTGTGCTATGCAGTATGTCCTTGTTGCTACCTATTATACATGCAATAGTGTACATATGTTAATTCCAAACTGCTAATTTCTCTCCCCCTCTCCCTTCTTTGGTAACCATAAACTTGTTTTCTATGTCTATGAGTCTATTTTGGTTTTTAAATAAGTTCATTTGTGTAATTTTTAAAATTCCACATACAAGTGATAGCATATGATATTTGACTTTCTATAAACAGATTCTTGAAACAGTATATCAAATAGCTGAGCTAATTTACATAGTTGAATAAGTTTGTATTTCTTAATATGCATATATGAAAATGGGTTGACAATTTTTACTTAATTCTAGGTTTCTAGAAATGTCAGATTTGGCTAAGAAATCTCAGCTGCCTCTGTTTCCAGAAAATCATCTAATATTTAAAAGCTAAGATTTTAGCGGCAACCACTGGAAACTAAAGCAGAATTGAAGGGTCAAGTCAGACCACTTCCCCAGTCTCAGATCATATAGAAGTCTAAAACCTGAAGAAGAAAAGTATAGAATACAAAATGAGGATAGATTTCTCCTACCTAAAAATTGACTCTCCTCTGAGAGAGAGAATTAATTTTAATTCGATTAAACTCCTATGAAACTCTTACTTTGTCTACCATGAGACACCTGAACTGGTCGACAGGATTGGTAAGGCAGTGGATTGGAGTAGATCAGAAGCTACAGTGCCCAGGCAGTAGTTCCATCTCTGCCACTAAATAGCTACGCAACTTTGGGTAAGTCCCTTCAACTCTTGGGTACTCAGGTTCCTCATTTATTAAGTGAAAAACTAGATAAACTTTGAGAACAAGTCTGGTTAAAAAATATATATATGTATATCTGAAATCTGAGTTTTAAGTCTTTTACATACTGCTATTATTCCAGACATAAAATACTGGACACTGTTCAATAAACATTTTTTTAATTTTAATAAGATGAACTGCTTACCTGAGAAAATGGAACATGTTAAGAGTAATAAGTCATTTAAATAAGTCATTAAAGAATCTTTTTTTTATCGATAAGTGGAAATTGTAAGATTAAAAACCAGTGCTACACATTTCATTCAAGAGCCTTAAAGCAATTTTCATAAAGTACAATTATGCTCTATCATAGAAAGAGTGCCTAATGAACTATGGACTGAGGTTCGTGACGTACAGGAGACAGGGATCAAGACCATCCTCATGGAAAAGAAATGTAAAAGAGCAAAATGGCTGTCTGGGGAGGCCTTACAAATAGCTGTGAAAAGAACAGAAGTGAAAAGCACAGGAGAAAAGGAAAGATACAAGCATCTGAATGCAGAGTTCCAAAGAATAGCAAGGAGAGATAAGAAAGTCTTCCTCAGCGATCAATGCAAAGAAATAGAGGAAAACAACAGAATGGGAAAGACTAGAGATCTCTTCAAGAAAATTAGAGATACCAAGGGAACATTTCATGCAAAGATGGGCTCGATAAAGGACAGAAATGGTATGGACCTAACGGAAGCAGAAGATATTAAGAAGAAGTGGCAAGAATACACAGAACTGTACAAAAAAGATCTTCATGACCCAGATAACCACAATGGCGTGATCACTCACACTCACCTAGAGCCAGACATCTCGAATGTAAAGTTAAGTGGGCCTTAGAAAGCATCACTACAAACAAAGCTAGTGGAGGTGATGGAATTCCAGTTGAACTATTTCAAATCCTGAAAGATGATGCTGTGAAAGTGCTGCACTCAATATGCCAGCACGTTTGGAAAACTCAGCAGTGGCCACAGGACTGGAAAAGGTCCATTTTCATTCCAATCCCAAAGAAAGGCAATGCCAAAGAATGATCAAATGACCACACAATTGCACTCATCTCACACGCTAGTAAAGTAATGCTCAAAATTCTCCAAGCCAGGCTTCAGCAATACGTGAACCGTGAACTTCCAGATGTTCAAGCTGGTTTTAGAAAAGGCAGAGGAACCAGAGATCAAATTGCCAACATCCACTGGATTATGGAAAAAGCAAGAGTGTTCCAGAAAAACATCTATTTCTGCTTTATTGACTATGCCAAAGCCTTTGACTGTGTGGATCACAATAAACTGTGGAAAATTCTGAGAGAGATGGGAATACCAGACCACCTGACCTGCCTCTTGAGGAACTTATATGCAGGTCAGGAAGCAACAGTTAGAACTGGACACAGAGCAACAGACTGGTTCCAAATAGGAAAAGGAATAAGTCAAGGCTGTATATTGTCACCCTGCTTATTTAACTTCTATTCAGAGTACATCGTGAGAAATGCTGGGCTGGAAGAAGCACAAGCTGGAATCAAGATTACTGGGAGAAATATCAATAACCTCAGATATGCAGATGACACCACCCTTATGGCAGAAACTGAGAGCGGTAGGTTTGGGCCAATGGAAACAGTAAGAGACTTCATTTTTTGGGGCTCCAAAATCACTGCAGATGGTGACTGCAGCCATGAAATTAAGATGCTTACTCCTTGGAAGGAAAGTTATGACCAACCTAGATAGCATATTCAAAAGCAGAGACATTACTTTGCCAACAAAGGTCCATCTAGTCAAGGCTATGGTTTTTCCAGTGGTCATGTATGGATGTGAGAGTTGGACTGTGAAGAAGGCTGAGCGCCAAAGAATTGATGCTTTTGCATTGTGGTGATGAAGACTCTTGAGAGTCCCTTGGACTGCAAGGAGATCCAATCAGTCCATTCTAAAGGAGATCAGTCCTGTGTGTTCATTGGAAGGACTGATGTTGAAGCTGAAACTCCAATACTTTGGCTACCTTATGCAAAGAGTTGACTCATTGGAAAAGACCCTGATGCTGGGAGGGATTGGGGGCAGGATGAGAAGGGAACGACAGAGGATGAGATGGCTGGATGGAATCACTGTCTGGATGGACATGAGTTTGAGTGAACCCTGGGAGTTGGTGATGGACAGGGAGGCCTGGCGTGCTGTGATTTATGGGGTCGCAAAGAGTCGGTTAAATTTCACTAGCAACTCTGAGCAAAAGAAGCACGGCACAAAAGAAGATGTACCATAAGAAGTCATTTATAGAACATTTAAAAACTTAAACCACCGTATTAGAATTTGAGATCACAGTTATTTCTGAGGAGGAGGGTATGACTGAAGAGAGGTTGGGAGAGAGTATGAATGGAGCTTTGCAGTCTATCTCTTGGACCTGGCTCGTGGTTACATGGATGTGATCTCTGTGATAACTTACTACTACTACTTAGTAAGTCGCTTCAGTCATGTCTGACTCTGTGCGACCCCACAGACGGCAGCCTACTAGGCTCCGCGTCCCTGGGATTCTTCAGGCAAGAATACTGGAGTGGGTTGACATTTCCTTCTCCAATGCATGAACGTGAACAGTGAAAGTGAAGTCGCTCAGTTGTGTCCGACTCTTCGTGACCCCATGGACTGCAGCCTACCAGGCTCCTCCGGCCATTGGATTTTCCAGGCAAGAATACTGGAGTGGGGTGCCCATTGCCTTCTCCGTGTGATAACTTACTGAGCTATAAACTTGTCACCTGCGCACTTTTCTGTAATACTTCTATAGAAAAGTTTTAGAAGTTTGTGTTCTTTAGATTGTTCAATTTTTATGACTATGAACCCATAGGACTGCAGAATGTTAAGGATAATAGCTGGTGGACTCATTCTAGAAGGTCTCCATCATAGAAAGAGCAATGAAGAAACTGTTGCTTGTTCTTAGTGTCAGGAACAGGTGTGGCTCTTCTAACCAACTGGTCTGTTTTATCACAAAGATACTATGAAAAGTTTAAAGTGACCAGATTTCCCCTTTCTGCTGATTGCTGAAAACCTTATTTTTCGAGCCAAGCTTAAGGCCCATGAAAAAAAATGTGTAAGATACTTTTGTGGTATGCTATTCTGTATTGGTATTATTTAAGGGTCCATGTTTCATTCCTAGTCTTCTTGACTTTTTCTCACAAAATTACACTTTGCTTTTTTTTTTTTTTTTAATCATTTGCAAACTTCCTTTATCCTATCTGGAACAAGGCATGGTATTAGTGAATACAAAATGCTCTAATTCTTTTCTTTCTTTTAAAAAATATATGGTTTGGTTTTACTTCAATATGTTTGGTTTTACTTCATTCTTGTTTAATGCACTGTAATCTGACCAGAAGTCCTGACCCTAAATTCCAGCTTCTGCCACTTTCTGGTTATGTAACTTTAGATGAATTATTTAGTCTCACTGAGCCTATAAAGTGGAAATATCAACAATTTTCACAGGATAACTATGAAGATTAAAAGAGTTATCCAAAAGATCTATATCTGGTTTAGCAACTACCACGCAGAAAGTTTAATAAAAACAGGAATATCTTCTTTATATAGAAAAGCTACTAAAAAAATAAAAAAGAAAAGCTACTAAGTGATTAGACTAGAATTACTTTTGTGGGATTTTAAGGATATAAAGTACATTAAAACTATTTTATTAAGACATCATAAAAATTCAGCAAAGCTGTATAATGGGGAAATATTTAATTTTCAGTATAAGCGGACTATCTTCAGTCTGGAATAAATCTACCTAATCCTAGATCTACTAGAACACATCAGCACCAAGAAAAAGTTAAAGCATAAAATTTGTATTTCAAAAACATTTCCAGATCAGCTGTTTGGTGAGCATTTTCACAGGAAACAATACTGTAAATGACAGCAAGGCTTAAAAGAACCCAGAGAAGCTTTGTCAACTGATACTGTGGCTGAACTGTATGATTATACTTCTCAATATGTCAATACCTAAATGACTTCTGAGTACATTTCTTTTGGCTTCTAAATGAGATTAACTTTCTACTTCCTTCTATCTTCCTTTCCAGGCAGTTAGAACATATTCTTCGTTTGTCTTTAATGGTTAGCAGCTATAAGAAGATGGATCAAATGCTGAAGCAGACGGCTCATTCATTTCTGGAACTTATAGCTTTATGTCTTCTGACTTAAATGTTCCTGACGTCCAAACCTCCTGAAAAAGTTTAATTTTTCAAAACCCAGCCCAGATGCTGTTGCCATCTTATCCCACTATGTTTCAAAAGAGGCTATGTAGCATATGGGAATTAAGTGCATTGGTGGATTTAAAGTTATGTAGTCTAATCTCCTACCTCTATCACTGACTAGTATGGTCATGGGGAGTTATTTAATACCCAAGAACCTCAGTTTTATGACATGTAGAAAGTGAAGTCACTCAGTCATGTCTGACTCTTTGTGATCCCATGGACTGTAGCCTACCACACTCCTCCCTCCATGGGATTTTCCAGGCAAGAGTACTGGAGTGGATTGCCATTTCCTTCTCCAGAGGATCTTCCTGACCCAGGGATTGAACCTGGGTCTCCTGCATTGCAGGCAGATGGTTTACCACTGAGCCACCAGGGAAGTCCTTATGACATGTAAAGCATGAATAAGAATCATGCTACCTACTTCAGAAGTTTGCTGTAAAGATTAAAAGAAACAAAGGAAGTTTAATAGTTAGTACAGTGTCTGACACAGAATGACTACTGAACAAATGGTATCTACTATAATGTATACTTTTCATTATGTACTACAATTTCTTTATTTGCATGCCTATTTCCTTACAAATAGCTGAGAAAAGAAGAGAAGCGAAAGGCAAAGGAGAACGGGAAAGATTTACTGATCTGAATGCAGAGTTCCAAAGAATAGCAAGGAGAGATAACTAAGCCTTCTTAGGAGAACAATGCAAAGAAATAGAGGAAAACAACAGAATGGGAAAGACTAGATCTCAAGAAAACTGGAAATACCAAAGGATCATTTCATGTAAAGATGGCCACAATAAAGGACAGAAACGGTAAGGACCTAACAAAAGCAAAAGAGGTTAAGAAGAGGTGGCTAGAATACACAGAAGAATTGTACAAAAAAGGTCTTAATGATCCAGATAACCACATGGTGTGATCACTAGAGTCAGACATTCTGGAGTGTAAAGTCAAGTGGGCCTTAGGAAGCATTACAACAAACAAAGCTAATGGAGGTGATCAAATTCTAGATGAGCTATTTAAAATCCTAAAAAACGGTGCTGTTAATGTGCTGCACTCAACACGTCGGCAAATTTGGAAAACTCAGCAGTGGTCACAGGGCTGGAAAAGGTTAGTTTTCATTCCGATCACAAAGAAAGGCAATGCCAAAGAATGTTCTAAGTACCGTACAATTGTGTTCTATTCACATGCTAACAAGGTAATGCTTAAAACCCTACAAGTTAGGCTTCACCAGTACTTGAACCAAGAACTTCCAGATGTATAAACAGGATTTAGAAAAAGCAGAGGAACCAGAGACCAAATTGCCAACATCTGTTGGATCACAGAAAAAGCAAGAGAATTCCAGGAAAGCATCTACTTCTGCTTCATTGACTATGCTAAAGCCTTTGACTGTGTGGATCACAATAAACTGTGGAAAATTCTTCAAGAGATGGGAATACCAGACCACCTTATCTGCCTCCTGAGAAACCTGTATGTAGGTCAAGAAGCAACAGTTAGAACTCGACATGTAACAATGGACTGGTTCCAAATTGGGAAAGGAGTATGTCAAGGCTGTATATTGTCACTCTGCTTATTTAACTTCTATGCAGAGTACATCATGAGAAATGCTGGGCTGGATGAAGCACAAGCTGGAATCAAGATTGCTGGGAAAAATATCAATAACCTCAGATATGCAGATGAAACCACTCTAATGGCAGAAAGTGAAGAGGAACTAAAGAGTCTCATGATGAAGGCTAAAGAATTCCAAAAACTAAGATAGTGGCATCTGGTCTCATCACTTCGTGGAAAATAGATGGGGAAAAAAATGGAAACAATCACAGACTTTATTTTCTTGGGCTCCAAAATCACTGTGGACAGTGACTGCAGCCATGAAATTAAAAGATGCTTGCTCCTTGGAAGAAAAGCTATATCAAACCCAGAGAGCATATTAAAAAGCAGAGACATCACGTTGCTGACAGAAGTCCGTCTAGTCAAAGCTATGGTTTTACCAGTAGTCATGTATGATGTCATAGCTGGACCATAAAGAAGGCTGATCACAGCAGAATTGATGCTTTCGAACTGCGGTGCTGGAGAAGACTCCTGAGTCTCTTGGACTGCAAGGAGATCAAACCAGTCAATTCTAAAGAAAATCAGTCTGAATATTCATTGAAAGGACTGATGCTGAAGCTCTAATACCTTAGCCATCTGATGCAAAGAGCTGACTCATGGGAAAAGACCCTGATGCCTGGAAAGATTGAGGGCAGGAGGAGAAGGGGGGTGACAAGAGGATGAGATGGTTAGATGGCATCACTGACTCAATGGACATGAGTTTGAGCAAACAATAAGGAGAGAGTGAAGGGAGACAGTAAGGGACAGAGAAGCCTGGCATGGGGTTGCAAAGAGTCAGACAGGACTGAACAACTGAACAACAACAATCTCCTTTGTTAGACTGTGAGTCCCTTGAGGCTATGAATTATATTTCAATCTCCTCTATATTCAGTTCTAAACCCAGTGCCTAGTACAGAGTGGGTGCTGTGATGATGAATGGATCAAAGGACAGAAGGTGGGAAGATAGGGAAAGGAATGCACTTAAATTGGGACCTTGGGTCTTTTCTATGTCTGCCATGAGGACAGAACGTAGGGTTAGGAGAGGATTTAATCACAGCCCCTTCCAGGTCTGGGGCAGCAAGAGCTTCCACAGTGGCTTCTGTGAAGCTCTTGGCAGGGTTCAGTTCAGTTCAGTGCAGTTGCTCAGTCGTGTCTGACTCTTTGCGACCCCATGAATCGCAGCACGCCAGGCCTCCCTGTCCATCACCAACTCCCAGAGTTCACTCAGACTCACATAAGAGGCTTCAAATTAAAGGATTTCTATGGTAGGTAGGCAATACTAGGAGCAAAATTAGTTAGGTGGTAAGGGTAAGAATCACAGGGGTTGGGAGTCAGAGAAGGTGTGTAGATGGATGATAGTAAGCTGCAGAACATGAATATAAATCTCTAATTATAATGCTAACAGAGAGAGATAGGGAGCTCTTGTGACTAGGTCAACTGCAGAATTTACTTACAGGATATATGCAAATTCATGTGTCAAGGACAACACGGTTAAAATATGGCCATTAATGGATATTCTTAAGATTTTAAATATTGTTTTCTAATCTAAACTCTCTGTAAGTAGCACAGAAAAGATAGGCCACTCTGGATTAAATCCTGGCGCAATCGTTTACTATTTGTATCATCTTGGGGAAAGTTACTTAATTATTCTGAGTCTGTTTCCACATCTATTCAACTGAGGATACTACCATCATATGGGATTATTATGAAGATTAGTAATAATAAATATGAAGTGTCTGACACCATGCTTGAGTGACAGACCAATAAACAGTATATATTATTGCTACTTTATAGATTAACAATATATTCAGCCATTCATGAAAAATAACTTCTTTAATCTTCTTTACCATTTCATACAGACAGCTATGCTAAGTGGTCATAGCTGTTAGAACATGTACAACATTGCTATATCTTCAGGAAGATGAATCTGCAAAGCTGTTTCAATATTTCCTTCAACATTTAGAGAAGTACAAAAATCAGCTAACACAGTAACTATTAACAGTCACATGCTCAAATACAACATTAATACTTAAAAGTCAATTTGAAAGTCAAAGATTCTGGCAAATTCTAGCACACAAGCAAAAGTTAAGGTGGAGCAATTAGACTGACTTCAGTTTATCTGTTTTTTTCCCCCCACTGTGAAGTGCTATACACAAGAATGAAGAAAAAAAAAAATCAATAGAATAAAACGGTGAAATTTGTTTAAATCTCTCAAGAAGCTGGCCAATAAATAGTAATTTTTGTACTAAGTCAACTACAGCCAGTATCTCATTTTAAACTTTCACTTGTTTTCCCTTATGCTTTCTTTAGTTATAAAACTTTGAACAGGTGAATACTGTTTAAATTTACTCCAAAAACATAATGAAAATAAGTCTCCAACTGAAGACCTATAGTGGTTTCACAGTATCTAGCAAACTTAATCTCTTCTAGCTTTGAAGATTCACCATAAACTGATTCTATTCAATCTAACTTTATTTCCACAACTCAGTCACATTACTTCTTAATCAAACCTGGCCTCCTCTAAACTCCCAACCCTATACTCACTCTCACCTCTGTGTGCCTGTGTGGTTTCCTGCTGCTGCTGCTGTTTAGTTGCTAAGCTGTGTCCTACTCTTTGCAACCTATGGACCATAGCCTGCCAGTCTTCTCTGTCCATGGGATTTCCCAGGCAAGAATACTGGAGTGGGTTGGGAGTGTGGTCCCAACTATACTCATTCTCCTCTCTACTGTTTTCTAACTGGGACTTGTTTAAGCCCACGACTCTGGCCTATTCTGAATCACCCAATTAGCATCTTATCACAAACTGTTCTAAAATTAAAGATTGTTTTCACAAGCCACACCTAAAAATCTGACATTAAAGTTAAACCTCATGTTAACTATTTTCTGCCATTCCTGATGAGGAGAGAGTATCATTATTTTTAGTTAAGATATATTCCCTTATCACTAGATGTCAAAATTATAAATGGGAGATTTATTTATTTCAGCCGTAATTTTCTTTGAGAAAACCTTTTGAATGTAAGGAATAATCCCTACGGTTCTCAACAAGAATCTCTAGAATATGCTTACTTGTAACTTGTTTTTTCATGTATGACTATCAGATCAGATTATTAAAAAATTCACATAATAAGATTATACATCATCTTGGATCCCTCAAATGCTATCACAGCTGAAAAATCAGTATTTATAGGAAAGACCTACAAAACTTCGAGGCAAATTAAATTAAACCACATCTAAGAGTTATCATTTTTGTTAGCTTTTTTTTTTCTTTTCATTCAGAATTTACTTAGATTGACTGCCTCCAGGAGGTATTACCCAAAATACAGACTTTAACTGAAGAGTGTAATACCAGGAAAGGGTAATGTCCAAACTTTTTCCTTTGAGGTTAAATTAATTTAGTGAAGAAAATGAGTTTCTTTCTTAAGAAGTGAGGTTTATGTTACCCCTTCAAATAACTGTGAAATAAACATTATTGTACAAATAGTTCAATATAAGAAGCATACTTTTCCATTTGTTTAGTTAGATAGTTATCATTAGGAAAAAACCCAAGGAAACTGACCTAGAATCACATTAATTAAAAAGTGTCTCTCTATCAAAACACATTATTTTAAATAATTTAAATTACCTTGGATAATAAAACTATCTAGTAAAAACAACTTGAAAATTTCATGAGTTGACTCTCACAGATTCAAGTTAGTGCCAGTTTAAAAAGTAGTCAGATACTAAGAAATCTGTTAACTGATATTAGGCAAGTATCCTTTTTTGCAATCTCAGTAATACTGCTATGAAGTGAAAAAGAAGACAAGAGTAAAAAAGACTTCCCTTTAGTCACAACGGTAATACCACAAATCTACTATAGAGATAAAAAGAAAATTTTAGTTTAATTGAAGTAACTTTGAAACCCAGGCAAACTATCAAGTGTTTTCTGATCTCAATAAAAAAGTAAAATATTTGCCATACAAACATTAATTGATCATTTCAGATATGATTAAAGAGGTTTAAGGACAACAAATCCTTAATATTAGAACAGAAAAATGTGTGTTAAAAAGAAGATACTCTTCTAAAATACTATTATTAATAATAATCAAAGAGTCACAAAAAATATCTACCATGAAAGAGTCAATCATAAGCAATAATAAAGTGCTGTCACAATACAGAGGAAGGAAGAAAGAAATACGTGACGATCAAAATTTATCACTTACCTCATGATTCAGCTCTGCTATCTGATCTTTCAGTTCCCTAATGTACTGGTTAGAATCAGACTTGTTAAGCTGTCCTTGAAGCTTTCCTTCTTCTTTCTGTTTTGTGACAATATAATAAAGCAAAATCAAGAGACAATTTTCACAGCCTGTACTCAAGTATTTAAAGATACAGGACAGCATAAAGGCATATCCTTTAACTGGCTAAATTCTGAACAAACATATTCTCAAGCTATTTCTGTAAAGTTAATAGAAAACTATACTATTTCTAAATAATGCTGATTAACTGTATTAATATAATTAACACAACTTATAAACTGTATCTTTTGAGAGACTCTTAGAAATCAGTAATTGAAAGGGTCTACTAGTGAAAAAAAATTACCCTAGAATTTGAAAGTCATTCATTTAGTCATTTTGAGAGTAAATGCTTTTCTATCCATTCCATAAGAGATTCAATGCTTAATTGGGAAAGTGGTAAGCCACCTACAATTACAGTAGGAAGTTGCTTTTGCTGGGGAACAGAAAGGGGAAAAAAAAAAGAGAAAAGGTTCTTCAAAACCCTCTTACAAGGGGAAGATGGTTCTGAATAACTTCTGTTTAATTAGCTCAGGAATGTGATTAAAAGGTGTTCCAATCCTGAGAACTAGTTACAGAATCATGCTGAAATCATTTTCCAGGGAGACAGACTGGAAAGAGAAGGAACTGCCTTTTTCTTACACCACCTGAAAACAAATGGAACTTTTAAGGTAAAGGGAAAAAAACAGGATCGTTTTTGGTGTCTTCAGATTATTTGTTTAGGAGGCCATGTCTGATGTTTAAAATGCTAAGAAGCTCTGATCCAGAGACATCTACTGAAAACTACTGAGCAACTCCTGATGCCAGAAAAGTACCAATTTACCTTCAATAGTGACCACTCAGTTTCTTTTCATGGAGACAACCACTGTTAACAGTTTTTTTTCATGTAGTCTTCCCATGGTATTTTGCACAGACATGTGTAAACTCACATGTATAACACGTATTTTTACTCATACTACAGACACCATACAAGCTGTTCTACACTTGCTATTATCTCAAGAATAGTACTTGAAGATCATTCAGTATCAGCAGGCAGCAGAAGGATAATACATTGTGATTTGAGAGAATTCTGGAGTTCCTGTAAAAGTTATCTTAGTGGTATCTAAACATTTATCAGTTACTTAAAAGTAAGTTGTAAAAGGTGCCTTAGGTTCTGTACAATTACCTTGAGTGTAATCGGTTGTAGTGAAGAGCATTTTCCAACATGTAAAATGCATCTTTCCACTCACAGTAAGAAGGGACCTTGGACATAATCTGGTTTGGAACTCTGACTGCAATCACATGCAGCCTCTACTTTGCTTCCACATGCCCTCCGCTAACATCCTTGGCAAAAAGATGAACTAGCCAGAACTGCCTCAGCAACAGGATGGGCAGCTCCTCTGCAGGGTATTGGCAACCACCCCAACAAGACTGCTCTTCTGCGTTACTCTATTCCTGCCACCTTAATTTCATTCTTATGTACCCTTTAGTCTGTTCTGCAATCCTTTCATCAAGTTATTCCTATATGATCCTTCCCTCTCTTTTTTTCTTATGGCAATCTGACTTAAAAACCTTTTATTGGAATGTGGCCTGCTGAAGCAGTTTGATGTAACTAATATTTGTAGAGAGGTAAAAAAACAATTGAATTTCCCTGGTGGCTCAGTGGTTAAGAAGCCGCCTGCAATGCAGGAGATGTGGGTTTGATCCCTGGGTCGGGGAGATACCCTGGAGAAGAAAATGGCAACCCATTCCAGAATTCTTGCCTGGGAAATTCCATGGAAATTTCTTGGCAAGAGGAGCCTGGCAGGCTACAGTCCATGGGGTCACAAAAGAGTTGGAAATGACTTAGCAACTAAACAACAAAAGAACTACTACTGTTTCTGTCTCGTCAGTGTTAACGCTCAGTCGTGTCCGCGCTTTGTGACCCCATGGACTGTAGCCCACCAGGCTCTTCTGTTCATGGAATTCTCCAGGCAAGAATATGGGAGTGGATTGCCATTCTCTACTCCACAGGCTTTAAAACTTTTCTTATACATTTAAACACATGGATATCACATATAATCATCTAAAAAAAGAATTAATTTAACAATTACTATATTTCAAACATACAGCACCTTCAAAATACATAAGACATCTTATGGTTTTTAGCCATATTCCCATATTTAAGATAAAAATTCTTTTGAAAATTTAGTTAGAAATATTAATACGATGGCAAGAGAAATGAGAGCAGAACCAACAGAACAGCAAGGATACCAAAACAAAATCCTAATCAAACCATCTCTGAAGCCTTCCTTACCGATTTTTTCATTTATATAAACCAATAAAATCTCTTGATTATTTAAACCAGTTTGAATATGGATCTGTCACTTACAACCAAAAAAATAAAAGCTAACATATCTTGAGCACTTATTAGGCCTTCACAATTGAGGTTCCCCCACAGGCTTCCCCAATGACTCAGTGGGTAAAGAATCTGCCTGCAATGGAGGAGACACAGGTTCAGTCCTTGGTCAGGAAGATGCCCTTGAGAAGGAAATGGCAACCCACTCCAGTATTCTTGCCTGGAAAATTCCACAGACAGAAGAGCCTGTTGGCCTACATACAGTCCACGGGGCTGCAAAGAGTCAGACATGACTGAGCATATAAACTCATATTACTTATCACAGGAATTAAGCCCTAATGCCTGAAGTATCCTTGTATGTAATGATCCAACTTACCTCCTATACATCTAAAATGGTACTAGCTTTGTATCATCCTTAGAACAACTGAGAAAATAGCTACTCAATTTTCTGTAGAGCTTCTCTATTGGAGGAGTGGTGGTAGAGAAAGACAGGCTTACAATGAGCTAGGAATTGTTCTAAGCCCTTTATATGTAATCATCACAACGTGTATAACTGTTGTTGTTCAGTCCCTCAGTCGTGTAGGATTCTTTGCAACCCTAAGGACTGTGGCACTCCAGGCTTCTCTGTCCTTATCATCTCCTGGAGCTTGCTCAAACTCATGTCCATTGAGTCAGTGATGCCATTTTTATTTCTATTTCCTAGATAAGGACACTTAAATGAAAGACTGAGTGAACTGGATGCTCAAGAGTCACAACAATAGATGACACATTTTCTACCTTAAATTATGGCACTTTGACCATGAGAAATAATGAAACAATATATGGCGATCTATGCAAAGGACTCACAAATTAGCTTTCTTAGATCTGTTACAAAAATACTTATTTTAGCCTCTGCTGATTTAAGGGCTTCCCTGGTGGCTCAGACGGTAAAAAATCTGCCTGCAATGCAGGAGACCTAGGTTTGATCCCTGGGTTGGGAAGGAGGAAATGGCAACCCACTCTAGTACTCTTACCTAGGAAATCCCATGGACAGAGGAGCCTGGTGGGCTACAATCCATGGGGTTGCAAACATGACTAAATGACTAACACTTGCACTTTTCCTGCTGATTTAAACAGGAATTGCAATACCAAAAGAATTTAAAATGCTATAGCTACTTGCATCTATGGCCCTAAGCTAATATGATCCATATTATCAATTTACAGTTGTCCAATACGACTTACATGTTCTTATACAGTGAAGATCGCCCAGTTGTGTCTGACTCTTTGCGACCCCATGGACTGTAGCCTACCAGGCTCCTCTGTCCATGGGATTTTCCAGGCAATAGTACTGGAGTGGATTGCCATTTCCTTCTCCAGGGACCTTCCCGACCCAGGTCTCCCATGTTGTAGACAGATGCTTAACTGTCTGAGCCACCAGAGAAGTCCCACATGTTCTTATGCCTACATCTTATTTTTTTAATCATCCACTTTTTAAATGAAATATTTCAAAGGAAGAATAAGAACAAAAGTGTAATAAAATAAAGACTAATGAACCCACCACCTATATTCAGCATGTTGCATGACTATATCTCATTCTAAGATTTTTCCTTGGCTCTAGACTTACTCCACCTTTAATCCTGTATATCTCAAAGATGGAAAAGATGATGTCAGGTAGAAAGGATTAAGTAGTGAATAAATGAAAGAAGAAGGAAGACAAGGAAGAATATAGAAAAAAATTTTGGAAGGAGAATATTCATTAATATAAATAAAATAAAGCCATTATTCTTACAGAACGTACTTTCTAAATCCTATGTGACATGAGAAAGGGTAGCATATTTTTAGTTCAGTTCAGTCGCTTAGTCGTGTCCGACTCTTTGTGACCCCATGAATCGCAGCACGCCAGGCCTCCCTGTCCATCACCATCTCCCGGAGTTCACTCAGACTCACATCCATCGAGTCCGTGATGCCATCCAGCCATCTCATCCTCGGTCGTCCCCTTCTCCTCCTGCCCCCAATCCCTCCCAGCATCAGAGTCTTTTCCAGTGAGTCAATTCTTCGCACGAGGTGTCCAAAGTCCTGGAGCTTCAGCTTTAGCATCATTCCTTCCAAAGAAATCCCAGGGCTGATCTCCTTCAGAATGGACTGGTTGGATCTCCTTGCAGTCCAAGGGACTCTCAAGAGTCTTCTCCAACACCACAGTTCAAACACATCAATTCTTTGGCACTCAGCCTTCTTCACAGTCCAACTCTCACATCCATACATGACCACAGGAAAAACCATAGCCTTGACTAGACGGACCTTAGTCGGCAAAGTAATGTCTCTGCTTTTGAATATACTATCTAGGTTGGTCATAACTTTTCTTCCAAGGAGTAAATATAGTAAGTAACTATATTTCCAAAGCAAGGAAATGTGATAAGAATTATCCATTTTAATATATGTGTTCAGCTGGCTTTTTTAGTCTAATTTTATTACTATAATAAAATAAAATAAAAAATCTTATTAATTCTCTTGAAATGGGTGATTAAATGGTAAGTGCAATCTACTACTTGGAAGATATCCTTCTGAATGAAATAAGCTAAATGTTTATGGTTTGGAATCATACTTGGATAAAGGTGATTTTTAATTAGGTCCTCAATAAAGTTAAAAGTCTTGAGGATTTTGGTCATCATAGAGCAATGTTATCATGTGGGATAACGCAACATTTTCAGGGTAAATAAAATGGCAAAACCACTCCAGTGTTCTTGCCTAGAAAACCCCATGGAGAGAGGAGCCTGGTAGGCTATAGTCCATGGGGTCACTAAGAGTTGGACACGTCTTAGCAACTAAACAACAACAAAAAACAACAAAGCCCAAGGTAAGTGCTAAAGCTGTAAGAATGCAGAAGTGCTTTAGGTCTGAATGGCTGTAGAATGACCAGTAATAATAATTGAGACCACTGGAAAAAAGGCTTGGCAAGACAGAAATCATTAAGTCTGTTTTACAAAAAATGATCAAATTACTCCAACGATTTGTTTCTTCCAAAGGTGGGTCATTGTAGGGTTTGGCTAAAAAGTTTGCTATAGCACTTTGATTTCTTTAGAGGGAAGGTAGAATTTAATGAAAAAAAAAAAAAACAGAGCAGTTAAGAAATTTTACAATAAAAAATGGAAAGCTTTTAACTTAAAAAAAGACTCCTGAAAGACACTTGTGAAAGTCAAAGAAGTCCTTTTAGATTTTATAGTTAAAAATAAGTGTCCTTTCAATGTCTATTAACTGTAGGAAAAAAGGCAGAATTTCAAAGAGAAACACTATATATTTGATGAACTCTAACTGCATATAGTTGTTCTTTTTAATTTAAATATAAAGATTACTGTTAGTTTTTTTAAAAAACTTTTATAAATAAAAACATTCTGATGCCTATTAAATCACTGTTTCTGTGGACAGATACCCCAGTAAACAACCTGTAAGGCACTGGCAAAACTGAAGAAAGAGGAAGAGTGAATAAGTGGTGCCAGGCTTTAGCAGTGACCCCAGAAGAAGACAATTACCATCCAGGCACACCGTCACACATTAGGAGCACAACAGGGCGACAGATACAAGCGGAAAGCTCCACTGGGGTATTTTGATTCAATAGCCGGCTTTAAGGGAATATAGCTGATATTTCAATAACAGAGATAAAAAGTAAGAGATGTCCTGAATGCTATATAATGAACTGAGATGTATAAAAATGATGCTTTATTTTTAAGTCTATGATTTTATATTCTACAAATAGGGTCTCACTTAAATATGTTAATATAAAGTCTTTCAAAGATTCTTTTTATATGTAAAATTGAATAACTGTATGCTTATAATACCAAAGAACATATATAACTGCTGTAGTCTAATAAGTAGGTATCAATTTAATTTTACTTCTGTGGCAGTTCATTCAATTATCTAATGTTTATGCTAAAGCTGAAACTCCAGTACTTTGGACACCTCATGCGAAGAGTTGACTCATTGGAAAAGACTCTGATGTTGGGAGGGACTGGGGGCAGGAGGAGAAGGGGACAACAAAGGATGAGATGGCTGGATGGCATCACCGACTCGATGGACATGAGTTTGAGTGAACTCCGGGAGTTGGTGATGGACAGGGAGACCTGGCGTGCTGCAATTCATGGGGTTGCAAAGAGTCGGACACGACTGAGCGACTGAACTGAATTGAAGGAGTTTTTTTGAAAGTATTTTTACACTTTTCTATTTTCAAGAAATGTCCACATGGTTCTTTCTGATAAGATGGTGGGAAAATGTCAGCTACAGTGGTAAATTTACCAGGAACCTGAATTTTCTTGAGGTTTTGTTTTGGTCCAGCTGATAACAACAGATTGCCAGTTAACTGGTTTCCTAAGCAAAACAATAAGGTAAGTAACAAACTTAAAGGAAGAGAGATCCAACGTGTCAACAATTTTGGCATTCAGCAATTTCAATGAACAGACCTTAAATATTTTTTGTCACACAGCAAAAGAAACTTTACATCAAGATAGCATAAAGTAACACTAATAAAAGCTTTAAACGTACATTTCACACTTGGATCTACTTTTGAAAAATAATTTTAGTAATTATCATTATGATGTCTAAAATAATCTAATTCATATTAAGGCCTCAAGTCACTGAACTTTATATATGAACCTCTTAGTCAAAAGGTCATTAATAATTCTAGTTAATAATATGCAAGCTTAAGTGACTGGGGTAAAGTATGACAACTTTAACTTACTCTGACATGCACTGAAAAAATAAATTCGCTAGAATGGTGGATAGGTGAGTATCTGATGAAACAAGAGATAAAACAAATATATCAAAATATTAATTTTAGAATGGAGGTGGTGAATTTATGGTATTCACTATACAATTCTTTCAACTTCTGTGTTTTCGAAATTTTTCATAATAAAGTACGGAAAGAAGTCATCAATAACAAACAACTAATTCCCTCTCCCTTCCCAGTCTGCTAAAAAGTAAGCGCTCGGTCCAAACTGTTCTTATCTCCCAAAGTTACTTAATGATTCTTCACTTAAAAATCCATGTTTTGGGACTTTCCTGGCAGTCCAGTGGTTAAGACCCCATGTTTCTGCTGCAGGGAATGTGGGTTCGACTCCTGGTCAGGAAACTAAGATTCCACATGCCAAGTAGTGGGGACAAAAAATAAAACAAGCAAAACAGAAATCCATGTTTTGCTCTAGAACGGACACTGCTTTCTTCACATTTTACTGAAAACTCAAGAAATGAAAAAGGAGTATGATTAAACCATACAATTAGTACTTCATTAAACAGAATATAATTTTGGAGCAGGCTAAGTTATAGCTCATCTCTATAATAACAGGCTCCTCTGTCCACGGGATTTTCCAGGCAATAGTCCTGGAGTGGACTGCCATTTCCTTCTCCAGGGGATATTCCCGACCCAGGGATCGAATCCGGGTCTCCTGCATTGTAGACAGATGCTTTACCGTCTGAGCCACCAGGGAAGTCACAAGTTATAGTTCATCTCTATAATAACATACAGTAGATTTTCTGGTTGTTACCTCAAGATCCATTCTCTCTCCTTCATTATGTAGTGGTAATAGGATTGGAATTATCCTGATCCTCAACTCCATAGGTAGGTCCTGATTGGTGGAATTTAACCCAAACAAGATAAACACATCTATTTTACAGTGATTGGTTCAGGAGTTTCTCAAAGCGTGACACTCAAAACTTCTGCCACAAAGTATGGGGTATAGTTTCTTATTCTGGATATTATGACACGTGGGTATAAAGCTCACTTGTTAGCCATTTTAACACAATAAGGAAAACTTCCAGAAGATAAACATGATCAGGAGGGTAGAGCCTTAAGATTCATGGTTAAATACAAGATGGAGCTCAAACTAAACTTTTCCTAAAGCGTAACTTCTGGACTTTTCAGGCACATAAGCCAATAAATACCATTTAGTATTTATTTAAGCCATATTATTTATGCCATAAACAAAACCAGAAATGGATTTTCTATTACCTGCAATAAAACATCCTACCTAATAAATATTTTAAAAAATATGTCTAAGTAAATGCACATGTGCTACTTCAGTCAAGTCTGACTCTTTGAGACCCTATGGATGGTAGCCCACCAGGCTCCTCTGTCCATGGGATTCTCCAGGCAAGAACACTGGAGTGGGTTGCCGTACCCTCCTCCAGGGATCTTCCTGACCCAGGGATTGAACACAGGTCTCTTGTGTCTCATTGGCAGGCAGGTTCCTTACTACTAGTGTCACCTGGGAAGCCCAAGGAAACAAACACCATAATGTAAACAACATAACCTATGAAATGCTTAAAACAATGATTCCCAAAGATGATTATGAAAAAAAAACATTACTTTGGGAGTTTTGTAAACTTATAGATTAAGAGAATTTATTTCTGATCTACTGAATTCTAAATGTCTGGGAATGGAGCTTGAAATCTCTAAATAACGGGTGATTCTGACATAACCAGTGTGACAAAACTACACTGAAACGCACTGGTTTGAACTGTCTTTGAAAATTATTTCTTAAATAACACAAATCTAAAATTCATGTGCCAAGTATAAAATGTTTATTTATTTCTTAAAAATCTCAATACTTTATGAGTTGATACTCATTACAGAATTTACATAGTGTAATTTTACATATTTTTTAAAAAAGGAGATATTTTTTAAACTACAACAACAGTGAATGTTGTTGTGTAAATGTAAATGACCAAGACTCAAAAACTTATTTACAAATAGTCTCTATGTTTCCAGAACAAATACATTTAAAAACAAAAATAGAAGAGAGCTGTCAAGGGTTCTTTAATTTCTTTCAATTCTGCTATCAGTTTCACTTCATGTTATTTCCGTGATAGTTTCAGCTGGTCAGTTCCCTGTCTACAGAGGTTGGTTCAATTTTGAACTCAAATCCCTTCCTTGGTTAACCTAGCTCTCAAACAGAAAATATAATTTTAAAGTTTGGTAATGTATGATGAGGAACTAAATAAAATGTTTAGGATCTGAGAAAATTCTACACATATGACCTGTAAGACTGAAAACTAATTATTCTAAAGAATGAAAAAAAAAGCCAAAGATATGGGTACCAAGAAAACAATTCTTTTAAAACTTAAAAAAAAAAAACCAGCAATATTTATGAGGAGATACGGCAATAAATAAGAGAAAATGGAATCCAATTCTGTAAATTTTTAATCAGGTAACAGATTGTTAATAGCCCCAGAGTTATGTTCTTTAATATAACCCATGAATGTGTATAGAGAAGTCTTTTACTTAGAGTAGTGATTCTGGTATTCAACCACCTAGATTGTTGATTAACAACCTTAGGCATATGTTTTCACCTGTTTTGTTCCTGCAACTTTTGGGAGCTTTAATCATAGAAAGAATGAGGTAGAGATGGACTGTGGTCAGGATGTGACAATATTCTGTTACAGGAATATTTTCAACCTATTGATTGAAATATCATAAATGCTGTGGTCAGCAGGGAAAAAAATGAATTATGTATTTGTGCAAGCCACAGCAGAAAGTAGACATTTTAATGAGAAATATCTTCACCTATATCTACTATACTCCAACATACTATTTAAAAGGTTGAACAATTAAGTATGGTGATGCCTATCAAGCTAAAAGATAGAAGAGAAAACGTGAAGTGTATGCTCTATAGCTCTAAGGAGCATGATTTTGCATGTTATGCTGCAACAAAACTGAGATAAATATGTTGTTAAGTTGCTTTGAACAAGTGTCTGGAAGAAAAGTGTGGTTTTTACATTAAAAAGTATTGTGGCAGTGAGAAAAGAGGGAGGGGTCTAGGTTTGTTTAAATTTATGAATTAGTCTCATTTTTAAAGAGAAATTGTAATAGCCAAGCCTAAGAGTCCATTCTTGTTTGTTTCTTTATCTATGTTTTTAATGCTGGTTATAACTTACCCTATATTGCCACAGGAAGGACACTTCCTTAGACAGGAAGATAGCAGATTTTAAAAGCTATGTTTCAAGTCATAGGTTTTTTCATACTCTTTACAACCAGATAATTTGCTTAGAAGATTTTGTTGTTTTTTTTTTTAAAGAATTTAACCAGTTAACACCTACTTAATATACCAGATGTGTAGATGAGGTAGTAGAAAGCACCCTAGATCAAATATAAAAGCATGTAGTCTATCATTAACTTCTTGCAAAAATTTTCTCTAGCTTTTTAGTTTTTAAAAGTTTTAAATCTACAGAAGAGCTACAATTACAGTACAATATCCATATACTCCTTAAATTCACCAATTACTGTTTTGCCACATTTGCTTTTGTTCTATTTATATGTATTGTTTGAACCATCTGAATGCTAACTGCAAGTACAACATTTTACTACTATATATTCCAGCATGTACCCTCTAGGAGTTAGTAACTGTCCTACCTAACCTTTAAAAAAAAAGCATAAAACAACCACTCATTAAGCTTTATCTTGCTTACTGAGAGAGTGCTCATTGCTAGAAAACTGTAACTGAAGAAAACGTGATTCATCTTCTGGATAGTTGACACTGTCAGATTTTAATTTTCTTTAAATTTCACGTCATGGGGGTTATCATCTCAGCGAAAGATTTATCTCTGTTTCTTGTTTTTTTTCGTTCTTGATACTGCAAACTTAACTCCAAATACGTACTTTTATGCATAGTAGAGCAGCTTTTGTCTCACTTTTCCCCTATGAGGAAAGGATATATGATGATGTATCCATTTACTAATGATAAACACTGTTATGCTAGGCTGAGTTAATACCGGACAAACCCTTTGGGGAGTACTGTCTAAGAAACCAAGACTTCTGAAGAGTCAGTTACAAAAAGCCTCTCCAGATCTATGCAAACGTCATGTCATCACTGTCATTTTACCATCCATCACTTTTATTCCTCTAGGTTGCCCTTTCCCAGCTTGACGGCAGCTGCGATCTAGATCTACTATTCCCATCCTCTGGATTCTTGTATCAGCACGTCTTTCTCTTAACCAGATTTTCTCCAGACTGACAGACTCATAATATGCGTTCTTTTCTGGCAAGGTGCTTTCCTAGAATACTGTCCTCATAGATGAACTGATCTAAGCACAGCCTGGTGACAACAGCACTAGAAGATTAAACAGTCATAGCTAACTCATCAAGGGTCACATGGCTAGCCAAGAATAGAAGTCACATTTCATTACTAGTACCTTAATTCTAAGACAAATCACAACAGGAAATGTGCTAGAACTGTTGTTTTCCAAAAATGACATTGCTTATGTTACTCGTTTACCTTTTTCTGGACCCTCTGTAAAGAGTATTAGTAAGCCAAAAGTTGTTAGCTGTCAAATTTTCTCATGTACCTTCCTTAGCATCAGATGACCATATATATGATTCCTATATATTCATCTCAAGGATAAGACATGCCTTTCTGTGGCCTGTTTAAAGGATACACGTACAGATAATTTTGCTAAAAAGCATCTTTATCAACCCATTAGATCTTGATAGGGGCACTTCCCTGGCAGTCGGGTGGCTAGGACTCCGCACTTCCACTGTAGGCAGCATGGGTTCAATCCCTGGTTGGGAAACTAAGATCCTGCAAACCACATGGTACAGCACCTCCTCCCCACCCCTGAAAGAACTTGACAGGGAGCCAGACACTTTAAGTATAGAGGGTCAGTGTGAAAAAATTAAAATATTACAAATTCAGTAATCCCATCCCATGTGAAGTCAAGGGAGACCAAGTACAAAAAAACAGATAAACCAAAGACAGCCACATAATGTCAATAATAGTTTATAAATTTCAAATTAGTACTCCTGAGAGTCCCTTGGACAGCAAGGAGATTCAACCAGTCCATCCTAAAGGAAATCAGTCCTGAATATTCATTGGAAGGACTAATGCTAAAGCTGAAACTTCAATACTTTGGCCACATGATGTGAAGAACTGACTCATTTGAAAAGACCCTGATGCTGGGAAAGACTGAAGGTGGGTGGAAAAGGGGACGACAGAAGATGAGATGGTTGGATGGCATTACTGACTCAATGGACACAAGTTTGAGTAAGCTCTGGGAGTTGGTGATGGACAAGGAAGCCTGGCGTGCTGCAGTCCACGGGGTTGCAAAGAATCAGACACGACTGAGCGAGTGAACTGAACTATAAAATTAATTTCCTTTCTCAACAATTTCAGTGAGGTGGTTTGGCTCGGCTGTGAATAATACAGTTACATTTTTCCAGAGTCATTTTTCCTCTGCATATATTCTTCCATCAAACATTAATCACCTTTAGCTTAGTATGTGGAGTTCACCTTTTGTACACTGGAACTTAAATACTTGAGGAGGAAAATGCAGGAAAAAAATTTTAATTAAAGAAACAAAGACAGTAACAATTGTTTCTATTCATACTCCTCAGAATTGATCAATGTTAACATCTTGGAATACGTAATATGTGCACCCAGACTTTAAGAAAAATAATTGTTTCTGTAAAATTTACATGTTCTCTTTAAGCAAGTTAAGAAAAGCTAAAAATACAAAAGTGAAAATTAAACATTAGCTGAAATTAACAGGAAAACAAAATACAGTGAATGCAAAGCGTGTCTTCAGTATGAGAGATAATTTCCTTTTTTAGAAAACCTCAAAACAAAAGAGATTACAAAAATCATTAAGATGTTAGAGTCTACATTTTACTAACATTTTAAATGTGTGTGGTATTGATCGACTATCTTGCTTGGATATGAGTGCATTTATACCTGCTTTCAAGTCCCCTTCCCTTCCACTTTTGGATTTTTATTAGCTATGTTATTTTTACATTGTCAAAGTTTATTAAAAAAATAAAAACTCTCTCACTTGGAACCATTATTCCATATTTTTAAAGTGTTGGTTCTATATTTAAACAGATTCAGTATTTTTCCATTTTCCCAAATAGTGCCTGTATTTCATCATTCTTTAGTTTAACTTGTTTTAAGTTGGATTTCACTATCTAGTAACTTTTTTCCAGATTATGAGAGTAGTAATCTGCCAACCTTTTCACACCAGAAAACGTCAGCCTGTTTGTCTGGTTTACACATTGTTTGACTGTAATATTTCTGGGTCAGCCAAACTCAGAATGTTGTAGACTAGCACTAAGGTAACTTTCTGCAGTGATGGAAATGTTCTCTACCTGCACTGTCTAATATGGTAGCTAGTAGCTACTGTGCAACATGAGGCTACAACCACAAGAGACTGGCTAGTGGCTACCGTACTGAAGACTGCAGCATAGCCATTGCTCTGTCGATTTCTGGCACTGAATATGCTGTGAGCAATCTGGAGGACAAGTCTTTAATCTTCCCATATAACTTTGTACATAATTTGCTTTAAGTGTTTATGGAGCATAGCGTCAAATTTTCCTAGAACATGGGGTATTCTTTTAATTTGCATATTTGAATCTTCATTAATTTCAAGGACCTCTTCTTGCTTATTTTTGCATATATCTTCTTTCCATTTGTGGTGGGATACCAATTATTCTCAGCGTTAGAGTATCTGTCAGATTAACTAATATGCTTTACCTTCTTAACCTCTACATTCACTGTGAATATTTTCTCAAGCTTTTCTTCTATGCCAATAGTCCAATTTTCAGCATGGTCCATTGAATAGGTGATTCTTTTGTGATTTCTGCAATGGTGTTCAGGTCAGTTCAGTTCAGTTCAGTCGCTCAGTCGTGTCTGACTTTTTGCGAACCCATGAATCGCAGCACGCCAGGCCTCCCTGTCCATCACCAACTCCCGGAGTCCACCCAAACCCATGTCCGTTGAGTGGGTGATGACATCCAACAATCATCCTCTGTCATCCCCTTCTCCTCTTGCCCTCACTCTCTCCCAGCATATTCTAAATGCTCTAATGGTGTGAGTTACTCATTAAGTCTTTTTTTTAATCATATTTAAAATCTATTTTCTGTGCCCTCCAAGCTCAAGTTTATTTTCATTTCTCCATGGTCTGAGGGATAGCATGGGGAAAGGGAGAACCTACCTAAACAAGGGCTCTGTTTATTCTTCTGAGATTTTTTTGGATATTTCGTATTACCTAACTGGGGGGATACAGGCCAAAACCTGGGCTTAAGGATTCAGAAAATTCCTGAAATAGAGTGTGTTGTTCCAAGGCCTTCACTTTAATTAAGACTCAGATGTTCACTTTCTAATCTCTTTCACTGGGTTCCTTCTAAAAGTTTCTACAACATCTCAGTCAGACACACTTATTTTCCTTCTGGCCACATTTGGGATATGACTGAATGCTCTGAGGGTTTTGCTGACTTACTTATGCAGCATGGTGACAAAGGAGAGGGGAAGATAGTTGAGGTTAGAACCTGAGCTCTAGTAGGCCTTTTTGCTCTAGAACAGTTTTCTTTCTTTCCTTAGCTTTTCCTTTGAAAGTTTATTTGAAAGACTAAGGTCCTTTTAGTGGGAAAGCATATGCCTTAAAAAAAAAAATACTATTTTGTTAGATGGTTGGGGTAGGAAATTATAAGAGCAGTTTCAGTCCACCTCTGGGGCAGTATTTAAACAAATGAATTTTGTTCAGTATTTACACACCTGAAACTTATACAATACTGTAAAACATCAATTATATTTCAAGAAAAACAGTACTTTGAAACTACCTGCTCCTGTGGCATAAGAATATTAAGTTTTCATACATATGGCTGCTTCCTGCTCCCTAAGATTCATTCAACAATTATTTTTTGATCACCCATTATATGCCAGGCATACAGTATACACCAGTAAATAAGACAAGCAAGGTTCTAATATATTACATGTGTCTGTGAGTTAATTTTTAAAGTGAAGTTAATTTCAGACACTTATAAGAGCTACAAATAATATAAAACACGATGATGAAATAGAGAGCAACAGCATTAGGGATTTACTTGACAAAGGTGGTCAGGAAAAATCTCTATGAGTTGGTGACTTTTAAATTTAGATATAAATGACGAAAAGCAATCAGCCATGGGAAGATCAGGGAGCACAGCATTCCAAATACAGAGAAGAGCAAGAGCAAAAACCTGTAGGAGTGAATGAGCTTGATTCAAGAAACAAAAAGAAAGTTGGTGCTGCTAGAGCATGATGTGAAGGGGAATGTGGTTTATGAGTTGGTCACAGAAGTAGGCAGGAGCCAGACCACTCAAAGACTTTAAAACCAGAGAAGACATCCCAATGTACTTACACACACACACACGGATACTTTTTAACATACACAAATGGAATTATCACACACACTGTTTATAATTTTTCTCATTATGTCTTGCAGAGCTTTCCTTATTCTTTCTTAAAGATACAGACTTTTATAAATATGCATCTACTATGGTTTAACCATTCTCCTTATGATGAGTAGTTAACCATGCTTTTAAATAGTAAAAATGTTAGATTTATGCATCCATCTTAAGAAGTTACATAGAGAATACAAACCAAACCTAAAATAGGAAGTAATAAAAGAGCGGGAATAAAACGGGGTCGGGGGTAGCTTATTGTTTAAATTGCAGTTGTTTGCTAGTACTGTGCTGGCCAGTGGTATTAGAAATATTGGCTACTGTCAGTTCCACTGCTTTCTCCTTTCTTGAATGCCCTACAGATATCTAATATACTACCCAATTCTAAACTGAAACATCATTAGTTTTTAAACATTTATACAGGAACTCTTGAATAGGAAATCAGTACTTGATATACTTTAACATTTTAAGCCTGACAAAGTAAAACTTAAAACATGGTTTACAAATAGACATCACACCCTTAAAGGAAATAACAGAAACAATTAGTAATCTCTCTATGCTCTCTTCATAGAGATTTCAAAATAAATCTAAGGTTATACATAGGATGTGGGTTTTTCGCTCGGAGTAGTATTACAGAAGGTTTGTGGTATTAGAAGGGTCATGACACAATGCAGGTTGCTTAGTTTCAAATGCAAGTGTAAAGCTTACATTAAAAAAATATTTTAAATTATACCCACAGATGAAAAATGTAACAAAAAGAGAGATTATGCTACATAAAGATATATAAGAGCTCTTTTTCTACCCAGTAAAAATTAAACCACTTTAGAGACCATTAAAAGGCACTATCTTGACTGTTTTAAAGGCTAAATAATACTTTTTTTTAAAGGCTATATTATGAAACTATGTTCAACGGTCACAGAGGCAACCATATTAACTTGCAACAAGCAGCGGCACAATTTCTAAGTCCTAATGTGATATTTTTCAGTTAAAGCAAAATATATTAAGTAAATTATAACTACATATGAAATTATGATAGTAGCAGAAAACACAATGATTTGAATAAATCCGTGACAGTTGATAAGCAATCACTGTGATTAATCAACATAACCTTACTGAAACATCAATAGCAACCACTAAGCTTTAGTAGGTTTTTACTGATTTGTACTTTGCCTTAGGAACAATTATTCAGAATAGTAAATGTGGTAAATGGTAGCCTCTCCATGACTTCAAGGTGACTCATTTGAAACATCTAAAAACAAACCATACTCATATCATGCACTATTGGTAAGTTTCTAAAACAATTTCCTGTAATTTCAAGTCACAGACAAAAAGGTTTGAATACTCTTTATGTTTTAGTAACTAGAAAAAAAATACATATAAATTTTTTAAGAAATAATAAAATAAGTTGAAAAGTATGGAAAGGAAAATAAATTTTTTTTTCTCACTATTAAGATTGATTTAATTGCATTTTCTTTTTTTAAGTGGAGGATAATTGCTTTACAATATGGTGTTGGTTTCTGCCATACATCAACATGAATCAGCCACAGGTATACATATGTCCCCTCCCTCTTGGACCCCCTTCCCTTCTCCCACCCCATCCCATCCTTCTAGGTTGTCACGGAACACTGGGTTGTGTGCCCTGTGTCACACAGCAAATTCTCACTTGCTATCTATTTTACTTATGGTAATATATATATTTCTATGCTATTCCCTCAATTCGTTCCACTGTCTCCTTCCCCTACTGACACAAACACATTTTTAAAGTGATGTTTCTTACTAGAGCAGTTAAATATACACATGAAAAAAATAAGCATTTGCACAAGGTCCAAAAGCTAGAAAATATTTCTTATAAATCAATTTAATTAGAAACACATCAATTTTGTGACCTATACTTAAAATTCTATCAAATTTCAGGGGTTCCTAAAAACCATGGAATTTTTATCAAGTACTTTTAATTTTTAAAAAATTGAAACAAAAAAATTTTTTTTCCCACCTGCATTGCATGGCTTGTGGGATCTTAGTTCCCTGATCAGGGATTGAACCCAGGCCCCTTGCAGTGAGAGCACTGAGTCCTGAACACTGGAGCTCCGGGGAATTCCCATAAATTATTGTTTATAATAGACATTGATTCTCAAACAGTTTTAAGTTTACAGAAAACTGAGACGAGCATCATCATATACTCCTCTGCACCGTTTCCCCTATTATTACTATCTTCTGTGTTGTTACAATTAATGAACCAACACTGATACACTGTTAGTAACTAACATTTAAAGTTTATTCAGATTTTCTTAGATGTTTTTGTTTTTTGTTTTAAACCCAAAGTCCTTTCTCTGTTCTAGGATCTATGCAGGATACCACATTACATTTGGTTGTTGTGTCTCCTTAGGTTCCTCTTAGCTGTGGTAGTCTCTCAGATTTTCCACGTTTTTGGTGACCTTGACAGTTTGAGGCATGCTGGTCAGGTGTTTTGTCAGATGCCCCACTACTGAAATTTGTCTGATATTTTTCTCATAGTAAGAATGTGATTATGGGTTACTGGAAGACCACAGAGGTAAGGTGCCATTTCATCACATCCTATTAAGACTATATACTATCAGTGTGATTTACAACTGTTGATGCTGATTTGATTATCTGGGTTAGGCAGTGTTTTGTCAGGTTTCTTTTAAAAAGTGAGTGTTGGGGACTTCCCCGGTGGTCCAGCGGTTAAGAATCTGCCTTCCAATGCAGAGGATGCAGGTTCAGTTCCTGGTCAGGGAACTAAGATCCCAGGTGCTGCAGAGCTACTGAGCCAGAGCACCACAACTAAGATCCAATTCAACCAAATAAATAAATACTAAAAAAAAAAAAAAAAAGTCTTTTTTCCTTACCCTTTCCATTTCAGACTCCATGGAAGGAAGTCACTGTGCACAACCTACATTTAAAGAGTAGAAATTTATGATTCCCCTTTAAAGGCAGAGTATCTACAAAAATTATTTGGAATTCTTCTGCATAGAGATTTATCTCTTCCTCCTCATTTATTAATTTATTAACTCACTGCACCTTGATCTATAATCTACTACTATGTTAATAATTTTTTCCTATTTTAAATATTGTTCCACCTTTGGCCATTGGGAGCTCTTTCCGTTGGCCTCTCTCTGTTCCATTAATGTAGGGTTTTATTTTATTTTGTTTTGCAGCACTTCCTTATTTTCTGACATTGTAAGATATCCAGGCTCATCTTGTATATTTCATGTTCCAGGCCTGGAATCAGCTATTTCTCTGAGGAACCTTGGTTTCTTTTATTGGAGAATGGTATTAGAAATCAAGATCTATGTGCTAAGTGTACATAAACTAATTTTTAAAAAAATTTTATGGCCACACTAAACTACTTATGGCCTCTTAGTTCCCCTAGTAGGGCTTCCCAGGTGGCACAATGGTAAAGAATCCTCCTCCCAATGTGCTGCTGCTGCTGCTAAGTCGCTTCAGTCGTGTCCGACTCTGTGCAACCCCACAGACGGCAGCCCACCAGGCTCCCCCGTCCCTGGGATTCTCCAGGCAAGAACACTGGAGTGGGTTGCCATTTCCTTCTCCAATGCATGAAAGTGAAAAGTGAAAGTGAAGTTGCTCCGTCGTGTCCAACTCCTAGAGACCCCATGGACTGCAGCCTACTAGGCTCCTCTGTCCATGGGATTTGCCAGGCAAGAGGACTGGAGTGGGGTGCCATTGCCTTCTCCATTCCAGCAGACTAGATGGCAAGAAACGCGGATTTGACCCCTGAAGATCCCCTGGAAAAGGAAACGGCAACCTACTCCAGTATTCTTGCTTGGGAAATCCCACAGCCAGAGGAACCTGGCAGGCTACAGTTCATGGGATGGCAGAGTCGGACACAAGCGAGTACACATACACAGGGACTGAACCCTGGTCATGGCATGAAAGCACCAAGTCCTAATCACTGGACCACCATGGAATTCCCTAAACTAATTTTTAATAACACAAGATGATCACTGACAGTGAGGGTCTAATTCTTAATTCTTTCATTAATTCTTCAGATGCTATTAAGAGCTGGTCTCAGGTAGGTGAATGACATCCTTCATTCCTGGATACAGCAATATCTTAAAAACCTCTAGATACTTAATCCCTTTATATTTAATTGCATACTTTATATTTAATTGCATAAAGCTGGAGACCAGAGAACCAGTTCTAAGCACTTTCGTTAAAAAAAATTAATGTAATTTACAATACCTAATGACCAGATAAGATAGCAAGCTGAATAAAACACTCTGTATACATTAACTCCCTTTGTTGAGAACTAGTATTAAGACCAGATAAAATGACAAAATAGCTATTTTCCTAACTTAAAAATGCTTAAAAATTCAAGAAAGATCATGAAAGAAAAATGAAAAACATTTTAATATTTAAATAAGTTGCTCAAAACAGAAACCATTGTACTTAAAAGGGGAAAAAAATCCTCCAAAAAGAAGTCTGTTAGTCAAGAGTTGGCATATAAACTACCACCTGCTGTGAAACTATTAACAAGTTAAATTAGCTCAGAAAACTAGGAAAAACAAACTAATCACAAAGCCTCATGATAAACTCCATCATTTAGTAATGTCATTGTAATTTTACATTATTAAGATATATTTTCTTAAGTTAAATGGTAAAGATTTTTATCACTTCCTCTCTATCTCTGTCAAAACTGCCTACTGATCTGGGCACACTGATTTAAATCTAACTCCCTCATTTTATGTCAGAACAGAATTCTGAGTGGGTGTTTTTAAGCCAAGAGTGGTTGGGGTATTGCCCATATGAGGCATCCCTAGAGGTGATCTGTTGGGCAAACTAACGAAAGTGGGTAAATGTTACTGGGTACCAGGAAAGGAACACAAATTTGGATTTGAATAGAACTGTTTTAAATTTTAAACTTTTCATTATTTATAACAAAGCAGCATTAATTTTATAGATGTGCTTAGCTCACAGAAGCTTTTAATATGGTTATGACAAATTAATATGTTTATCTTTATAAAAATCAAAACACAAACTCAATTCCAGTTAAATATCAGAAGGCTTGGGTTCAATTCTCATCTGTTTTCCTCAACAAACTAAGCAAAAACTTAACTTTTCTGTGTTTTGTTCTACCACTTGGAAAGTGCAGAGAGTATTAATACAAAAATATAGTCCTCAACTAGTAAGTAACATTTGGATCAATAAAATAAAGGTGGAAAATTCCATGAAGAGAAGGAAACAATTTTTAACCACCACTTCCTCCCATCTAAATACTATGAATTCTTACAAGCATATTTTTTTCTGAATGAAGTTCAAATTAATCTTTTTAAAAGGTTAAATGTCATCTAACTGATGACTCCTATGCTCAGAACCCTCCCATGATTTTCTCCCTTACTCAGAGAAGGGCTGAAGTTCCTTGGCCATACATATTTGGCTCTATCTCAGACTTCCTTCTAAGGTCCCCTCTTACTCCACCTGGGGACTGAGATGTGCCCCTGGCATTAGGCCCTTTGTTCTTCTGATTCCCTTAGCAGGGCATTCCTATCACAAATCTGCATTGCAAATCTTTGTTTAAAAAACCCCTTCTAATGAGCCTTTCCTGATCACACTACTTAAAATAGCAATGGTAGCCTACCTAAACACCCGAATACTCTCCTTTTCCTACATTTTTCTATTGTACTCATCATCTTCTGAATTACACACTATAAGATTCATTTGTTTTGTTCATCCTATTTCTTCCTCTCCCAGTAAGCTTGATTGATGAGGAAAGCAATCTTTTCTATGCATTTTGTTCACTAATTCTTGTAAAGTGTTTAGAGTAGTGACTAGTACATAGCAGGTATTCCATAAATATTTGCTGAATGGAAACTAATACTCCACTTAAATAATTTAATCTGTTCTCCACAATCTGGGCTTTTAAATGAGAATGATTAATATAATATAAGATGAAATAACAGAGCTCTATAACGGGGGGGGTGTTATGAGAGCAGAGACACAACAAAATTGGCTGGACTGGCATTGAAATGATAAGCAAGATCAAAGGAGGAGAGAAGAATAACAGAGTGAATCTCAATGACAGATTCAAAGAGTTCTTAACTAGTTTATGGTGGCTCAAGCACAGGTATACACTGGGAAAAGCAGGAAATGAAGTCAGAAAGGGTGGTAAGAATCAGAGTAGGAATGGTCTTGAGAGAATAGCCAGAGTTTGAATTTCATCCTGAAAGCCATGGGAGCTATGGAAAGACGCAGGTCAAGAACAGGGAACTAGCAGTAACAAAGCTGCAGGAGGGAGTCTGTCAAGAGCCTCCATATAATTAACACGACAGTACTTGTAAAACTAAAGAAAAAAAAATACATTTTAGTTCTGGAAGGAATTTAAGTTACAAAGTGGGTTCTTAAACTTACAATAAAACCTCATTTAAAAATCTTTATGCTTCAGTTTCCTCCACTATTAGATGGGAATATTAACAATAACTAACATCATATGACTGTTACAAGGATTAAATAAGTAAATACAAATATATTGCTAATAATAATGCCTGGCAAGTTTTAAGTATTCAATGATGCTAGCTATTTAATACTTGAAATACACAAAAATGAAGACTAACTTACAGCGGACAGAAATAAGTTCACCCCTTCCCCCCAAAAAAGTCAAAGCAATTCTTAATTTGAAGCTACATCTAGTTCTTGGAAAGGGATAAATTCATTATCTGGAGTGGATAAAAATTATCTTAAAGGGAACTCAGAAGACTTTCTGAAATTTGGTTGTAATTTTTGGAAGCCCTTACAATGCTGAGTGTGATCTTTTACATAGGTCATTGATAAGCTGATTTTCTGGAAACTAGTTAGGGAAGAAAGAACACTTGATAACTTGATACATGCTTTCTCATTTAATACCAACTCTAAAGCAGATAACTTTAGGTTTGAGTGAGTAAATTCAAAATCAAGTTAAATAACTTGTCAGACAAGACAGCTAAGAAGTTGTCTTCAAAATCTATACTGTCAACCAATCAAAAAAATCTCTAGCAATTACAAGAAAACAGAAAGACAAAAATTGTGACCACAGAGTTACTTAGTATTCTAAAATTCTCATTTCCAATAAAAACTAAGTTTATTGACCCTTTTAATTCTGATCAAGGTATATCATATTTATTTTTTCAGGCTACTTATAGAAATTCCATTAACCTGAGCCATTCAATTAGCTTGTAAAGTATATGTGCAGATAGCAAGCAAAAAATAAATTTCTCCTTTAAAAGATAACAATGGCATCATCTCACATGTAATTAAAGCCATTAATAATTGCTGTTCTGTCTCTCAGTCATGTCCAACTCTTTTATTATATTGTTACTAATAACATTAGTTAGTTATTACTAATATTATTAGTTAATGAATAATAAACATTTATTAGTAATTAAAACATTATTAATAAAACACTTATTACTAACTAATAAATGTTAGTTATTACTAACACCAATAACGTACATACATTTTCAGAGCTTTAAATTCTACTCAGTGATACTGCAAAGAAGGGACCCAGACTCAATCACTCCTTCTGTCTATTTCATTTTATCTTTCCTAGCCAGTAGTGACCTAATGATCAAAAAATACAAATTCTTACATGTGTGAATATAGTGGTAACTGCTGAATTAAAAAAAATTCTGAATACTCAAATTACAAACAATAAAAACCACTTACTGTAGAAACAACAGGTGAACAAATTATTATGTTAATTTAACTTCTTCAAATATAAATTTTTGAATGATGGTTATATACTAAGCATTATATACCAACACTGAGAAAGACAGTGACTGAATAAAACAGGCAAACATTGCTCTCTTATGGAGCTTCCATTCTAGTGCAGAATGTGGACAACATCAAACATGTATGATTTATGGCAAGAACAATTGTTTTGCAGAAATATAAAACAGCGTAAGAGTACAGTGATTAGGATATGAATATTATTTTAGACAGAAATTTGGCAACAGGAGCTTTATCTAAGAAAACTATAGAGACCTGAATGAAGTGAGATTATATAGTAAAGTTCATAATGATTACTCTGAAAAATATTAAAATGATATACATGATATCATATTTTTTATATTTAATGTCACTTCAGAGTTCACCCCTTAATTCTATAAGGGTATGATCTGCTTCAAACAAGCATTACATAGTGACTAAAATCCATTAATAAGTGCCATTCTGCTTGAGGAGGAGGAAACCTCAGCAATAACTTTTATAAATAGCTCAGGAAAATGGTTCAAATTTGAAAGTTGCCACATTAAAAAAAAATTAAATTCACTATGAGACACTAATGTAAAATAGCTCCTCCAAAGACTGTGGAAAAGGCATTATCATGAAGAACATTAAGCATATTACAAATGTAGTTCACTCAGAATAACATGGCAGGGTAGTGATTATGAACCAGACCTGAAAGTTTCAAGTTGACTATAGACTCTTTGAAAATAAATACAATAAACTTCAACTCATAAGTATATCTTCTATAGAATGCTACAGTATGTACATAAATGAGTATTTCCTCATCTAAATGAGACATTCACAAAAGTACACTTTTCTTAACTACTTTTTAAAAAGGTAGCCTTTATTTTTATCAATAACTAATTACATAGTCATGTAATTTAAGATATGAAGGGTTTGAAAGAATTTGGTTTGTGGGTAAAATTTTTATTTACAAGACAGCAATAGTAACTGGAAGAGTTGGTCTTAAGAGATTTGAAGTATAAAAATATTTGACTAAGTTGAGTTCTCCCCCTAGTGGAACTTGAAAATGATCTATGTTTCCATGATTAAACATAACCTAAAATGTATTGTTTTTGTAATTAAAAAAGGAGTTTAGGATTTTAACAAAAGATCTATTTATGGATCTTAACTTGTATATAATAAATGAATGAAGGTTGAATCATTAAGATGTTTACTGAAAACATATCTATCACATGTAATATCAAACTGGTCAAGGAAAACTCAGTAAGCAGAAAGATGTAAAAAGCAGAGGACTAGGGGATACAGGAAAACAGCAATTTTCTGAAGACATGATAGCTTGTAAATGGTACAAAATTTTAAAAGACTATAAAAACTTTTAAAGAGTGAAAGTGTGTGTGTTTGTATGCAGGTGTTAGGGAGAGAGGATAGGGTGGTAATGGTCAAAGAAGAGGCTGGAGGTGAAAGTTTCAACAATAATGAAAAGGCTAACATTTGTGCTGAGGAGTTTTGATGTGATTTGGTAGGTAAAAGGCAGTCAATAAATTATCTTAGAAAGATAATTTTGGTGGCTCCATGGGAGAGCTCAGGCCAGAGAAAAAGAAGTTGAACAGGAAGTTGTGATGTTCAGGTAGGGGCGAATGCAGAAACATTAGGGAGTAGCAGGGAGAAACAGAAAGGCCCTGAAAGATTTTTTTTTTAAGTTTCTGAAATGAGTAAAATTACCTTTGATTTAGTTTTATATTTACCCCATGACTTTTATCTTTTCAAGAAACTGAAGAGCTGGACATGTTTAATCTATATGAATTATTAAGAACTATCTGAAACCAGTCAATCCTAAAGGAAATCAGTCCTGACTATTCATTCGAAAGACTGATGCTGAGGCTGAAGCTCTAATTCTTTGGCCACCTGATGCAAAGAACAGAGTCACTGGAAAAGACCCTGATGCTGGGAAAGATTGAAGGCAGGAGGAGAAGGGGCGACAGAAGATGAGATGGTTGGATGGCATCACTGACTCGTGGACATGAGCCTGAGTAAGCTCTGGGAGCTGATGAACAGGGAAGCCTGGCGTGCAGATGCAATGAGTCAGACACGACTGAGTGCCTGATCTGAACTGAGCTGACTGCACTGAAGGCAAACCTACACGAGTAGGTGAGCAGTTGAAATGCTAGTAGGAATGTTAACTAGCACAAGCACTTTGTGAAAATAACTTCATATTCTCAAATAAAGTTGAAAATGTACATACTCAGCCTTGATAAATACGGCAGAACATTAAGAAAGGCATGCGAAGTTCCTACTAAGTTTGAGTAATTTGGTAAGAGGTGATACCATCAAACAAGACTTGAGATACGAAAGTATAAAAACAGTTTGGGTGGAATAGAAACACATTTGATCTTAAACATGCTGAATGTGGAGTTCCTGTACAGCTTCCAGGAGGAACTCTCTACTGTCCATTAAAAACATTGGTCTACTGATCAAAAGGCATAATATGTTAAAAACAACAACAAAAGACAAGTTACAAAATGGAAGTAGATATCTATAGAACATATAGATACCTATAGAACATATAGAACATATAGAACAGAAACCATCACAATCTTGTATAGTAATTATCTTCCAATTAAAAATAAAATAAAACTTAAAAGAACTAAATATATGTAAGAAAAAGATAAACAACCCACATGAAAAAATACAGAAGATTGTAATAGGCACTCTATAAAAGATGAAATCCAAGTTGCCAACCTCATTAGTAATACAGCAAATGGAAATTAAAATCATGATGAAATATAACTGCATACCCACTAGAATGGCAAAAATTAAAACATCTGACACCACCAAGTGTTGTGGAACAACAGAACTTTCATATGCTGTGGTTGGAAGTTAAAACTGGCACAAACACTTTGGAAAATAACACTGAAGATCTGCATGCTTATGACCCAGTCATTCCACACCCTGCCATACATGCTAAAGAAACTCTTGTGCACTTGTGGTCAGTATAGTGTATAAAATTGCTTATAATCACAACATTGTTTGTAACAGTCCCAATCTGGAAATTTAAAAATGACCACTAAAATTAAAATGGACATACACATTATGATATATTTATAAAATGGAACTGTTGCAAGGAGAAAAATGATGACTCACTAAAGTAACAGTGAACAAAGAAAGAAGAGACACAAATATTCAACATGACTTTACACGAAATTCAGGATCAGAAAACTAAACTGTATGGATGAGAGATGAATACAAAGATGACACTACTGTAAGGTAAGGCAGAGGAGTCACTGCTATAAAGTTCAGGATAAGGGAGCACGGTGTGATCCCGCAGACTTCTGGAATACAGACAATATTCTATCTTGACCTAAGTAGTAGTGATACAGATACTAGTTTTACATATAATATAGCTTTGTTTTATGAATTTTTCTGTACACTATGTCCATAAATTTTTTAGAAGATAAAGGATTACGGGACTTCCCTGGTAAGACTCCATGCTCCCAATGCAGGGGGGCCTGGGATCAATCTCTGGTCAGGGAAGAGATTCAAAGGGCTGCAACTAAGAGTCGGCATGCCCCAGCTAAAGATCCTACTTGCCCCAGCTAAGACCTGGCACAGCCAAACAAATGAGTAATTTTTTATCAGGGTGTAAGACTGTTAGGAGAAAACATGCTAGGATGGAGATAGATTAGAATTTATTGCTGTAAAGATGGCTCTTGAAGCTATATAAGTGAGGTCCTTCATTGTACACTGAACAGTTTCTAAAACCTAAAAATCTTGGATTCTCAGAGGAATACAAACACACAGAATTGAAAACAACTTCAACAATCAAAGAGTCAAAAGTGGATGGTGCTAGGAAAGCCAAGAGACGAAAAAAGCTAAGTGGACAAAGGGGTCAATGACAAATGAGATAAGCTCCAGCCAGTTAAGTATTGAAAAAATACCAATGAATGAGCAATTAAGATTCACTTATGAGCCATTTGAGGCTGCTGCTGCTGCTAACTCGCTTCAGTCATGTCCGACTCTGTGCGACCCCATAGATGGCAGCCCACTAGGCTCCCCCATCCCTGGGATTCTCCAGGCAAAAACAGTGGAGTGGGTTGCCATTTCCTTCTCCAATGCATGAAAGTGAAAAGTACTCCTATTAACAGTAAAAAAAAAAAAAAAAAATTTATAGTAAAATTTTATGCACTCCTTTTGTTTTTTAAAAAACTGGTGAAATACGTGTTATATTTCATTTTAAACAAAGCATGCAGCATACCAGGTTCTTCACTTAATTTAGCATTTAAGAATCAACAAAAAGAGTAATTCAAATCTTGCTATTTTGTGACTAAGATGTACAGAAATGTGGCAAAATTTTATAATTTTCATGATATAAAAGTAATGACTAAAACTAGAATTGCATATGATACCATGACTTAAATAGCTGATTACAGATATCTTATGCAGTTGGTTCTTGTTTGAAGTTTTTCTTTGAAAGTGAAAGTCACTCAGCCATGTCTGACTCTTTGCGACCCCATCAAATTCTCCAGAGAATACTGGGGTGGGTAGACTTTCCCTTCTCTGGGGGATCTTCCCAACCCAGGGATTGAACCCAGGTCTCGTGCACTGCAGGTGGATTTTTTACCAGCTGAGCCACAGGGGAAGCCCAAGAATACTAGAGTGGGTAGCCTATCCTTTCTCCAGAGGATCTTCCTGACCCAGGAATTGAACCGGGGTCTCCTGAATTGCAGGCAGATTCTTTACCAACTGAGCTACAAGGGAAGACCTTTATTAATCACTAGGGAAATGCATATCAAAGGCACAATGAGATACCACTTCACACTCATTAGGATGATGACTTTAAAAAAAAAAGGACAACAGAGAATTAACAAGTATTGATGAGGATGTGGAAAAACTAGTCTCCTGTGAATTGTTGCTAAGAATGTAAAATGGTGCAGCTGCTGTGGAAAACAGTATAGCAATTCCTCAAAAAATTAAACACAGAATTATCACATGGTTCAGCAATTTCACTTCTGGGTATATACCCCCCACAAATGAAAACATGGGCTCAAATAGTCATTTGTATACTCATAATCATAGCAGCATTACTCACAACAGCCAAAAGGCAGAAGCAATCTAAATCAATGAATAAACAGATAAACAAAAAGTAGTATGCACACAATGGAGTATTATTCAGCCATAAAAAAGGAAGGAAATTCTAATACAACATTACAACATGAATGAACCTTGAGGACATTACCCTTAGTAAAATAAGCCAGTCACAGAAAAACAAATACTCTATGATTTTACTTATGTGAGATTAATTAGAGGAGTCAAATTCAGAGACAGAAAGTACAAGGGTGGTTTCCAGGAGTTGAGGGAAGAGGGAATGTGGAGTTGTTGAACAGGCACAAAGTTTCAGTTTTACAAGGTGAAGAGTTTTGGAAATTGGTTGCACAACAATGAGAATGTACTTAATGAAAGGCTGTATACATTAAAATTATAAATTTCACCACAATAAGTATATTTTTATTGCAATTTAAAAAACTGGACTTGGAAAGGAGTATCGAAAACAGGAACACAGTCATTAGAATGAAGACATAACTCACTATCCAGGTGCAAAGGAAAGGGGAAATAACTGCATTATTATTACATTTACTTTACTATTTTCATATGGTACCTGGATTTCAAGCTCAGCAATGTGCTGCTGTAGTTCAGCAACAGCTGCTATGCTATCTGCTTCCCGGAGTCTCACAGCCATCACTTCTTCCTTGTTCTACGGTGGTAAACAAAACAAACCAAAAATAAACCACACAATAAACCAAACCATTAATAAAACATAAACACTGTAACTTGCCTCAAATTTAGAAAGTAACAAATAGACCCCTGATTATATCAGAGGGGGGAAAAAAGCCATTATAACTAACACAACATTGTAAATCAACTATACTCCAATTAAAAAATCTTTTTAAATGCCATTATATCTTGAACTTGGTATAAAATGAAGAATAAATATATAGAACAGCATTCCATCTTTAAGAGCACCTGTATATAAATATTGCTCAAACTTTTAAATTAAAAGTTAACTTAATTAAAGCTATTAAAATTACTGTTGACTGTGAAAAATTAATTTTTTATCCAAGAATAATTATTGAGAACTTTCAAATATGTAACTAGGACAATAGATTGATAGGGAATATAAATACTGTATATTAGCCGTATAATATTTTTAAAATTACATTTTTTGAGGCAATGAATGTTAATGAATATTTACTTTATACTACAAAGGAGATAATAGAAGAGAAAGATGGGATATACAAAAATATATAATATTGAGGAACTATTAACTTCAGTTGAAATTTAGCAATCAGTATCAAAAATGTGCAGCATGGTGACCATAGGAGAAATTTAGCACCTGACAGTAATATCAAAATTTTTTAAAATTTCAAACCTAGTAAAAATATAATTAAACTTTTAAATTAAAATATATTCCTTCTTTTATCTTTTTAGATATGATCCTGGTACTTCATTTCAAGCAAATATTGCTTTAAATATTTTTGCCAAGTTGTACACGGCCACTAAGTATAGTTTCTGCACCAAATTAATGACCAGCTCTCAAGCAAGTGTGTGTGTGTCCGTGTACAAATATGTCTGTATGTACATTTATAATATATTTTAAATCTAGATTGAAATAGCAGATGTACAGTATATAACAGTTAAGATATGTAGCACTCATTATTATAAATTCTACTTAGTCAATATATTCTCACAGAATACTTTCCCTAATTTTTGCCAAATCTTGTGTCCACAGGTCACCTACCACTGAAAATGAGGAAAAAGTAAAGTGTTGATGTGAACTCTGGTTAATTTTTGTTTGTGTTATTTATTCTGATAATAGAGTTATTATCATTCTGATAACAGTGATCAAATACTGGAGGAAAATTTCCTCAATATTATCGTGCTATTCATAATGTAAAGAGTGAAGACACAACACATTTTGAAGCTTTAACAGTCTAGAGAAGGAGACAAAAACTCTAAAGGGCCAGATAGTAAATAATTTCAGACTTATGGGTCATACAGGCTATTATAACTACTCTATCCACCACCGGAGTGTGACAGTGGTCACAGACGATATACAAATGAATAAGAAATAAATGAATATATTTCAATATACAAATGAATGTATTCCAATAAAACTTTATTTACAGAAACAGGCAAACAGACAGATTTGGAACATTGGCTATAGTTTGCCAACTTCTGGTCTAGATAATCAACAAAACAGGAAGTCAAGCTTTGATTTGTAGTTTGCCAATTCATGTGGTAAAACTACTCCCACCTTTCAACTTGACATAACATTAGGGAACATTAGTGAAGATAACATTAGTGGCACACCATGGTATTTCTACAATACAGATATAATTAGGTATAAATAATCTGAAATGCACAAATGTAAAAATTAGGAAATCATGAAGTTTGAGTATTTACTATCATTTTATCATAATTTGTTGATTATGTTAAATAATTTAATTTTTAATATGGCTGTTTAACAACTGTGTCACAAAATTCCTGAAAATTTAACAATTGGTTCTTACAAGTCTTTACCAGCTAGTTCCAGCACACCATTGTGTCTATGTTTAACAAAACTCAAATCTCTGTCACTCCCTTATTTTAAACCCTTTAATAGTACTCCACAGATCTTGAGATAACAGGTTCTTTTACTGGTGTCTAGGATTCTCCAAGATTTCTTCCCTATCTACTGCTCTAGCTTCATATATTACGAGTATTCCTTATCACACACTCACCTCCAACTCGAATGAACTTTTAGTTCAAGCAAACAACCTTCTCTGTTTTGCTCTTCACATATGTTATTCGCTTCGCCTAGTGAACTCTCTCTTGCCTTTCCTCAACTAACTCCTACATATCCTTAAGGTCTCAGCTGAATCATTCCTTAGTGAGCTTTCCTTGAACCATAAATCTAACACTAAACTCACATTACAGGATCCAATGTACCACCTCAATAATAGCACCACTCATACTGCATTGTAATGGTTTGTTTGTCTGTATCCTTTGCTAAGACAGAGCCCCTTGAGGACAAAGATCTCTTTCCAACAGCCAGCACCACCTTGCAACCACTGAGTGCGCCACTTAAAAAGCCTCATCCTTTAGCTTTAGCTAAGCCTGAGATGACTGTAACCTCATGAGACTCTAAATCAGAATCACTAGATGAAGCTGCTTCTGAATTTCAGATCCACAGAAACTCTGGGGTATTAGTGGTTACTATTATTTTAAGCTACTAAATTTTAGAGGTTATCTGTTAAACAGCAATAGATAACTAATACATATTTACTCTACTAATTTTAACATTGTATAAAAATATTATATCCATCAGGTAAAACACCAAATATTTGTGCACCAACTTTCTCCTACTTTTCCTCCCTCTCCAACCCAATCACTGAGTCTCTATAAAAATACTGGATTGATCTCCTCTACTTTAGTTCCATTGCCAACACCTGAGCCAAAGCTAGCGCCTGTCTTGTTCTATTACCTGATAATCTCATATCGCCTCTCTCCAAAGCCACCTCAAATCCATGTCCACACACAGTGGCATGTGTGCTCTTTTAAAAAATAATTATTGTTACATGCATTATCTCCTAATAAAGTTAACTGCTGAAACCTTAAGCATATTTGCATAAATGCAAAATAGTTCCTCCAGTTCAGTTCAGTCGCTCAGTTGTGTACAACTCTTTGCAACCCCATGAACTGCAGCACGCCAGGCCTCCCTGTCCATCGCCAGCTCCCAGAGTTCACCCAAACTCATGTCCATCGAGTTGGTGATGCCATCCAGCCATTTCATCCTCTGTCGTCACCTTCTCCTCCTGCCCCCAATCTCTCCCAGTATCAGGGTCTTTTCAAATGAGTCAGCTCTTCGCATGAGGTGGCCAAAGTACTGGAGTTTCAGCTTCAGCATCAGTCCTTCCAGTGAACACCCAGGGCTGATCTCCTTTAGGATGGACTGGTTGGATCTCCTTGCAGTCCAAGGGACTCTCAAGAGTCTTCTCCAACACCACAGTTCAAAAGCATCAATTCTTCAGCAGTCAGCTTTCTTCACAGTCCAACTCTCACATCCATACATGACCACTGGAAAAACCATAGCCTTGACCAGATGGACCTTTGTTGGCAAAGTAATGTCTCTGCTTTTTAATATGCAATCTAGGTTGGTCATGAGTAAAGTCGCTCAGTCGTGTCTGACTCTTTGCAACCTCATGGACTGTAGCCTACTGGGGTCCTCCATCCATGGGATTTTCCAGGCAGAATACTGCAGTGGGTTGCCATTTCCTTCTCCAGGAGATCTTCCCAACCTAGGGATTGAACCTGGGTCTCCTGCACTGTAGGCAGACACTCTACCATCTAAGCCACCAGAGAATGATCTCCTTGCAGTCTAAGTTGGTCATAATAGTTACTTCAAATACTTATTAATTATTGTCCTATTGTGGTGGTTGTAGCAAATTCTTTGATACTCTTTCCTTCAGGAGTTGTAACTTAATGCCCTTTCCTCCACTTGGACCATTGTCTAGGCTCAGTAACTTGCCTGTAAGGAACAGAGCAGGAGGGTGGGGGGACTTCTGTAGTGGAGAAAGCTAGCAGATACCAACTTAAGCAAATGACCAAAGTTAATAGGACCAGACGTAAGGCGTATTAATACAGAATGCCCCCTGATGGGCTTCCCAGATGGCTCAGTGGTAAAGAATATGCTGCCATTGCTGGTGACGCAGGTTTGAGCCCTGGGTCAAAGTCCACTGGAGGAAGATGTGGCCACCCACTCCAGTATTCTTGCCTGGGAAATCCCATGGACAGAGAAGCCTGGCGGGGCTATAGACCATGGGGCTGCAAAAGAGCTGGACACGACTTAGCAACTGAACATATACATGACCCTGATATAATATACTAAGAAAGGGCCTAAGACATATAACCTCGGTCTAAGTGTAAGAAAACATCAGACAATCCTAAATTGAAGGATTTCTACAACATACCTCACAGATCAAAGAAGAATGAGACATGATGGGGAAATCTGAATGAAGTCTGTAATTCAGTAATAAAATTATTACTAATGTTCATTTCTTAGTACTAATAAATGTGTCATGTTTATGTAACAGGTTAAAATTAGGAGGAGCTGATTAAAGGGTATATGGGAACTCTCTGTACCATCTTTGCCACTTTACTGTAAACATAAAATTATTTCAAAAGTAAAAGTAAAAAACGGAAGCAAAGGACTTCCCTGGTGGTCCATTGGTTAAGAATCTGCCTGCCAATGCAGGGGATAGGGGTTTAATCCCTAGTCCAGGAAGATTCCACATGCTGCAGGGCAACTAAGCTGTGTGTTACAACTACTGAGCCCAAGTGCTTCTGAAGCCTGCAAGCTCAAAAGCCTGTGCTCTGCAACAAGAGAAGCTACTGCAAAGAGAAGCCCCCATGCCACAACTAGAGAGAAGCCCCCACTCACAACTAGAGAAAAAGCTCTTGTAAAGCAAAGACCCAGCACAAACAAAAATAAAATAATGAATAAAATTTAAATAAAAAACTGAAGCAAATATAGCAAATCAAAAAAATGTACTATGTTTTTTATCTTACCTCTCAGTGGCCTCCCACAGCATTTAAGAGTAAAACTCAAACTTGTTACCATGACCTATAAATATCTACATGGTAAGAAGCTAAGTCCTAGCTTACCTCCCTGGCTTTATCTCATTCAGCTCTGCATTATATATGAGACTCAGCAACCAAGTCCTTTCCTGCTTTCTGGGTCTTGATCTCTGACCTTTTTCATGTAAGGATCTCCCCCCCTACTCTTCATATGGCTGGTTCTTTCTTATTCTTCAGCTCCGATACCATCTCCTGGCACTTGATCTTAATTACCACTTCCTCTAACTTCTCACTCTATAGAACATTATTACTAATGATATTTTCTATTTCTTATTTATTGTTTCAATAAACATTAGGTCTACCTTCTCCATTTCCGTATCCCCAATGCTTACAAGAATAACCTACAAGAAGACACCCAAATATTTGACAAATATGTACGCTGATGTTATCATTCTTTTTAGTCTTATAATTTCACCTCCTCCAATCCCTATTTGAAAATCACTGTCCTAGAACATATAAATTACATCTAATTAAAATGAAAAGATTTTGTTATACAATTTATAAGAAACATGATAAAGAAACAGGTACCATCATGCCCTGCACATCAAAGCACAAAATGGTACAAACCTAAGGAGAGTAATTTGACAAAAACTATGAAAAGTACCAAGGTATTTACTCTCTGACCAAGCAATCAAATTTATAGTAATTTATTCTATAGAAATGTATAGATATATCTCTATACATTTGAGATTATGTATGTACGAAGTTATCACTATACACTGCTTGTAGTAGTAAAACATGGGGAACAAACCATGTATACATCAATACGGACCTAATTAAGGATGCTGTGGATACATGCAATGGAAAATAATGTGTCTTAGAAACTAACGAGGAGACTCTAAGCACTGATGACAGAAAGCTGCACAAAACATATAAACATAAAAAGCAAAAAGCAGAATATACTACTGTTTGCTAACTTTCACAAAAGACTGTGAGAAAAAAAAGTATATACTTTTAATTACTAGTATCTGCCTAAAAGAAACTCTAAAGGAAGTTATCAGAAAATAATAAAAGCCATTATCTGGGGAAAAAATAAAGGGGTGTACGTGGTAGGGTCAGGAAGAGAATAAGATAAAAAGGATTTAAATGTTTTTGTTTATATTTAGCTTTAAAAACATCAAAGCATTATGAAAAATGCACAGTATTAAGCTACTAAAAATTACATATAAGCAACAGGTTTAATTTCTTGTTTTCTTCCTATCATTATTCCATATATGCACAATATTATAATCATAAAATACTTTGCTCAGCTTTCCTCACTTAACATTATTTATTACACAATTTTACAAGTTTGTATATGAATATGTAATACCTTTTCTCCTGGAGATAAAAAATTATATATGTTATTAGAGTATAAAATCTTTCTATAATCTTCAAATTTAGATTTATACAGGAAATCCAACAATCTTATCACTGAAATTCTGGGGGCCAGGTATGTTATGGAATTTCAGATTTTTCAGACTTTAGGAGAGTAATAAGGTGCATAAATGTAACACTATACTATCCAATGGGTTCTGAGGCAGTGTCCAAAATGAAACAGTATGCTCAATGCTCAACAAAAATGAAGCAGTGATGTATAAGTACTCAAACCAAGTGGGATAAATAACAATGATAAATGGCTATGTATTAGTTCAAATCAAGTTCTGCTTCCAAATGAATTTGTGTGAAATTTATGAAAAGATGTAGGTTTCAAAGTGTTTTGGATTTTCATATTGGGGATCTTAGACTTATATTGTTTGAAGTTGGAACACTCAAATTCAATTACAGAGGGAAAATAATGCTAATATTAAAAACAGTATCCCAGACTTCCCCAGTGGTATGGTGGATGAGAATCTGTCTGCCAATGCAGGGAACACAGGTTCAGTCCCCGGTTCTGAAAGATTCCACATGCCATAGCAGCTAAGACTGTGTACCACACCCACTGAAGCGTGAGTGCCAAGAGCCTGTGCTCCCCAATAACAAAAGCCACCACAATGAGAAGTCCGCACACTGCAATGAAGAGTAGCCCCCGCTTGCTGCAACTAGAAAAAGTCCACAAGCAGCAACAAAGACCCAGCGCAGCCAAAAAAAACAAAATGAAATTAAAAACAAGCAAAAACAGCATCCTGCTTTACATCAATGAAAAACAACACGAGCTTTAATAACTACTTATCAACAAACCACAAGCTATAATCACATAAAATGAAATGAAAACTATCAGATTTATATAACTGAAAGACTAGCTCTCTGAAAAAGTTCAGTTTATTGCTGAATTGTTTCAATATGACAAAGTAAAATATTTAACACTTAATCAGAATGTGCCAGATACTAGGGTGACAATTAAAATTGGTCATGCTGGAAATCTGCAAAAGGCATTTAAAAAATTTGAATAAACCAATATACACCTTAAACACAGGGGAGATCTCAGAATCAGCATCTGTATATACTTTACAGAGGTATTAATGAAAAGTTAAAGTTAAATAAGATCTCATATCAGTTCTCAGAATTCTGAATGTGGGCCCATTACTTACACAAATTCAAAGCAAACAATTATTTTCACTGGCAAACTCCCCAAATATTTATTTCCAAATAGCACTTTACTTTGATTAAAAGGTGCTAAGGTATTTGGGGTATAATATTAAATCCAGTACCAATGTTATCAACATGTTTAAAGGAAATCATATCAATAATAAAATAATAAATTTAGTTCTTTATTAAAAATAAGTCAGGACAGACACTGCAAAATAAAAAACTGAAAAAGATATTAGTATAATAAATCAAATTGATGTAATCTCATGTTACATCATCTTATTTTTAAATTAGCCTAGGGAATTTCCTGGCAGTCCAATGGTTAGGACTCAGCACTTTCCCTGCCGTGGCTTGGGTTCAATCCCAGGTCCAAGAATTAAGATCCCACAAAACAGAAAAAAAAAAAGCACACTTAGTCACATACTTCAGGAGGGACTACTCTTACATTAGTACAAATTTCAGTACTGCCGACAGATTTCTGTCAGAGTAAACTGTAACAGTCATCCATATTTATTAGGATGTAATTTCATCTCTGGATTTCAGTGACACTGATAAACCACTCAAGCTTCACTTTTGGTTTTTAATGACACTAGAACAAGTTGATGGAATTACAGCTTTATATCTGCCATTGAAAGTCTTATTTCTTATCATAGAATAAGGCTGGAATCTTTAAAGGGCATTATTCCTACTCTCTCACCATGGAAAGATGAATGTCTAGTTTTTTTAAAAAATCTCATAAACAAAACCAAACTTACCAAAAAACAAACTTGCCCTCGTAATTCATTCTAATGTTTACCACAGTCATCTCTTTAGTTATTTCACAAACACACATACATACAACCCCTCTCCTTCCACCCCATTTTCCAACTTCGCCTTCTCTGTCATCGTTGTATTATGAATATATCTAAGGAAAAAAAATACTTGCAATCAAAAACTTTTCCATGCTTTATGAATCCAAACACTCCATAAAAATTTAAAAGATCGATTAAAATAATAACTTGAAATGCACACAATTTTGCCAACCTTTGGGTACACACACAGCTCTTTTATTCTCTATCCAGAAAACATATATCAATATTGACAGCTCACTAATAAGGTGCCAATCAAAGCAGAGTAGACCCAACTTCTCCAAATTACCTATCTTTCTGGTTGAGACATTAAAAGTTTCAGTTTTAAAGGGCTACAGGTCAAAGAGATACCAACCTTCAATCACTTGGTTAACTTAATTTCCTAACCAAGTGACTGAAAATGAAGTTTCCAGCCTGAAATTTACCCAGAGCATGATGAGGTAACCTGGCCCAAAATCAACTGCCAAACTAAGTTCAGGAAAAGTAGGAAATAAGACCAGTTTCTTTTAGTTTCATGATAATGTACTCAGTGATGAGATAAAAACAAAAACAAAAAACATTATTATATTGACTAAAACATAAACTTGCTAGTTGATATGTTTACCTTGCATTCAATCTCTGCTTGTTTGCGCTTTGCTTCACTCAGTTGGGTAAGCAATCCCTTGTTCTGTGCAGAAAGATATTGCACCTTCTCCTGTAGATTGGTCACCTCTTGCTCTGCTCTTCGAAGATGATTACTATTGATCTGGTTCTAACAATTAAAAATATAAATACAGAATACAGATAAAAATATAAATATGAGAATACAGATAAAAGGCCTGAAAAAACTGGTGGCTCAGAAGGTAAAGAATCTGCCTGCAATGCAGGAGACAGGGTTCAATCCCTGGGTTGGGAAGATTCCCTGGAGATGGGAACGGGAACCCACTTGAGTATTCTTGCCTGAAGAATTCCACGGACCGAGGAACCCGGTGGGCTATAGTCCACAGGGTGGCAAAGAGTTGGACATGACTGAGTGACTATCATAAAACTTATAAATTTCTAGGTGTGTATATTATGTCTCAGCAATATTTTCAATGTTATTGTTAGTTATAGGTCTGTTTTATTCAACAAATAGTTAACTACTTAAAAATATTATAAAACTGCTTTAAAAATCAAGAGAATGCATAAGGGTCACATTAGAAACTTTCATTAAAGATCCATTTACCTTTCATACAATAAATATCTTCTAACTATAAGGATGCTTATACAGAAGTTTTAGGTATAAATTTCTGAAACAGGCAATATGGTATAAACAGATAAGATACAGAGATATGATGTATTTAACTCCCCTTTCCAGTTCACAAAAACAAGCACAGACTGCTGAAAAGATATCACCACCACTTACTGAACTGCAAACTTTTTGATGTCACACCATGTCATGTTAACTACATTCCTACAATGTATAGCACAGTCTGTTTATGGCTTATGGACTAGCTTTGAATTCTGGCTTGCCATTTGGTGATTAAACAAACTAATTAATATCCAATTTCTATTTCCTTATTTGAAAAATGTACACAGGGCTTCCCAGGTGACTCAGTGGTAAAGAATCTCTTGCAATGTAGGAGACTTGGGATGGATCCTTAAGTTGGGAAGATTCTCTGGAGAAGAAAATGGCAACTCACTCCAGTATTCTTGTCTGGGAAATCCCATAGGCAGAGAAGCCAGGCAGGCTACAGTCCATGGGGTTGCAAAACAGCTGGACAAGACGTATTGACTACACAACAATAATACTTTTTTTTTTTTTTAAGAAAACCATATGTAAAATACTATCTATTTTTCATTTAATTCTCTTTACAATTAGTTCATGAACTGTAGCCCCCTAGGCTCCTCTGCCCCTGGGATTCTCCAGGCAAGACTACTGGAGTGGGTTGCCGTTCCCTTCTCGAGGAGATCTTCCTGACACAGGGATTGAACGCAGGTCTCCTGGATTACAGGCAGATTCTTTACTTTTCTGAGCCACCAGAGAAGCCCTTTTAGTTTCTGGGATACAGCAAAATGATTCAATTATGTGTGTGTGTATATATATATATATATTTTTTTTCCCCGTTTTAAATACTTTTCCATTATAGTTTATTATAGGATATTGAATATAGTTCCCTTTGCTATACAATAGGACCTTAACATTATAGATCATGAATTCACTGACATGAGGTAGTTTTCATATTCAGGCTTGACTCAGCTTGAGTTTCTCAATTCTAAATTACTCTATTAGGGGCCTGAAAGAAACAGTAAACATTTTCATAACCAAACACAGGCAAAATTCAGCTCCTCATTTAACAATTTCTCAACCTTGGTGAAGCTATCTAATTCTATCAAGTTTTAGTACACTAATAGAAGTGTAGATATTACTGCTTGACTTTTAAGGCTGTGTTCTGGGAATTACATGAGAAAAGTTTATGAAAGTAGTTCTCTCCTAAGGCTTGAAAGAGAAGACATTTAACAAATACTCGATTATTACTATTACTAAACCTATTCTAACTCATTCTATGAAAATGATCCTGCCTCCAGTTACCATTAAAACAAGTTAACTATACTTCAGAGGGACACACCTTCAACATACACTCCAAAACTCCTCCCTGTACCCCTAAATACCATTCCATGCTCCAAAATTACAAAATACTCACACAAATAATTAAAACCCAAGAATTGACTATGAGTGAGAAATGGCAGACAAAAAATATGCTAGATTCTTAAAAACTTTAGATAATAATCACATGAGGATTTTATACAAAATAGTTTACATATTTACATATTAAACATAAAAAGAAGCATAAACAAAGAACTAGTCACTGTCAAAATACCAGCAAATTTGGAGGATAACCAAATATAATTTCCAAAATTAACAGACACTGATAATAAATTCAATTAAAGGGTTAAATGGGAGATTAAACACGATGAGGGCTTCCCTGCTGGCTCAGTCAGTAAAGAATCTGTCTGCAATGCAGGAGACTCAGGTTCAATCCCTGGGTCAGGAAGATCCCCTGGAGAAGACCATGGGAACCCACTCCAGTATTCCTGCCTGGAGAATTCCATGGACTGAGAAGCCTGGCAGGCTACAGCACCTGGGGTTGCAAAGAGTCGGACTTCCCTGGTAGCTCAGCTTGTGAAGAATCCACTTGCAATGCAGGAGACCCTGGTTTGACTCCTGAGTCATGAAGATCCCCTGAGGAAGGGAAGGGTACCCACTCCAGTATTCTTGGGCTTCCCTGGTGTTTCAGACAGTAAAAAATCTGCCTGCAATGTGGGAGACCTGGGTTCGATCTCTAGATTGGGAAGATCCCCTGGAGGAGGGCATGGCAACCCTCTCCAGTATTCTTGCCTAGAGAATCCCCTTGAGCAGAGGAGCCTGGCAGGCTACAGTCCATGGGGTCAGAAAAAGTCAGATAAAACTAAGCAACTAAGAACTAGACACAATGAAGAAAAAATTAGTGCCCCAGAAGATGTCAAGAGACAGAAAAGAGAATAAAAAGGTATAAAATATACTTTACAGGTGTTGCCCCCCACCAAAAAAAGTGAGCTGTGATGGCTTAAGAAGATGATAATAATTGAGAATTTTTACAACAAAAATCACATATGCATCTATACCGTAGGAAGCACAATTAGTTCCAAATACTATTTGGGATAAATAGAAATAAATCCTTATCAAAATACATTATATCAAAACTTATAGAATGCTAAAGTAAAGCAGAGGCAAATCAAGGGAAAAACAGTATCTGTGAAAGTGGAAAGTGAAATATCTAGCAGACAACTCAACAGGAAAAATTGGTAGTGTTTAAAAAAAAAATTCATCCTATAAAAGTATACTCAGCCAACTATCACAGAAGAGAGAAAAGTACATTTATTTTAAGAAAGTGAGAGAGTTTACAACTCATGATTGAAACTGTGAGGAAACTGTTAAATAAAAGCAAGAATAGAGCAAAAAAACTAGCAAGCAGGTAGACGAAACCACAAGCTTCCCTTGTGGCTCAGCTGGTAAAGAATCTGCCTGCAGTGCAGGAGACCTGAGTTCGATCCCTGGGTTGGGAAGATCCCCTGGAGAAGGGAAAGGCTACCCACTCAAGTATTCTGGCCTGGAGAATCCACGGACTGTATAGAGTCACAAAGAGTTGGACACGACTGAGCGACTTTCACTTTCACTTTTCAGACAAAACCACAGGAATATTGACTCCATAAGACAATAATGTCTAGGAATTTGGAGGTAAAAAAAAGTATAGGAATTTGGAGGTACAATAATAGTAAGATGTAAGACTAGAAGATGAAAGAGCACATGGGAGTTCTTCTAAGGACCTAATACAATTTGGAAAAAAACAGAGATAATTAGTAACTTTAGACTTTGTTCCATCAGGGAAGCATTTTTTTTTCCAGGTAATAAACACTAGTAGAAAAGAAAAGGAATTATAAAAGCCAAATTAATATGGGAATACCTTACCTGCCTTCTGGGAAATCTATATGCAGGTCAAGAAGCAACAGATAGAACTGGACACTGAACAACAGACTGGTTCCCAATTGGGAAAGGAGTACGTTAAGGCTGTATATTGTCACCCTGCTTATTTAACTTATATGCAGAGTATCTCATGTGAAATGCTAGGCTGGATTAAGCACAAGCTGGAATCAAGATTGCCAGGAGAAATATCAATAACCTCAGATATGCAGATGACACCACCCTTATGGCAGAAAGTGAAGAGGAACTAAAAAGCCTCTTGATGAAAGTGAAAGTGGAGAGTGAAAAAGTTGGCTTAAAGCTCAACATTCAGAAAACGAAGATCATGGCATCCAGTCCCACCACTCATGGCAAATAGATGGGGAAACAATGGAAACAGTGTCAGACTTTATTTTTGGGGGCTCCAAAATCACTGCAGATGGTGACTGCAGCCATGAAATTAAAAGACGCTTGCTCCTTGGAAGAAAAGCTATGACAAACCTAGACAGCATATTAAAAAGCAGAGACACTTTGCTAACAAAGGTCCATCTATGGTTTTCCAGTAGTCATGTATGGATGTGAGAGTTGGAACCATTAAGAAAGCTGAGCGCTGAAGAACTGATGCTTTTGAACTGTGGTGTTGAAGACTCTTGAGAGTCCCTTGGATTGCAAGGAGATACAACCAGTCAATCCTAAAGGAAATCAGTCCTGAATATTCATTGGAAGGACTGATGTTAAAGCTGAAACTCCAATACTTTGGCCACTTGATGCAAAGAACTGTCTCACTGGAAAGACCCTGATGCTGGGAAAGACTGAAGGCAGGAGGAGAAGGGGACGACAGAGGATGAGGTGGTTGGACTGCATCATCAATTCGATGGACATGAGTTTGAGCAAGCTTTGGGAGTTCATGATGGACAGGGAAGCCTGGGCGTGCTGCAGTCTATAGGGCCGCAAAGAGTCGGACATGACTGAGCAACTGAACTGAATAGAAGGAAAAAGAAAAACAAATTCAATAAAAAGTGAGAAAGGAGGAAAAAACATAGAAAAAAGGAGGAGATAGAGTATAAAATAAAATAATTTCAAATACATCATAATAAAGACTTTTGATTTCTGATTGAGGATGTAGAGTCAGAAAGAACACTGGTTTTCAATTTAAAAAAAAAGGGCAGCCAAACTCTAAGTTCATGACTACTGTTGAACACACTGAGAGGTCACAGGACAACTAACCAGCCCCAAATCTAAGAAGGGACGTGGCAGATGCTGCTAGAAGCTGTTAAGAATAATTCACCTAGAATAAACATCAAACTGGTGGAGCATAAGTATGGGCTGGTTAGAATGCATGGAGCCACAGGGACAAAAGAGCTCACAAACTCTTGTACATTTTTCTTCAACAGAACAGACCAAAAAGACGGATGAGAGTCTTGAGAAACAGATCTCCACAGTACAGGCCTCAGGGAGGGGGAAAGGGCACTAATCCTTGCTTATCTCCTCTAGGAAACCAAAGGTTAATTTGCTTGGAGCAGAACAACAAACACTGCTGTCCCCTGGGCACTGGGAAAACAGGTGCATCTGGGGAAGGGGCTGCACTATAGCTTGGGAATAGGGTCCCCGATGGTTCAGATGGTAAAGAATCTGCCTGCAGGGTAGGAGACCTGGGTTTGATCCCTGGGTTGGGACAATCCCCTGGAGAAGGGCATAACAAACCACTCCAGTATTCTTGCCTAAAGAATTCCATGGACAGAGGAGCCTGGTAGGCTACAGTTCATGGGGTTTCAAAGAGTCAGACATGACTGAGCGACTAACACACACAGGACAGGAGCACTAATGAGGCCAAATGCCCCAGATACAGGAACACACTAATGCAGCAAAAGACTGTGGCTTTCTCAGAACAACAGGGCAGACGTGTTCTCTGCTCTTCCAGTTTCCTGTGGAACAAAAGTAACAGTGGGACACTGCTGGGGACTGACAACTCCTCAAGTGCTGTGCAAAGAGAAGACCTAAAGATAGGGAGAAAACCTCTGGCAAACCAGCCCCTAACCTAAAAATAAGACATTGCTAGAGGAATTTGTAGCCTGTGGTGCAATGAGGGTAACCACAGAAACAACAAACCTCAAGCCTGCCCAACTCCTGACTGTATTAACTCAAACCCCCCACATTAAAGGCCTAGTAGAAGGAAAGATGTACCCATTTCCAGGCATACAAACCATTTACTTTAGTCTACTCTCCTACACAAGATGCACATCTAGTTTAAAAAAAAAATTACAAAGCATAGGAAAAGGTAAAAAAACCAAACACTTCCAAGAGATAAAGCAATCAACAGAACCAGCCTCATATATAACACAGATATTGAAGTTTTCTGACAGGGAATTTAAATTAAGGGCTCTATGGGAAAGGTGGAAGATATGCAACATCAGATAGGTAATATCAGCAAGGAAATGAAGACTGTAAGAATTAAAAGGAAATAGTAGAAGTAAAAAGCATAGTAACAGATGTAAAGAACGTCTTCAATGGCTCATCAGACAACTCACAAAGTGTAGGAAAGAATCAATGAACTTAGTGATAAATCAAGAGAAATAGGTCAGTCAACAGAAACTGAAATACAATGAGGAAAAATAACGGGAAGGCAAAGAATAACCAAGAATTGCTGGACAACATCAACAATTTAATGTAGGTATGACTGGAATTCCTGAAGAAGAGAGTGTGGGACAATAAGTATGTGATGAAATAATGACTAAGAAATTTCCAAATTTCATGGCAGTCACAAATTCACAGTTCCCAGAAGCTCAAGGAAAAAACAAGCAAAAGTCACAGCAAGTCAAATTGTATTTCCCTAGGAAATTGTCCACTTCATCTAAAGATTCGAATTTCAAATGTATCGGTTAAACATGCCCACTGACAAAAAGACAAGACTGTTTAAAGGAATGAATTCCAGGGACTTCCCCGGTGGTTCAGTGGTCTTTGCTTCCACTGCAGGGGGCAGGGGTTCCATTCACTGGTAGGGGAACTGAGATCCCAACTGCCCCACGACCAAAAAAAAAAAAAAAAGAGTTAAAAGAAAAGGAATGAATTCCAGCAAATATTTAAGTAACAGGTAATTTCAATCTTACAAAAAAACTTCTGAGAATAGAAAAAGTTAAATACAAGCCAACTCATTTATCAAACTTACTATAACCTTGGTGCCAAAACCAGATAAAAGTCTCCCCGCAAAAGAAAATTATAGTACAATCTAATTCAGGTACAAAAAAAATCTAAATTATGAAAAACCTGATTCCTGCAATGGGAATATGTTGTGTATGTTTCTATGTCTGCCCTCATATCACAAACCTGTATTTTGATAACTGTACCTCAATATAACTAGTTTTCTTCGCAACCCTTTATATCTTGTTTTATGCATTAAAAAATGTTATTTTGAAAAGAGGTTCATAGGTTTCAGGCTCCCAAAGGGGTGCATGGCACACAGAAGAGATAAGAACCCCTGTACTAAAGAAACTCCTATTGGAGATATACACAAGGCAACATGCAAGAATGTCCAGGGCAGCAATGTCTGTAACAGCAAATGTCAGTACAAGGAGGAAAGCAGCTCCATAAACTAAGGTATACTTACCAGGTGCACTGTTCTAAAAGTCATTAAAATGAAGGTACTGGAGCTACATGTATCAGCAAGGACCTATTTCTTAATCTGGATGCTGGATACATGGGTGTTTAATGCAATATTCTTTAGATAACCAACACACCACACTATTTTATTTTTCTCACTTTGCAATGAGAAAGCATCATGGATCATCACCAGTACATGCACTGACATTTAGGAACCATATCTATTAGCCAGGTATAGTGCAAAATACAAATTCCTTAGGAAGGTTTTCTCCTTTCCAAATTTCTTCTAGGTTTTCCAAACCACCTAGTTGGAATTAACTGTCCTGTCCTATTCTTCATAGCAATTTGTATTTAATTCTCTAATTACAAATTTATGAATTATATAGTGCTTCCAGTTTTATTGATAAATTAGAGATACCAAGGGAACATTTCATGCAAAGATGGGCTCAATAAAGGACAGAAATGGTATGGACCTAACAGAAGCAGAAGATATTAAGAAGAGGTGGCAAGAATACACAGAAGAACTGCACAAAAAAGAACTTCACAACCCAGATAATCACGCTGGTGTGATCACTCACACTCACCTAGAGCCAGACATCCTGGAATGTGAAGTCAAGTGGGCCTTAGAAAGCATCACTATGAACAAAGCTAGTGGAGGTGATGGAATTCCAGGTGAGCTATTTCAAATCCTAAAAGATGATGCTGTCAAAGTGCTACACTCAATATGCCAGCACATTTGGAAAACTCAGCAGTGGCCACAGGACTGGAAAAGGTCCATTTTCATTCCAATCCCAAAGAAAGGCAATGCCAAAGAATGTTCAAACTACCACACAATTGTACTCATCTCACATGCTAGTAAAGTAATGCTCAAAATTCTCCAAGCCAGGCTTCAGCAATACGTGAACCATGAACTTCCAGATGTTCAAGCTGGTTTTAGAAAAGGCAGAGGAACCAGAGATCAAATTGCCAACATCCGCTGGATCATGGAAAAAGCAAGAGTTCCAGAAAAACATCTATTTCTGCTTGACTATGCCAAAGCCTTTGACTGTGTGGATCACAATAAACTGTGGAAAATTCTGAAAAAGATGGGAATACAAGACCACCTGATGTGCCTCTTGAGAAACCTGTATGCAGGTCAGGAAGCAACAGTTAGAACTGGACATGGAACAACAGACTGGTTCCAAATAGGAAAAGGAGTACGTCAAGGCTGTATATTGTCACCCTGCTTATTTAACTTATATATGCAGAGTACATCATGAGAAATGCTGGGCTGGAAGAAGCACAAGCTGGAATCAAGATTGCCAGGAGAAATATCAATAACCTCAGATATGCAAATGACATCACCCTTATGGCAGAAAGTGAAGAGGAACTAAAAAGCCTCTTGATGAAAGTGAAAGAGGGGAGTGATAAAGTTGGCTTAAAGCTCAACATTCAGAAAACGAAGATCATGGCATCTGGTCCCATCACTTCATGGGAAATAGATGGGGAAACAGTAGAATCAGTGCCAGACTTTATTTTTCTGGGCTCCAAAATCACTGCAGATGGTGACTGCAGCCATGAAATTAAAAGACGCTTACTCCTTGGAAGGAAAGTTATGACCAACCTAGATAGCATATTCAAAAGCAGAGACATTACTTTGTCAATAGAGGTCCGTCTAGTCAAGGCTATGGTTTTTCCTGTGGTCATGTATGGATGTGAGTTGGACTGTGAAGAAGGCTGAGCGCCAAAGAATTGATACTTTTGAACTGTGGTGTTGGAGAAGACTCTTGAGAGTCCCTTGGACTGCAAGGAGATCCAACCAGTCCATCCCATAGGAGATCAGTCCTGGGTGTTCATTGGAAGGACTGATGTTGAAGCTGAAACTCCAATACTTTGGTCACCTGATGTGAAGAGTTGACTCATCTGAAAAGACCCTGATGCTGGGAAAGATTGAAGGCAGGAGGAGAAGGTGACGACAGAGGATGAGAAGGTTGGATGGGACTACCAACTCAATGGACATGGGTTTGGGTGGATTCTGGCAGTTGGTGGTGGAACAGGAGGCCTGGCGTGCTGCGATTCGTGGTGCAAAGAGTCAGACATGACTGAGCAACGGAAGTAAACATACAGCATTGTATAAGTCTAAAGTGTACAGCATAACTTGATTTACATATAATATGAAATGATTACCACAGTAAATTTAGTTAACATTCATCTTATATAGCGAATTTAAATATAGTTTTTGCATGACTGACATCTCAAGTGTAAGATATTTGATGGCTACACACTGCTCTGTATTCATAAGTTCGCAAAACTACATTTGTTGAGTTTGATTCATTTACCTATAGTCACTCTGAAATAAATCCTGAACAATGGCTAAAAAGTTGTGGTTGCATATTTAATATCTATATTGAGATATTGAGGTAAAATCTAATCATAAGAGTAAAACCTCCCATCATAAAGTTGGATTTCTATTTTTTATAATCTTACTGTTATTTTTAACTACAACGAAAAACACATGATAATAACTCTGTGAACAATGTAAAATAAGATATATTTATTCTGAACGATTTACATATCTATGTTATGTAAATCCAAGTTGGGATGATGATTTTACATTTAAGTGTATAGAATGATACATGAGTTAACTATGCCCCCTACTGACTGAAAAAGTATTTTGAAAACCATGAACATTACAGAGAATAGATGTACCACATAAAAACCAAATATCCCAAATGTACTTGTATAATGCAAATAGGTGTCATAAAAAGGACTTTGTAGGTTTTAAGTCAAGAATATATGAGATAATATTTATTAGAGAAACAGGGGACATGAGAAGAAAGAAGTGTTTAACTTTGGAACTGACTGCTCAGTCACCACATTACACAATTTTAGGAAGCATCCTTCACATTACATTCTGTATCAGTGGCTCTCAAGCAGGGGCAATTTTGCCTTCCCGGGGACATTTGACATCTGTGTGGAGATGCTTTCAGCCATCATAGGGAGGTGGGGGTGTGGTGCTTCTGAATAGAGGGTAGGGGATGTGGTAGTAGTTAAGAGGCCATAGATGCTGCTAAACGTACTACAATGCACAGCCCAGTCTCACAGTAAAAAATTATCTGGCCCCAAATGTTAAATTGTGTTAAGAAATTTTGCTCAACCTGAATATTCCCTTTCAGGTTGTGCAATAAGGAAACAAAGTCAAATGGAGTTTTACGACTTGCTTCAACTTTGCTAAAAGACTGAAAGAAGACACTCAATCTCTGCCATCAAGGAATATGGGTTTGGGGACTTTCCTAGTGGTTCAGTGGTCAAAACTGCCCCTGCACTTCCAGTGCAGGGGGCACACGTTCAAACCCTGGTTGGGGAACTAAGATCCTGCATGCCACATGGCATGGCCAAAAATATACATATATATAGTATTATGTTTTAGTTCTTTTCATTTGGGATAGAAAATTGTAGACGAGACAGTTTCATATGCCCACCTTTTAGCTCTATTGTAAGGATGATATAATTTGAGCATAAACTTTTGATGGGTTAACAATAGTTTTTAAAGTTATTGGGCTACCTGTGTTTCCATTTCCATCATCCTCTGTTTTATTTCTTTTATTTCTGCTTGTGTTTCAGCTTCTCTAAGTCGGATGGTCATCAGTTCATCTTGTAACTCAATCACGGCATTTTTCTTAGGTGGGTCTTTCCATCTCCCAGTAGTACGAGCTAAGTGGCGCTAAAATTTTAAAAAAAAAAAATTATATTGCAACAAATATTCCCAGTACTAAAATAAAAGCCAAATTAACTGAGCACTTATTTCAGGCCCAGTACTGTATAACCTACTTTATATGTGTCATTTTATTTAATTCCCAGAAAATCTCAAAAGTTAAACGCTATTATTTTCACTGTACAGAAAAGAAAATGGAAATCGTGATTAAGTAACTCCAGAAAGGTCCCACAGCCAGTAAGTGGCAGATTCGGGATATAAATTCAGATACAGTTCAAATGTTTTTATTCTGTAGATTCAGTTCAGTTCAGTCGCTCAGTCATGTCCGACTCTTTGCGACCCCATGAATTGCAGCAGGCCAGGCCTCCCTGTCCATCACCAGCTCCCGCAGTTCACTCAGACTCACGTATATCGAGTCAGTGATGCCATCCAGCCATCTCATCCTCTGTCGTCCCCTTCTCCTCCTGCCCCCAATCCCTCCCAGCATCAGAGTCTTTTCCAATGAGTCAACTCTTTGCATGAGGTGGCCGAAGTACTGGAGTTTCCAGCTTTAGCATCAGTCCTTCCAAAGAAATCCCAGGAATGATCTCCTTCAGAATGGACTGGTTGGATCTCCTTGCAGTCCAAGGGACTCGCAAGAGTCTTCTCCAACACCACAGTTCAAAAGCATCAATTCTTCGGCACTCAGCCTTCTTCACACTCCAACTCACATCCATACATGACCACAGGAAAAACCATAGCCTTGACTAGACGGACCTTAGTCGGCAAAGTAATGTCTCTGCTTTTGAATGTGCTATCTAGGTTGGTCATAACTTTTCTTCCAAGGAGTAAGCGTCTTTTAATTTCATGGCTGCAGTCACCATCTGCAGTGATTTTGGAGCCCAAGAAAATAAAGTTTGACACTGTTTCCACTGTTTCCCCATCTATTTCCCATGAAGTGATGGGACCGGATGCCATGATCTTCGTTTTCTGAATGCTGAGCTTTAAGCCAACTTTTTCACTCTCCACTTTCACTTTCATCAAGAGGCTTTTTAGTTCTTCTTCACTTCCTGCCATAAGGGTGGTGTCATCTGCATATTTGAGATTAATTATCTGCATATTCTGTAGATTAATTACTGTAATAAATATAATTTTTATCCTCATTTTTCCCTGAGAGATTTTTACATTATTTTTTAATGAAATCCCAGGAAAAGGGGAAAATGGAACCATTCATGAATTAGGGAAACAATAGCAGAAATTAACAGCAGTGTTCTCAAAAAATTCTTTCATTTGTTTTTAATTAATTTCCAGTTTATTGCTGTCTGATATTTCTTCAAAAACAAAAAAAAGCCATGGCAATATAAAGAACTTTTGTTAGATATATTCCCCACCCCAATTCATACCTTCATCACTTTCTGAAATAATATGTAGTTTTTTTTCCCTTTCTGTTCTCCCTTCTTGTCTTATAGATTCTATTTTTCTTTTTTTGCTACTTATCAGTAGTTTCCCTCATATGTGAATAAATTTGTGGCATATAACTAACTAAATGACTATTTTATTTTGTGATAAAACCATTTTGAAAAGAAGTTACAAATTCATAAATTTATGTTGATGCCACGCACCCTTCTGATGTTTCATAATGACCAATGAATTTAACACTAGAAGAAATAAGTACAATACAAAAAGAATTTTCTCTTAGTTCTTTAGAAAAAGTTAACACAAATCACAATGGTATAATAAGACAACAAAAATATGACTTGGTCTCTATTTTACATTTTATTTAATTCTAAAAATCAAAGAGGAAAAAAGCTTAAAAGTGCTTTCAATTTCTAAATGCTCTCAGTTTTGTGCCTAACAGAGTCTTTCTCACTTTAAACTCAAACCCTAGTGTTGGTTGTTAACTACTTCAAATTTACACAAAATGGATTTTCAGGTTTTACATTTTTTAAAAAAAGCACACAAAATATACTCATATACCTGCCAGTGTTCCTCCAAATCCTTGACTTGCTGTCTAAGCTCTTTCAAACCCATAATAGCTTCTGCTTCTCTCAGTTTCACAGCAATGAGTTCTTCCTGAAGTCTTGCAATGTTATTCTCATCAGGAAAGGAGTTGTTTCTCTAAAGCAAGAGAGAATTTAATCGGGGATTTTTTTTTAATTTAAAGAATAAAATATAGCATATACAACAATACAGCAAAATAACAAGAGCTATTTTATCTCACATGTAACTGTGCTTAATTTGATACAATCTTATTGAGATATAATCCACAAACTATAAAACTTATCCTTTTAATGAACACTAGTCAGCAGTTTTTAACAGTATTCACAGGGTTATGCAACCATCATCACAAAGCAATTTCAGCACATTTTAATCACCCCCAAGAAACGCTATACCCATTAGCAGTTACTTTATGTTTTCGACACCCCCGGGCCCTGACAATCACTAATCTATGTCTCTATGAACTTGCCTATTTTGAATATTTCATAAAATGCAATCATACAATTTATGGCCTTTTATGACTAGCTTCTTTCACTCAGCATGTTTTCAAATTTCATCTTTTTAAAAAATTGCCAAATAATAGTTTCAATGTCCAGATATACCACATTTTATTTATACATTCATCAGTTGATGGAAATGTGAGTTGTTTCCACTTTGAGGTTACTATGAGTAACACTGCTATGGACATTTATGTGATTTTGTACAGATGTATGTTTTTAACTCTCTTGAGTATATATGAAACAGCAGAAATGCTAGATCAGATGGTAATTCTACATCTAATTTTTAAGAAACTGGCAAACTTTTCAAAAGCAGTTGCATGTTTTACATCCCCACCAGGAAGGAACTGTCTTTAATTTTAAGGACACAGAGAGTCTAATTCTGTTTTAATAAAATACTAATCAGTATTATGGAGCAACAAGATTAAAAATGTTTTTCAACATGGCAATAAACATACTAACCTCTGATTAGGACTTCAAACAAAGCATGAACATCATTTATATTTTAAAGATTTATGGAAGAGAGCAGTTCAAATTTTATTTTTTCAACATACCAGTTTGGAAAAGGAGTATAAAATATATGTACATTAGTAACTACTGTGACTAATCAATACTCAAGAAATTAGTTCTAAGGTAATCTAAGTATTTCCTTCAAGGATACAAGATGGGTCCTGAAAGACCCATCTTCAGATATAGGGTTGCCATATTAAACTGCTCTCAGGAACGACCAAAGAATTCTAAATTAGGCTCTAATAAAAGTTCCTTAAGTAAACTAAGTTCCAAGTCTTAAAATTTTCTATCTCTGAAATTTTTCATTAACATTTTAGCCCTCAGAGATGGCTGAATAAAGTTATTCTTGCCAACTACACATTTTTTGTGATGGATTTTAAATATTTTCTCAACTGAAAACCAGAAATTTACTGTATATGTATTTTAAGAAAAACCTATCTTGCATGAAGAAATTAACCATAGGATGCATGAATACTAACAAAGCTACTTTAAAAAAATTGGACCCAAGAACATTTCCTTCTTCCAAATATTCAAAACAGAAAGATCCAGACTCTTAACTAAATCATGGGAGCCCAGAATACTCCCCATTAGGCACTTTTTATTCTGGCTTTTTTCTCAACAAATAGGAAAAAAAAGTTTTCCAAGGATAATATAAACATAGCAAGTAGATTTCTAGCACAATTATTCCACTATTAACTGTAGTTATTTTCATTAAGAAACAGTTAAGAATTTGAGGCTCTTTCATGTCCATTGTTTATGAGATTCTGAATCAATGGCTAGATACTACCTAAGGGTAAACGAAAAAAATGCAACACAGAACCCAAATCATCTATGACTTTATAGATGAGAAAACAGAGATTCAGAATTTGTGATTTGGAACACAGACTCTCAAGTCTGAGGTTAAAGAAACCTAAAAGTGTTTCTATTTCCACTACTCATCTGTTCTTTAATAACCTTCAAAAGAGGTAAGTTAACTTCTGTAAGTACATCTCCAGCTAAAATCTTCCTATATAAACTTGATGGTTTTCTGTAGCTTGGAAAGCTATAACAGTTATACTCAGATGAAAATTTCCCTGAAATGCTTACGTATTTAGCTAGTCTATTTCGACACTGTTGCAGATAAAACTATTATAATATTTGAAAACAATGGTTAATTTCTTTCTTTAAACAAATTTACAAGAAAAACAAGACACATTTGCAATGTGTTTCAATCAAAAAATTCACTTCTATATATCAGATCTACATATTTCAAAGTAAAAATGTTCACTTCTCAGCTGAAATTTGATTAAAATGAATATTTGTGTATTTTGTGCTTAGGATGCAAATTTCACAGTGGATTTTTAAAAATTTACCTTGAATTGGGAGAAAAGCAAGTGATATATTTATACACTGTTGGGATAAAAATGGTAATATTCATTTTTAAAAGAACTACAAATGTGGTTATGGTTTTAGTTATTTTTACTGATGTTTAGCACAGGCTTTAAATTAAAAAATACACTGTGGTCTACACTGACCCAAAAGTATTCCATAAATTAATTTAACAAATAAATGGCAAATTTTTCAAAGCTAAATCTAATTCTTCTAGAAGGAAATTGCTGCCTTCTGTTTAATTACATTAACTGAAATGTGCTTAAGAGGAATGTTTTCAGCATATTTTATATACTAAAAACAAAAAGGGTTAGTATTCGGTCAATGGCCAAGATGTAATATTACTACGCTGTAGACTGTTACAGTTCATATCATCCCATTTGCCCCAGGATTTTAAGGGAATGGCAACCCACTCCTGTATTCTTGCCTAGAGAATCCTGTGGACAGAGGAGCCTGGTGGGCTGCTGTCCATGGGGTCGCATAGAGTCAGACACGACCGAAGCGACTTAGCATGCATGCATGCATTGGAGAAGGAAATGGTAACCCACTCCAGTATTTTTGCCTGGACAATCCTATGGACAGAGGAGCCTGGTGGGCTGCCATCTATGGGGTCACATAGAGTCGGACACGACTGAAGTGACTTAGCAGCAGCAGCAGCAATCTGAAAGATACTGTGTCAGCTATTGTTGGGTGACTCTAAAGGCTGTTAAGTACTACTTATCTTGACAACAGTTAATCTGTATTCCTTAAGTTTCTTTTCTCCAATAATTAAATATCATTTATATCAAAATTATCCTGGTTGTTTCCCTCTAAAAGGACGTTAATCTCTATTTTTACCCAAAATATGGGGCTTTGACTAGTATGGTAACAATAAAAATTAAATAGGAAACATGTATTTTTTCCTTTCCTCTCTTATAACATGTAAGATTTTTAATGTGCAAAAAACCAGGCCAAATTTCACCGCTCAATAAGCACTTAAATATCTATCATATGTCCCGTCTAGTTTGGGAATGACAGCCTTTATATTGCTCTTACCTTTTCTATATCCAGAACTTTATCCTGCATTTCCTTCAGCGCACATTGAGACTCAGCTTCACTCAGTCGGGCTTGGACCAATTCCTTCTCTAGCTGTAGCACAAAATCTTCATTGTAGTTGGAACTGCATTTATGCTACAAGTTATAGACATACACTGAAATTTTTCAGAAGTTTGAACATGTATATATAATAAAAATAAGTGCAATTACACAATACAGCTATTGAGGGTAACCAGACTGTAAAAGTTCCATCCACCCAGTATTTCCAGCTTATCTCTTTTCCAGAAAATTAAAAATTCCAGGTTTGATATCTATAATGATGATCACATTATCAGGTGTTTATAATCAAATCCAATTCATAGAAGATAAATATCTTCTTTTATCTGTCCATTCATCCAGATGCTAAGAATTTGTTCCAGCTCTACCGACCTGAACTGAACAACACCGTAACCACCAGTCATATATGGTTACTGAGCACTTGAAATGTGGCTACAAATTAAGAAAGGTTGTAAGTGTAAAACAAATTCTGGATTTTGAAGGCTTAATGTGAAATAAAAAGTCAAAATATCTCATTAATTTTAATACTGACTGTACGTTGAAATAAAATTTCAAATGTACTGAGTTAAAATACTGATTTAATCAAATAAAACTTTATTATTAATTTCATTGTTAGTTACTTCTTTTATTATGGCACTTTAAAAGGCATATGTGGCTCACATTATATTGATATTAGACAGCACTGATATAGACTACAGAAGACAAGTACAAATCTACTGTAAATTCTACTTTAACCTAATAGGAATAAAAATAAGGCATCTATAATAACGTAAACCATCCTAAATCCCAAAAGAACAAAAATCTATTTGCTGTTAGAAATGTACTGATTTCTTTAAATATACTCATGAAAATGATTGCTAGAAGCAACGATGCTGCATAGAGAAATTAACCATGAAAGGATGAAACTCTTCCATCTCCTTTCCTACTTTACACCAATGTAGCTATTTAAGAAATACCACTATAAAAGACTTCCTAAAATAAACTATCACTTCACATTCAATTTACGTAGTAATTACTACGTGATTAAAAAAGAGTGACAACTCATAATTCCAAAATAAGAGTCACAGAGAATAATCTCCTACTGAACTAACATAAGCAAAGAATGGGTATTTTATTTATTATTATTTTTTATATACATTTTAAAATTTTATTTTTACTTTATTTTACTTTACAATACTGTATTGGTTTTGCCATACATTGACATGAATCTGCCACGGGTATATACGAGCACCCAAACCTGAATCCCCCTCCCACCTCCCACCCCAAGGTGGGATCATCTCTCTGGATCATCCCCGTGCATCAGCCGCAAGCATCCTGTATCTTGTATCGAACACAGACTGGTGTTTCATTTTTTACATGATAGTATACATGTTTCAATGCCAAAGAACGGGTATTTTTACTCTTTAATATATTAGGAACAAAACAGATAGCAAATTAAAACTATTTAAAAACTATTAAATACTTAATTAAAATATACAGTACTCCCTTGCCCATTACTCAAAAAGTTATGTTTTAAAAATGCACAGTTCAGCTACTGGGCAAATGAGAACTTTTAAACTCAGTCTTATTTCTCCCAGTAACTTTCTGATACTATTAAAACAATATTTCAGTATAAGAAATAGATTTGCAATAGATGTATCACCTTAGCAAATACTTACCTTACCAAACAGAAAAATGACAGCTTTAGAATGGCTGCAGCCAAAATGCAGGTGTCATGATTTTGTTTAATTAGATCACAGTTATTTTATGAGTAATACTAGAATATTTTGCCTTTAATCTAAAGCTCTGACAAGAGTAATTCAGGCTTACTTGTTAAGACTCTATTAGGAGGGCTCAAGGAATACATCAAACCGAAATGGCCAATATGAGAATGGAACCATTGATCTGGTGTAAACCAACCCATCCAACCAAGTGTTAAAAAAAAAAAAAAAAAAAAGACTAGTAATATTGGGAACAAATTTTTAGCAATAATATTTACCAAACCTCTAATCATCCTCTCTCTGTTGTTCAAGGGATTCTTTCTACATTGTACATGTTATTTCTCTTCTCTTCAGTTTGTTTCTCAATCCACTACAAATTAATTTTAGCCTTCATCCCTTGATGAAACTGCTCTAATCACTAACAGTATTAATATCCAATAACAATATAAAAACTCAATGGAAAGCCCTTTCGTTCAGCTCTTAGCTTCACCAGATAGTCTATGGAATTTAAAACAACTGACCACTCATTAAAAATTTCTCCTCCCCCAGATTCTGAGGTGTTACTCTTTCATGGTTTTACCTCGTATCTTCTCTGTGTACTCTGTCAGTTCTACTACTTCATTATAGATATGTCTATGTGTTTATGTGTGTATATATGTATGTATCAAGCAGCAGGCCTCAGAGTTTCTATATTCTGTGATTTCTCTCAATCTTTCTGTTAATTTTCTTATTTTGTAGATTCCTCCTATGTGATTTCATCCATTGTCTAATACAGTCCATACAAAGACATTATCAGATACAATGTATATCAGATCTTTACTCTAATTCTATATGGACAATGAATAAGATCACCAAGGAAGAAGCTGCAAAATAGTTTAAAAAAAAGCAAAGGCGGTGTCGGGGAGAGGGAGAGGAACATACAATAGTGGAACTCTAAGGACAATAAATATAGATAGAAATCGACAGATATACAGATATATAAAGAGTGATGACTCTCAAGTCTGTATTCTCACCCTGATCTTTCTAATAAACTGCAGATTCATATTTACAACTTCCTACTGGTTTTCTTCGTTTGTTTAGCCTCACACTCACCTCTCATTCAACCTTTCAAAACTGGACTCCTTATCTTTTCCTCCTTATATGCTAAGGATCCCATCATCTAACAACCATCTAAGTAAAAACTTTCCCTATTATTATACTCAACCCATACCAAATCAATCACCACATCTTAGTTTTCCTTCCAGCTACCTCTTGAATTTGCCTGCTCCTTTCTATCTTAACAGTCATTGTTTTTATTTATGCTCTCATCTTTCTTTGAACTACTGCAATAGTCTTACGTATATGACCATCTAACTATTAATTACAGTGCTTAGTGGGTATTATTCAATATAAGCATACCTCATTTTATTGCTCCTCAACTTTATCACACTTTGAAGATACTTTTTGTTTTTGTTTTTTAACAAATTGAAGGTCTGTGGCAACCCTACTTCAAACCAAGTTTATTGGCACTGTTTTTACAACAACATTTGCTCACTTCAAGTCATATTTTGTAGTTCTCATTGTAGTTCACTGTGTCATATTTTGGTAGTTCTCACAATATTTCAAACTTTTTCATTATTATTATTTTTGGCTTGTGATCAGTGAGCTCTGCTGTTTCTACTACAACTGTTTTCAGGTGCCATGAACCACACACCCATTTAAGATGGTGAACTTAACTGATAAATGTTGTGTGCATTCTGACAGCTCCACTGACCAGCCAGCCATTCCCCACATTTCTCTCCTTTTCCTTGCGCCTCCTTATTCCCTGAGATACAACACTGTTGAAATCAGGCCATTTGATAACCCACAATGGCCTCTAAGTGTTCAAGAGAAAGGAAGCATTGCATATCTCTCATTTTAAACTGAAAGCTAGGAATGATCAAGCTTAGTGAGGAAGGCATGTGGAAAGCCAAGATAAGCCAAAAACTAGGGCTCTTGCCCCAAACAGCCAAGCTGTGAATGCAAAGAAAAAGTTCTTGAAGGAAATTGAAAGTGCTACTCCACTGAACACATAAACGGCAAAAATGCGCAACAGCCTTACTGCTGATAATGGCAATAGTTTTAGTGGCCTGGATAGAAGATCAAACCAGCCACAACACTCCTTGAAGCCAAAGTCTTATCCAGAACAAGGACCTAACTTTCTTCAATTTTATGAAGGCCGAAAGAGGTGAAGAAGCTTCAGAAGAAAAGTCTGAAGTGAAAAAGAGATTGATTTACAAGGTTTAAAGAAAGAAGCCATCTCCATAAAATGAATGTGCAATCTGAAGCAGCAAGTTCTAATGTAGAAACTGTAGCAACTTATCCAGAAGATTTTGCTAAGATCATTAATGAAGGTGACTACATTAAACAATAGATTGTTTATGTAGATGAAACAGCCTCTTATTGGAAGTAGGTGCCACCTAAAGCTTTCATAGCTAGAAGAAAAGTCAATGCTTGGGTCACAGTTTCAAAGAATAGGCTGATTTTCTTGTTAGGGGCTAATGAAGCTAGAGGCTTGAAGTCAAAGCCAGTGCTCATTTACCATTCTGAAAATCTTAGGACCCTTCAGAATTAAGCTAAATCTACTGTCTGTGCTCTCTACAAATTAATGACATAGCCTTGATGATAGCACATTTGTTTATGACGTGGCTTACCATTGTAAGCCCCACTGTTGAAACCTAATGCTCAGAAAAAGATTCCTTTCAACATATTACTGTTCACTGACAGTGCACCTGGTCACCCAAAAACTCTGATGGAGATGTACAATGAGATTAATGTTGTTTTCATGCCTCCTAACACAACATCCATTCTGCAGCCCAGGGATCAAGGAATAATCCTGATTTTCAAGTCTTATTATTTAAGGAATACATTTTGTAAGGCTATAGCTGTCAAAAACGAGCCATTCCTCAGATGGATCTGTGAAAAGTAAACTGAAAACCTTCTGGAAAAGATTCACCATTCTAGGTGCCATTAAGAAAATTCATGATTCGTGGGGAAATGTCAAAATATCAACATTAACTGAAGAAGCTGATTCTAACCTTCATGGATGATTTGGAGGTGTTCAAGACCAGTGGAAGAAGCAAGCACAGATGTAACAAAAAGAGCAAGAGAACTAGAGTTGGAAGTGGAGCCTGAAGATATGACTGACGTGCTGCAAACTCATGGTAAAACTTGCAAAGAAAATGCTTTCTTGAGATGGAATCCACTTCTGGTGACAATGCACATGGATTATGGAAATGACAGCAAAGGACTGAGAATATTACACATGCTTACTTAATAAAGCACTGGCAGGGTTTAAGAGTATTGACCCCAACTGTGAAAGAAGTTCTACTGTGGGCAAAATGTTATCAAACAGCACTGCATGGTACAGAGAAATTTTTCATGAAAGGAATCAAAATCATTGTAACAAACTTCACTTTGCCTTTTTAAAAATGTAAATTGTCAATCTTCAGCAACCACCACCCTGATAAGCCAGCAGCCATCAACATCGAGGCAAGACCTTTCACCAACAAAAAGATTACAACTCACTGAAGGCTCAGATGATGGTTAGCATTTTTGGCAATAAATATCTTTTAATTAATGTGTGTACATTGTTTTTCTTTGACATAGTGCTACTGCATACTTCATAGGCTACAATACAGTGTAAACGTAACTTTTATATGCACTGGAAAACCAAATAATTTGTGTGACTCAATTTTTGTGATATTTGCTTTATTGCAGTGGCCTGGAATTGCACCCACAATCTGAGGTATACCTGTATTTTATGTTACAGCTCATACTAAATTGTAGTAGAAGCATTTTTACAATTTTGCCACCCGGCCCACGTAGGTGTTTTCTTTCCCTTTTGTACTGAGACTAAAGAAGTTTTAATTCCATGTTTATTAGTACAAACATGTTAATGAAAATTATACAAGCAGTGATACACTTTAACAGAGTATTCAGAATAAATCTAACTTCACTAAGCCAATTTCATCTCATTATCAATTTTTGTATATAGCAACTAGCTCTATTCAATTACATATATATGCATTATTGAACAAAAAGCTTTTATTGGGATCAGTTCTTAGTACTGATATGGACTCACTGGAGATTCTGCATTTAGTGCTATGACTTGGAGGTTTAGGAAAAAACTAACATTTGTTTGGTTGAAATATGGACCAAAGGGTGGCCCATGGTGAATGAACTGGAAATGCTGGACATGCCTTGGTTCAATGTAAAGAAAGAGAAAACTGGTGACAAAGAAACTAGGGAAGATATATGGAGACATACTTTTCTGAATATGCTAAAACTGTGAAGATGCTGCTTCCCACGTGAATGCTCGCCAAAGGGTGACCTCAGCAGAGGATTTATTTTTTATTTTTTTTTTTTTTCTCAGCAGAGGATTTTAAAAAATCAGTTGAATGTATAAGATTCTGATTTAGGCTCTAAGGAAAGTGTGATCCAAAATTTCTTGTGGCAAGAGCATTCTCATTCTTCCCTTCTGGGCTGGACAAATCACAAAAGCTGCAGTGTTGCCCTACTTAGATGAAAGGAATATAATATCTGCTTCTTCCACTACGCTCTCTGCACTATGAGGTCAGTTCCAGCTCATCTCTGAAAACTGTAATACTATTTGCTATTGAGCACTAAAAAGTTCTGTTTTTTGTTTCTTGCTTTTTACTTTTGGAGTCAAATATTTTTCATTGCTTGATAGAGAAAGGGGAAAATGGTGCTCTCAAGTTAGAGGAATAAAAGATTTTAAGTCATAAAAAGAAAAGAAAAAACCCTCAACTGAATGGGATGACCCATTCCATGGATACCAGTCAGCCTCTATCCTCAGAAAGCCCAATAAACTTATGAACAAAGTAGCTATAGCAGCTGGAACAGAGGTTATACATGGGCTCAGCAACACATTTCTACGCGCCAAGGTGATCTGGCTACTGCCACTGCTAAGTGTCCAATCTGCCAGCAACAGAGATCAACACTACATCCCTGATACAACAGCATTCCTGGGGGTAATCAACCTATTACCCGATAGCAGATTAATCATACTAGACCAGTTCCAAAATGGAAGGGATGTTTTGCTCTTACTGGAATACACACTTACTCTGGATATGAACTTGCTTTCCCAGCATGCAATGCTTCTGTCAAAACTATCATCCGTGGAATTACAGAATGCCTTCTCCACTGTGATGGTATTCTACACAGCACTGCTTCTGATCATAGCAAAATAAGAACAGCAATGGGCCCATGCTCATGGAACTCATCAGTCTTATCAAATTCCCTAATATCAAGAGCTGGACTGACAGAAGGGTGGAATGACCATCTGAAAACTCACTTCCAGTGCCAGCTAGGTGGCAATACCTTACAAGACTGGGACAAGGTTCTCCAGAAGAATGAATATGCTGTGTGTCACTGTGCAACATACAGTGCCATTTTTCTCCCATAATTCACAGATACAGGAATCAAGGGATGTAAACAGGAGTGACACTATTACTGCTACAGACTCATCAACAAAATGGCTGCTTTGCAACATTATGTTCTGCTGGTCTAGATTTCTTAGTTCCTGAGGGAGAAATGGTTCCATGAAGAGACAGTAAACTGGAAGTTAAGGCAAACCACTTTGAGGCCTCACACATCTGAATTAGTGAGTAAAAAAAGAGAATTACGGTGTTGGTTTGGCTGACTGATCACTACCGAGTAGTCCATTACACTACAATGGAGATTTGGAAGAATATATGTGAAATACAGGAAATCCTTTCATGTGTCTCTTAATATTATCATGCCTTGTAGTTAAGGTAAAAAAAAATACAATAATTCAATTCAGGAAGGAATGCTTATGGCCCAGATCCTTCAGGATTCAAGGTTTGGGTCACCCCACCAAGCAAAGAACCATGACCAGCTGAGGCGCTGGTTGAAGGTAAAGGAATACAGAGTGGGTAGTGGAATACTACCACATGATCAGTTACATAAATGAGGACTGTAACTGCCATGAGTGTTTCCTCCCAATTTTGCTACGAATGTTTTCTGTTTTCTTTGAATATGTGTTTTCTTTTCTCTCTTGTTCTCTTATTATGCAATATAATAAGAGACTTTATATTATAGCATTTAAGTATTGTTAATTTTACAGTATATCCTGTAATTAAATTACAAGATATCAAGAAGGGAAAACATTACTCAAGAGCTCCACCACCTCTCCTGGGGAAGGCATTAGTACATTTTTTGTTATGCTCAGGATATAACTGTATGCAGTTATGCAGAATTATGACCTTATTGTTTTCTCTACCTGGAGATTAAGTATAGATTAATAAGATGCACATGGGTGCCAAGTTGACAAAGGCTGGACTTGTGATGGTTAACTTTCATCAACTTGACTAGGACATGGGATGCCCAGATTAGACATTACTTCTGGGTGTTTCTGTGAAGGTGTTTTCAGATGACTTAGTAGACTGCCCTCCCAACGTAAGTGGGGACCAGCCAATCTGTTCAGGGCCTTAATAGAACATGTAGCAGAAAAACGGAGGATTCATTCTGTTCCTGCCTGCTGCCTGAGCTAAGACATTAGTCTTCTCCTACCCTTGGACTGGAATTACTTTGATTACTCTGCAGAACTCTAATACAGGGTAAATTTTATAAGATTAAATTTATTGATTATAGAGGTTTTATTATTCTTGCTTGGTTTTGGTCCGTTTCAATTGGCTCAGAGCTTCTGCAATGGAATTCTCTTATTTGGCATTTATTTCTACATTTCCGATTTTGCTGTTCAAAATTTTGCAGATCTAAATTTGATCAGGAAAATGATATACTTCTGATATTAAAACTTCACCTGTCAGTTTTAGTCTTTTAAGTTTTGGTTATTATTAGCCATTTATGCCACTGACCAAACAAGCTGGTAGAATAATGAAATAATGTTAATATTAATCTTAACAGTAACTACCACTTATTGAGCACTCATTCTATGCCAAGCATTATTCCAGAGGACCAACTCACTTAAATCTCAATATTCCTTTATTATATATAGGATAAAAAATTTTATATTATATGCAGAAGTAATTTGTAAAAGGACAAATAGTGAGTGGCAGAATTGGGATATTGTAAAGTAATTAACCTCCAATTAAAATAATTTTTTTTTTAAAAAAGCCACTGTTAAAAGACATTACTGTGCACTGTAAAACACCTGTTTCAATTTTTAAATTTTTCCCATGGGGTGGGAAGGGGGGAGTGTCATTTATAAAACAAGGAGTTTTGTTTCTCTTGTTTTCATTAAGCTTTTTAACTTAACTACCTCCAGTGGAATGAGAGATGTCAAGAAAGGCTATGGGTGCCACACAGTCTGAAAAAAAACTGCAGCACATGTGGGCATTTCCAGCTGCTTATTAGGAGGATGTGCCATGAAGACAGTGGCTATGAAACAAGTGAACACTGGGGAACAAAAATTCCGAGTAGAAAACTTTTTAACATGGATAGTCCACTTCACTTTATAGTTTTCCCAAACCAAATAGAAAAAAATAATTAAAAAACAATAAAAATCTGGAAACCAAGAACACTGCATTGAAAATTTTAAAACAAATCAACAAAAATTGGTCTTTTATATATGAGGTTGACTTGAGATGAGGAAAAGAATGATAAACTTTTGGGAGAAGAAAGGAATCATCAAGGGGCTTCCACGGTGGCTCACTGGTAAAGAATCTGCCTGCCAACGCAGGAAACATGGGTTCTATCCCTGATCCAGGAAGATCTCACATGTCACAGAGAAACTAAGCCCCTTCGCAACAAGAGAAGTTGCAGCAATGAGAAATCTAGACACTGCAACTAGAGAGTAGCCCCTACTCACCTCAGCGAGAAAACACCATGCAGCAACAAAGACCCGGCACAGCCGAAATAAATAAATATAATTATTTAAAAAAATCATCAACGCCAGAGAAGCTCAAAGTGAGGTTTAATAACAATTAAACTATCATATTGAGCCCAAGCCCTGATCATTTCCAGCGCAGCTGTTTCGTTTTAAGATGTTCCTGTCACACTCACTATAAAACAGATTTTAAAGTTTATGATGATAACAACAATGATGATAGCAGCTAACATCTACTGAGTGCTCATTATATGTCAGGCTATGCTAAGCACTTTGTATTATCACTTAACCTAAGTAAGCTTAAAAGACCCAGCAAGTAAAAAAAAACTGGCAATTCTGTCAATTGGGAATATGGAGTACAGAGCCCATGTCTTAACTTGCAAGCCATATAAAGGATGAAATAATACTTTTTAGAGCTTAATAATATTGTTTTAATATGTGAAAGTATTAGTCCCTCAGTCATGTCTAACTCTTTGCAACCCCATGGATTTTAGCTCCTCTGTCCACGGAATTCTCCAGGCAAGAATACTGGAGTGAGTAGCCATGTCCTTCTCCAGCATATCTTCCTGATCCAAGGATTGAACACTGGTCTCCTGTATTGCAGTGAGATTTTTTACTGTCTGAGCCACCAGGGAAGAATTTCAATACGTACTGTTCTAAGAATTAGAGCTTCCCAGGTGGCTCAGTGGTAAAGAATCTGCCTGCCAATGCAGGAGATGCCAGAGAGTCAGGTTCAATTCCTAAGTAAAGAAGATCCCCAGGAGAAGGGCATATCAATCCACTGAAGTATTCTTATCTGGAGAATACCCACAGACAGAGGTGCTTGGCAGGTTACAGTCCATGGGGTTGCAAACAGTTGGACACAACTGAGTGACTAAGCACAGCACAGCACATGGTACATTCTACTGTTATGGCTAAAGCATCTATACTTTTTACATAGGCAAATAATCCAGAATATGATTCTATGGAAAGCAATATCAGAAGGTAAAAAAATTTAAGTAAAAAGTTGTATCTTGCTCTCCCCACCCAGCATATGATCCCAAAAGATGTTTGTAATCCTCCCTACCACATGCTCCATGTAGTCTTTGTTTAAAAGAAATCCAAACAACATGGATGCCCTATGTAAAGATTTGCCACACTAAACTCTTTTGAAAAAGTGGTATATCATTTTTTAAATGATTTCCAACACCTGAAAACTTACATACATCCTTTAAGGTGGAAGATCATCTCTGATTATTTTTATCCTCAATTGCAAGATATTCTGATGAAAAAAATGCTAAGAAAACAATTATTTCCATTAAAGTGAGCATTCATTTATTATTTGGGCTGAAAAGAAATGATTACATATGAATGTAAAACATTTAATCTTAAACTAAGGCCAAAATTATTTTGGAAGAAAACTTCTGTTCAGATTTCTAGGCATACTGACCAAGAGTGTAAGAATTTACCAAGCTTAAAAAGTTGGCTTAAAGCTCAACATTCAGAAAACTAAGATCATGGCATCTGGTCCCATCACTTCATAGCAAATAGACAGGGAAACAGTGGAAACAGTGCCAGACTTTATTTTTCTGCGCTCCAAAATCACTGTAGATGGTGACTGCAGCCATGAAATTAAAAGACGCTTACTCCTTGGAAGGAAAGTTATGACCAACCTAGACAGCATATTAAAAAGCAGACATTACTTTGTTGACAAAGGTCCGTCTAGTCAAGGCCATGGTTTTTCCAGCGGTCATGTATGGATGCAAGTGTTGGACTATAAAGAAGGCTGAGCGCCAAAGAATAGATGCTTTTGAACTGTGGTGTTGGAGAAGACTCTTGACGGTCCCTTGGACTGCAAGGAGATCCAACCTGGATCTCCATCCTGACAGAGATCAGTCCTGGGTGTTCACTGGTAGGCCTGATTTTAAAGCTGAAACTCCAATACTTTTGTCACCTGATGCGATGAGCTGACTCATTTGAAAAGACCCTGATGCTGGGAAAGATTGAGGGCAAGAGGAGACATGGACGACGGAGGATGAGATGGTTGGATGGCATCACCAACTTGATGCACAGGGGTTTGGGTGGACTCCAGGAGTTGGTGATGGACAGGGAGGCCTGGTGTGCTGCAGTTCATGGGGTCGCAAAGAGTTGGACACGACTGAGCGACTGAACTGAACTGAACTGAATATAGTATATTTTGGATTTCTAGGAAATTTAAATAAATTTACCAATAATTACATGGTTTTTTAAAATTAAATGGCTTTTTCTTGAAATGTCACCAAAGTTTAAGTGTTTATTGTGCAGGAAGAGATGTTAGATATTAACTTCCATATTCATAAAGAAAAACAAACCCACTAGGTAAAAGCAGGTGTTGGGCAATTCTAAATGCTGCTCAATAAACACATTTTCTAAATTATCTAAAAGATTTCACAACTTGCACTAACAGTTTTTAGTCTTTAATGTTTATTCATATGTTTACTCTAAGTATGATTAGTTTTTATTCCTCACACCAAATCCTTGGTTCTTAAAATTATCACATAATTATTTCATATTTTCTTCTAGAATTATAGGAAGAGGAAGGAAGATCAAAAGAAACCTTGCCTAGCCTCCTGTTTAGTACCTCCTGGTACAAAGGTCCCAACCATCTGAAAGGCAGTCACTTCAGCAGTCAACAACGTTAACTGTTACAATCCTTCTTGTATATGCTGATCCTAGCCAATAAACTGAGGGACAAAGATTACTTATTCAGGACACCTGAATGATAGGCAGTCATGTGTAGGATAAAAAGTTTTTAAATATTAATAGATCAAGCTAGACTCAGACAGTAGATCTCCTCAGGAAAAATCATCCAACATAAACACATCTGTGCCTTATCACACTCAAAAGGGACAGTCAGACATGTGACTGTACAAGTATTACAGGATCATTTCTACTTCTAGGGGCTTCCTAGGAAAACTGATGTGTAACATTGTATAACAAACACTTCAAGGGATCATCAGTTCAGTTCAGTTGCTCAGTCGTGTCCGACTCTTTGCAACCCCATGAATTGCAGCACGCCAGGCCTCCCTGTTCATCACCAACTCCCCGAGTCCACCCAAACCCATGTCCATTGTGTCGGGGATGCCATCCAACCATCTCATCCTCCGTCGTCGCCTTCTCCTCCTGCCCTCAATCTTTCCCTGCATCAGGGTCTTTTCAAATGAGTCAACTCTCTGCATCAGGTGACCAAAGTATTGGATTTTCAGCTTCAACATCAGTCCCTCCAATGAACACCCAGGACTGATCTCCTTCAGGATGGACTGGTTGGATCTCCTTGCAGTCCAAGGGATTCTCAAGAGTCGCCTCCAACACCACAGTTCAAAAGCATCAATTCCTCTGCACTCAGCTTTCTTTATAGTCCAACTCTCACATCCATACATGACTACTGGAAAAACCACAGCCTTGACTAGGATAGTTTAATCTAAATGCTTGGTTTTATCTTATGGTTAATGTTTATCATTTGAAATTACTAAATGGAAGTAAATTTTATTTAGTACAGTAAATACTAAGTAATAAATTAACACAGACCACAAGAAAATATAGCCATTACTTCGTGATAACTTTAAATGGAGTAAATATGTTATATACCTGAAACTAATATTGTAAATCAACTACATATTTCAATTAAAAATTATAATAAAATAACATCATTTTTGAAAATGAGCAATATCACGTTCAAAGACCTGGCATGAAATGGAACCACTGACCTGTTAAAGACAATTACTCAATAATTGTGTACTGCACAAATGCTTTTTAAGCAATATCAATATTCAAAATCTATTAAAATTATACAAAAAACTGCCACTTAAAAGTTTAATATATATCATTGTACCAACTGCATTAAAATCATTAAAAATGATATGAAACATCAAAACAAATAAAAGCATGAGCGTCTGGAATGATACAAAAGTATTCAAAGTACATAAAAGAGAGAGATTGAAGGGGAAAAAAAGAAAAAATTCTCTTTTACAGAGAAACATTAGCTAACAGAGTAGGAAAAAATGGGAAAATATGGAAATCACCATCTTGGAAACCCAATCAGAGGATGCTAAAACCATTAGGTAATAGGTGAATGAGGATAAGATATTTATTTGGTACAAAAGTATTTCCCAATATATTAATTATTGCAAAGAAGAAACCATACCTTTACAAGGGAGAGGGTGTGTGGTAATCAAAGTCAGCATGGCAAATGAACTTAGCATCACTAAATAGCGGGAACTTACATTATGGGATTCCTGATTTAAAGCAAAGTTCACAACATCATCTATAATCTAAATGTCAAAAATATTTAACTGAACCCAGTTTACAGAAAATATGATACCACGAAGAAGGAATCAGATAAAATCAGGCTATAAGACAAGACAAATTAGTTACATATGTAAAAAGCCAATGTTATCCCTAAATGGGCTATTATTTTTTCTGTCTTTAGTCAGTCTAGACAGTTTTATCAACTTCATTGATGATTTAAAAGAACCAGGATTTGGTTTCACAGATTTTCTCTATTTTTGTTTTATACTGTTTCCAATTTCATTAATTTCTACTCTCTTTATACTTGTTCCTCTACTTGCTTTAGGTTCAATTTTCTCAGACAAATCTAGTTTCTTAAGGTAGAAGAACAGATTGTTGGTTTGAGACTTATTTCCTTTCCTAATATAAGCATTTGCTGCTACAAATTTTTCACTAGCCAATGCTTTAGGTAGTCATTTTTTTTAAATTTTACTTTATTTTACAATACTGTATTGGTAGTCATTTTTAAGTAATTGACAGGTGATTTTAAAGCTTAATGATGTTGAGGATCTTTTCAAATGTTTGTTGCCTTTTGTATATTTCTTTGGAGAAAGGTCTATTCAAGTCTTCTGCCTACTTAAAAAAAAGTCTTATTGAAATACAATTGACATATAACATTATATTAACTATAGATATACAAAATCATGATTCGGTATTTGTATAAACTGTGAAAGGATCACCACAATGTCTAACATTCATCACCATATGCAGTTACAATTTTTTTGCACTTTCAAAACTTATTCTCAGCAACTTTCAAATATGCAATATAGTACTGTCAACTATAATCTCCATGCTATATATTACATTCCCATGACTTATTTATAACTGGAAATTTCTATCTTTTGATTCCCTTAACTACATTTCACTCATCCTCCCATCTCTTGAAACCACCAATCTGTTGCCTCTATCTATGAGCTTGGTGGACTTTTTGTTTTGGGGTTCACATATAAGTGAGCCATGTGATGTGTGCCTTCACTGACATTTCACTTAGCATTATGCCTTCAACATCCATCCATGTTGTTGCAAATAGCAAGGTTTCATTGTTTTCATGGCTGAATAATATTCTAGCATGCAGGCGTGTATCATGCGTATTTATGTGTATCATTTTCTTCATCCATTCATCCATTGGTGGACAGGTAGGTTGTTTCCATGTCTTGGTTGATGCTGTATAATTCTCTGTTCATTTTAAAACTGAGTAGTCTTTTTGTTCAGAGTTGTCTATATATTCTAGACGCTGAACAATTAAATATGTGATTTGCAAATATTCTCTACCATTTTGTTGGCTGTCTTTTCATTTTCTGGATAATGTTCTTTGATGTTCAAAGGGTTTACTTTTGAAGTTCAGTTTACCTGTTTTTTGGTTGTAGTTGTTGCTCATCCTTTTGGTGACAAAGAATTCATATCTAAGAATCCACTGCCATATCTGAGCTCATGAAGGTGTATCCTTATGTGTTTTTTTTTTAATCCTTATCCGTTTTAAAAGCACAAAGATGGCTGATATCCATTTTGAGTAATTTTTTAATGTGGTGTATGATAGGAGTCCAAGTTTATTTTTTTGCATGGGGGTATCCTGTTTTCCAAGAACCATTTATTAAAGAACCTATTCTTCCTTATCAATTGGTCTTGGTACCCTTTTTTGAAAATCAATTGGCCACAGATGTATTGGCTTATTTCTGAACTCTCAATTTCTACTTCAGTGATCTATATGTCTATCTTCTTGCCAGTACCACACTGTTTTGATTATTCTAGCTTTGTAGTAGGTTTTCAAATTGGGAAATGTGAGTCTGCCAACTCTGTTCTTTTTCAAGATTGTTTTCCCTATTTAGAGCTCTTTGCAATTCCATGTGAACTGCAGGATAAGTTTTCTCATTTCTGTAAAAGACCGAAATGGTTGACGTAATTAAATCTATATGTCGTATTAGATAGCACTGACATCTTAATAATAAGAATCTTCCAATACATGAACATGGGATCTTTCCATTTATTTATACCTTAATTTCTTTCATCAACAGATGACTGGATAAACAATGATTCATAGTCTTCAGTGCACAGTCTTTCATCTTCCTAGTTAAATTTACTCCTATGTACCATAATGAATTATCACTTAACATCTACCACAGGATGGCTATTTTTTTCTTTAAATAAAAAACAGTGAAGAAAAAAAGCAAAGCAAAGAACAAGAGTTGTTGAGGATGTAGAGGAATTAATTGGAACCCTTGTACATTGCTGGAGGGAATGTGAAATGAAGCAGCAGCTGTGGGAAATAGTCTGCTGAATCTACAAAAAGTTAAACATGGGATCACCATTTGGTGCAGCAACTCTGCTTCTAGGAATATACTCAAAAGAATTAAAAGCAGGGACATAAACAGATATTTGTGTGTTAATGATCAATGATCACAGCAGTATTCTTCATGACAGCCAAAAAGTAGAAACAACCAAAATGACCGTAAACAGATGACTGGGTAAACAAAACATATACACATGCAATGGATATTATGCAGCCACAGTAAAAACTAGGGAAATTCTGATATTAATGCAATGCTACAAGGATGAGCCTTGAAAGCATTATGCTAAATGAAATAAGCCAGATACAAAAGGATGAATATTATATGATTCTACTTAAATGATACAATGGAGCTTACCAAGGGTGAAGAGGTGGAGGTGGAAAGGAGAGTTATTTTTTAATGGGCATGAGGTTTCTGTCTGAGATGATGACAAAGCTCTAGAAATACAGTAGTTATTGTCATACAACAGTAAAAGTGTATTTAGTGCCACTGAGCTGAGCACTTAAATGATACATTTTATGTTGTGTCTATTTTACCACAATGAAAAAAATTTTCAAGAAGAAAAAAAGTGAGTGAATATGTTAAGTGAAAGAAGCCAGACACAAAAGCCTCATACCTTACAACTCCATTTATATGAAATTCTAAAAAAGGAAAACCCACAGCGACAGAAAGCAGAAAGGCTGCTGGGAGTGAAAAAGTGAAGTGAAGTAAAGTCGCTCAGTCGTGTCCGACTCTTTGCAACTCCATGGACTGTAGCCTACCAGGCTCCTCTGTCCATGGGATTTTCCAGGCAACAGTACTGGAGTGGATCGCCATTTCCTTCTCCAGGGGATCTTCCCAACCCAGGGATCAAATCCAGGTCTCCCGCATTGCAGACAGACGCTTTACCGTCTGAGCCATCAGGGAAGTCCTGGGAGTGAAAAGGTGAAATGCAAAGGGACATGAAGGAAATTGTGGGGGTGATGGAAATGCTCTATATTCTGACTGTGAAGGTTATACAGCTAATGTCAAAACGCATCAAACCATATATTTTAACTTTAATTTGATGAATTTGATTGCATGTAACTTATACCTCAACAAAGTTCATTTAAAAAATTAAAGAGAAAGACCTGTCACGGTTTAGCCTTATACAATCATTTAGAAAAGAAAAGAAACCCAATCCTTGAGTATCCAAAGTCACAAAGCTAGCAAAACAGGATTAGAATTCAGCTCCCTATATGAAATCCAAAGCTATGTATATCATATAAAATGACACTACTGGCAGTAGAGGGTGGTGGTGGTTGTTGATTATATTGGTAATTCAATATTTCCTGCTGGATAAACTTGAAAACCTTAGAGAATTTTGAAGACTTCATGATGTTATATTGGAAGGCTGTAATCAAGACATTTAGCAATGTTAATTGGTCAGTTTCAAGGAGTGGTATTCTCAGTACTTTGCAAAGAAATTAGTCCATTTGTCAAAATTCCAATAAGATTTTGTACCTTTGGATCTTAAACACATTCTGCCTCTGAAGCAATATCAAAAGAGACTAACTACTTTTCCATAAACTCACCTCGCAAATACTTAAAAATAACTATATCTATGATGATCTTTAAAACCTTCTTTAGTGGAATCTAAAAATATCCAGGGATTCCACATCTTCCTAAACTTGCCATAATACAGTCTGTGAACATTGCATATGAGTTTTGGTATGCAAACTAGATACAACACCACTAAGTTTCTCCAAGATTCTTAGAACTGGATTACTATACTTCTAGAAGACTACACTTGGGATTTGGGGAGTATCATATTATTACTGGTAATTCCTGATTCTCAATCAATTTCAAGGTTTTGTTACATAAAGCATCACTAAGATATATCTTTAAGATTTAAACTTCAAGACAAAACTATAGATTTATTTCTAAGAGACAATCTTTTATTTAGTTTCTTATTCTGAACAGACTGTTTAAATATTTTGAAATCTTGACTCACCATTAGCATATTACCTACATTCCTAAAATATTTCATATATAAACTTTAAATATACCTTATATATGAAGATTTAAATAATATATATTTGAAGCACAGATTTAGGAGACAAAGACCTCTGATATCTCTTCAACACAAATAGCCGTTTTGACACAGTCACTTGTAAAACCACGTGTTTACTAATTCCATCTATATTTTTCTACTTTGTCAAGAATGATATTATGAGAGACTATCAATAACTTCTAAAAATTTTTGTTTATTACAGAAATAAAGTTAGTTTGTTATGACATACAGAGTAAATTAGCATTCAGTTAATGTAGCTATTTTTCTATTTATTCACAAACCACATGCTTCAGGAATTTTTAATGAAGCATTATCAAGGTCACTGATCTTCCTTTGAGATATGCAGCCATTATTACTTAGCTGCAGTTGCCAACCTCAAAGCCTTTAGTATCTCTTATTTTGTAAGATCCTTTTAAAACAGTAATATTCCTGTGATCATCCTGGAAGTTACTAATTACCCAAGGATATACATTTTACTTTGAAATTGAAATTTTAACCAAGGCTCTGATATTTTCACCTATTTTTGTGCATTACTGTTTTATACATCTGCTTTACAGTTTATTTCAGTTTAAGAGAATGCTTGCTTAGATGGTAAAAAAATAGAAGTAGAAACCTGCTTTTTACTTGCTGTATCATAGGCCCTCAGTATGGGTCTGTGTTGGAGAAGTCTCTTGAGAGTCCCTTGGACTGCAAGGAGATCCAACCAGTCCATCCTAAAGGAGATCAGTCCTGGGTGTTCACCGGAGGGACTGATGTTGAAGCTGAAACTCCAATACTTTGGTCACCTGATGCAGAGAGTTGACTCATTTGAAAAGACCCTGATGCAGGGAAAGATTGAGGGCAGGAGAAGGGGATGGCGGAGGATGAGATGGTTGGATGGCATCACTGACTCAATGGACATGGGTTTGGGTGGACTCGGGGAGTTGGTGATGGACAGGGAGGCCTGGCGTGCTGAGGTTCATGGGGTCGCAAAGAGTTGGACACAACTGAGTGACTGAACTGCTCTGAACTGTCCCTGAATTAGAGTACAAATATTCTTTTTGTTACACTTGACTATTTTCAAAAGCTTCAGTTCATTCTGGCTGTTTTTGTCTGCTCACTTAGCTCTTTCATTTTAAACCAGTATTTCTTTTATCTTTGATACACATCTATCCACAGGTTTTATTATTTGAAAAACTATGTAAAAAACTAATAATTCATAATTCTAATGTAGTTTATTAAGACTGTAGCTTATACTAAGTGTAAACATAATATTTATCTTTCCCCATGACAAAATCAGATTACACTGATAACTCAGTTCAGCTTAATTCTCAGCTGCTGCTGCGGCTGCTGCTGCTGCCGCTACTAAGTCACTTCAGTCATGCCCAACTCTGTGTGACCCCATAGACGGCAGCGTACCAGGCTCTGCCATCCCTGGGATTCTCCAGGCAAGAACACTGGAGTGGGCTGCCATTTCCTTCTCCAATGCATGAAAGTGAAAAGTGAAAGTGAAGTCGCTCAGTTGTGTCCGACTCTTCAGGACCCCGTGGACTGCAGCCTACCAGGCTCCTCCATCCATGGGATTTTCCAGGCAAGAGTACTGGAGTGGGCTGCCACTGCCTTCTCCGCATGACCTCTCAATTCTGTTTTTCCTGTTTTTATACTTTGATATTACTGATATTTTATTCAAAGGCAAAATAAAACATCTAAGTTCCCATCTTTTTAGTACAGCTAGCCTTCCACAGCCACAGGTTCTACACTTGCAGATTCAACCAACCGTGGGTTGAAAATATTCAGGAAAAAAAATTCCTGAAAGTGCCAAAAAGCAAAATTTAACTTTGTCATACAAAGGCAACTATTTACATAGCATTTATTGGGTTGGCCAAAGAGCTCATTCAGGTTTGTAAAATGGTACAGACAAACCTGAATGAACTTTTGGCCAACATAATAGATTGTACTAGGCATTATAAGTTACCTGGAGATGATTTAAAGTATATGAGAGGATGCATGCAGATTAAATGCCAATATGATGCCTTTTACAGAAGGGACTTGAGCACACAACAATTTGGTATCCTCAGGTGTCCTGGAACCAGTCTTCTACAGATAATAAGCAGTGATATATTCTTTGACCACTCTTTTGGTAATCATATTCAATTAACATAATAAGAAAAAATCTATGTTTTTTTCAATTAACAATTTCTTCTTTCTGCTTTTAGTTTTTTGATTTTCATGCTCAGAAGAGAATACCATTTCTTAATTTTTCTGAATAAAAACAACATCCAACTTTGAAGTCATTCTTTTTGCTTTACAGAGTTCTAAGTTTAACACTTTAACTCTACCCATTACAGAGTTCTAGGTTTAACACTTTTTCTTCCTATTCTTGTTACAATCCAATTCTTACTTGAAAACAGAAAGCTGAAATAAGAAATAATATTTTCTCAAAGATAAACAGCTGGCTTTTCTTTTTAACTATCATATAGTCGGGTTTTTTTTAACTTCCAAATTTTTGCTTAAGATCACACTGGTCTGAATTTGCCAATGGAAAGTAGTATCTAAGTTACAAAAGATACTTGAGGATAGTTCTATGATCAGTAGCAGTTTACTACTGTAAGTTATGGAGAAGGAAATGGCAACCCACTCCAGTACTCTTGCCTGGAAAAATCCATGGACTGAGGAGTCTGATAGGCTACAGTCCATGGGGTCACAAAGACAGTTAACATAATATTTTTTAAATCCTTTTTTTTTTCATTTTGACAATTTCTCTCTTCTGGAAAAAACTTAAGCATACAACTGAACCCATAATTTAATGTCTCGATGTATGAAGACTACAGTATTTCTGAGACATAAATTGCCATATTATCAAAGATCTAAATGAAATATTTACATATTTTCTATATGCTAGGTAGTATCTTATGTACACAGTTAACAAAAACTGGCAAATGATTTACAAATTAATCTTTTAATTTGTAAAATGAAAAACTACTTTTTATAAAACAGATATCTAAAATCTAAAAAGCAGGTCTGACAAACACCACTTATTTGCTGTGACTTAAAACATAATGTAAGGAAACAAAATAATACCCATTTCTAACAAAACTGTGAAAACAGAAAAAAAAAATGTTAGAACGAGGAGTCTTTAGGCCACAATAAGACCCCTAAGTATTATAAAGCTTAAAATTGATTAAGAATTCAATTACAGTAGAAAACAAAATTGTTAAAAAACTACAGCACAGAAGTTGTGCTTAAAAAAAAAGTTTAAAGGAAGGGGATGAGGAAGGTGAGAAAAAACACTACCGGACTCCTTACCCATTGCTGCTGGTGCTGGAGCTTCCTGATGGTACTTTCAGCTTGCTCCAGTTTAGCACTGGCCTCATCACTCTGCTGTTTGATGGTGGCCAGCTCCCGTTTTATGAGGTAGTTTTCCTCAGCCTCCTGGGCTCTTGTCACTTGTCCCTTAGGACATAATTTTTGTGTGTGTAAAGCAATTTAGGATAGATTCAAGAAAGACTGCCTTTGTGAGGTTTAGTTACTTACTTTGACATATTAAAAAAAAAAAAAATCACCTCAGAAAACAGAATAACCTAAGTAATCATTAGCCAGCAGCTTATTATTGCTCCAGCAAATTTTGGGAGACTCAATGAAAAAATCATCTGATAATCTTAAGAACAATTCCTCTTTCAGTCAATAAAAATTCAATTCATGCAATATTACTGTACATGCAGGACTAATGTTTTCAATGAATAGTGGTTAATTTTGCAGAATCCACTGATTGCCACTTTGAAATAAATACTTTAAAATAAGGTTAGCTCTACAACGTGCAAAAGATGGGCTTATTTTAATAAAAGTAACATATTGTTATCAAAAATTAAGTTTATACCCATAGATACCACCCAAAAATTATTTCCAGAAAAATGCATGTAAAATTGCATGCATTAAAATATGAATTTCTAGGTTTAGGACTTCCCTTAGATGTTAGAGAAAATGCTTTAAAAAAAAAAGCCAAAAAACTATACCTGTATCAATCTATCTGCCAAGGAAGCACTTTCCTACAAAAGGAAAAATTCAGATAGGAATATAAGAGACAGAAATAAAACAAAGGTGCCAAAATTAGGAATAAGAAGAAACAACACATACCCAAATTCCACCTACTTTTCACTGCAATTAAAATCGGCATTTAGATTTTAAAAGAGTTTTTTATTGTATGTATTTCCATTCTTAAAGAAAAATATATCAAAATAAAGATAAATGGGAGAACATCATGTACTTCTAGAAGAAACCAAACACAAATTCCAAGAGGGTTTTTTTTTCATAACTTGGGACAAACCAATATCTTTTTAAAGCATATTTTTAAAGTATTTTTAGCATTATCCATATGGTCAAATCATTTATATGAAAGGGAGAAGGAATTTGAGTAAGCAATTCCACTTATAAAGTGTGACAGCAATTTGTGCAACAGCAACTTCCAAAGAAACAAAGCAAGGAAAACATGACAAATGATATTAATGAGCTCAACCATAATAAACTCCAGCAATAACAGAGTAAGTAAACATTGTGGTTATGGGCTTTAATTGATATCTAAGTATTTATAGGATTCTAAGTGCTAAAGAACACACCTAGGCCAAATAAGCCAGCAAAAAAGTATTTAATTTTCTGAAGCAAAATCCAAACTTAACACTTTCAAACAGCACCTTTATTATTCTCAACGTTCAAGGAAATAAAAATATTTTCTCTGTGAAAATGTCTTACTCCAAAGATAAAAGACCACCTAGAAAGAGGTATAGTTTACTATAAACTGAATATTTAGTTTAAAATATATATATATAAAATTAAAATGACTTAAAGACAATTAAGAGCACAACCGTCTGCAGTTAACAAAAAAGCAGAATTATCTTCAAAGCAACTCTAATAAGATGAAGGCATTATATCCTTAATATAATGTACCTGCAATTATTATACAACAAAAATACATATGTAATAAAGTCCTGTCTTTGTGCTATGCTATTTAATATGAAACCATCAATACTTCCAAAAAAAGAAAAAATGCAAATAATCTGTATCTTCATTCATTTTGTTTCTAAATACTGACCAATCAATTTTCAGGGAAGATTTTATTTGGTAATATCATGAGGAGTATTTTTTAAACAACTAATTCGTATCTTTGGTTAAAAGAAAAAAAACAAAAAACAAAAAACACACCAAGGGTTTGTGAATTAGGACATCTTTAATAAAACAAGTGTCTTAGACTATGCTTTTATTACTCAACATATTCTTACAGCACGAGGAAAAAGACTACAAAAGAAGTTATATCAAAAGCATAATAAAAAAACACAAAATTACAATATCTACCCATTATTTTATATGAAATAGAGAGGAAGAGGTAACAAGTGTTATCAAAATAATTCTAAGACCCAAAAGTTTAGGCACAATTCCTGAATTGAAAATCAACAAACTACATGATGAGTTTTTATGTAAGAAATTAGTCAGTCATTTTGACTAAATTTAAAGCAAGCCTAGGCCTTAAAGAAATTCCTGCCACATTTAATATATGTCTGGACAGTCAGGGCAACTTATTTGAAAGTCATCTTTAAAATACTACACAGAATAGATTCTCAATTAGGTTACCCCTGAAGAACATACTTTTTAGAGATTATATAATGAGAACAAATAATATTAATATGTTACTCTATTAATAACCTTAGTTTTAAACTTTAACCTGAGAGTTCAAGGACTAGTAATGATCAATTTTTATTGACAAGTTATTTAGTTAAGCTATGCAAGCTAAGCAGTCAGTACCACAATTTTGGAGACATGTGCTAGATTTTTGAGCCTTTATTTAAAATAGAAAAGTTATTGTGAATTCAACAGATGTTTAAAGAAGTAGCAATTTACTTACTTTTTCTAATGTTTCAATGCGCTGTTTTAAAAGTCTATTTTCTGTTCGTAACCTCTGCAGAAAAAAAACAAAGGTTTGTTTGCAAACATTCCTGAGAAGGAAAAATGACACCTAAATCATAGTCCATAAAATGTACTACCTTTAATAAACTGGAAAAGAGTCTAAGAAATGGCTACATTATCATCTGTGAAATTCTTAAAGGCTCAGAGTAAGAAATGCATGGAAAAAGAAATGACCATATTTATCATTCTGCCTATGTTTGAATTTTAAATATAAGCTAGAGTACATATAGAAATAATCTTTCCTTTCTGTACCCAGCAAAAAGACTCATAATCAGTATTTACTTTTTTTTTTTGGCCTCACCTTGCAGCTTACAGGATCTTAGTTCCTCGACCAGGGACTGAACCCAGGTCCTCAGCACTGAAAGTACAGAGTCCTAACCACTGGACTGCTGGGTAATTCCCAGTATTTTCTTATATGTCTTAACATCCCCATTAGATAGAAAAGATTCTAACTCATTTATCTCCTACAAAGACAACATAAATAATAGTCAATTGTCTATTATTAAATAAAAAAGAAACCTGAAAATGTATATTAATAGGATAATATCAAATTGTCAGTTTAAAACTAGATCAGCTTCCAATTATAAAGTGCTGTACATGCAAAGTTGCAAATTTCCACTCTGAAAATATAATGAGTTGTTTTCATCAAATGAATTATTTATGATGAGTTGCATCAAACTTAATTACTAGCATTTTCCTACAAAGTAAAACCTGATTTAAAAAAAAACTCTGCACCTAATTATTCAATGCCCAACTCTCAGAACTCTGTCAAATTACTGCTATAAAGTATCAAACCTAACATCCTATAAATTGGTGCAGTCACTATGGAAAACAATATGGAGGTTCTCAAAAAATTAAAAATTGAGTTGCCATTTGATCCTGCAATCCCACTCCTGGGCATACATATCAAGCGTGTGTGCTCAGTTGTTCAGTTATGTCCAATTCTTTGTGACCCCATGGTCTGTAGCCCGCCACATTTCTTTGCCTATGGAATCTTCCAGGCAAGAATACTGAAGTGGGTTACCATTTGCTATCCAGAGGATCTTCCCAACCCAGGAATCAAACCCACATCTCTTGCATCTCCTGCACTGGCAGGTGAATTCTTTATCACTGCACCACCTGGGAATCCCCATATATATCAAGAAAAAACTGTAATTCAAAAAGATATATGCACCACTATGTTCACAGCAGCAGGATTTACAATTGCCAAGACATGGAAACAACCTAGATCTTCACCAATAGATGAATGGATAAAGAAGATGTAATACACATACACAATGGAATATTACTCACTAGGCATAAAAAAGAATGACAATGCCACTTGCAACAACAAGGATGGTCATACTATGTGAAGTAAGGCAGAATGAGAAACACAAATACCATACGATATCACTTATAAGTGGAATCTAAAATACAACACTAATGAACATATCCATGAAACAAAAACAGACACACAGACATAGAGAACAGACTTGTGGTTGCTAAGGGGGAGACTGAGGACGGGGAAGGGATGGACTGGGAGTTTGGGACTAGCAGCTGCAAACTACTATATACAGGATGGATAAACAACAAGGTCCTTCTGTACAGCAGAGAGGACGATAGTTAATATCCTGTGACAATGTAACAGAAAATAATATGAAAAAGAACATATATGCATGTAACTGAATCACTTTGCCATACAGCAAAAATTAACACACCACTGTAAGTCAGATATACAAAAAAAATCACTCTACATTAAAAAAAAATTATCTCCTTTTTGTATAGTCTACCAATATAAGTCATCCCTTCATTTTGCCATCACTGTAATTTCAAACTCCCTCTTACCTTTCTGTACCAGTTTGCTCTAGAGTGCAATCTAACTTTCTTTCAACCCTACTTTTCTCTAACTTTCTGCTAAAAATGTCTTCCTCAGAAAATTTTTCTATGATTCAACCCATTATTTTGTCAGTAAGGACTAAAATGGCACCCCACTCTGGTATTCTTGCCTGGGAAACGCCACGGGCAGCCTATGGTCCACGGGGCCACAAAGAGTAGGACACAACTGAGCGACTGAGCACAGAACATATAAAATCTCGTAAGAAAACAAAAGACTATGAATTATTGTTCTCTTATTAGGTAGACCATAAAGCAGAATATATCTTAGAGTTATTACAAAGAACTTTGCAAATTAAATTTTCTTGCTCTATTCACTAGAATATATTTGGGTGATATGAATAGATATCACCTAATATGTGATCTCAGACTACAAAATAGTTTAAGGAGAATAAAATACTTCTTGGCTACTCATAGTACATATAGTAAAATGGTCTACACAAATAAACAACTATTAAATGCTGCTAAAGTCTGGAAAGCTAAAAAAATAAACAGTCTCATCTTCTCAACATATTTCTTGAAAAAAAAAGTAGCATTTTGTTTATTCTAAAAGACTTAGGATGTAAAGCTCAACCAGACAATTAAGAGAATAGTTAATATTACACTTGAAATGATTAAAAAATAATAAAATTTAAAACTAAAAACACTCACTTTGATTTCCCTTCCCACACCATTTAAATTTTCTGAAATTTTGCTATAAATCCTAAATTCATTTTCCCCATACAAATATGTTCCCCTATAGCAGCTACACAAATATCACTTTTTATCATCAATAAATTATAAATTCCTCATTTGTGTAATATCCACTTCCTGAGGAGATGGAAAATATATAATAGTCTTTTTGAGTTATTAAAGACTGTTTCAGGGTTACCTTGACAGTATTTTAGCAAATACAGCTTTTAAAAGTTTCCCCGGTGGCTCAGTGGTAAAGAATCTGACTGCTAAGCAGGAGACATGGGTTCAATCCCTGGGTAGGGAAGACCCCTTGCAGAAGGAAATGGCAATCCACTTCAGTATTCTTGCCTGGAGAATTCCATGGACAGAGGAGTCTGGTGGGCTACAATCCATGGGATCGCAAAAGAGTCAAACATGATTTAACTACTAAATAACAACAATGGAAATACAAGGTACCACAAAACTTTATATACAAAGATGGAAAGTATATGCATTATTTTTTAATGATGAAAACAACCTAAATATCCCCAAATCAAGGAATATTAGTTTAAAACAACTTACTCTATTCTTTCCAGCTTACTTATTTTATGAAATAACCCAAATACAATAATAATGTGTTTACTTGGGATAATCCATTAATCCTACCAAGTTTTCACTGTCTCTCATTCCCTAATATCCTTTCTTCCCAAAGTTCAATTTCCAATCACTGCAGACTCTCCCCTGCTTTTATTTCCCCTATCCCTTCTCTCCTTTAGTAGTCAGCATACTTACCTGGGAAACCACCACTCTGGATGAAAACACACTAACGATTCTGAGTCTCACGCAGTAAATACAATCGAAGAAAAATAAAATCATGAAGTTTATTTCAATTAACAATCACTAAATTCAGCTGGACTCAATGCATCCTAGCAATAATAATGTGTCCTTAGTCCACTCTTTCTCCTACCCTCTTAGATCACTATTTCATACTTTCTGCTCTTCAAAAGCAACTCTTCACACCCTACTGTCACTATCAGATAATAATCTTGTTTCTGAGTTCCTGAAAAAATTAAAACGATCAAAATAGAACTTCACTACATCCCACAACCACATCTGACACCTTACTACTTTTTTGCCCATATATTTTACATTTTCTCTTCTTTTTGTGGACTAATTATCCACATAGTATCTTACGATTATGCACTGGAAGTGACTAAATAGATTCAAGGGATTAGATCTGATAGACAGAGTGCCTGAAGAACTATGGACAGAGGTTCATGACATTGTACAGGGACAGGGATTAAAACCATCCCCAAGAAAAAGAAAGGCAAAATGGTTGTCTGAGGAGGCCTTACAAGTAGCCATAAAAAGAAGAGAGGTGAAAGGTAAAGGAGAAAAGAAAAGATATACACGCTTGAATGCAGAGTTCCAAAGAAAGCAAGGAGAGATAAGAAAGCCTTCCTCAGCGATCAATGCAAAGAAATAGAGGAAAACAATAGAATGGGAAAGACTAGAGATCTCTTCAAGAAAATCAGAGATACCAAGGGAACATTTCATGCAAAGATGGGCTCGATAAAGGACAGAAATGGCATGGACCGAACAGAAGCAGAAAATAAGAAGAAGAAGTGGCAAAAACAGAAAGAAGAACTGTACAAAAAATATCTTCACAACCCAGATAATCACGATGATGTGATCATTCACCTAGAGCCAGACATCCTGGAATGCGAAGTCAAGTGGGCGATGGGAAGCATCACTACGAACAAAGCTAGTGGAGGTGATGGAATTCTAGTTGAGCTATTTCAAATCCTAAAAGATGATGCTGTGAAAATGTTGCACTCAATATGCCAGCACATTTGGAAAACTCAGCAGTGGCCACAGGACTGGAAAAGGTCAGCTTTCATTCCAATCTCAAAGAAAGGCAATGCCAAAGAATGCCCAAACTACCACACAACTGCACTCATCTCATGTACTAGCAAAATAATGCTCAAAATTCTCCAAGCCAGGCTTCAACAGTATGTGAACCATGAACTTCCAGGTGTTCAAGCTGGATTTAGAAAAGGCAGAGGAACCAGAGAACAAATTGCCAACATCCATTGGATCCCTGAAAAAGCAAGAGAGTTCCAGAAAAACATCTACTTTTGCTTTATTGAACATGCCACTAAGCCTTGACTGCGTGGATCACAACAAACTGTGGGAGATTCTTCAAGAGACTGTAATATCAGACCATCTGACCTGCCTCCTGAGAAATCTGTATGCAGGTCAAGAAGCAACAGTTAGAACTGGACATGGAACAACAGACTGGTTCCAAATTGGAAAAGGAGTACGTCAAGGCTGTATTTTGTCACCCTGCTTATTTAACTTACATGTAGAGTACATCATGCAAAATGCCAGGCTGGATGAAGCACAAGCTGGAATCAAGACCTCCAGGAGAAATATCAATAACCTCAATATGCATATGACACCACCCTTAGGGCAGAAAGTGAAGAACTAAGGAGCCTCTTGATGAAAGTGAAAGAGGAGAGTGAAAAAGTTGGCTTAAAACTCAACATTCAGAAAACTAAGATCATGGCATCTGGTCCCATCACTTCATGGCAAACAGATGAGGAAACAATGTAAACGGTGACAGACTTTATCTTTTTGGGCTCCAAAATCACTGCAGATGGTGACTACAGCCATGAAATTAAAAGATGCTTGCTCCTTGGAAGAAAAGCTATGACCAACCTAGACAGCATGTTAGAAAGCAGAGACGTTACTTTGCCAACAAAGGTCCGTCTAGTCAAAGCTATGGTTTTTGCAGTAGTCATGCATGGATCGGAGAAGGCAATGGCACCCTACTCCAGTACTCTTGCCTGGAAAATCCCATGGACAGAGGAGCCTGGTAGGCTGCAGACCATGGGGTCGCACAGAGTCGGACACAACTGAAGCGACAGCAGTAGCAGCATGTATGGATGTGAGAGTTGGACTATAAAGAAAGCTGAGCGCCAAAGAATTGATGCTTTTGAACTATGGTTTTGGAGAAGACTCTTCAGAGTCCCTTGGACTGCAAGGAAATCCAACCAGTCCATCCTAAAGGAGATCAATCTTGAGTATTCATTGGAAGGCCTGATGCTGAATCTGAAACTCCAATACTTTGGCCACCTGATGCAAAGAACTGACTCATTGGAAAAGACCCTGATGCTGGGAAAAATTGAAGGCAGGAGGAGAAGGGTACAACAGAGGATGACATGGTTGGATGGCATTACCAACTCAATGGACATGAGTTTGAGCAGGCTCCAGGAGTTGGTGATGGACAGGGAGGCCTGGCGTGCTGCAGTCCATGGGGTCGCAAAGAGTCAGACACAACTAAGCGACTGAACTGAACTGATCTATACAGCAGACCAGGAGTCTTCCACCTCAGGCCTAAACCTCATAATCCTGCTCATTCCAGCAATTATCCTGACAATCATACATCATGAATGTTTCCTATTTAATTATGCCATCTTCACAAAAAAGGAAGGAAAAACAAATTTAAAATCTCTTCAAAATCACTACCCTAAGCATCCTGTTCCATTTCTTTCTTCCTTATAGCAAATTCCCTGAAAAATACCTATACTCTCTAACTCCAGTTTTTTCTAGTTCATTCTAGTCAAGCTTTAGTTTCCAACACTTTTACTAATCTATTTCCATGTTGATAAACTCAGTCATTATCTTGTCATCCTCATCGCACAAAATCTTTCTTTAGCATTTGACACAGTAAATGACTCTCGGTGAAACACTTTTGTCTCTCCACTTCTAGGTGTTACATTTCCCTGTGCTTTACTGATTAGTTCTTGGTCTTCCTAGCTTTTAGATGTTGACATGCTCTCAGGCTTAATTCTTGCAGTCTTCTATCTACATCCATTCCCCAGTTAATCTCACCCACTCTCATGGCTTTTAATACTAATGTAATCATGTCAGTAGCTGTCAGATTTGTATTTTCAGCCTGTGCTCTCTCAACTCCAACTCTGAATATTTTAAGGAGCTACCTGAACAGCTCCTAGGTATCTCATACTTAATAGAGCCAAAACTGGAGCTCTTGATATTCCTTCTGTATACTTTCCCGTTGCAGCCACTGGGAACTGCATTTTCCTAATTGCTCAGGACAAAGTCCTTGATTCCTGTCCCTCTGACAACTCCACATCAGTTATACCATCCAATCATTAACACCTCAGTCCAAGCCACCACCTCCTCTTGCCTGCATTACTTTAACAGCTTTCTACTTATTTCTCTTGATTCTGTGCCTACCCTCTGCAATATACTCTCAACACAGCAACTAGAAGACCTACTGAAAACTTAAGTCATACCTTGTCATTCTCTACTGAAAACTCTGACGGCTCACCAGAGGAAAAGCTAAAGTCTTCATATGTTCAGCAACTCCCTATATTATTTGTAACGTGCAGCATCTTATGTCTTATTACTTCCTTCATTTTCATGCTGTCCTATCACTACTCCTCATCAGCACTCTCCTGACCAGACTCAGCTCTCCTTACATATCTAGCTCCCTCACTTCCTTCAGGTCTTTATTCAAAGGAAAGTGGTCAATTACTCTAAATTTTTAATCCAAACACCATCAGTTTATTTGCCCTTCCTTAAGATTTTCCCCCTCTGTTTTACACTTATCACCATCTAAAATACTGTACATTTTACCTATTGTATATTTTCCACACTAGAATGCAAGCATCACGAGGGAAGGAATTGGTCTGTTTCATAAACACATCTCAAATGCCTAGAACAGTGTTAGGGTATGCAGTAGGCACTGTAGATATCTGTTAAATGAATGATTTCTTCAATAAATTATGCTCTTGTCTCCCCACTGGATTTTATTAAGTAGCTATTCATTTTTTAATGAAAAGCTTGTAAAGCCACAGAAAAACTGGCATACAAGTCCTTTTTAGATAACAATACATTAAAGTTTCTCTTGGCAAGCAGCACAATGTATACACTTAAGAACATGTATGAATCTAACACTAACCCAAATCAGAGTTCTAACCCTTGACAATCTTCTATCAACATGTCCTTGCGTGCTTAGTCACTCAGTCATGTCCTACTCTTTGAGACCCCATGGACTGTAGCCCTCCAGGCTCCTCTGTTCATGGGTTTCTCCAGGCAAGAACACTGGAGAGGGTTGCCATTTCCTTCTCCAGGCAATCGTTCCAACCCAGGGATCGAACTCAGGTTTCCTGCATTGCATGTGGATTCTTTACCATCTAAGCCACCAGGGAAGCCCTCTATCAATATAACTACCAGCATATTATATGAGCTTCCTGAATCTTCATTTCTTCACAAAAAGATGAACAACCGTTTCAGAAGGTTACCAAAGATTAAATATAAATTATCGTTTATATATTGTGTTGAATAAATGTGCAAATACTAGTACTTTATATTGATTGTTTAATATAACTCCTGAATGACTTAAATAACACTTGTCATGTTTGTATTATTTATGTCAGGCAGTGAAAACAGATGTTTTATATATGTATAAAAATATATTTTATATATATGCTCTAGTTTTCAGCATATCTGGACTATCTCATAATTTTTGAAGTAAAAAATATCCAAATCTGACTAATAACCAGTCAGAATTTCTAACTCCTCTTCACAGGACTTAAATCTCTATGCCCCAAAGCACAAATTTAAACATAAATTCATGTCTGTCTTAAATAGAGCAGGGGATAAAGGCTCTTCTTTTTTAAAGGTCTGTGGTTTACCCCTAAATAAGCTAGAATTTTAGTATTTCCTACCTCCTCCCCCTCAGGTGGAACATCAAGAGATTGGAAGAAGATACTGACAAAGGTGTTTCTATTTACCAAAAATTTCACACGGTAAAATGTAACATTCACCGTATGAAATTGTTATTAACAAAATCTTCCTGTAACACTTTCAGAGAAAGAATGGAAAATACTTGAAAGTCACTTTCTTGATCAAGAAGCTGACAGATAGAATTCTTAGCATAAGTTATTGACCTGAAGGTCAAACATTAAACACATGTCACAACATCAAAGAATGATCTTTTACTTCTACATCAAAATATCATCACAATTTCTTTATCCATCCATCTGCTGACAGACATCAAAGTTGCTTCCATGTCCTGGCTATTGTAAATAGTGCTGGATGAACACTGGGGTACACGTGTGCTTATGAATTATGGTTTTCTCAGTATATGCCTAGATATGGGTAATACTGTGGTTTCATTCCTAGTTTTTTAAGGACCCTCTACGCTGTCCATAGTGGCTATATCAATTTACATTCCCATCAATGGTGCAAGAGGGTTTCCTTCACTCCACATCCACTTCAGCATTTACTGTTTGCAAATTTTTTGATGATGGCACTTCTGACCAGTGTGGGATGATAACTCATTGTAGTTTTTATTTGCATTTCTCTAATAATGAGCCATGCTGAGCATCTTTTCATGTGTTGTTGGGCCATTTATATGTTTTCTTTGAAGAAATGTCTGTTTAGGTCTGCAGCCTATTTTTTGACTGGATTTTTTTGCTTTTCAAATATTGGGCTGCAACGAGTTGCTTGTGTATTTTGCAGATTAACATTTACAATAGCCAGGATATGGAAGCAACCAATGGGTCCACTGGCAGATGAATGAATAAAAAGAATTGTGGTACATATATACAATGGAATATTACTCGGCCATAAAAAGGAACAAATTTGAGTCAGTTGAACCGATGTGGATGAACCTAGAGCCTTTTATACAGAGTGAAGTCAGAAAGAAAAAAACAAATACCGTATATTAACACATATATATGGCGTCTAGAAAGATGGTACTGATGAACCTATTTGCAGGGCAACAATGGTGACACAGACAGAGAACAGACTTGTGGACAGTGGGGGAAGGAGAGAGTTCAAAGTTCAAAGAGTGGCACGAAACACATATATTACATTGTGTAAAACAGAGAGCTAGTGGGAAGCTGCTGTATTAACACAAGGGAGCTCAACCAAGGGCTCTGTAACAACTTAGAGGGATAGATGAGTGGGGGGAGGGTCACCAGGGAGGAAACATATGGTTACTTATGGCTGATTCATGTTGCTGTACAGCAGAAATCAATACAACCTTGTAAAACAATTATCCTCCAATTTAAAATAAACAAAAAAAAATACAATATCTACAAACTGCAATAAAATGGGGGGAAAAATCACATAATTATGATCATACTATTTGTGAAAAGAACAATATAAAATTATCTCCCGAAGGCTTTTAGAACCAAAGCAAGAAAGTACTAGTTTAACACAATTAATTCCCTTGTAAAAGGGACCTTGTGGGAGGGGAAGGGAATGTGAATAAGGAATGGCTCCAAGAATACATGGCTAATTAACTGTAAATAACGTGGTCTTCTGATTATGACTGAGAGTAATTGCCAGATCCAACTTAAAAATCAGATGTGCAAACAAAGTTTAAAAAGTACAGTTACACAAAAATTGTTTTGGCTTTGCCCTTTAAGGAGCAGGAGGAATGAGGAAAGGAAAGAAAATGGTACAAGAGTAAAAAAGAACTAAGTGGAAACAAGACTTTATAAAAGGACCTATCTTTGAAATCAGCATACTTTATTTACCCAATGCATTCCACTAACTTTTAAAACGTTTTTTCCCCAGATTCTTGTCTATAAACAACTTTATAAGCCATCTGTTTTTGCCTAAAACATGTTTGAAAGTATTTTGTGAGGTATGTCAACTCTTACTTTACCCAAAAATAAAAATTTGAAAAAAACTGCAAATATAGGCTAAAGTCTGCTAGATCTTTTTGAAAAGGTCTTTTGATATTCCTACATATGTGACTTAATCTTAGAAAAAAAACTTCAAGAGCAAGGATTGTTCATAGAACTGAGGGTTTGTTTTTTTTTTTCCAACAACAAAGCATGATGAAATGAACAGGATGGTTTCCCCATCCTCAGATTCTTGATTTGCAGTTCCGAATAACCCATGGTCTCGCCCCAGTCATCAGGATGGCGTACTTTTTACTTTCAGTAGGTTGAAGTGGAGGGTATGATTTAATATTACTCTTACTCATGGAACCTAAAAGAAAAGCAAATAGTAGAGCAGCAGTTGGATGACAGACCTTTTTTTTTTTTTTTTTTTTTTAAAGAAAAAGGGGGAAAAATCCACAGGGGTCTTTTCTTTCTCTCTCTGTCTCTCTGAAAAATTTAGAAGTATCTATTTCCAACAGGTAGTAAGTAGGTGATAGAAATGGAAATGAAAGAGAGACAGAGTTGATGAGGGAACAAATTGTGTTCCAGGAGGCTTTTGAGAAGGATTATGGTAAGAAAGAGTAGCAATTTAGCAGAACTCATTCCCTAGTAAAAAGGGCCTGCCTGTAGGATGTGAGTAATGAAGTCTTATTTTATAGCAAGGCTGAATTAATACATGGCTAGTGAAACTGTAAATAAGATGGTCATCAAAAGTCTTGTTAGGTCCAAGTTAAAAATAAGACACATTCAAACATACAGTTGTGTTTTGTTTTGTTTTTTAAAGTGGAGTCATTTAATAAATTTGTTTTTTCTTTTTCTTTTGCAGGAGTTAGGGAGAAAATAAAAGGTAAGAAATTGGATCAGCCAGTCACCGAGTTCCTTCACTAACTCACATTTCTATCCATTATCCCCATCTTGAAATATCAGCATAAGAGCCAATCTAATTTTCCTTAACACACAGCTTACACAATGCTAAAGGATCCACAACAGTTTCTAGCCTACAGGGATACAAACAGTTTATAAGATGCACATGTGAACTTACATGCCCTTCAGATTGAAAACCTACCTGTTTCTCTCAACAGTAATTAAAATATAACCTTTGCTTAGAGATTGGAAGATTGAATTAGTCAAACCTTTTTGCTTCTCTAAAGCAGCCAAAATTATTTCTAATGCAATAATCTCCTCTATTTGGTCTCCCTTATACTATACTGCTTTTAGTCTCAGCATGTTATAGATTATCTTCTCTGTAACTTTTTAAAACATGCTTAAATGGAATGATAATTATTCTTCCCCCAAAGAAGTATTTTCTCCTGATGACCTGCCAATAAATCCAGAAAAAGGAAAAGCTGCTTTCTTCCATATTAGAATGAAAACCAATTCAGTCACATTATTTTTTGAAATGTCTGTTTTTAACTATAACCTAGTGGGATGGTAAATTTATCAATAAATAAATACAAACACCATCATTAAATCTACAATATATCAACATATGTCACATTACCTAACATATATTGCCAAATAACTGACTTCAATCAAGTTATGTTCAGTACTTTTAAAAGTTCTAAGATACTTACTTTAATTTCAACTTGTTCTTCCATTTCTTTAGTTTTTATTGTAGTATATTCCTTTTCAAGCCTAAGAAAGAGGGGAAAAAGAAAGTTAAAGGTATGCTTTCATTCCAATTTAGTTACAGAAATTATAAAATTTAAAGCCATATATTAACACAAAATATAATTTTGCTATGTTCCCCTTAACTTATGATTTGCAATATTTGAAATCAGAAAAATCATCTCAATAGTTGTATGCGTTTTCACACAAAAAAAATTATTTCAAAAACAAACAAATAAAAAAGAGGCTTCCTTGGTGGTCCAGTGGCTACGATTCTAGGCTCCCATTGCAGGGGGCCGGGGTGCAATCCCTGGTCAGGGAACTAGATCCCGTGTCCCACAACTAAGTTCAATTGCTGCAACTAAAAAAATCCCACATGCCACAACTAAAGATCCTGCATGCCTCAACAAAGATCAACAATCTCACGTGTTACAACTAAGACCTGGTACAGCCAAATAAATAATAGGATAAATATTTTAAAATAATGATAAAAATAAGAACCACAGAAAAGTAAACTTTAAAAAGCAAAATGCTATAAATATAAAGCACAAAACATAGAACTGAGCTTATAGATTCTATTTAGCCCTTTACTTACAGAAGAACCACCTATCCTTCCCCCTCAAATTGGAATACATTGATAAAATTCAACTGGATCTTAACTAAGCTTGACTAAGAAATCTGTAAGGGGAGAAAAGGAACAACTGCTCCTACCAAAAAAAATTCCAGTTAATAAACGTGGAAAGAATGAGGCAAATATAAAAATCACCATTAGAGCTCCACAATAAATAACTGCCATCGGCAAGGAAAATGGATGCTAAAATCAGTGGGTAGAAGTTTAAACGCAATCTCAGAGTATCTCTCCCAAAATGTTTAGTAATTACAAAGGAAAAAAATAGAAAATTTATAGTATAGGATCTTAGCAGACAACATCTGAGCCAAATGATCAAGGTTAACATCACTAGTAATGCATACGAACATCACACACTCCGTGTTAAGATGTACTGAGAAAGGCACCTCACCTCTGTGGTATACTACCCAGTAACGCATATCCTCAATCTAATCAAGAGAAATCATTAAACCCCAACTGAAGGACATTCTAAATAAATTACATTTGGCCAGCTCAATCAGAAGTGTCAAGGTCAGAAAACATAAGAAAAGATTAAGGAACTGTCACAGACTGTAAGACAGTAAGAAATGAGAAACAAATGTAAGGTACTATATTTGAAACTTTACTATTAAAGCATAAAATTATCTTAAAAAATTACTGGCCATCCAAAAATTAGTACTACCAAGTTTCTTTTTTTAAATATTGTTCTCAGTCAAAAATGTTAATAACAAGTTTAACCCTCCAAATAATAACCAAGTTCCACATAACTTATAGCTCCTTTGAAAAATCAAGTTCTCCCTCAAGAGACAAGAACCTATTATTTACTATGTTTAATCTCACTCACTTTTACTTTCTTTTACTTTCAGTCTCACTTAGCTCACAGAACACTTTTGTATTGTGGTAAAATACATATAACAAATTTTACCATCTTCACTATTTTTAAATGTTCGATTCAGTGTCTGTCCCAGCGGCGCTAGTGGTAATCTGCCTGCTAATGCAGGAGATATAAGAGATGGGGCGGTCGATCCCTAGGCCAGGAAGATCCCCTGGAATAGGAAACAGCAACCCATTCCAGTATTCTTGCCTGGAGAAACCCATGTACAGAGGAGCCTGGCCAGCTACAGTCCATGCGATGTCAAAGTCAAGCACTACTGAGTGCATGCATTCGCACATACACACACACAGAGAAGGCTGTGAAGCTGTCACCACCACCACGTCCATAGCTTTTTTCATCTTAAAAAATGAAACTCTATACCTGTGAAAGAATAACATTCCACTGCCCCCTCTCACCAGGTCTTGACAACAACCGTTTTATGCTCTATGTATGTGAGTCTGACAATACTAAATATCTCACAGAAATGGAATTATACAGTATTTGTCCTGTCGTGACTCGTTTATTTCACTCAGTATCATGTCTCCATAGTTTACCCATATTATGCTGTATACTGAGCATCATTTTATGTGCCTACTGACCACTTATATCTCTTTGGAGAAATGTCCATTCAAATCCACTGTCCATTTTTAAATTCAGCTGTTTGGCTTTGGCTGTTGAGTTTTAAGAGTTCTCTATATAGATATTAATATATCTATATATTAATATATAGATAAGAGTAAATAGATAATATATAGGTAAGAGTTCTCTATATAGATATTAACCTTTTATCAGATATGTGATTTGTAATTGTTTTCTCTCATTCTGTGGATTGTCTTTTCTGTAAAGTGTCTTTCTTAGAATACACAAAAATTTTTGAACATATTTTATTTTTAAATTTTAAGAGTCTCTAATGGATAGACCTAACAGAAGCAAAAGATATTAAGAAGAGGTGGCAAGAATGCACAGAAGAACTATACAAAAAAGGATCTTCATGACCAAGATAATCACGATGGTGTGATCACTCACCTAGAGCCAGACATCCTGGAATGTGAAGTCAAGTGGGCCTTAAAAAGCATCACTATGAACAAAGCTAGTGGAGGTGATGGAATTCCAGTTAAGCTATTTCAAATCCTGAAAGATGACTCTGTGACAGTGCTGCACTCAATATGCCAGTACATTTGGAAAACTCAGCAGTGGCCACAGGACTGGAAAAGGTCAGTTTTCATTCCAATTCCAAAGAAAGGCAATGCCAAAGAATGCTCAAACTACCACACAATTGCACTCATCTCACATGCTAGTAAAGTAATGCTCAAAATTCTCCAAGCCAGGCTTCAGCAATACGTGGACCGTGAACTTCCAGATGTTCAAGCTCGTTTTAGAAAAGGCAGAGGAACCAGAGATCAAATTGCCAACATCCGCTGGATCATGGAAAAAGCAAGAGAGTTCCAGAAAAACATCTATTTCTGCTTTATTGACTATGCCAAAGCCTTTGACTGTGTGGATCACAATAAACTGAGGAAAATTCTGAAAGAGATGGGAATACCAGACCACCTGACCTGCCTCTTGAGAAACCTATATGCAGGTCAGGAAGCAACAGTTAGAACTGGACATGGAACAACAGACTGGTTCCAAATAGGAAAAGGACTACGTCAAGGCTGTATACTGTCACCCTGCTTATTTAACTTATATGCAGAATAGATCATGAGAAACACTGGGCTGGAAGAAGCACAAGCTGGAATCAAGATTGCCGGGAGATATCAATAACCTCAGATATGAGGATGACACCACCCTTACGGCAGAAAGTGAAGAGGAGCTAAAAAGCCTCTTGATGAAAGTGAAAGTGGAGAGTGAAAAAGTTGGCTTAAAGCTCAACATTCAGAAAACGAAGATCATGGCATCCGGTCCTATCACTTCATGGGAAATAGATGGGGAAACAGTGGAAACGGTGTCAGACTTTATTTTGGGGGGCTCCAAAATCACTGCAGATGGTGACTGCAGCCATGAAATTAAAACATGCTTACTCCTTGGAATAAAAGTTATGACCAACCTAGACAGAATATTCAAAAGCAGAGACATTACTTTGCCAACAAAGGTCCGTCTAGTCAAGGCTATGGTTTTTCCTGTGGTCATGTATGGATGTGAGAGTTGGACTGTGAAGAAAGCTGAGGGCCAAAGAATTGATACTTTTGAACTGTGGTGTTGGAGAAGACTCTTGAGAGTCCCTTGGACTGCAAGGAGATCCAACCAGTCCATTCTGAAGGAGATCAGTCCTGGGATTTCTTTGGAGGGAATGATGCTGAAGCTGAAACTCCAGTACTTTGGCCACCTCATGCGAAGAGTTGACTCATTGGAAAGACTCTGATGCTGGGAGGGATTGGGGGCAGGAGGAGAAGGGGACGACAGAGGATGAGATGGCTGGATGGCATCACTGACTCGATGGACGCGAGTCTGAGTGAACTCCGGGAGTTGGTGATGGGACAGGGAGGCCTGGTGTGCTGCGACTCATGGGGTCGCAGAGAGTCGGACACGACTGAGCTACTGAACTGAACTGAACTGAACACTTAACTCCATCATCACCATTTTAACTTTCAATTCTAGCTGTAAGCAAGATAAGGCAGTACTGCCAAGCATCTATTAGCTGGATAAGGTAAGAAGCTGCTCCATCTGATTTTTCTTGCTTTGTTCTCTCAGGGCACACTCCTTCTGAAGCAAAATTTTCTGAAATTGCCCCTCTGACTTGGAATCCCGGATATTTTTATATCCCAGAGTAACGTACCACAGTAAGAACTGGAGCATGACAGGTTTGCCTTACGTTCATAAAGTAGTAGAAGGCAGACTGTAAAAGGGAAGGTAGAAAGGAACACAAAGAGACTGCCATGAAGAAGAGACCTGACTCCACATTGGATCTACTCCTTTAGCTCTAACCTTTGTGCTTTGTTACCTGTGCTTAATCATTCTGGCTCTGAACTGTTGTACAAAGATGTTGCCTAGATACATGAACCTGAAATACAAATGAGAGCCCATTCTCAAGGCTCCGCCTCCCAGGCTTGATCATTAAAAGGACAGCACTTTTCTATTCATATGGAGATAAAAAGATGCAAAATGAAGAAAATTTGTCTTGTTGGGCGTTTATAGGAACATTGTGACCAGATCTGTGGACTGCTGCAAAAAAAAGAATTCCAGCACCAAGACATCTGCAACAACCAGCTACCCTCACTCCCCTGTTAGCATTAAACAGGCCTAAATCCTAACTCAGGTAAGACTGTTCATTGGGACACCAGTCCTCCATCTTCTTAGTCTGCTGGCTTTCCAAATAAAGGCACTATTCCTTGACTCTTGATTAACTGGCCTGTCATGTGGTGACTACTCTATGCTTGAACTCAGTAAAAATACCTCTAACTCAGGAATATTATCATGCAGATAAAAGCTAGGAAAGAATATAAATGGAAATATCTATTATTTATGTAAATTTATATAAATATAAATGATATAAATATAAATGTTGACCATGCTCTGAACATTTTCCTGGGCCCCAGTGGACTAGACTGTGTATACAGTTCAAAGACACATAGACTATGCATCTCTTACATGACAAATTAATAACCTGTTATATTGACAAAGACCCTGATGCTGGAAAAGACTGAAGGCAGGAGGAGATGGGGACGACAGAGGATGAGAGTCATGAGTTTGGACATGAGTTTGAGCAAGCTCCGGGAGTTGGTGATGGACAGGGAAGCCTGGCATACTGTAGTCCATAGGGTCGCAAAGACTCAGACAGGACTGAGAGACTAAACTGAACTGAAACTATAACTGTAATAAGCTATTTACTTCCCTGCTCTCCCATCATCCTATGTACAGGAAGTTTGAACCTTTTTTAGAACCAGGTCCAAGTCTAAGTTCATTATATTCTGAGAGTGGTACTTATTAGAAACAGACGAAACTCATCCTTTAATACTGATAAAACATTACTCTCCAGAATATGCATAATAAGCAGTAAGAAGTAGATATTGCAATGGAAAAGGAAGGCAAGTACCAATAAAAGGAAAAAAAAAAGGAAAAAAACAGAAGCATATTTGTTATGGTGATTTGTGATCAGGGATCTTTGGTTACTACTGTAAAAGATTACAACTTACTAAAGGATCAAATGATTAGCATTTTTTAGCAATAAAGTACTTTTAAATTAAGGTTAAGAGGCAGAAACTGAGACGGTTCCTAAGGTTTTATAGAACAGAACAGCTTTTCAGTCTAAAGTCTCAAAATGATACTGTGATGTAATTGGTTATTAGTAATTTCACAGGTAATTTATTAACAATACTGGCTGAACATGATAGATTATCTGTTTTCACAAATTAGAGTTAACTAATTTTAATAACAAAATATTTACTCATATTCTAATATATTTTTGGCATAGGAATCTCTATGGGAGTACATTGTACATGTTAATGTGATTTTATTATGCAGCAGCAAAGATATTAAGAACTGTGAGGCCAGTACTGCTATCATTTTAAAGCATCTCGTACCACGTTAACAAGTGTCAGGAATGCTAACTACGACCTCAGGTTACGGTTTATTTAACTGTTGAAAGCTAGAAGAATAAGAGCTATTGTTCTTAACACTTTTATTATTATTTCAGAAATCAAACTTTACGTGACAAGACTGCTTATCTCAAACTTTAATGAAATACATACAAAACAAAGTTTCACTAGAAAGTAATTCCAGTTGAGCTATTTAAAATCCTGAAAGATGATGCTGTCAAAGTGCTGCATTCAATATGCCAGCACATTTGGAAAACTCAGCAGTGGCCACAGGACTGGAAAAGGTCAATTTTCATTCCAATCCCTAAGAAAGGCAATGCCAAAGAATGCTCAAACTACCGCACAACTGCACTCATCTCACACACTAGTAAAGTAATGCTTAAAATTCTCCAAGCCAGACTTCAGCAATACGTGGACCGTGAACTTCCAGATGTTCAAGCTTGTTTTAGAAAAGGCAGAGGAACCAGAGATCAAATTGCCAACACCCACTGGATCATCGAAAAAGCCAAGAGAGTTCCAGAAAAACATCATTTCTCCTTTATTGACTATGCCAAAGCTTTGACTGTATGGATCACAATAAACTGTGGAAAATTCTAAAAGAGATGGGAATACCAGACCACCTGACCTGCCTCTTGAGAAACCTATATGCAGGTCAGGAAGCAAGTTAGAACTGGACATGGAACAACAGACTGGTTCCAAATAGGAAAAGGACTACGTCAAGGCTGTATATTGTCACCCTACTTATTTAACTTCTGTGCAGAGTACATCATGAGAAACGCTCGGCTGGAAGAAGCACTAGTTGGAATCAAGGTTGCCGGGAGAAATATCAATAACCTCAGATATGCAGATGACACCACCCTTATGGCAGAAAGTGAAGAAGAACTAAAGAGCCTCTTGATGAAAGTGAAAGTGGAGAGTGAAAAAGTTGGCTTAAAGCTCAACATTCAGAAAACTAAGATCGTGGCATCCGGTCCCGTCACTTCATGGCAAATAAATGGGGAAACAGTGGCTGACTTTATTTTTCTGGGCTCCAAAATCACTGCAGATGGTGATTGCTGCCATGAAATTAAAAGATGCTTACTCCTTGGAAGGAAAGTTACGACCAACCTAGACAGCATATTAAAAAGCAGAGACATTACTTTGCCAACAAAGGTCCGTCTAGTCCAGGCTTTGGTTTTTCCAGTGGTCATGTATGGATGTGAGAGTTGGACTATAAAGAAAGCTTAGCACCGAAGAATTGATGCTTTTCAACTGTGGTTTTGGAGAAGACTCTTTAGAGTCCCCTGGACTGCAAGGAGATCCAACCAGTCCATTCTAAAGGAGACCAGCCCTGGGTGTTCACTGGTAGGACTGATGTTGAAGCTGAAACTTCAAAACTTTGGCCACCTGATGCAAAGAACTGACTCATTGGAAAAGACCCTGATGCTGAGGAAGATTGAGGGCAGGAGGAGAAGGGGACGACAGAGGATGAGATGGTTGGATGGCATCACCGACTCGATGGCCATGGGTTTGGGTGGACAGGGATGGACAGGGAGGCCTGGCATGCTGCGGTTCATGGGGTCACAAAGAGTTGGACACGACTGAGAGACTGAACTGAACTGAATACACAATAAACAAAATTTTAACTTAATGCACACCTCATGACTATCTTGCTCGTTACGCTAATCTTGAACTTAAGTGACAGACTGGGGTCAACTGAGAGGAAAAGAATGTTAGGGACCACACCATAAAAGTGGTTCCTAAAACAAGAGCAAACTCTCTTATGTACACTTACCAGGTTCCTAATTCTAGTCACTGTGGAATGGGAAAGGAGTTTTAAAAGTCCCATCAAAAAAACAGTAATACACAATAGTCCTCTGCACCATCAGAGCACTATGAAATTCCAATATTAAATTTATGTCATATTAAAAACTAATACCACCAAAGAAAACATTACAGTTCTATAAAATGAGGGGGAAAATTGTACTCACCACTAGTATGTTTTGCTGCTTCTATTTCATCTCCTAAAATGCACTGACAAACCAATATTAACTAAAAAAACAAAATATAAAATACTTAACTTACTTTTTCATTTTTTTAGAGTTATACTTGACTTGGTAAGCTGCCTGGATTAATTTGTCTGGACCACCATCAAACTGATGTGGAATGACCTTCTGAAAGTGCTAAGATACAACAGAAGAAAAACATAAGAATTACTTAGTGCCATTTATTATTCACCAATACATAGTAAAATCTAAAGACATTTAAGAAATCATGACCTGGCTTACCTGTAACATCCCTTCCATGTCGAGTTGCATCAGTTCTGCCTGATTCATCTGAAGAAGCGCTAATCCTACCCGAAACACTATTTCTAAACCCTGAAGAATCAAATTATAAAGTCAAATTTAACTTACTCTTCCACAACAACTAATCACTCAAAAGAATATTAAGGTAAACACTTAGGTACCTAAACTAGAGGAGAGCACACATTTTCTGTAAAGAGTTGGAAAACAAATGTTTTAGGCTTTAGGCCCTACGTATAAGTGTCACAAATAATCAACCCTGGAATTGCAGCTGAAAAGCAGACACAGACATCATATCAACAAACAGTGATGGCTATGTTCCAAGAAACTTTATTTACAGAAAGGACAGATTTGGCAGGCAAACCAGGATAGATCAGTACACGATTCAGTTTCCTGGCTCCAGACTAACCGAATTAAGCTATGTTATATAAACTGATCTTCCCAAGATGTAATTAATAACAATTAATAACATTCTTAGGTGCTCTCTATCACTGATCACCTATCCTTACCTTCCTACTTTCTCAGTCAAAATACAGAAGACAAAGGGTCACCACTACATGTCAGTGACAGTTAAAAAGACTACCTGCAAGGTGTTCATGGGATAGAAGAAAATTATACTCATTACTTCTTCTTTGGGTAACAGATGCATTGCAACAATATTAACTGTAAAGGAAATTTTAACCCTCACTAATTCTCACTAAATCAAAAAGGAGGTAATTCAGGTCTGATTAAGAGTACAGGCTCCTGATTTTGACTGCCTATGTTTGAATCTTGGTTACTATACCACTTATGTGTTATGTGTCCATAGACAAGCTACTTAATGTTTCTCTAAGTATCAGTTTCTTCACCTGTCATCCATCAAATGAGGAGATGAACAGTACTCATAGGGATGTTATAGGATTAAATGAGATTATCCATGCAAGCAGCTTAGCATGGAACACATGAGTCTCCTTTACTGTTCTCCTCATTGCCTAGCTCTCATTAACCCAGTGATTCCTTTGCTCAGTCTGGTAAGCTGCCCACTAACTTACCTCAGACATAAAGATATCAAATATCCTTGTTGCGATTGGTAGTGGAAAAGTTGTAAGGAAGATAGTCAGAAACCATGATGATGCATACATTGAGGTATGAAAACTCTGAGACTGAAAATGCACAAAGAGCTCTGGAAGGTGCTCCTAAACAGAAGAAAGGAATTAATTAACTAAAACACTATAAAACTGAGTATTTTAAGCCAAACTACTGTACACATACTAAATTAGCCCTTACCAAACATAAACATAAAAATTCAGGAATCACATGGAAGAAATAAGAGGCAGAAATGGACACTTTAGATAGTGGTTACTATTTGGAAAAGGAAGAAGGGAAAAAGGATGTGGAGTTGGAACTTAAAAAGTTGGAACTTTCTAATGATTTCTTAATAAGAAAAATTACAATAAATAAGTAAAATTTTTACAATTTTCTTTACTTTTATATAAACTATAATATTTAAAAAAAAATTTTTTTTAAAGGAAAGATGCTATGTTGAAATACTTTCAGGTGCTATATAACCCTGACTGCCTATCCTAAGCTCCCTTCTCATCCGAGATATTTCAGCAACTCTAGTAATTCAAAACATAAATGACACATTAACTGAAAATAAACCAAGGGAGTTTAAGGTTGATAAAAATAAGCTTACTATTTAAAAGACCAATAAGAATCATCAAGACCTACTTTGTCTTTCTCTTTAAAATGCAAAAACATTTGGTATATCCCTTTCTTCTCATCACACATAGAAAAGGTAAAGGATTTTAAAATTCCTGTGGGTAAGGCTGCCAGGGAAATGGAGACTTTTCTCAGGAAAATGGCTCTTATGCCAGCTGAATTCTTAACTTATATTCTTAAATTTTGCTTACCTAATGGAAATGTAAGTAAATGGAGAATATTTATACCATTACACCACAGGGAAAAATACCAAATCTACTTATATAAATACAAAAATTAAATCCAGAAAGGTGAAATACTTTAAAGGTATTTTTTACTTGGTTTTGATTCTCTCTTTCTTCTTCTCTTTACCCTCAGACAGTCAATAAGAATATGAATCTTAAATTAACAGTATAAAAGGATAGAAACAGTAATTTTTTTAAGATTACAGGTTAGCAGAAAAAGTGAGATGAAAGGCAGTAAAGAAAGGTAGGGGAAAGGCAGGGGAGAGGATTGAAAAGATGAGATCCCATCTCAAAGGAAATGAATTGTATCAGCGTCCAAATATCATGGGCTTCTGTAGGAGAGCATAATCTACATAAAATAATGTGATCAACACGGCATAATAAAGAAACTCATGCACCTAGGTTATGATATATTTGGCACAAATGTTTAAGATTTGAACATAAAAATTGTAGTAAAGTTCCAGATGATCTACCTGGCACAGCACCTAACTGGGAAGTAAAGTCTAAACTGTGGGTTAACGGACCAACAAATAATCATGTAATCCAAACAGTGATTTTTTTTTTCAGTTGCTTTAATGCTTTTGACATTAAATTTGCTTAGTTGTCACTCAAACCAAGATGACAAAAAATATAAAGGCAGTATGTTTTTGGTTAACACCACACTTTTACCTGTATCATGCATTCAAACTGGTACATACAAAGGCCTAATTCTGCCATACTTGGTTTAAAAAGTTCACGAAGTCTATAATCTTGCATTAATTTAACAAATACACAGAAAGCTTCTTCTTCTGGCATCTGCATTAGGAGGAAAAAAAGCAATATCTATTAATGTTCTGTGATAAACAAATAAGCTAAATACATTTAAACTAAGTACTTATCCAGCTATAACCACTGTTTTGAGTGCCAAGTGATATAATATTAAGAGCAATGGACTAGGAATCAGAAGATTCTAACTTCCCATTCTATCACCATCAATGAGAAATTAGGCAAATCTTACAACTGAGACCAGCTGCCTCACTTGCCTAACTCATGAATTCAATCAACAAATATTCTTTTAAAGCCAGATACTTCTCTCTCTCTCATACACCAGTGAACAAAATAGTCTACTTTCAGGGAGTTTGAACCTTCCAGTAGGGGGAGATAAGACAATACATGGTGGTTTAGTCCCTAATAGTGCCCGACTCTTGTGACCCACCCTGTAGCCTGACAGGCTCCTCTGTGTATGGGATTCTCCAGGCAATATATGGAATAAATCAATTAATATATGTCAGATGGTGCAAAGCGCTATGGAAATAAGACAAAGTAAAGCAACAGGGAATCCTGGGGAGATACGTTCTATTTATTTATAGGTAGGTCAGAGAATGTCTCTTGGTAAGGTGACACTGGAGCAGAATACTGAAAGTAAGGGAACAACTGAGGGAAGAACAGTACTGAGAGAATAACACAAATGTCTTGAAATGGAATCACGCGTGGCATGCTCAAGGAACAATAAACGGGGGACTACTAAATTAGGAGTGATGTTACAAATGAAGGTATGGTTATAGAGGAGAAATACAACAAACTAAACCTTAGGATTTTAGAAACCACTGTAAGGACTTGAACTTTTATCTTAAGTGAGATGGGAGGCTTTTCAAGCGTTCTGAGTAGAAATGTAATTAGGGTTTTAAAGGTCAATTTCACATTTTGCGTGTAACTCACTAGATAATTACATCAACTAAGATACTGAATATAAAAGCTCTGTAGAGTTACACAGATATTAAATTTAGATACATAACATACAAATTACTGTGTGATCTTTATTTTTGTGTCATGCAGAGATATGAGTTCTCCAAACCCATGCCCTGGGAGCATACAGTCCTAACCACTGGACTGCCAGGGAATCTTGTGTATTAAGATAAAATTTTCTAATGTTCATTCACTCACACTATACCAGTGTGTTTCAAAAGAGGAAACCTCAAAAGGTCTCTAAGCACTTTTCTTATTGAAGACTACATTTATTAACAATACATTTTCCCTGGCCTCAACACAGGGAATGAACAGGAGCCAAGAACTATTCTTAGCAAAACTCATCCTTCCTTCCTTCCTCCCAACACATACCTTCATTAATCCTATCAAGCTTTATAGCCTCACTGATTTTTATGTCAGTCACTACAAGAAACCCAGTATCCTAGAACGCTCATCCCATGTGCTTCCACTGCTTCCATAATCTACCCCATTTCTAATATGCCCTAAACCTTTTACACAGCACTTTCTGGAACTAATAGCCTGCCATCAATAAAATATCCTATCTATACCCTCAATCTCTTCATCAAATGTTCTTTCACTGTCTTTCTCTAAGTGAAACCTGACTCCCCCTAAGGATACTTCAAAACCGAAATCTGGCTGTCTCCTGAGGAAGCTGTTTTCTCTCCCTCAGCACTGGAAGAGGGCAGGGGTAGAGACGCACATGTCCCTCCTTGGACCTCAATGCCTCATTGCCACTAACTGCCCCTTCTCTCTGATACACATTTTCTCTATGACACCGAGTTAATAAGAATCATGTCTTTTGCAAAGGTCTAGTGGGGACACTATTCGCCCAATTTTAAAGCAGTACTAAGATTACACAAAACATATACCCAGTACTCTTAACTATTTTAACACCATGTCTGACTCCTGGAATGCAAAGTCAAGTGGGCCTTAGGAAGCATCATTATGAACTAGTGGAGGTGATGGAATTTCAGTTGAGCTATTTCAAATCCTAAAAGAGGATGCTGTGAAAGTGCTACACTCAATATGCCAGCAAATTTGGAAAACTCAGCAGTGGCCACAGGACTGAAAAAGGTCAGTTTTCATTTCAATCCCAAAGAAAGGCAATGCCAAAGAATGTTCAAACTACCGCACAATTATACTCATCTCACATGCTAGTAACGTAATGCTGAAAATTCTCCACTTCAACAGCATGAGAACCGAGAACTTCCAGATGTTCAAGCTGGATTTAGAAAAGGCAGGGGAACCAGAGATCAAATTGCCAACATCCGTTGGATTATAGAAAAAGCAAGAGAATTTCAGAAAAACATCAACTTCTGCTTCATTGACTATGCTAAAGCCTTTGACCGTGTGGATCACAACAAACTGTGGAAAATTCTTCAAGGGATGGGAATACCAGACCACCTTATCTGCCTCCTGAGAAACCTGTATGCAGTTAAGAAGCAACAGTTAGAACCGGACATGGCACAATGGACTGGTTCAAAATTGTGAAAGGATATATACTGTCACCCTGCTTATTTAACTTATATGCAGAGTACATCACGCGAAATGCCAGGGTGGATGAAGCACAAGCTGAAATCAAGATTACCAGGAAAAATATCAACAACCTCAGATATGCAGATGCCACCACCCTTATGCAGAAAGTGAAGAGGAACTAAAGAGACTCTTGATGAAGGTGAAAGAGGAGAGTGAAAAAGCTGACTTAAAACTCAACATTCCAAAAATGAAGATAGCGGCATCTGGTCCCATCACATCATGGCAAATAGATGGGGAAACAGTGGCAGACTTTATTTTCTTGGGCTCCAAAATCACTGCAGATGGTGACTGCAGCCATGAAATTAAAGATGCTTGCTCCTTGGAAGAAAAGTTATAACAAACTTAGACAGCATATTAAAAAGCAGCGACCTTACTTTGGCAACGAAGGTCCATCTAGTCGAAGCTATGGTTTTTCCAGTAGTTATGTATGGATGTGAAAGTCGGACTACAAAGAAAGCTGAGTGCCAAGGAATTGATGCTTTTGAACTATGGTGCTGGAGAAGACTCTTGAGAGTCCCTTGGACAGCCAGTCCATCCTAAAGGAAATCAGTCCTGAATATTCATTGGAAGGACTGATGCTGAAGCTGAAACTCCAAAACTTTGGCCACCTGATGTGAAGAACTGACTCATTAGAAAAGACCCTGATGCTGGGAAAGATTGAAGGCAGGAGAAGGGGACAACAGAGCATGAGATGGTTGGATGGCATCACCGACTCAATGGACATGAGTTTGAGCAAGCTCCGGAAGTTGGTGAAGGACAGGGAAGCCTGGCATGCTGCACACCATGTAGTCACAAAGAGTGTGACACTACTGAGCGACTGAACAACAGTAACAGTGGAGAAACAGTTTCTGATTCCTACACTGCTCTTATCTACCAAGATATGTGACCTTGGGCAAGTCACTGAACTTCTACTGCATGTCTACCATGTGTCAAACACCATGCTAGCCTATTACATATATTATATAACCCTCATAATGAATCTAAAAGTAGAAGTAGTACCTAATTAAGGCTAAGAAAAAGATGTTAAAATAATCTAGCCCAAGGTTACAGAACTCAGTGTAAAACTGAGTTGCAAAAACAAGCCTAAATGACCCAAAGTTTTCTCCAAGATTTCTTTTCAAGTTATATTTCAGTCTGAGACTTAATACAAGAGTAAGATAGACTTTTAAAAAATTTTCAATACTGCTAAATAGATAACATCACATGCTATTTCCTGTCAAAGCTATGACTTACTGCCCTGTCCCTGACTTCCAAAAACACCCCACCCAATACAAGCCACTGCCAATGGAAACATGTTTATCCCTAAGGCAGCAGAAGTGACTGAGTACCACTATTTTTAAGCCTATAATAAGACAGGTGTAACAAGCCCTCAGTTCTGTGACAAATAAAAGTACTGTATAAACTTCCAAAGACACTGTATATCATAACTATGACTTGTGTGTGAATGTAGCCTTGCCACACAATATGGGGGATCTTAGTTCAATAAGGGGTCAAACCCACCAGAGAAGTCCCATAAAGTAAGATTTCTATAGAAACAATTTAATCAGTCCTCCTTAGCTGGGAAAAGATTATTCCTCATTAAATACAGACATATAAGATTCCAAATGTAGATAAGATGAAATTTGATTTAGTGGCAGGATATTTACCATGTGTTATTTTCAACATGTTTAATATTTTAAAATGCAAACTAAATGTTCCTATTTAGATTATGCTTAGGAGAAAAACACCCAAAATCCACTTACTAAAAACAAGGATGATTTTTAAATTCTCCAACTTTAATACTTATATAACTTACCTGCATAAGCAGCAATCCAACTATAAAAGCACTTCCTTGACAGTAACCAACCTCACGATCCACTAAAGAATAAGCCTAAAAAGCAAAAAAATGTTGTTCAAAATACTTTATCATGATATAGCATACCTTCCTTCTCTACAAGCCTAAAAATGGTGAGAATGTGGGTTAAAGACCATTTATTTTTTAGAGAAGCTCTTGCTTGCTTTGCTGTAGATGCTATCCTACCTTATATGATTTACTACATAAAATTTTCTTTTGATGATTTACAAATTAGGAATTGTCCGCTCTTAAGAAATTTGTACTCAGGGAAGTGGCAAAGCTTAAAAATCATTAAAAATAATGTAGCTGATAGAGTAAAATTTGAGTAGGATGATGGTAAAGCACTGACAAAATTGATATGGTTTAACAAGAAATCATAATTTCACAGGGGTAGCTAAAAGGGAAAGGAATTATGCAAAGAGAAAAGACAATATTGAAGAAAAAATTACAGTGCCACAGACTTTCAAGGGTGAGGAGCTCTTAGTGACGCTGGCCACGGCAAACAGAAAATTTGCTCCCAGATTGTGAAACTCATAGAAGGTGAATTACTCATTTTCATGAAGGGTCTTCTCTATGGAATGTATAGGTTATTTGACTTCAACTAATACCAAGCAATGTAAGGAATTCTCCAAGAGTTCTCCAAATCAGACAGCAACTTAAACATCAGAATTAAAGTCAAAATTATGCTAAAATCAAATTGATTGCCGAAGCAACTGATTACTAGGATGAGTTCATACTTCATTATGAGAAATGTTTAATTTCAACATAAGAATTTATTTCACCCCCCCAAAAAAATGAATAAATAGAACTTACCTTCATTACATTAAACAAAACTTCCTGTCCAAGGCTATCTTTTTCCTTAAAAAAATTGTGTTCAGGATAAGTTCTAGCAATGTCCCTTCGGATCAACTTTTCACAAGGTGAGGTCATTTTCAGGAGTTCTGAATACTGATCCTTAATTGGCATACTTTGTGCACTGCACAAAAGTTGCCAAACTATTGCTCTAAAATGATGGGGTATCCCTTTACGAACAAGTTCCTAAAAAATAAAAATAAAAATGTTTAAATGACTTATTTAGGCTTCCTACCTTGAAAACCACAGGGATTGGAAGCTGGAGTGGAGTAGATGACGTTTTCAAAAAAAATTTTTTTCTTTTTACTTTCTCAAATTTTAATTCACAAAGCTACTTTTATAATAAGACTAGGGAACTTTTTAACCAAAGCTAAGATTTGGCTAAGATACTGATGTATTATGTTCTGATCAGATGAACAACAATGCTGTGGATAAATTCCTGTCATTTCACTCAGAGTATGGCCTCTCAAGGTATTAAGAAACTGATAATCTGCAGAGCTGTGAATAACAGATAGCATGGTAACCATGATCTTTCAAAGGGCTGTTTTATGCTTTAAAAAAAAAAAAGTAAAATAATGATAACTAAAGGATTTTGGATGTCACCACTTCATTTCTGAATCTATATTTCTACAGCTAGGAGACTTTAATAATAGCTGATAGCTGCAAATCAAAACTTCTATTGGCACAATTGAAGAAAACATATAAAGCAAACCTCTTCATCATAGCACCTGGGAGTACTAGAATCCAATTTTTCTTTTTAATCCTCTATCAATCTCTGCCTGATGGGATAAGAGGAAGAACTTCAGCAAAGAATATGAATACCTTTACTTGTTTCTCCTTCTTCTTGCGCACATCTTCCCATTCATTAACAACTCTTCCCCAAAGAATCCAAGAGTCTTCTTCAAGGTGACTGAGGTTGCTAGAGGCTGATGAACTTGATACCAGGGAGGAGCCACTGTTCCTTCTTGATCCATTTACAGATCTTAAAGACTTACTATCTGTCTCTAACAATCTAAAATATAATTAAAAATTGTTCAAGATCTCACAGTGACACTAGATGACAATATTAGAGGAAACACTGACTAAAACCACCCACCCAGGCCAGGCACCACAGTAACTATTTGCATGAGTATTTTACCACAGGAGGTCTCAGTAAGGAACATGGAACTAATAAGCTACCACCAAATGGAAGAGTTCAGGAAAGGCCAAAAGGAGACACCACCTGTCCTATCACCTCCCAGGATCCTGAAATCCATCTTGCCTGAGCAATAGGTATGCCACCAGGAAGGACTCTTTAGAGAGTGATTGGCCAGAAACAATCCAGAAACTAATCTCATCAATGCAAAACCTGAGACAGCAAGCCACATAGCGGAGCAGTCCTCCTGGGTTCCCTTACCCTCCTGTTCTCTGACCAGGTGCCCCTTCCCAATAAAGTATCTTGCTTTGTCACCATATGTACCTCCCTGGACAATCCATTTCCGAGTGTTAGACAAGAGCGAGCCCACTCTCAGGCCCTGGAAAAGGTTCCCCTTCCTGCAATAACATGATGATACTTAAGGGCTTCACTATAGCAATTTAGCCCTATTTTTAAAATATATGTAATTTTAAAAACATTTGGTTGACATCTACAAAATTGATTGCTATATATTTTTTTCCACTAAGAATAGCAATTTAAAAATTTGATAAAGTAAATTATGTTCAATATTTTAGTGCTATTAGTCTCATCATAATTTCCCTTTATCTTCACTAAAAATTCAAATTAGAAGAAACCTTCTGGGGAGAAATTCATTGGGAAGGCTTCAGGGAAAAAGAAACTATACTTGGAAGAGGTATTAACTAATTTTATGGAAGAACTAATCCTAACATGTTTAAAATGTGTCTAGGACTAAAAAAGTAAGGCAGACACACAAATTACTCAAATCTTTTGTCTCTTTCAATTTTGCTTCACCCAGGTATAACTGATCTGCCCAAAGAGTGTTTTGTCTGGCTCATGCAATGTTTGTGTAAAAAAAAAAAAAAAGAACAATTATTAAAACTAAAATTAGAAGGTTTCATTTGTTTATATACACATACATTTGTGTGTGTGTGTGTGTGTGTGTGTGTGTGTGTGTGTGTGTGTGTTAGTTGCTCAGTCATGTCCAACTCTTTGCAACCTGATGGACTGCAACTCACCAGGCTTCTCTAGGCATGGGATTTTCCAGGCAAAAATATCAGAGTGGGTTGCCATTTCCTTCTCCAACATATATTTGTATTTACAATCCTGGATCTCTTCAAAAACAAAAAGGGCAAAACTAGCCTATATTCCAGAAAAACAGGGTATAGCAGGGTAGAAGCTTCTCCCTTTAAATGAGAAAGGACTTTAATCCACTAACTCTCCATAAACCCTACTATCTCCCAGAAACTCAGGCCAGCTAACAACTGTCATTTATCACTGGACTTGCACTTTTAAATTGAGACCTCTTCACTGTTAAGGCCCTGTTTAAGGCCTCTTCCTTATCTGTAGAAAGACAGGTGAAGATAATTTCAGAGATCCATTCCATAACTCAATACAACATCAAATCCATTACTTCTTTCACATGTAAACAGGCTATCAAAAAAAAAGGCTGGAAAATGTGGCTCTATCATTCTTAAGATGTAAATTACATGCCATGGGGTCCTAAAACATCTATTTAACATGGATACTATTTACTTCCAGTAACTCCTTCAGAAAATCATCTGCTTAGACAAAAAATGCTCCCAATATTAACTTATGATGTATAAAAACTAATAAAGAAACATGAGTCAAATTATATTTAGAAGATTATAAAAAATCCCTTGCAAGCCACATTTATATCTTACTCATCTGTATAGCCCTTTATATTGTCTTTGTATTTAGCTCAAAACAAAATACACTAAAAACTGACAGAATGGAAATAAAACTCAAATCCCCATATTAAAGGAAAAAAAAACTTCAAATACGAGATGATCAAACTCAATAACACAATAATATAAACTAAAAAACTTTCCTTATTCATGGCAAAATTTAATGCATTTTTTTCATGGCAACAGTAAATGAAATAAAATGTCCCAAATATTGCCAGAAATAGAAAAATTTATGAAACAGCTAAATTCAGGGTCAATTATTTGCTATAAATAGTCTTTATCAGAAAAAAACTAATTAATGATAAAGTTTTGCTTTAAATACTATTTTTCCATAGATATTATTTTAGTAAGTCCACAATATAACTTATAAAAAAATAAGTGTATGTATAAAGTAATTTTATGTATGATTCTAAACCTCAAGATTTATAAATGGAATACAAAAACAAACTTTACAGAAATAACCTGAATCCAAGTTTATTTCACTTAATTATTCATTGAATGCTTGCTAACTTCCCTTATGGCTCAGCTGGTAAAGAATCCTCCTGCAATGGGGGTGACCTGGGTTCGATTCCTGGGTTGGGAAGATCCCCTGGAGAAGGAAAGGCTACCCACTCCAGTATTCTGACCTGGAGAATTCCATGGACTGTATAGTCCATGGGGTCACAACGAGTCTGACACAACTGAGTGACTTTCACTTTTTTAGGATTCCCTGAGGGTTCGGACAGTAAAGTGTCTGCCTATAATGCAGGAGACCCGGCTTTGATCCCTGGTTCGGGAAGATCCCATGGAGAAGGAAATGGCAACCCACTCCAGCACTCTTGCCTAGAAAATTCCATGGATGGAGAAGCCTGGTGGGCTACATTCCATGGGGTCACAAAGAGTCGGACATGACTGAGTGACTTCACTATATGACAAATAATTAAATTGCACCACTACCATTAATAAAGACATGCAGTTAAAAAGGAAATACTGGTGTTTCCTAAGCTAAACAGAAATCTGAGATATAATGAAAGCATAAATGAAAAAGTACCTAAAACGAAGGGTGTTTTGTTTGTTTTCTAACAGTCAGAAAGGTCTCAGAGATCTCCATGTTATAACTTTTAGGATAAGCAGGAAAACCAAATGAATTCATGGTAGATTAGAGAAGAGAGTTAAGCAGTTCATCTTCAGAGGACAATGCAATAAGTACTACAAATATACAAAACTTTGAAAACCATTACAAATGAAATATTCCAAGTACAGACTTTATATTATTTAAAGATACTGTCCCTGCCTTAATTCACATAATACCAAAAAAAAAAAAAAAGACTCAAAATGGACAACAGAGTTGAATATAAAAACTATAAAACGTCTTAAAAAAAACAGGAAAAAGTCTTCACAACCTTGGAAAAGGCAAAATTTGTTAATGGGACACAAACAAACATTAACCATAAAAGAAAAAATTGACTAAAAAATACTAAATTGCATTTCAAATTTTAAAAGCTCTACTTTTAAGAAAATGAAAAGGTAAGCCACAAACTGAAGAAAAAAAAAAAAAAACAGAATATCCTCAACATATGCATCTAACAGAAGACTGGTATCCAGAATACAGGTAGAACACTTACAATTGATAATTCAGAAGGCAAACAACACATTTTTTAAAATGAGTAAGAGATTTAAACTGACACCTTCCAAAACAAAATAGTCAAGTAGCTGATAAACAACTGAAAAACATTCAACATCCTTAGTCACCAAAGAAACCCAAGTTAAAACCACACCATGTACACAATCAGCATGGTTACAACTTTAAAGACTGGCCATACTAAGTGCTGCCAAAGATGAGACCAGTTGTGACTTTAATACATCCATGTCAGTAGTATGTAAGAGTTCAACCACTATGAAGACTATTTGGCAATTCTTCATAAAGTTGAATACATTTTTATATGACAGCAAGAAAAATGAAAACCTACATCCACAAAAAGACTTACAATTTAAAGTTCAGAAAAGCGTTATTCATAATAGTCAAAGTCCAAAAACAACCCCGATATCCAGAAAGATAAATGATCAAATTGTGATACATTCATTCACTGCAACATCACTCAGATACAAACTGCTGCTGATACATAACATTAATCTTATAAACATTAGGTGAGAGAAGTGAAGTATAGTGTTACTTGCTCAGTCCTTTCCAACTCTTTGCAACCCCATGGACTGTATGGAGCCCACCAGGTGAAAGAACCCTGATGCAAAAGAGTACATACTGCTTGATTCCACTTACAAGAAGTTCCAGAACACATACACTACAGAAGAAAAGCCTTTCTAAATATGACACCAAAGGCACAAGTAAAATAAAGAATATATTTAAACTGGACTCATCAAAATTTTAGATGTTCTGTACCTCAGTGGATGACATTAAGAAAGTGAAAAGAAAACCCACAGAATGGGAAAAAATATGCACAACCCATAAGACTTCTATCTAGAATACATAAATAACCCTTACAACTCAATACTAAAAAGCCAATTAAAAAACGGGCACAGAATAAGAATAGATAATTATCCACAAATATATATAATTGGCCAATAAACTCACACAAAGATGATCTACATCACTAGTGATTAGGAAATGCCAGTCAAAACATAACAACACACTCCTTCACAGTATGGCATTAAAATACGGCTATAATGAAAAAGACAAATAACAACAAGTATTGGTGAAGATATGGAGACACAGGAACCCTCAGACACACTGATGGGAATATAAAATGGTAAAATCACTTTGGAAAAAAAGTCTGGCAATTTTTTAAATGGTTAAACATAGAATTATCACACAAACCAGCCATTCCACTCCCAGGTATACATTCAAGAGAAATGAAAATCTATGTCCACACAAAACCTACATAAGAAGTGTTCATGGCAATATTATTCATAATAACCAGAGTGGAAACAATCCAAATATCCATCAAGCACTGGATGGATAAAAACACTGGTATATCCATAAGGTGTAGTATCATTCAGTCTTGAAAAAAAAATGAAGCAGAGATACAGGTTACAACATGGATGCTGGAACATGGAACCTTGAAAACATGCTAAGTGAAAGAAGCCAGTCACAAAAGGAAACATGATATGACTCAATTTATATTCAATACCTAGAGTTCAGAAAGTAGATTAGTTGTTGCTGAAGACTGGAGTGGGAGTAAGGGGAACAAGGAGGGATGGACAGTTGCTGCTAATGGATATAGTTTCTTTAGGGGGTGATGAAAATGTTCTAAAAATGATTGTGGTGATGACTGCAAAACTCTGTAAATACATAAAAAAAAACACGGAATTACACACTTCATATGGGTGAGCTGCATAGTATATGAATTATAGCCTCACCAAAAAGAATAGCAAAATATATCCATGGCAATAAAAATCAGAAGAAAATTTTCTGGTGGAGCAGTTGATAAAAAGGGCACAAATGAATTTTCTAAAATGAAAAAACTGTCTACATATTAATGGGCGTGGGGGTTATACACAGGTGTATATATCTATTAGGTGTTTATATCTGTTAAAGCTCAAACTGTACACTTAAGAACTATGCATTTCTCTCTTGCAAATTATACATCAACCAACCTAGAGCCAGACATTCTGGATATGCGAAGTCAAGTGGGCCTTAGGAAGTATCACTACAAACAAAGCTAGTGGACATGATGGAATTCCAGTTGAGCTATTTCAAATCCTAAGAGATGATGCTGTCAAAGTGCTGCACTTTGGAAATTTGGAAAACTAAGCAATGGCGACAGGACTGGAAAAGGTCAGTTTTCATTCTAATCCCAAAGAAAGGCAATGCCAAAGAATGCTCAAACTACCACACAATTGTACTCATCTCACATGCTAGCAAAGTAATGCTCAAAATTCTCCAAGGTGGGCTTCAACAATATGTTAACCATGAACTTCCAGATGTTCAAGCTGGATTTAGAAAAGGCAGAGGAATCAGAGATCAAATTGCCAACATCTGTTGGATCATCAAAAAAGCAAGGGAGTTCCAGAAAAATATCTACTGCTTTACTGACTATGCCAAAGCCTTTGACTGTGTGACCACAACAAACTGTGGAAAATTCTTCAAGAGATGGGAATACCAGACCACCTGACCTGCCTCTTGAGAAATCTGTATGGAGATTAAGAAACAACAGTTAGAACTGGACATGGAACAACAGACTGGTTCCAAATAGGAAAAGGAGTACATCAAGGCTGTATGTTGTCACCCTGCTTATTTAACTTATATGCAGAATACATCATGAGAAATGCTGGGCTGGATGAAGCACAAGCTGAAATCAAGATTGCCGGGGGAAATATCAATAACCTCAGATATGCAAATGACACCACCCTTATGGAAGAAAGTGAAGAACTAAAGAGCCTCTTGATGAAAGTGAAAGAGGAGAGTGGAAAAGTTGGTTAACAATTCAACATTCAGAAAACTAAGATCATGGCATGCAGTCCCATCACTTCATGGCAAATAGATGGGGAAACAGTGGAAACAGTGGCAGACTTTATTTTCTTGGGCTCCAAAATCACTGCAGATCGTGACTGCAGCCATGAAATTAAAAGATGCTTGCTCCTTGGAAGAAAATCTATGACCAATCTAGACAGCATATTAAAAGGAAGAGACATTACTTTGCCAACAAAGGTCCATCTAGTCGAAGCTACGGTTTTTCCAGTAGTGATGTATGGATGTGAGAGTTGGACTATAAAGAAAGCTGAGCGCCAAAGAATTGATGCTTTTGAACTGCGGTGTTGGAGAAGACTCTTGAGTGTCCCTTGGACAGCAAGGAGATCCAACCAGTCCATCCTAAAAGAAAGCAGTCCTGAATATTCATTGAAAGGACAGATGCTGATGCTGAAACTCCAATACTTTGGCCACCTGATGTGAAGAACTGACTCATTAGAAAAGACCCTGATGCTGGGAAAGGTTGAAGGTAGGAGGAGAAGGGGATGACAGAGGATGAGACAGTTGGATGGCATCACCAATTTGATGGACATGAGTTTGAGTAAACTCTGGAAATTGGTGATGGACAGGGAGGCCTGGCGTGCTGCAGTCCATGGGGTCCCACACAACTGAGTGACTGAACTGAACTGAATGGTGGCTCAGAAGGTAAAGAATCCACCTGCAGTGCAGGAGACCTGGGTTAGATCCCTGAGTTGGGAAGATCCCCTGGAGAAGGGAATGGCTACTCACTCCAGTATTCTTTTCCAGAAAATTTCATGGACAGAGGAGCCTGGCAGGCTACAGTCCTTGGGGATGCAAAGAAATCAGACCGCACTGAGCGACTAAACACTTTCACTTTTCACTTTCATAAAAATTTATTAAAAATACTATCTCTGGTTAATGACATTAGGGATAGTAAGAATTAGAGGAGAAACTACTGCTTTATATTACTGAAAGCCCTTCAAAACTTTTTTTAAAACCATGATTATAATATGATCACAAAAACAGTGATAATTTTTGATATATTAAGTGTATCTATTTTATAAACAAAGGAAGGTATAAACACTACTTTCTCTTTTTTCAAATTTGTTGGTCATTCTATCAAAATTTAGAATTTTCCATTAAAAACTTTAGAATTTTTTTTCAGTGCTATGGATATAATGAAGTCCTTCTGTCTGAGAGAATGAGAACATTTTCCAGAAGTAATACTTGAGCTGATACTATCAAGTCTCTCTCTACTAGCTACTTAATCATGGTATGTAGGAAAAGACTTTACATACTCATTAAGAATACGCAGACTTTACAGAATGTGTAGTTAGAATCATACATTTCTATTTATTTTTGCTAAAAGCAGTGACTTTTTTTTTAATCACCTCAAGAAGACTCCTAGACAGGTTGCAACCTAGTTTCAATTAAAATACTCTTGACATGGTAGTAAACACATACTGCCTGAAAATGTGAGCAGTTTTCAAAGACTATGTAGCTGGGCACCTGAGAAAGTGGCAATACAGCATTACTCAGAGGTCTGTGGGCTAGTGAGAAGTCTATTCAAAAGTTACTCATTTACCTTCCTTTCCCCAGGGCAGATGGGTTCACTGCCTTGCAAGGATTTACCGCAAGAAAAAAAAAAAAAAAGGAAGCTACCTTCCCATCCCATCATAATTTTCTTATGACTAAAACAAGAAGAACTGCATTAAAGGAAAAGTATTCTGGCCTGATAGGAACATTGTAGGTGATAATCAAAGGCATTCTCCATAGGTAGGTGTGGCCTGCGGCTATACAATAACTGAGAGACCTAAGTTTATTCATCCTCCTAGAATGCCACAAGACTAAGGCATCAGAGCTTGGATCTCTACTGACTGGGGAATAAATATATAATCTGCAGTCTTCCAACAACTCCAACTTTCTGTACCTCCAGCTCTAAGGGTAGCATTCAAAGCAGCTACCGTTCCACATTATCTGAGGTGGGGTTGCTAAAGCCCATTGTCAGCTGGACTTCCAATAGTATTAGGGATGGAAAATGTCTAAGATTCTTTGACTGCAGAAGCTTAGGATACTGGCAGAGAGAAAGCATTTCCAATTCCAGTTCTCTAAAGTGAGAACAATACTTTGTTGGTATACGCCAACAAAGAGAGTAACTGGGTCTTTAGGTCTTATTTTAGACATTATCTTCACCATATTCTTGCTACTGAGAACTGAACCTTCATCTCACCAAGGGGCCACCTATCTGAGGAAAATGGTACATTGTGCACTTCATGACGGGCATATGAGAAAAAAAAGTAATTTATGTACAATGCATATATTTGATAAACATGAAAGAAAATAATTCTCTACAATACTACAAAAAATACAAAGGAAGAGGAAAAAAAGGGTTTTCTTTTGGGTTTTTGGAGTTTGAAATACTTGGGAGACATATCCATGTAGATAAACAATACAGCAGCTGAAAAGTCTACAAATGGAAATTTGGCAATTATTTGACAAACTTTTTTAATATCCTGCTGTACTCAGTATAATGCTTTCCCATGGATACCAGAAATAAGACAGAAGGATACAAAAATAACAGGTCAACATGCCAGCTGCGAATGTGTAAACTGTTAAGATAATTTATGAAGAGCTAAGGAAGGAGCTAAGAAAGCTAAGGAAAAATACTGCTATGTGAGAAAAACACTTGAAAAGCTAAATATACTGGCACTTCATTGCAGAGGGAGCAACTTTTCAAACATAGAGTTCAAATACTCTTGTAACCTTACACCAAACAAACAGGATATTAAAGTACAGGGAGAAAGACAGCAGCCTGCTGTCTAAAACCAGGCTGTTGCAAATCAATAGCAACAGAATACATATCTGACTCACAGAGGAGTCACACCCATTCCCATCTACATCATCAAGCATATACATGTCTCAGAAGAAAGAAGGGAGAATTAAGAAAAAAGACAAGGAATTAGCACGGGAAGCAACAACTCAGAGATAACTCAGAAGGGAGGAGCCTAAATGACAAGAATCTCTCCAGTTCTGAAAGCACAGGGGGTTTTTCTTTGGCTTTTGTTTCTTTAAGATAAGGTCTCAGAGAAGGTGAATGCATGAGTCTTGCAGGCCACTCTCAAATATTCTGATCAGAAACTGACGGGTTAGTGACTGATTTATACAGATATTCCACACTGAAGCTAAGTCGCAACAGAAAGAGTAGTACAATAAATTCTTTTAATTAATCCCATCATCAAATTCCTCAGGAAACCAGACAACTGATTAAAAATTTAAAACAATTCTTCTATGAAAAGAAAAAGAATAAGAGGTTAGAGTGACACTCTAAAGAACTCTATGATTAAAAATATATGTTTTTAACACAAAGACTTGAAAATACTTCTTTTGTTCAGAAGCTTTTTACCACTTCCTTAAATGCACATGGCTGTGTTACAGAGAGTACCCTTAGATAACTGAGGTAATACTGTGGTGGTAAAATTATAAATGTAAAAGTTAGATCACCGAGATCAGCACTGTTCAACAGAAATACAATGCCAGCCCCTTGCATAAGTTCAAATGTTCTAATAGCCAAGTTTAAAGTATAAAACATAGTTGCAATTTAATTCTAATAATTTACTTTATCAAACACAGTCAAAACATTAGATATTTTTACTACACAATCAAAAAATTTTTAATTGATGACCTCCTTTTTTTTTTTTCAAATCAGCTCTTCAAAATCTGGAGTATGTTTTACTTTTACAGCTCATCACAATTCAGACCAGTCACATTTCAGGTGCTCAACTGTCACATACGGCTAATGGCTTCCATATTTGACAGTGTAGACTTAGATGTTACATAAAATATATTTACTTTAATTTAGAAGAACTCTTTCCATTTTCTTGTCCTCATATTTCACCCCCCCCCCAAATCTGCTAAAAAGTAAAATCTGATTCTAAGTAACAGGATGTAAAAGGAAGCAAACATGGTTGCAATGCCAAACTTTTAAACCAGACAAATAATGGCCCGTTCAAAATTTAAATTAGCATTATTCCCCTCCTGAATTAAAATGCACTGCTATTATACTTGAACCTTACCTTCTTGAATCCATCTCTGCCAAAAAGTCTTTGTAATTTTAAAATGAAAAACACATTTAACATAGAAAAAAAAATAGCTATCCCATTTCAACCTCAAGGCTATCAATAATTAACTTTCATCAAACAGATCTTTGATATTGTATTGAACCATTTCTTCACATCTTACTGGGATTGCCACATGCACTGATTTTAAAAAGTGACTACTGTAGTAAAACCATGGGAGGGGAAAATAGCTTCGTTATAGGACTTGATATTTTTATGTTTCTTCAATTTTAACTTTCTAAAATACTCTTTTTTATACTTTCTAAATCAAAAGTAGTTAAACAACCTAAGAGTTTCATCTACATGTTGGGAAGAGAAGAAAAAATCCTAAATAAAACCATCTTCCCTGTTACAAGTTCTAGCTACATCTCCTAATTTTTACTTTAAATACATAACTTACATATCTATGTTACAAACCACAGAAGTGGTCATAGAGAATTTAAGCTATTATTCTTGCAATTTCTCCTTAGACATAATACATTGGTGGAAAGAAGAGCGGAAGGGAGGAAGAAGAGTTAGATTTTAATGTTTGTCATTTTATTTTTTATTAAAGCCAGAAAGATGTGTTTTTCCACCAGAATTGTTTTCCTAAGGCAAAACAAAAGAGAGAGTGCTGCATTCACCCAGTCTCTACTCGAAAATCCTTCTCGTGGATTCTGAGTTTTACCAATTTTTTTTTAAAGAGATTCAAAATGTGAACTCAAAAAAGTAAAAGATTTGAGCAATTTTACACAAGAACAAATGGTGAAAATCTTGTGCTCCCTTTATTTCTTCAAAGTCTTATTTGTCAAAAATCTCTTTCCTAGACATCTTTAAACAACTCACAATTATCATTTGTTAACACATATGCCAAGTGCATCTAGAACTCTGGAATAAATTATTAATTACTTGGGGAAAAGTTCATCTATACACACACATCACTTGCAATAATTTTTAAATTTTATTTATTTATAACTGTGTTAGGTCTTCGTTGCTGCACCTGGGCTTTCCCTGGTTGCTGGGAGCGGGTGTTGCTCTCTAGTTGCAGTGCATGGGTTTCTCACTGTAATGGATTTAACTTATATGCAGAATATATCATGAGAAATGCTGGACAGGATGAAGCACAAGCTGGAATCAAGACTGCCAGGAGAAATATCAATAACCTCAGATGTGCAGATGACACTACCCTTATGGCAGAAAGTGAAGAGGAACTAAAGAGCCTCTTGATGAAAGTGAAAGAGGAGTGAAAAAGTTGGCATAAAGCTCAACATTCAGAAAACTAAGATCATGGCATCTGGTCCCATCACATCATGGCAAATAGACGGGGAAGCAATGGAAACAGTGTCAGACCTTATTTTGGGGGGCTCCCAAATCACTGCAGATGGTGACTGCAGCCATGAAATTAAAAGTTGCTTGCTCCTCGGAAGAAAATCAATGACCAACCTAGACCAACCTATTAAAAAGCAAAGGCATTATTTTGTTGACAAAGGTCAGTCTAGTCAAAGGTATGGTTTTTCCAGTAGTGATGTATGGATGTGAGAGTTGGACTATAAGGAAAGCTGAGTGCCGAAGAATTGATGTTTTTGAACTGTGGTGTTGGAGAAGACTCTTGAGAGTCCCTTGGACAGCAAGGAGATCCAACCAGTCCATCCTAAAGGAGATCAGTCCTGAATATTCATTGGAAGGACTGATGCTGAAGCTGAAACTCCAATACTTTGGCCAACTGATGCAAAGAACTGATTTACTGGAAAAGATCCTGATGCTGGGAAAGATTGAAGGCAGGAAGAGAAGGGTACAACAGAGGATGAGATGGTTGGATGGCATCGCTGACTTGATGGACATGAGTCTGAGTAAACTCCGGGAGTTGGTGATGGACAGGGAGGCCTGGCGTGCTGCAGTCCATGGGGTCACAGAGTGGGATATGACTGAGTAACTGAGCTGAACTGAACTGTTGAGGAGAACAGGCTCTACAGTGCTCAGGCTTCAGTAGTTGTGGCACATGGGCTTAGTTGCCCCATGTGGAATCTGCCAGACCAGGGATCAACAATTTTTAATATAGTATTTTCTATACTGGTGGTGGTGCAGTTGCTCAGCTGTGTCTGACTCTTGCAATCCTGTGGACTGTATGTAGTCTGCCATGCTCCTCTGTCCATAGGATTTTCCAAGCAAGAATATTGGAGTGGTTTGCCATTTCCTCCAGAGGATCTTCCCGATCCAAGATCAAACCCTCATCTGGAGCACTGCAGAAGAATTCTTTACCCCTGAGCCACCAGAAAAGCCCTGCTCATTTATGACCCTCTTCCAAATTCATCTTATCCAAGAAACTCTGCCAAACCACATATTAAAACTCTCTCTTTCTGAAACCTCAACCAAAACTCTCTGCTTTAAATCTTTCAAATATAATAAGCAAAGGGGCACAAAGTTAAAATCAACACACACATAAAACCGACATGAAGTTATTATCATGTGGCACACCAAGCTTTCCATCTTACCAAATGCTGACAGCCAAAGAAATCCCTTTTAAAAGCACTTTCTAGGAAATGATCATCAGAAGAGGGCAATTTCTATTGCCAGGTTTGTATGAGCTAACATTAGGTCTTCTTTTTGTGGTTCACATGGACCAGGTTCAAAATCTCTAGCTCATAAATTCTCTTTCCAGGAAATTGCTCTCATGCCTCTATTTTCTATCTCCATACCAACAGAAAGAGACCAAACCTAAGGACAAGTCATTTTAAAGCAAAAATATCAATAACTATCTCAGCAATTACATATAGTATTAACTTCTAAATCTAACTATCTAATAATATGTCTATTTTTCTACTCTTATTCAAGCTTCTTCCAGCCAAAGGAAAATACAAAACTCTCTTAAAGAAAAAAAAAATTACTTCATTATGGCCATGATAGAGTAACAGTTAAGAGATTTACTCCCTCCCAAGAAACAACCAAAAAATACTGGACAAGATATATGAACTATATGAGAACACTGTTTCTCTTTTTTGAAAGACTCCGGACAACAGGCAACAATGAACAGCTATTACTGAAACTCAGGAGATAAGTGAAGTCCTAAGATTGCCATCTTACCTGTCTTGAGAGAGTTTCCAGATCCTGGCTTGGGCAGGGAAAATCAACAGAACCTAGTGAACTTTCTCAACTGAATGGATAGAGCTGAGGGCATGAGGACACCAAGATAGCTAGAGTCCAAGGAACAGAATACCAGAAAGGTAAGTATACAAACAAGATCTTCAGAGATTGACAGAGGGCACCCATTAAGTATTCAGCTGTGTACTGATCAGATACGTATGTAAGTAAAGCACCCAAGGCTAGCGATAAAAGCCACTATTCACACAGGGCCAGGAATAGTAACTGTCCCCATGGGTGAGACTGAAGAATCTGTTTCAAGGCATACTGTGTAGAGTACACAAAAAGGTCACGCCTCGGGAGGAGGGAATAACAGCCCTAAGCTGTGTACTTCTGCGTGTTCATCGTGCTCAGTCACTCAGGTGTGTCCAATTCTTAGCAACTCTATGGGCTGTAGCTCATCAGGCTCTTCTCTCCAAGGGATTTCCCAGGCAAGAATACTGGAGTGGGTTGTTATTTCCTTCTCCAGTGGATCTTCCCAACCCAAGGATTGAACCAGCATCTCCCTCAATAGCAGGTGGATTCTCTTACCACTGAACCACCTACCAACTCACTCAAGAACAAATTCTTTCCAAGTAACTTAACTGCATTCTTGGGCAAAGCTCAAGAATCTTTATAGGAAAACAGCCAAACCAAATAAGGTAAAATTCACAATGTGAGACATCCAATCAAATATTATCAGGCACACAAAGAAGCAGAAAAATGTAACTAATGAGAAGAAAAAACAATTAATCAAAAGCAAACTGAGGATGAGATGGTTGGATGGCATCACCGACTCAATGGACATGAATTTGGCTACTCCGGGAGTTGGTGATGGACAGACCTGGCATGCTGCAGTCCATGGGGTTGCAAAGAGTCGGACACGACTGAGTGACTAAACTGAACTGAACTGAAAATGATTTTGATAGAAATGTTAGAACTACCAGATAAGGCCATTAAAAGGTATTAACTCTGTATTTCTGTATGTTCAAAACTTAAGTAGAGACATACAAACACCACTCAGCTCCACCTTCTAGAGATGAAAAATGGGAGAGATGAAAAACACACTGGATAGGATGAATGGCAAATCAGACATGGCAAATCACAATGTATAGAACCTGAATACAAAGCAATAAAAATTTTCCCAAAAATGAACACAATGTTAATGAGCTATGGAACAATTTCAAGTGGCCTAATATCTGTGTAATTAGTCACTTTTAGGAGGAGGAAAGAAAAGAATTGTAAAAATTTGAAGAAATGATCAAAAAGTTTTAAAATTTGAGGAAAACTGTAAGTCTACAAGAAATTCAACAAAACTCACAAGTAAGAAACAGGAAGAAAACTACAATTAGGCACTTTAGAATCAACTTACTTAAAACCAGGAATAAAGAAAAAATCTTAAAGAGACAGAAAGGAAAAAAGACACATTATCCACACAGAAACAAAGATAAGGATTGCATCCGATTTCCTGATGTAAACACTGCAAAAGTGAAGTCAATGACACATTATTATAGTACTGAAGGAAAAAAAACAAACAAACAAAAAAACCCTGTCAACCTAGAGTCTTTTACTCAGAGAAAATATTTTTAAAAATCAAAGGCAAAATGAAGACTCAGACATATAGGAGCAGCCCACACTACATGAAACATTCAAGGAAGTCCTCTGTGCAGAAGGAAAATTCTATCAGTTTGAAATCCGGAGCTAAAAAGATAGAACCAAAAAACACCAGAAATGGAAGCTATATAGGCAAACATAAATTTATATAGAAAAATATAAATTTTTTCCTTATTTCCTTATTTTTTCCTTATCAATCTCATTAAAAGGTAAGTGACTGTTGAAGCAAAAATAACAATGTAGCATGGGGTTTAAAATATACACGAAAGTGGCTTTCCCTGGTGGTCCAGTGGTTAAGAATCTGCCCTGCAACAGAAGGGACACCAATTCAAACCCTGGTCTAGGAAGATACCACATGCTTCAGGGCAACTAAGCCTGTGCCTCACAACTACTGAGCCTGCACTCTATAGCCTGCACACTCCAGTCATTAAACACGCATGCCCTAGAGCCTGTGCTCCAAAACAAGAGTGAGTGAGTGTGAGTGATAGTTGCTCAGTCATGTCCAACTCTTTCCAACCCCATGGACTATATATAGCCTGCCAGGCTCCTCTGTCCATGGAATTCTCCAGGCAAGAATACTGGAGTGGGTTATCACTTCCTTCACCAAAACAAGAGAAACCACTGCAATGAGAAGCCCACGCACCAAAAAAGAGTACCCTCTACTTCCACAACTAGAGAAAGCTTGCATGCAACAATGAAGACCCAGTGCAGTCAAAAGTTTAAAAGAACAAAAAAAATATATACGAAAGCAAAATGCATGACAAAACTAGCACAAAGGACCAGAGAGGAGAAATGGAAATGTACTATTCTCAGTTTTTATACTACATATGAAGTGGTATGAGATCTCTTGATGATAGAATATGTAAGTTAGTTAAGGATATACACTATGACTCCAGCAAAATAACAGTTATAAATAACAAATTAACAAAAGATAAAATAGAATCATAATATTTCATTCAGTCAAAAGGCAGAAATACTAAGATAAAGAACAGAAATATAACCATATCAATAATTACATTAAATGTAAACGGTCTATTTTACTCAAAATCTGGAAAACACTGTGTTCAGTAAAAGAAGCTAGTCACAAAAGACTACCAATGAAATGGCCAGAATAAGCAAATCCATGGAGACAGTGGTTACCAGGAAGAAGGGTGAAAAGCGGAGACTAATGGATACAAGGTTTCTTTTGGGAGTCATAAAAACATTCTGAAATTGGATAATGGTAATATTTACACAACTCCGTGAGTATACTAAAAACTACTAAACTGTACACTTTAAAAGGGTGGATTTTTATGGTAAGTGAATAATTAAAAGCACAAGAGCAATACAATAAGAATATTGGCAAAGGGTTCTAAAACAATAATAAGCATAAATTTTCCTAGACCCAGCCCTGCAAGATTCTAATCCCAATTTCACTGCATAAGGAGTAAGTATATGATTTGCTCTGGCCAATAAAATGTAAGTTGAAGTTATGTATATCACTCCCCAGTAGATGTTTTAAGATGTATTTCCTCTATATCCATTTCCCATTTAACATGAGCCTGGTTTTTCCTGCAGAGTCTGGTCACTGGTCCAGAAATTAAGAAGTGTGCAATAAATATGTACTCAGCCTAAAGTTTGAGATGAACATAAATGTAAGCAAGAAATAAAATTATGTCACAGTTGTTTTAAAAGTAATCTAACTACCACAATTAAAAGGTAAAGACTGTCAGACTATTTCAAAAAGCAAGAGCCACTATATATTGTCTAACTGACAAACTGTAAAGATAAAAACAGAAAAAAAGTAAAAACAGAAAAGTATATTAACTACTAACACTATTCAAAAGTTACAATGACTATATGAGATAAAGTAGATTTCTAAAGCAAACAATATTACTAGGAATAATGAAGGCATTTTGACAACAGGATGTAAAAATTCTAAATATTTATATATACAACAATTTAACTTCATATTATATGAAACAAAGACTGATAAAATTTAACGAGAAATAAATTACAATTATAGTTGGAGGTTTTAATACCCTTCTCTCAATATCTGATACAACAAGTAAACAGAAAATCAGAAAAGATACGGTAGACTTGAACGACACCATCAATCAATTTGCACCAATTAACATTTATAGAATATGCTGCCAAATAACAAATGAGTATACAATCTTCCCAAGTGCACATGAAACATGTATCAAAAGACTATACTCAGAACTATAAAACAAAGGGATCCTGCAAAAGCAGAGCTTCAGGAGAAATGTATAGCATTAACCACTTAAATGAGAAAAGAGGAAAGATCACAAAAATATTACAAGGGCATAAGACATTACAAACAAAACCCAAAGACATTAGATAACAACTACAGACTGAGCTTCCTCCTGAACACACATGCAAAAATTCCAAACATTATTTTAGCTCATCAAATCCAACAATATCCTATAAAGACAATATGACTAAGTGGGGTTTAACTTTTAAAAAAAAAGTAATCTGTCAAATTAAAAGAAGAAAACAATTGATCATTCCCATAGATTCAGGAAAAGCATTTGACAGCAACATCTATTTCTTATAAATTCTTAACAAATGAGAAACAGGAACTTCTTCAACCTGATAAAAAGTCGTCTATAGAAACCTACAATTTACTCATTTTTAATGCTTTCCCCTTCAGTTCAGTTCAGCCGCTCAGTCGTGTCCGATTCTTTGCAACCCCATGAATCGCAGCACGCCAGGCCTCCCTGTCCATCACCAACTCCCAGAGCTTGCTCAAACTCACATCCATCGAGTCGGTGATGCCATCCAAACATCACATCCTCTGTTGTCCCCTTCTCCTCCTGCCCTCAATCTTTCCCAGCATCAGGGTCTTTTCCAATGAGTCAGTTCTTCACATAGGTGGCCAAACTACTGGAGCATCAGCCCTTCCAATGAATATTCAAGATTGATTTCCTTTAGGATAGACAGATTGGATCTCCTTGCTGTCCAAAGGACTCTCAAGAGTCTTCTAACACCACAGTTCAAAAGCATCAATTCTTCGGTGCTCAGCTTTCTTTATAGTCCAACTCTCACATCCATACATGACTAATGGAAAAACCATACCTTTGACTAAATGGATCTTTGTCGGCAAAGTAATGTCTCTGCTTTTTAATATGCTGTCTAGGTTGGTCATAGCTTTTCTGCCAAGGAGCAAGCGTCTTTTAATTTTTAATTAAAATAATTTTAATTTTAAACTTTCCCATCAAGATTGAGAAAATGACAAGGCTATCTGTTCATTATGTGTATTCAAATTTGTACTGGAAGTACTAACCAGTTGCAATAAGGCAAGAAATAGCTATAAAAGGTATCCATATTATAAAGATGCAAATGTGCTTTTATTCATGGACCACATGCTCATCTATATAGAAAATCTAATGGAATCTAAAAAAAAAAAAAAAAACAACACCCTACCAGAACAAGTGAATTTATCAAGGCAACAGAATACATGAATGATAAAAGAAAAAAGATTGTATTTCTATATGCTGACAATGAACAATCAGAAATTAAATTTACAAAAACAATACCATGGACAAATAACAAGTAAAAGAAAAATATAATGTGTTCATGGGTGGAAAGCACCATTGTTAGGAATTCAACACTATTCTGATCAAAATCTCAGCAAGTGTTTTTGTACAAATTGCTTGATGTAAAATTCACAAAGGTATGATAAGGAGCAATAACAGTCAAAAGAACAAAGACAATTAACACTATCTGATTTCAAGACATTATAAAGCTATAATATTCAATAGTGCAGTATTAGCATTAAAGTAGAAAAATTAATTAATGGAACAGAAAAAGAGCCAAGAAACATACATACACAGACAACTGATTTTTGACAAAAATGCAAAAGTAATTAAGAGGAAAAAGGACAGTCTTTTCAACAGATACAAAAACAAACACGCATACTCAAAAACAACTTTGATTTATCCTTTGTTTCATACAAAAAAAAAATTAACTCAAAGTGGACTATGGTAAATGTAAAACTTAAAACTTAACACAGAATTCTATCTGTGTGACTCTGAGTTATCAAAAGCACAGTCTATAAAAGAACAATTTCAAATTGGACTTAATCACAATCTAAAACTTTAGCTCTTCAAAAGATACTGCTAAGAGAATAAGCCACAGATTGTGAAAAAATATTTGAAAAGCATATACACAGAAAAAGGACTTGTACCCAAACTATATAAAAAACTCTTAAAACACAGTGAGAAAGCAAACAACCTAATTTTTTTTAATGGGCAAAATTTGGAACAGACATTTAATCAAAGACGATTTATCAATGGCAAATTAGCACATACAAAAATTGCTCAACACCAACAGGGAAATGCAATTAAAACCATAAGATATAAATACCTGTAAGAACAGCTAAAATTAAAAAGACTGACTATTCCAAATGTTGGTAAGGCTGCAGAAGAGCAGCAATGTTCATACACTGATGATGACAATGTGAAAAACTATAGGCCCTTTGGAAAACAATTTGACAATTAAATATAGTTCTACCATATAAACCAGCCATTCCATTCCTAAGTATTTACTCAGGAGAAATGAAAGCATAAATTGATACAAAGGTTTGTACACAAAAGTTTATAGCATTTCACCACAGGTAAGTAGGTAAGCTGTGATATATCCATACAATGGAATACTGCTGCTGCTGCTGCTAAGTCACTTCAGTCATGTCTGACTCTGTGCGACCCCATAGACGGCAGGCCACCAGGCTCCCCCGTCCCTGGGATTCTCTAGGCAAGAACACTGGAGTGGGTTGCCATTTCCTTCAATGCATGAAAGTGAAAAGTGAAAGTGAAGATGCTTAGTTGTGTCCAACTCTTAGCAACCCCATGGACCGCAGCCTACTAGGCTCCTCTGTTCATGGGATTTTCCAGGCAAGAGTAAATACTACTAAGCAATAAAAAGAAATGAACCATTCATATGTATTAAATACACATGAATCTCAAAACAATTCATCTGGAGAATAATGAAATAACCCATTAAAAAAGAGTATATACTGTATGATTCGATTTCTATAAAACTGTAGAAAATGCAAACCAATCTACAATGACCAAAAGCAGATCTGTGGCTATCTGGAGATACAAAAGGAGGTAACAGATATGTTCATTTTCCTGATTTTGGTGATAATTCCACAGGTATATACTTATGTCTAAACTTATCAAATTGTATACCTTAAGTATGTGTACTTTATTATGTCAATCACATATCAAAAGAGCTGTTAGAAATTATCTCTGCAATTATCCTTATTTTGACTGAACATAAAAAGGTGCTCTTTCAGTAACTCTTTTTGTAGCTGATGCCCTAAAGAACCATTCAGGAAGAATTTAGATAATTTGCTGCATTAAGTAAACAAGTCTACAGCTATCCAAGTCTGAAGAAAATTTTAGTCTGATTTTAGTTTTAAGACCAACTCCTCCAAAAAAATACTTGAAAACTTCTGTTAATTTACTCTGATTTTTAAAAAACTCAACTTTTTTTGGCCCCTCAACATGGCTTGCAGGATTTCAGTTTCCTGATCAGGGAATGAACCAAGGCCATGGCAGTAAAACCCCAGAATCCTAACCCTAGGCTATCAGGGAACTCCCCTAAACATTCTTAATATGGACAAATATTTAAAATTTTGATTATGACACGCATACATATATGAATGGTTAAGTGCATATGACAATTAAAGAATGACAACCCAAGCAACCTCACTTACCTATTTTGTTCCTCCAGTTTAGCCAGGAGTTCTAAGTCGTCTGGACTCAACTGTGATGGTGAAGATGGTGAAAGGGCTGGTGTTGACAGTGTGGTAGACGAGGATGTAGTGTGTAAGGAAGCAGATGGACTTGCCACCTGACTGGCCATCTGGCTGACTGTATGTGACACTGTGTTCTTCACCCATGAGAGAGTAGAACTCAACTTTTCTGCAACCTTGTCTGTCGCCACCTAAGTATAAAAATAAAAGTTACATATATTTCAGTTTTATTTTATGCATTACCAAGAACTTGATAATCCTCATTAGTTTTATTTGAAAACCAGCAATCAGAATATTCTCTTTGAGTTAATAAAGGTAACACCTGCTTTAGCAATGACTGTTCTAACATACAGCTTTTGGAAACTCCATATTTCAGTTCTGTAGCATGCATAAATTAAAACAGTGATTCCCACACTACAGGCTGAAATCCATCAGGGAGTGATAAAATAAATTTAACAGGTAACACCAGCATTTTTAAAAAATGAAAAGGAGCAGAAAGTATCAGTGTAAAGATACATTGTCACAAAATTTCTGCCTCAGTTACATATATGTATTTAAACTACATACTTCATGTATGTATATGTGGATAAGTTGAGTTGGAATATGAAATACATTCTTCATTTGGGTTGTAGTCAAAAACAGTTGAAAGCCAAGGAGTCAAAACATGTCCATTAGGTGATCAGGATAGGGAAATCCTATAACATGACCAACAATTCAACAAAAACTAGGCTTAGCATAAATAAGATTAAATGAGATTCATAATAAACCTTCAAACTACTGAGTGTTTTCGTAGAAGAGGATTTAGTTCTAGAAGAACAAAATTATGATAAATGTTTTGAGTTAACAGAGTAAGAGAGTTTCAGGGTACAATTTTCAAACAGAACTAGTCAAAAATAGAATAGGATGCCTAGAAAGAGTAGACATTGTCTGCCAATGGCTACAATTAAGAATCAATTATAAGAGTCAAAAGTTAACAGTTGACTGAAGATGAATTTCTGCTTTAGGTGGGCAACCAGGACCAGAAAATCCTTTCAAATCCTAAATCCTTTCCATCTGCAAGATTCAATGAACTATACAACCATGTAACTGATATATGCTTCATAAATCATGCCAGTGTCTTAAGCAGATGTGCATACAAATCTGAAATTTTACACAAAAGGTAAATGACCAAAACACTACAAATTATATTCTATGTAGACGTTCTCAGCTAACCTTGGTTTCATATAGCAATTTATACACACACAAATTAAAACATCAACATATATATATATATATATATAAATAAAAAGGCCACCCAGACTATCTTAGCAGATACTACTCTCTCCTCATAGGTTGCCCCAGTCTTGCCTTCTCACCTCATCAACAGATACATGACCTACCTCTAATTTTCATTTCCAATAACTTTTCTATTTTAGAACTTACTTCCCCTGGAATGGGATGAGGGAGTTCTTGTTGTTGAGGGAAGAACCCCCAAGAAAGACAAGCATGATGAAGTAGGGGAATCAAGGAAAAGAAGTATGGAGCAGATCTTAGGGCTTCCAGGCAAACAAACAGTCCTCACCAATGAACAGACTTGCAACACAGTTTATTAGGGTAAAAGATCATATAGGAACCAAATAATTTAGCCAGAACTTCCTCTGTACCAGGAAATGGTAAGAGCTGTGGCAGTCCAACAAAACAGCCTCTTGTGGTTTGTTATCCTATTGATCTTTTCTACATAGTTACAAATACAAATTCAATTGTGAGGATAGCACTATTTTGCATCCTCAAAGCACACTATATTGTAAAACAGAAAACCTAACATGTAAAATTTACAGAAAAATGTTATCCTTTACTATTAATTTCAAATATAATTAACAACTTTCAAGAATTAATACTTACAACACAGACCTACTGTACAGCAGCATAATGAACTATATTCAATATCTTATAATAACCTATTATGGAAAAGAATCTGAAAAAGAATATATATATATATATAACTGGATCACTTTTATATGTACCTGAAATACTGTAAATCAGCTATACTTCAATTTTAAAATACACATGGAAATAATTTTTAAAGAAAGAAAGCTTTACACTTCCCTTATATAAAGTTCTCTACTCCAGCTAACTGTAGCAAAGGCAAAAGACATGTATTATTTGCTTTATTTTAAAAAATAAATTTATCATACCCCTTCTACATACTGTAGCAACAGGCTTCCATTTAAAGAGTTTGGAATAACCAAGAACACAATCCTGATATCCTTTCAACCTTGATGAAATGAAATTCAGTCTATAACTACTGAAGGTTCAACAACCCATCTTTAGCATTTTAAATTCTTAACTCTAACTGTAGTATTAATTGCAGTTCCACTTTAATAATGTTTAATACTCATGGTTGTAGAAATCCCACAGGACTGAGTTATTTTTCATATATCATCATGTCCTATTTTTTCTTTAACTCTACTTTTTCAAATCTCTACCCTGCCACTTCTAAACCTCTTTCCTTCATCTTATGTGAAACTGTGTCATGAAGACACAATAAATCTGACAATGCAATTATGTCACAAAGTTTGTCACAAAGTTCCTGTCTACCTCACAGAGGTGTTATGCATTTATTTTTAAACATGAACATACTTTGAAAAGATTAAAGCCATCATTAAAAAGGCTTAGTAATCAGGCACAGAAGGCCACATAGCATATGATTCCACTTACATAAATGAAGCAAACCTAGAGAGAGAAAGTAGTTTAGTGACCTGGAGAGATTGGAGGAGGGGGTATGGAAAATGACTACTAATGGGTACAGTTCTTCCCAGAGCGATGAATATGCTCTGAGATTGGACTGCAGTGAGTTATACAGCTTGGGAATACACTAAATGCCTCTGAACACTTTAAAAGAGAGAATTCTATGGTATGTGAATTATATCTCAATTTTAAAAGGGCTTAGTCGATCCGAAAAGTTTTACATAACGTATAATTCCAACTATATAACATTCTGGAAAAGACAAACTGTGGAGACAATAAAAAGATCAGGAGTTGGGCAAGAGAAGGGACAAACAGCCAGAGAACAGAGGACTTTCATGGCAGTGAAAATTGTTTGCTTGTTTGCTCAGTTGCTAAGTCATGTCTGACTCTCTGCGCCCCACTAGGCTCTTTCGTCCACGGAATTCTCCAGGCAAGAATACTAGAGTGGGTTGCCATGTCCTCCTCCATGGTATATTCCCAGCCCAGAGATCAAACTTACATCTCCTGTGTGTCCTGCATCGGTAGGCAGGTTCTTTACCACAGTCACCTGGGATGCCCAGAAACGAGTATGATGATTCCTCAAAAATGTGAACATAGAATTATTATATAATACAGCAATTTCACTTCTGGGAATGTACCCAAAAGGATTAAAAGCAGGGACTAAATGAGGTATTTATACACCCAAGTTCACAGCAGCATTATTCACAATATTCAAATGGCAGAAGCAACTCAAATGTTCATTAATGGAGGAATGGATTTTTTAAATGGCAATGAAATATTATTCAGCCTTAAAAAAAAACCTCTGACATATGAATGAACCCTGAAGATATTATTTCAAGTGAAATAGTTCTATCACTCAGTCATGTCCAACTCTTCAACCCCGTGGACTGCAGCCTACCAGGATCCTCCATCTATGGGATTTTCCAGGCAAGAGTACTAGAGTGAGTTGCCATTTCCTTCTCCAGGGGATCCTCCAGACCCAGGAATCAAACCCGGGTTTCCCGCATTGTAGGCAGACGCTTTACCATCTGAGCTACCAAGTGAAATAAGCAAGTCACAAAATCACAAAAATTTTATGATTCCACTTATAGTGGTACGAAAGAGCAGTCAGATTCATAGAGGCAGAACGCAGAATGGTGGCTGCCAGGGAAGTGGGAAATGGGAAGTTAATGGTTTCTCTAGAAGAGGATAGTGATGATGGTTGCATAACAAAATGAATGTACTTACAGCCACTGAACTGTACACTTAAAAATGCTTAAAATGGTAAACTTTCGTCATGTACAGCTGGCCCCTGAACAATGCGAGTTTGCACTGTGTCTATGTGTTAGTTGCTCAGGCATGTCTGACTCTGCGACCCCATGGACTCTGGCCCACCAGGTTCTTCTGTCCATGAAATTCTCCAGGCAAGAATACTGGAGTGGGTTGACATTTCCTTCTCTAGGGAATCTTCCCGACTCAGGGATTAAACTCCAGTCTCCTGCACTGCAGGCAGATTCTTTACCATCTGAGCCACCAGGGAGTGGGTCCACTTATATGCAGGTTTTTTGCAGCAAGTATGTACTACCCAGTACCACAAGATCTGTGGTGGTCTGAATCCAAGGATGCAGAAGCATGAACACAGAGGTTGATTGGTAGCAACACATGGATTTTCAACTGTATGTGGGTCAGTGCCCTTAACTACCATGTTGTTCAAGGGTCAGCAGGTTATCACAATTAAATTTAAAAATGAAATTTACATCTTTCATTTTCATCCTTTTATTAGTAATTTGTGTCTTTCTCTCTTTTGGTCTTTGTTAGCCTGGCTAGAAGTTTATCAATCTTTTCAAAGAACCAACTTTTATTAATAGTTTTGTTGATTTTTCTGTCTTCTTGTTTTCAGTTTTACTTACTCATACTCTAATTTTAATTTCTTTTCTTCTACTTGCTTAAGGTTTATATCCCTCTTTTTCTCTGGTTCTCTAAGCTGGAAGATTAGAATACTCATTTTGTGTCTCTCTTCTGTTTTAAAATATATTCAAATGCTCTAAACTAACCTCTAATACTGCTTCTGCTACTTTTCATTTTGCTTTAGTTGAAAATATTAAAAATTTTTCTTTGGACATTTTTTTGGATCCAAAAATATTTTCATTTTCCAGCTATCTTTCTATTATTTCTAGCTTAATTTCATTGTGGTCTGAGAGCACATGTTCAGGTGTGCTGAACCATATGACCCAGAATATAGTGCATCCTGATGACTGATACATGGATGCCAGAAAAGAACGTATACTCAGTGGTTATCAGATAAACATCATAAAATACAGTTGACTTATGGTATTGTTCACCTGTATCCTTACTGACTTTCTACCTGCTGTATCTAAATTACTGAAAAACAGGTGCTGAAGACTCCAACCATAATGGTGAATTTGTCTATTTCTCCTTGACATTCTACCAGCTTTTGCCTCATGAACTATGCCTTTTTGGGGACTTGACCCTTTATCAATACATAATGTCTGAAAACTTTCCTTCTCAAGTCTGCTTTGTCTGAAATTAACATAGCTACTCCAGCTTTTTATTGATTATTCAAAAAAGTAAATAATTTATACAATACATAGGTAGGTTAGAAGGCCATCTGGTTTCCAGTTTCTGACTGTTTTTCATCTGGAGTATTTCCCTTACCTTCTTTGAAATACAATTTTGCATTTTAAAAGATTTTTGTATTTCTAGATGCATTATCTAGGAAGAGATTTTCCAAGCTATGTGGTGAACCATGTTGCTTAAAGCAGTCCTACAGATTAGGTGACTTTTTTTTTTATTATTCAACTTCTCAGAGACTGAACTGTATTACTGTACAGGTAGGAATTATACTACTATATTACTGTCAAGATAGAAGGTAAAGGAATGTACTTTCCCATCTTAACTGCCCATAAATCCTTTTTTTCACCATTATAGGCAAACATATTTTGAGAAATGCTATTTCCAAACAGTATTCATTCTTTAAGGTGCTTGTAACTGTGTTCTTACTTTTCTCTCCATTTCTATGGTACTTTTCATCCTTAGGGTCAGTCCTCTGTAAATGCTGGTCCCACTTCCACCAATTCAACCAACCAAGGATAGAAAATATAGACGGGAAAAAAAAATTCCAAAAAAGTTACAAAAAGCAAAAAACTGAATTTGCATTCATTGATAACTATATGTACGCTCCATTTACATTTTATTAGGTATTATAAGTTACCTAGATATGATTTAAAGTACTCAGAGATATGTGTAGGTTATATGCAAATACTGTGTCACTGATAACCCAAATTTTGGTATCCACGAGGTCCTGGAATCAATCCCCTGCAGATACTGAGAGACAACTTAATTGAATACTTTAGCATTCATTAGTAAAGTAATAAGTTAATATTTACTAAGCACTTAGCAAATTATACTCAGACATTTGATATCACGTAATTTAACCTCCAACCCTGTGGTACCCGTGCCATATTATCTTTATATTGTTGTATTATTAACCATTTAGACGTTAAAGGTTCCTTAAGAAATAAAAGTAATATTTCATATATATTCATATTGTCACCAAAAAGAATGTAATAGGTCAACGAGACTGCTCTTCATGAGTTGTCTTGATGAGCAAGAACAAAGCTATATGTACGGTAATCAAAACAGAGTGGTACTGACACAAACGCAGACACAAAGATCAATGGAACAGAAGAGAGAGCCCAGAAATAAACCCACACACCTATGGTCAATTAATTCAGGACAAAGTATACACAAGTATACACAATGGAGAAAAGACAGTCTCTTCAACAGTGGTCCTGGGAAAACTGGGCAGCTATATGCCAAACAGTGAGGTTAGAACATTCCTTCACACCATACACAAAAATAAACACAAAATGCTTTAGAGACTTAAATAGAAGACTTGAAACCATAAAACTACAAGAAACAAAGGCAGAACACTTTTTGACATAAATTGTAGCAATATTTTCTTGAGGCAGTCTCCTAAGGCAAAAGAAATAAAAGCGAAAATAAAGTCACTGAGAAAAAAAAAAAAAGCCAACCTATGGAATGGGAGAAAATATTTGCAACTGATGCAACCAACAACAGGTTAATATCCAAAATACACAAATAACTCATACAACCCCATGCCTGCCCACCAAAAACAAATCCAACCAGTCAAAAAATGGGCCAAAAATCTGACTAGACATTTCTCCAAAGAAGTCAGCCACAGCTCGCTAACAAGCACATAAGATGATCAGCATCATTAATTACTAGGGAAATGCAAATCAAAACCTCAATGAGACATATCATCAAAAAGTCTACAAGCAGGGGCTTCCCCGGCAGTCCAACAGTTAAGATTCCCCATGCCCACTGCAGGGGTGCAGGTTCAATCCCTGAATGGGGAACAAAGAGCCCACATGCCACGCAGCATGGCCAAAATTTTTTTTAAATATTTAGATAATTGAGTTAATTTTTTTTTAAGTCCACAAATAATAATTGCTGGAGAGGTTGTGGAGGAAAAGAAACCCTAGTACACTGTTGGTCAGAATGTAAATTGGTGCAACCACTTGGAAAGTGCTGTGGGGAGAAAGCAAATTGGCCAAGATGCCATGCTCAGGCTCTCTGGCCCCACATTCTGTGAACAGGCTATGGAACAGCCGAGATCATTTGTAGCACTACGCACGCACATCACGAGGTACTCACTTGGTCACAGGCTGCTTTGTACAGTATGCCTGTATGAGCTTCCCCAGAAAGCCATGGCTGCTGTTGCACTGGGGCTACATCAGAGCAGCCTCATGGTTATGTTATATGAGATTATGTTATGGCTATGTCATGGCTACTATATGGTTATATTGTGACTGCTGCTATGGCTGCTGTGTCAGCCAGGAGAGAGATTGTGTTATGGCTACCGTGGCAGTCAGGAGAGAATAAACGTGTCTGCAGTTCCTACAGCTCCTTGAGTCTCCTTCCAGCCTCTCAGTTTGTGCCATGCCTACCCTGGGTTCAGCAAACAGTAGGAACAGCACAACAACTGGCGTCACGAACAGGATCAGTGATACAATTGGCACAGTCGGCAGGATATCCAGCAGGCAGAAGACCCTGAGGCTCCCAGAAGGTCAGCAGGATACCAGCAGGTAAGGGAGCCTAAGGCGCCACTGGATGGAGGAAGCCAGTGGCCACCATATAGCATGTGGTACCATGTGGCGGCGACTCTCTCAGCATGGGGTCTGGTGGAAGAATGGGAGGCAATGTATGGTTCACCAATAGCACTGAAAAGGCATTACAGGCAGTGAGCTCCCGTTTGCCAAACAATGCGGCATGGACTGCCACTGGCACCGTGGGTATTAGATTTTCCTGACTGCCCTGAAGGCAAATATGGATAACGCCCTCATTGTTGCTATGCTAGTGCATAATGTGCAGAGATGCTTAGAAGAACTAGAGCAACACATATTGGCATTAGAGCAAGAACCCCGTGGCCCTGAAGAACCCAGCATCTCTGACGACGAGGCGGTAAGTGACGGTGATGATGAACATGAGACTAAGGATAATGATGATGAACATTGTGAGACTGCAGGTCCTCACTTGGCAGCGAGGCCTGCTGTGCAGCAGAAACTGAAGCATGAGCAGCCTGTGGCTCAGGGGGACATCTTCAACGGCCCCCAATGTGACTGAGTTCACAACGTTACCAACCATATACTCAGGCGGAGTTGGTCGACTTGGGTATGCAGTTTCAGCAAAAGCAAGGGAAACCATGGCAACTTGGCTCCTGCAACTCTGAGACACAGGGGTGGATGGTATCCTGTGTTCTGGGGACAAAATAGAATGGCTGGCATCTATAACCACTCACCCCCTCATTGAAACAAAGGTTTCATTCTGCGTAGCAGAATGCTAGGCAATAATGCAAGGGACGCCTAAACAAACGCACACCCTCATGGACTGGATTAACGCCGTCATCTACACTGTGTGGTCAAACGCAGGAGAGCTCCCAGATACTGTGAGTAAATGGCATACCTATGCCACGTTGACCCAAGTAGTGAGGGAACTGGGCATGAAGCAGTCAATATTCAACCCAATACCCGAGGCCAAATGACGAGCATTTTACTGGCGGCATTCAAGAAGCCATTTTGAACAAGGCCCCATCTACCTATTTTGGACCCCTGACTGCTATCCTAGCACCCTATGTGGGGAACCCCATCTATGAGGTGACCTTGATGGCGGCTAGTTTGGGAGAAAATTGAGGGGCGGCAGCAGGCCAAAGGGGATTAGACGTGAAGACCCTGAAGGGGATCCAAGCTGGTAAAGGCCCCATCCTGGCGAAGAGAATGCAAGTGTGGGCTGATCTTCTGGCAGCAGGAGTTGACAGAAATAAAATTGATAAACAGCCCAAAGCTCTGCTCCTAGAGCTATGGAGGTAACTGAGACCAGAGCAGCAGTTTACCATGTTTGGAAAGAACCCAGAGCAAGAAATGGGCAGCTCAGCTAAAAGATTACATGGCGCCCTAGGACATTCCTTTAGTTCAGTTCAGTTCAGTTCAGTCGCTCAGTCATGTCCGACTCTTTGCGACCCCACGAATCGCAGCACGCCAGGCCTCCCTGTCCATCACCATCTCCCAGAGTTCACTCAGACTCACGTCCATCGAGTCCGTGATGCCATCCAGCCATCTCATTCTCGGTCGTCCCCTTCTCCTCCTGGCCCCAATCCCTCCCAGCATCAGAGTCTTTTCCAATGAGTCAACTCTTCTCATCAGGTGGCCAAAGTACTGGAGTTTCAGCTTTAGCATCATTCCTTCCAAAGAAATCCCAGGGTGGATCTCCTTCAGAATGGACTGGTTGGATCTCCTTGCAGTCCAAGGGACTCTCAAGAGTCTTCTCCAACACCACAGTTCGAAAGCATCAATTCTTCGGCACTCAGCCTTCTTCACAGTCCAACTCTCACATCCATACACGACCACAGGAAAAACCATAGCCTTGACTAGATGGACCTTTGTTGGCAAAGTAATGTCTCTGCTTTTGAATATACTATCTAGGTTGGTCATAACTTTTCTTCCAAGGAGTAAGCGTCTTTTAATTTCATGGCTGCAGTCATCATCTGCAGTGATTTTGAAGCCCCCAAAAATGAAGTCTGACACTGTTTCCACATCTATTTCCCATGAAGTGATGGGACCAGATGCCATGATCTTCGTTTTCTGAATGTTGAGCTTTAAGCCAACTTTTTCGCTCTCCTCTTGCACTTTCATCAAGAGGCTTTTTAGTTCCTCTTCACTTTCTGCCATAAGGGTGGTATCATCTGCACATCTGAGGTTATTGATATTTCTCCCGGCAATCTTGATTCCAGCTTGTGTTTCTTCCAGTCCAGCGTTTCTCATGATGTACTCTGCATGTAAGTTAAACAAGCAGGGTGACAATATACAGCCTTGACGTAGTCCTTTTCCTATTTGGAACCAGTCTGTTGTTCCATGTCCAGTTCTAACTGTTGCTTCCTGACCTGCATGCAGATTTCTCAAGAGGACAATGCCCTTTTCCGGCTCTGAATATGGCTCAGACCAGGGTGCCCTCCTGAAGAACCCAAGCAAGGACAGGCGGCCCCATGTAGAACTTGCAGGTCACTGGTTGCTAGCCAATGTGCAGAGAGTAATGGCCCTGGTTGACACTGGTGCTGAATGCAGCCTTGTTTGTGAAAAGCCAGAGGAGTTTCCCGGTCCTAGTGCATACACTGATGGTGATGCGGCCAAATAATACAGATTTAGTCTGTAGAGACTTGGGCTGTGTTCTAGATTTAGGACACTGCACTGTAAAAGGCTGTGTCGTATGATGTGCTACTACCCACTGATTCTCTTGCAGATTTAGAAGAGTGTGAGAGCATTTGGAATCATGTAGGGTGGCCTGGGAATGCCTCAACCTTGAAGGGGTGGGCCCCAGCACCTGCAGGAGGTTTTCAGGGTCCTTAATAATAAACCTGGCAGGGGTGGAGCTTCCCCTGTGGAAGCTCTCCTACAATCTCACAAGGTCAGATGGTGGACTGGACTTGGCCATGGAAGATAAAAGCACTCCACCATGGAGGGTGGCTCTTCTAGCCCCCAGAGGGCAAGGACTGGAACATGAGTTCCAGGTGATACCTGGCATTGGGTTTTGCTATGTACTGGGTATGAAACTGCTGTTGTAGCCACTGCTGTTGCAAGATGTAAATCCAAGCGTCAGTGATACTCACCAAGGAAATATCGCTAAAGATGCACTGCGCACAGAATGTGAGGTGAAAGATCCTACAGAGGAGGAAAGTGGGGAGAGTGCAAATTGGCCATGAGGGCATGTTCAGGCTTTCTCACCCCATGTTTTGTGAACAGACCATGTAACAGCTGAGATCATTTGTAGACTGCGCGTGTGCATCACAAGGTACTTACCTGGTCATGAGCTACTTTACGCAGTACACCTGTATGAGCTTCACCATGAGAGCCATGGCTGCTGTACTGCACTGAGGTTACATTCAAGCGGCATCATGGTTATGTTATATGAGATTATCTTACGGCTATGTCATGGCTACGCTATGGCTGTATTGTGACTGCTGCTACAGCTACTGCGTCAGCCAGGAGAGAGGCTGTATTACGGCTGCCGTGGTAGCCAGGAGAGAATAAATGTGTCTGCAGTTCCTACAGCTCCTCGAGTCTCCTTTCAGTCTCTTAGCTCAAGCCTTGCCTATCCTGGGTTCAGCAAACAGTGCAAACAGTGTGAACAGCAAGACAGCAGGCATGATGAACAGAATCAGTGATACAAGTCAGTTCAGTTCAGTTGCTCAGTTGTGTCTGACTCTTTACAACCCCAGGGACCGCAGCATGCCAGGATTCCCTGTCCATCACCAACTCCCGGAGCTTGCTCAAACTCATGTCCATTGAGTCAGTGATGCCATCCAACCATCTCATCCTCTGTTATCCCCTTTTCCTCCTGCCCTCAACCTTTCCCAGCATCAGCGTCTTTTCTAATGAGTCAGCTCTTGTGAGTTAACTCTAATGAGTCACATCAGGTGGTCAAAGTATTAGAGCTTCAGCTTCAGCATCAGTCCTTCCAATGAATATTCAGGACTAATTTCTTTTAGGATTGACTGGTTTGATTTCCTTGTAGTCCAAGGGACTCTCAAGAGTCTTCCCCAACACCAGAGTTCACAAGCATCAATTCTTCAGCACTCAGCTTTCTTTATGGTCCAACTCTCACATCCATACATGACTACTGGAAAAACCATAGCTTTGACTATGCTGGCATAGTAATGTCTCTGCATTACTTTGTCGGCTAAGTAATGTCTCTGCTTTTTAATACGCTGTCTAGGTTAGTCATAGCTTTTCTTCCAAGGAGCAAGTGTCTTTTAATTTCAACATGTACAGTGATTTTGGAGCCCAAGGAAATAACTTGTCACTGTTTCCACTGTTTTCCCATCTGTTTGCCATGAAGTGATGGGACTGGACACCAAGGTCTTACTTTTTTGAATGTTTGAGTTGTTGAATGTTGAACTACCATATGATCCAGCAATTCCACTCCTGGGAATATACTGAATTGGTCAAAAAGTTCTTTTGGGTTTTTCTATAAGATGTTATGGAAAAACCTGACTCAATTTTTTTGCCAACTCAGTATCTTAAAAAAAACAAAAACACATAATTCAAAAAGATACATCAACCCAGGATTCACAGCAGCACTATTTACAACAGCAAACAGGTGGAAGCAACCCAAGTGCCCATCAACAGATAACTGGATTAAGAAGATGTGTGGGGGTGTGGGGGAGGAAGGGGTGAAGGAAATGGACTAAGGATTAAAAACAAATGAAATACTGCCATTTGCAGCGGATGGACATACAGAATATTATGCTTAATGAAATCAGTCAGAGAAAGACAAATACTATATTTATCCTTTATATGTGGAATCTAAGAAATAATACAAATGAATATATTTGCAAAACTGAAACAGACTCACAGATATAGAAAACAAACTTGTAGTCACTAAAAGGGAGAAAGAAGGGGAGGACAAATTAAGGGTACCAGACTAACATCCAATATACAAACTATCAACACTACATATAAAATAGATAAGCAACAAGGATATACTGTATAGGACAGGTAATTATACCTATTATCTTGTAATAACCTATAATGGAGTATAATCTACAAAAATATTGAATCACTATGCTGTACATGTAAAACAATATATATACAGTAAATCAACTATACTTCAAAAACAAAAAAGGAACAAAATTATGTGAATAGTAGGCACTCAAAATTAATATTCCCTTAATAAATTTTTATTAACATTACATTTCAATGAATCTAAGTCCCATTCCAACTTCTTTTTGCAGCTATATACATTGACAATCTTTTATGTTTAGTACTCATTCAACAAAAAATGTTAGCAGATAAACTAGGCTGATGACTATTAAAATAGCCCCTCCTGTTAAGTTTTCATTGGATATATTAACATCAAAGTATAGATGGGCAAAACCACTGCCACTGCAAAACCAGTGCTAAAGAATTGATGCTTTTGAACTGTGGTGTTGGGGAAGACTCTTGAGAGTCCCTTGGACTGCAAGGAAATCAAACCAGTCAACCCTAAAAGAAATTAGTCCTGAATATTCATTGGAGAGAAAAAAAGCTATCTTACAACATTGTAGCAAACTGTATTTTTTAAAGATGTCCTGTATTAGTTTTCTAGGGCTTCCTTAACAAAGTACCACAACCTGGGTGGCTTAAAGCAACAGATATTTGTTGTCTCACTGTTCTGAAGGCTAAAAATCCAAAATCGAGGCATCAGGAAGGTTGTTCTCCCTCTAAAATCTACAGAGAGAACCCTTCCATGTCCCTTCCTAGCTTCCGGTGCTTTGGCAACAATCCTTGTCATTTCCTGGCTTGTAGCTGCAGCGCTTCAAGCACTTCAATTTAGCCTCCAGTACTCTATGGCATTCTCCCCTAATTACATATGCAACAAACCTATTTCCAAACAAGACTGCATTCTGAGTTAATGGGGCTTAGGGCTTCAACATATCCACTGGGGTGGAGGCGGAGGAGGGAGAGGCACAATTCAAGCCACATTGATTATCCCGTATCTTCCCATTGAGTGGGAGAGTCTCTGTCTTGTGCTCTTTAACCTGAGCAGACCTGTCTGACTACCTCAACCAATGATGTACATCGAACGTCGTTACTGAGGCTCACTCTTGGAACCCAGGCACCATGCTCTTAAGAAGCCTAAACTAGTCCACACAAAGACCACATGGGAAGGCCAAGTGTAGGTACGTATTCTGGCTAACAGCTTCTCTGAGGTCCCATCAGCAACCACCAGACATGAGTGTAGATACACTCTCAAATAACTCAAGGCCTTAGATGAAAGGTCTCCATTTCTCAGCTTCAAAAGCATTATGAATATGAAGCAGAGACAAGCTCTCCTCATAAAGCTCTGTCCAAATTTCTGATTCAAAGAATCTACAGATATACTAAGATGATTATTTTAAGTCACTAAGTTTTATGGTGGCTTGATACACAGCTATAAATCACAAAATAAAAGTAAAATATTTAACAAAAAAAAATAAAGCCAGGAAGTTACATTAGTAGAGACATCATACTGCACTTGTTTTTGCTTTTGAGAGGATGGAGGACACATGTAATTGAGAAAAAACAAAGCTAGTATACTAGGAAAATATAAGTAAACAGCAGAACCAGAAAATAAAATTAATGTTCCAAAGGCCTAAAAGAACAGCATTTAATTAAATTAGAAAATGTATCACTTGACTTGCAGCTCAGAGTCAAATGCTTTTAAATCATGTTATTATTTTTTCACTGCTATTAAAATAGCATTTTGATCGTATGTTAAAGCAATGCCAAGAAGTAAGATATTCAAAGAAGCCTTTTGTTTAACAAGTAGGCTATTCTCTTAAAATAGAAATCTTGTGTTTTGAGTAATACAGGATATAATTAAGTTGAAGATATAGTTGTAAATATTTATATTTTAACTAAGACAAGTGACTAAAATAGAAACCTATTCTATTTTACTGAAAGAAATAAAAATATCCAAAAAAGCTTAGTTCAATGGTATAAGCAGTTTTAATTAAATTTGCATTTTAAAAAATAGGTCACAGCTAAAAACAGAATGAACTAGCTATAGTCTATACTAAGTAAAAGAAACTCGCCACAAAATACCACATATAATGATCCCATTTACAAGAGATGTCTAGAATAGGCATTACTTAGAGACAAAAAGCTGATTAATGATTACGTAGGACTGGGGAGGATGTAGGAACAGGATGTGATGGCGGCTAAAGGGCACTAGGTTTCTTTCTGCAGTGATGAAAATGTTCTAAAATTGTCTATGATGATGGTTGCACATGCCTGTGAATATACTAAAAACCATTCAATTATATATTTTATATGGGTGAATTGTATAGGAGGTAAATTATGTCTGAAAAAAAGTTATTTTAAAAATTCAGGTTAGGACTTCCTTGATGATCCAGTGGTTAAGAATCCACTGACCAGTGCAGGGACACAGGTTCGATCCCTGGTCCGAGAGATTCCACATTTCATAGAGCAACTAAGTCCGTGTGCCACAACTACTAAGCTCTCACCCTCTGGACCCTGTGATCCTCAACAAGAGAAGCCACTACAATGAGAAACCCATGCATCACAACTAAAGAGTATCCTCCCCTCACCACAACTAAAGAAAGCCAGTGTGTAGCAATGAAGATCCAGTAGAGTCAAAAAAATAGAATAAACTTTAAAAATTTTCAGGTTCAGGTCAGAGAATTCCAGGTGGTCCAGTGGTTAGAACTCAGTGCCTCACTGCCAAGGGCCCAGATTCAATCCCTGGAATTAAGATTCCACAAGCCTCAAAGCACAGCCACAAAAAAAAAAAAAAAAAAATTCCAGATCAGTACCATTAATATTGGATATATTTTCTTCCATACTTTATGTGTTTTAAATAAAATTAGCATTATATTGTATATAAAACAACATAAAATTTAGGTTAGAACAAATTTCTCCATAAAATAACAAAGACCAGTTTATGATGCAGATAATGCTTGACAACTCTCCTCACCTCTAATCAAATCTCCTAACTTAAAAAAAAAAAAAGACTTTCCGTGTGGTCCAGGGGCCAAGACTGTGCTCCCAATGCAGGGGGCCCAGGTTCTATGCCTGCTCAGGGAACTAGATCTCAATTGCCACAACTAAGGAGAGCTGTCAAGCACTGTCTGCATCATAAACTGGTCTTTGTTATTTTATGGAGAAATTTGTAAGTTCTCAAGAAGGTTTTTCTCAGTTTCAACTGCTACTTGACTTCCCCAAAAGAAGATACTGTGTCTTGTATCTTAGTACAAGATACAAGTACCAAAGACTATGTATATATCCCTAGTACCAAAGACTGTGTCTGCCATAAAGCAGATACTCAACAGATGTCTGTGCAATGAAGAGTAAGTTACATATAAAATAAATGAGAGAGTAATAACCAGTAAATACAATATGTATTCAATTAGCCAAATCATGCTGACATCAAGACAGCTAGGGGAAAACTCCCTCCCTATTTAGAGCACATGAAGGCATTAAAAAATAAAGCAGTTTGCTAAGTACTCAAATGATCTTTAAAATGCAGATTCTATCTTATCATACGCAATATACGTCCTGCTAAAACTGGGCCCACAACCTCAAATTTCCAAATGTCCACACTAACTCATGTTCGCGTAACTGCTCTTAAAATCTCTCTAATTAAAAATGCTCAATCAAACCACCAAAGTAGACACAGATGGAAAAAAGCTCACAATTTAAAAATACAATGCACAAAGGAAACAAAGCTCAAAGAACAACTGAAGACTTCTCTACCAGTCCAGTGGTTAAGACTTCACACTTCAACTGGGGAAAGGACCCCTGATCAGGGAACTAAGATCTTGCAGTGGTCAAAAATAATAATAATATTAATAATAATGACAAATTAAATAAACACAGAATTAGATCAAGAAGCACTTCGACTACTAGAGTTACCAAATACAGAATATAAATTAAGCACGTCTAAAATGCTGAAAGCAATAAAAGAAAGTATCTTAAATGAGCAAGGAAAAAACCAGGAATGAGAAGGATGGGGGAGATAGAGAGTTAAACAGGTTACAACCACCCATAAAGAGGAAATCGGTGAACTAGAAGAACTGAATATATTAACTTATAAAGCAGCACAAAGATACAAAGCAATACTCCGGAGATTTATCTTGATAAAGGACCAGAAACAAAATGGTAGTTAGTTTCCCAATGTCATTTTTCATATGCTGCTGCTGCTAAGTCGCTTCAGTCGTGTCGGACTCTGTGCGACCCCACGGACGGCTGACCACCAGGCTCCGCCACCCCTGGGATTCTCCAGGCAAGAACACTGGAGTGGGTTGCCATTGCCTTCTCTGATTTTTTTTTTTCATATAAGATGATTAAATAATACATAAAGAAAAACATGAATTAAGAATCAACACCAGGGGACTTGCCTGGCAGTCCAGTGGTTAAGACTCTGTACTTTCAATGCAGGGGGCAGGGTTCAATCCCTGGTCAGGAATCTAAAATCCTACATGCCATGGAGCCAAAAAACTTTTAAAAAATAAATTGAAAAAAAAGAACACCAAAACAACCTCAGCTGTCAAGCATGCTGAAAACCACCATCACTATCATCATACCACCCCTTACACCTCTCCTATAAGACAGAAGTCTGGACATTTTTTAAGGTCACTCTGAAAACTTCAGGAACATATAAACAAAATTTTGCAAATAGCTTTCAAAGGTTCACATAACACACAGACACAGGAATAAGAAAACCAGGCCTTCCTTCAGCTAATGTCTGATCCATCACTGTTACTTCCCCTTACTCCCACTATCTTTATCAGCTATATGAGGTCTATGACCAAAAAGAGTTTTAAATAATTTATCTACTGACCTCTCCCTATGGAACAGGACAATTTAGTTCTCTTCCCCATCACCCACACCATCCATGCCTTGCCTACCATAACATGCACGCATCTCTTACATTTCGCCACTCCTACCTAATTAAAACATACTTTTGGTCACATCAAGATTCAGTATATACATTAACATGACTATGTAACTTAAGTCACAGCGGTTCTATACACTGGCTGTGTTTACTTTTACTCCCTTCAGTTCAGTTCAGTCACTCAGTCGTGTCTAACTCTTTGCGACCCCATGAATTGCAGCACGCCAGGCCTCCCTGCCCATCACCAACTCCCGGAGTTCACTCAAACTCACGTCCATCGAGTCAGTGATGCCATCCAGCCATCTCATCCTCTGTCATCCCCTTCTCCTCCTGCCCCCAATCCCTCCCAGCATCAGAGTCTTTTCCAATGAGTCAACTCTGCACGAGGTGGCCAAGAGTTTTAGCATCATTCCTTCCAAAGAACACCCAGGACCGATCTCCTTTAGAATGGACTGGTTGGATCTCCTTGCAGTCCAAGGGACTCTCAAGAGTCTTCTCCAACACCACAGTTCAAAAGCATCAATTCTTTGGTGCTCTGCTTTCTTCACAATCCCTTAGCCCAACATTTTACATTGTTGCTGTTGTTATTCAGGTCCTCTGTCTTCCACTATCGCCTGAAGTGTGCTCAAATTCATGCCCATTGAGTCACTGATGCTGTCAAACCATTTAACTAAAGCCCTCTGCACTGGCCTTCCATCTGGCCCAGCAACAGTCTTTTCCAATGAAACAGCTCTTCACATCAGATGGCCAAAGTATTGGAGCTTCACTTCAGCATCAGTTCTTCCAATGAATACTCAGGGTTGATCTCGTTAAGGATTGACTGGTTTAAACTCCTTCCTTGCTGCCCAAGGTACTCTCAAGAGCCTTCAATAGCAGAATTCAAAAGCATCAATTCTTCAACACACAGTCCTGTTTATGATCCATGATCCAACTCTCACATTAGTACATGACTACTGAAAAGCCATAGATTTGAGTATATGGATCTTTGTCAGCAAAGTGATATCTCTGGTTTGGTTTGTTTTTTTTTTTTTATCTCTGGTTTTTAATACACTGCCTAGGTTTGTCACAGCTTTCCTTCCAAAAAGCAAGAGTATTTTAATTTCATGGCTGCAGTCACTGTCCAGCGATTTTGGAGCCCAAAAATGTAAAATGTTTTACTTTTTTACATTTTACTTTTACTTTCAGTTCAGTTTAGTTCAGTAGTGTAAAATTCTTTGCAACTCCATGGACTGCAGCACACCAGGACTCCCTGTCCATCACCAATTCTCAGAGCTTACTCAAACTCATGTCCATTGAGTCGGTGATGACATCCAACCATCTCATCCTCTGTCATCCCCTTCTCCTCCCACCTTCAATCATTAGGGTCTTTTGAAAGGAGTCAGTTCTTCACACCAGGTGGCCACAGTACTAGAGTTGCAGGTTCAGCATCAATCCTTCCAATGAATATTCAGGACTGATTCCCTTTAGGATGGACTGGTTGGATCTCCTTGAAGTCCAAAGGACTCTCAAGAGTCTTCTCTAACACCACAGTTCAAAAGCATCAATTCTTTGGCGCTCAGCTTTCTTTACACTACAACTCTCACATCCATGCATGGCTACTGGAAAAACCATGGCTTTGACTAGACAGACCTTTGCTGGCAAAGTAATGTCTCTGCTTTTGAATATGCTGTCTAGGTTGGTCATAACTTTTCTTCCAAGGAGCATGTGTCTTTTCATTTCCTGACTGCAATCACCATCTGCAGTGATTCTGGAGCCTCAAAAAATAGTCTCTCATGTTTCCATTGTTTCCCCATCTATTTGCCATGAAGTTATGGGACCAGATACCAGGAGCTTAGTTTCCTGAATGTTGATTTTTAAGCCAACTTTTTCACTCTCCTCTTTCACTTTCATCAAGAGGCTCTTTAGTTCTTCTTCACTTTCTGCCATAGGGTGGTGTCATCTGCATATCTGAGGTTATTGATATTTCTCCCAGCAATCTTGATTCCAAGATTCCATGATGTACTCTGCATATAAGTTAAATAAGCAGGGTGACAACATACAGCTTTGACGTACTCCTTTTCCTATTTGGAACCAGTCTGTTGTTCCATGTTCAGTTCTAACTGTTGCTTCTTGACCTGCATACATATTTCTCAGGAGGCAGGTCAGGTAGTCTGGTATTCCAATCTCTTGAATTTTCCACAGTCTGTTGTGCACCACACAGTCAAAGGTTTTGGCATACTCAATGAAGCAGAAATAGATGTTTTTCTGGAACTCTCTTGCTTTTTCAATGATCCACCACACGTTGGCAATTTGATCTCTGGTTCCTCTGCCTTTTCTAAATCCAGCTTGAACATCTGGAAGTTCATGGTTCACACAGTATTGAAGCCTGGCTTGGAGAATTTTGAGCATTACTTAAGGAAATGGCAATCCACTCCAGTACCACTGCCTGGAAAATCCCATGGACAGAGGAGCCTGGTAGGCTACAGTCCATGGGGTTGCAGAGTCGGACACGACTGAGCGACTTCACTTCACTTTACTAGCATGTGAGATGAGTGCAATTGTGTGGTAGTTTGAGCATTCTTTGGCATTGCCTCTCTTTGGGATTGGAATGAAAACTGACCTTTTCCAGTCCTGTGGCCACTGCTGAGTTTTACAAATTTGCTGGCATATTGAGTGTAGCACTTTCACAGCATCATCTTTTAGGATTTGAAATAGCTCAACTGGAATTCCATCACCTCCACTAGCTTTGTTCACAGTGATGCTTCCCAAGGCCCACTTGACCTTGCATTCGAGAATGTCTGACTCTAGGTGAGGGATGATACCATCATGGTTATCTGGATCATAAAGATCTTTTTTGTATAGTTCTTCTGTGTATTCTTCCACTTCTTAATATCTCCTGCTTCTGTTAGGTCCATACCATTTCTCTCCTTTATTGTGCCCAACTTTGCATGAAAAGTTCCCTTGGTATCTCTGATTTTCTTGAAGAGATCTCCAGTCTTTCCCATTCTATTGTCTTGCTCTAGTTCTTTGCGTTGCTCATTGAAGAAGGCTTTTTTATCTCTCCTAGCTATTCTCTGGAACTCTGCATTCAGTTGTGTCTATCTTTCCCTTTCTCCTTTGCCTTTCACTTCTCTCCTTTTCTCAGCTATTGGTAAGGCTTCCTCAGCCAACCACTTTGCCTTCTTTCATTTTTTTTTTTTCCTTTGGGATGGTTTTGGGTACTGCTTGCTGTACAATGTTATGAACCTCCATCCATAGTTCTTCAGGCATTCTGTCTACCAAATCTAATCCTTTAAATTTATTTGTCACTTCCACTGTATAATCATAAGAGATTTGATTTAGGTCATATCTGAATGGTCTAGTGGTTTTCTCTACTTTCTTCAATTTAAGCCTGAATTTTGCAATAGGGAGCTCATAATCTGAGCCAGTCAGCTCCAGGTCTTGTTTTTGCTGACTGTATAGAGCTTCTCTACCTCTGGCTGCAAACATAATCAATCTGATTTTGGTACTGACCATCTGGTGATGTCCATGTGTAGAGTCATCTCATGGGTTGTTGGAAAAGGGTGTTTGTTATCACCAGCATGTTCTCTGTTAGTCTTTGCCCTGCTTCATATTGAACTTCAAGGCCAAACTTGCCAGTTATTCCAGGTATCTCTTGACTTCTTACTTTTGCACTCCAATCTCCTCTGATGAAAAGGTTATCTTTTTTGGAATTAGTTTTAAAAGATGTTCTAAGTCTTCACAGAACCAGTCAACTTCAGCTTCTCTGGCATCAGTGGTTGGGAGATAAACTTAGATTACTGTAATGTTGAATGGTTTGCCTTGGAAATGAACTGAGATCATCCTGTCGTTTTTGAGGTTGCACCCAAGTACTGCATTCATACTCTTCTGTTGGCTATGAGGGCTACTCCATTTCTTCTAAAGGATTCTTGCCCACAGTAGTAGATATAATGGTCATCTGAATTAAATTCACCTATTCCCATCTATTTTAGTTCACTGATTCATAAGATGTTAATGTTCAATCTTGCCATCTCCTGTTTGACCATGTCTAATTTACTTTGATACACGGACCTAACATCTCAGGTTCCTATGCAATATTGTTCTTTACAGCACTGGACTTTACTTTCACCACCAGACACATCCACAACTAAGCACTGTTTCCACTTTGGCTCAGCAGCTTCATTCTTTCTGGAGCTGTTAGTAATAGTCCTCTGCTCTTACCCAGTAGCACACTGGATACCTTCCAACCTAGGGGTCCATTTCCAGTGTCATATCTTTTTGCCTTTTCATACTGTCCATGGGGTTCTCATGGCAAGAATACTGGAATGGGTTGCCACTTCCTCCTGCAGTGGACCCAGAAAACTCTTCACTAAGACCCTTCAGAACTCTGCCCTGTGACCCATCCATCCTGGGTGGCCCTAAACGACATGGCTCAGCTTCACTGAGTAATGCAAGCCCCTTTACCATGACAAGGGTGTGGTGCATGAAGAGGCACTTTTCACATACCCTTAAGAAACATCTTCATTTTATTTAATATGTATGCATTATTAATTCATGCCCAATTATTTCCCAGTTCATCCAATTTTATAAATCTCCACAACATATTTATCACACGAGTAACCAATTTTTGACCATGTCCATTCTGAAAACTGACCTGCTCCATTCTGGACTGATTGCTCTCTACACCTGGTATACAACTGTCCTCCAGGGACTTCCCTTCACTGTTATCCATTCCTCACTTGGCTTGGGTAATTTATTTCCTAAACCCTGTGTCTTTCTATTTGTTGGTACATTCTCTCATTCTGGTGGGTTAACACCTTCAAAAGCCTCTGAGAAGGGCTGAATGAGAGGTAAATTTGAGACACTGCATACATGAAAAGATCTATATTCTATTCTCACACTTCAAAATTTGGCTGCATTACAAACTAGATTAGAAATAATTTTCCCTGAGATTTTGTAGATATAGCACTCAATTGTCTTTTACCTTTCACTGTTCTTACTGAAAAATCTGAAACCACTCTAATTTTATTAATTAACCCATTTTCCCTTCATCTCTGGGAAGTTCTCCAACTCTTTGGTTTCTTAAGTTGTAAAAGTTTGCAATGAAATGCTTTGATACAAATCTTTTTCTCCTCCATTGTGCTCAGCACTCTGATGGGCTCTTTTAACTTGGAAATTCATGTCCTTCAGTCCTGGGAAGTTTTCCTGATTTGTTTCTTTGACGATATTTTTTTCCAAAGTCTTATTATTCAGTTACTGTACTTCTTGGGCTAGATTCCTACATTTACTGTTCCTCCCAATTTGATCACTATTTGCCACAAACTCTCATATTGTTAGGATTGAGCACTTGGTCTTTGAAATTAGAGACCGAGGTTCATTACTTACAAAATAGAATCAGACTCACAGACTTAGAGAACGAACTTACTGTTGCTGGGGGGATGGGATAGTTTGGGAGTTTGGGGTTGAGAGGTAAACACAGCTAGATTTAAAATGGATAATCAACAAGGAAATACTGTATGGCATGGGGAACTCTGCTCAATGTTATGTGGCAGCCTGGAGAGGAGGAAAGTTTGGGGAAAATGAATACATGTATATGTATGCCTGAGTCTCCTTCACTGTTCATGTGAAACTATCACAACATTGTTAACTGGCTATACCCCAGTAAAAAAGGGAAAAGACCTGGGTGCAACACCAGCTCCTCTCCTTACTACTGATAATAATAAGTCTCAGTTTCTTATCTATAAAACAGGATCAAAAATAAAAGATAAAATGTAATCAAAGCATTTGGCATATGTAGAGCACTCAATAAACGCAGCTATTTTCATCCTAACATATCTTTCTTCTTCTCTCTCTTCCAGGAGCCTTTATGATGACAAGCTCTTAGGTTTTTCCTTCTACTTCTTAGGTTTCTTTCTTGCTAGATCCTTTCTATGCTTTATCAGATGTCCATCTTTGGCCACTTCTCTTTTTACTCCGTGCTGAATCAAACACAAACTCTGTACCCAGATGTTGCCGTGTGACCCTGGGCAATTTGTTTCATCACTTGATGCCTCTAACCCCCAAATGGGAAAAAAAAAAAAAGTGAGTTGATAACATATATCCTATGACTGTCATGAAAACTATGTTTTTCTGACACTTGGAAGGCCACGTGGCACTGCAGGCATTCAAACTCCTGCCACGACTGCTGTATCAGTGCTACCTCTACTGCCTATGCTGCTGCATATTTGTTAATTAATAACAGACTCATGATGTGCTCCCCACTATCCCCTAAGCTTTTGTGTTTGTGCGTGTGTGCTGTCATTCATTTGTGCTGGGCTCTACTAACCCATAGGCTGCAGCCTGCAGGCACCTCCGTCCATGGGGCTCTCCAGGCATGAACACTGGAGGGCGCTGCCATGTCCTGCCCCAGGGGATCTTCCCGACCCAGGGATCGAACCCACCACTCCTGCACTGTCAGGCAGATGCTTTACAACTGAGCTACCTGGGAAGCCCCTAAGCTTTTATAAGAGGCTTAAACTAATTATATCTGGACCCTTGCTTGTCCCCTCTCCCAATCTTTAATAGTTCATAAAGTTAAGAATTATTGCTCTCCACAGTGTGGAGATTCCTTAAAAAACTGGAAATAGAACTGCCTTATGACCCAGCAATCCCACTGCTGGGCATACACACCGAGGAAACCAGAATTGAAAGAGACATGTGTACCCCAGCGTTCATCGCAGCACTGTTTATAATAGCCAGGACATGGAAACAACCTAGATGTCCATCAGCAGCTGAATGGATAAGAAAGCTGTGGTACATATACACAATGGAGTATTACTCAGCCATTAAAAAGAATACATTTGAATCAGTTCTAATGAGGTGGATGAAACGAGCCGATTACACAGAGTGAAGTAAGCCAGAAAGAAAAACACCAATACAGTATACTAACGCATATATATGGAATTTAGAAAGATGGTAATGATAACCCTGTATGTGAGACAGCAAAAGAGACACGGGTGTATAGAACAGAATTTTGGACTCTGTGGGAGAGGGAGAGGATGGGATCATTTGGGAGAATGGCATTGAAACATGTACACTATCATGTAAGAAATGAATCGCCAGTCTAGGTTTCATACAGGATACAGGATGCTTGGTGCTGGTGCTCTGGGATACCCAGAGAGATGGATGGGGAGGGTGGTGGGAGGGGGGTTCAGGATTGGGAACTCATGTACACCCGTGGTGGATTCATGTCAATGTATGGCAAAACCAATACAGTATTGTAAAGTAAAAAAAATAATAAATTTAAAAAAAAAAGAATTATTGTTCTCCAGATCTCTGCTGCTATTGATGGGTTTATAATCAGTATGTCACAAACTATGTGACTTAACCTTTATTTTCTAAAATACAAATATATATCTGTGAAATCACTGAATAAAAAATCAAATTTTCTTTTTGACAAGAATTCTTCCTATGGAGATAATTTCTTAAAGAATGTCATCTTAACTTAGCATGAGTGATACCTGAATATTGACTAGAATACTAAGTTTTATTCTGATAATCTCAACATATTTAAGGAATGGCCAAGAAAAAGACATAGTCAAAACTGAAGGTAACAATACACCTACAAGTATTCCATCACCTATTCTGAGATCTGGTACTATTTTAAATGAATACCCTAACTACCCTACAAAGAAAATAAAAGCTATAAAAATAACTACTGGAGAAAAGAAACAGAGGTAAAAAAAAAAAAACCTTCCAAAAAACCATTTTTAAAACATGACAATCCTCCAAAGTTCTAGGTCACATAATACATGTACTGTTGTGTCAAACTATCAGAGGCAAAGGTTGAAGGACACACCAAACTGCAGGCTAAATTCAGACTGCTCCATCTACCTGATTTTTAATTTCCCAGGAGGCACATAACCAATTTCTCCAGCAAATAACATTGCTACTGGCCTTTACAAAATATTTTCATATATTTAATTCTTACAACAGATCTGAGAAGAAGAATATGGGAGTCATTTAAGATGTTAACCATGTGTAGAAGAATAATATGGTCTTTTCTATTAAAAAAAAAAAAGTACCCTCCTTTATAAACAGATTATAGGGGAGTAAGAGAAGAAGTAGGGAGACTAGGTGGGAAACTGTTACAGAAATCTGGGCAAGAAACAAGATTTAAGCTATTACAGGGCAGCACAGACTAAGAAAATAGATGTAATATTTACCCCCGAAATAATACTGTGGAGGTGGAAACCAAATGACTTTCTGATGAAGCAGATGTAGATAATGAGGGTGAAAGAGTACAATCTATTCTGACTTGAGCAACTGATGGCTCCATTTACTAAAACCAGAGAAATTGGCATTTTGTTATTTGGCAAGGAGTGCTACAGTTCATGAACATGAAATCTTTTCCAAATAAGAAAACAGGTTCTGAGAGGCTCACACTTAAAAATAAAAACTAAAAGTGAGACTCAAACCTTGATATTCTAAAATTAGGTATATTACTCTCTACAGAAATACACTCTCTCCAAAATCTATAAATAAAAATAACACATTAGGATGTAGCTGAAGCTAAGCACGGCCTCCTGAGGACACCATCAGCAAAATCCTCAACTGAAAGGCCTTTAAGTCTTTTATTACACTTTCATATTTTGAAAAATGAAAAGAAAAAATGTTTACCTTCAATTAATATGCCCTGAAGGAGCTTGCAATTAAAATCTTTTACAGAAGACATTTTCTCCTAAACCAAGCCCCAGAGAACAATAACAAAATAGAAGCCAAATGCCAAGACTTCAAAATCAGTGCCAAACTCCTACAGCCAAAGTGGCATTAGTAGTTCAGAAGCTTACTGTTACCACTCTTCAGAAGAAACAGGGTGGTCTACACACGTTAACAATGACTCAAAAACCTGCCTATCTCAGCTTCAGGAATTTAACATTTCTTCTAACTTATTTACTTCCACAAAACCCCTATAATTTCACTCAACAGATATTTACTAAGCACAGCATTGAGTGGGAAGAAGAATATATTTGGTTCCTGTCTTGCCCTGTCCTCAAGTAGCACCACTGATGGAAGTGTAAGCAGACAAACATAAAAACAATTAACACATAAAGTAACAAAAGCTGAAGAACCATATAAAAGATAACACAGAAATAAACAAATAATTCTGCATCTTTGGCTAGAAGTAAAGGAAATGGCGACCCACTCCAGTGTTCATGCCTGGAGAATCCCAGGGACAGGGGAGCCTGGTTGGCTGCCGTCCATGGGGTCCCACAGAGTTGGACATGACTGAAGCGACTTAGCAGCAGCAGCAGCAAAGGGTTCAAAGGTATTATTGAATGGCTTTGGTCACACTGACAAAAGATCCTAGCTGATTCATATTCCTCCCACTCCATTATTCCCATTCTGTCATTCCATTATTTAAATTACGGCACATTCTGTGGGTTTAGACAAATGCGTAAAGGTATGTATTCATCATTACAGTGCAGTCACCCTTCAGTATCCACAGTGGATTGATTTCAGGAACCCCTGTGGACACCAAAATCTGTGGATGTTCAACTCCCTTATAGACAATAGTGTAGTACTTGGATATGACCTGTATACATCCTCCTATACTTTACCATCTTTAGATTACTCATAATTCTAGTTGCTGAAGTGTGGCAAATTCGAGTTGTGCTTTTTGGAACTTTCTGGAATTTTTAAAAAATATGTATTTTTGGCTGCACTGGGCTTTCATTGCAGTGCGTGGGCTCATTGCAGTGGCTTCTCTAGTGGAGCACGGGCTCTAGGGCGTGTGGGCTCAGTAGTTGTGGCACATGGGTTTAAGTTGTTCCACGGCATGCAGAATCTTCCTGGACCGCGGATCAAATCCATGTCCCCTGCACTGGCACCCAGATTCTTAATTAACCACTGGAGTGCCAAAGAAGTCCCTGGAATTTCTTAAAATATTTTTATCTGTAGTTGGTTGAATCCATGAATGAGAAACCCAAGAATAAGGAAGTCCAATTGCATTATACATAGTGGCTGCACTGCCCAAAAAATTCTCTGTGCTCTGCCTTTTCATCTCATCTTTCCTCCCAATGCCTGGCAACAACTTACCCATTTACTGTCTCCATGGTTTTGCCTTTTCCAGAATATCATGGAGTTGGACTCTTACTATGTAAAGCCTTTTCAGACTGGCTTCTTTTCCTTAGTAACAGGCATTTAAGTTTCCTGGATGTCTTGGCAGGGCTTAATAGCTCATTTCTTTTTAGTGCTAAATAATATTCCACTGTCTGGATGTACCACAGTTTACTTACCCATTATCCTTACTGAAGGATATCTTGGTTGTTTCCAAGTTTTAGCAATTGTGAGTAAAGATGCTATAAACATCTATACGTAGGTTTTGTATTGATGTAACTTTTCAAATCCTTTCAGTAAACACCAAGGAGTATAACTTCTGGACTGTGTGGTAAAAGTATGTTCACTTTTGTAAAAACTGGACAAACTGTTCCAAAGTGGCTGTACCATTTTGCACTGCAACAAGTAATGAATGATAGCTCCTGTTGCTCCATAGCCTTGTCAGCATTTGTTGTTGTCAGTGTTCTAGACTGTGGCTCTTCCAATAAGAATATGGTAGTATTTTACAGTTATCTTAATTTGCATTTCCTGGATGACATATGTTGTGGGGTTTTCTTTTCATATGCTTTTTCCTTCTATATATCTTTGGTGAGGTGTCTGATAAGGTCTTTGGTCCATTTTTTAATTGTGTTGAGCTCTTACTGTTGAGTTTTAAGAATTCTCTATTTTTGGCTAACAGTCCATTACTGATAGGGATATCAGAAAAAGTCCATTACTGATAGGCTATCAGTAGGGATATCAGATAAAGTAGGAAAATTAAAAGGTTAGTTTAAAAATTCCACTAGGGGATTCAAGACAGAGACAGAATTTTAAGAGTCTTGGGAAACTGATATAAGTCAATGACCATTCAAGGAAAGAATCCAGGAACCCAGCAACAATCTACACGTTGAAGGAAGACCAGGCACACTCAAGTCATAAATCCTGATAACTAAAACACAAGATAATAGACATGGGGTCTGACTCCTGTTATCTGAAGTCAGGGAGCTAACGGTCCTTGAAAAGCAGCATCTCTGCATGTAGCTAAAACAGGAATGTAAGTGAAAGGGTACCTTATAAGGAAAGCTGAGGTGAATTATCATATATTAATATATGTTACTCAGTTCAGTTCAGTCGCTCAGCCATGTCCGACTCTTTGCGACCCCATGAATTGCAGCACGCCAGGCCTCCCTGTCCATCACCATCTCCCGGAGTTCACTCACACTCACATCCATCAAGTCAGTGATGCCATCCAGCCATCTCATCCTCTGTCATCCCCTTCTCCTCCTGCCCCTAATCCCTCCCAGCATCAGAGTTTTTTCCAATGAGTCAACTATTTGCACGAGGTGGCCAAAGTACTGGAGTTTCAGCTTTAGCATCATTCCTTCCAAAGAACACCCAGGACTGATCTCCTTTAGAATGGACTGGTTGGATCTCCTTGCAGTCCAAGGGACCCTCAAGAGTCTTCTCCAATACCACACTTCAAAAGCATGAATTCTTCGGCGCTCAGCTTTCTTCATAGTCCAACTCTTACATCCATACATGACCACTGGAAAAACCATAGCCTTGACTAAACTACTCGTATGCTAATATACATATGATTTAAATAGCATCATGACAGTCTCAGATCATAAAGGGTCAAAAGAGGAACTAATGATGAAAGCCCTGATTGACATCTATCCAAGAATGAGGAAGAAGGTGGTCTTATTCCCTCCCTACTTTTTCTTTGATCATAAAAATCAAGCCCTCTTTGTTTTCAGAGCTGTGCTCTCTTGCCTACAAAAGTGTCCAATGCTAATAAACTCACTTTTTACCAATTGCTTTGCCTCAGGCCACATTTTCCATATCAGAGAAAAAAGAACGTTACTGAGCTTCAGTAGGGGATTTTAATTAAAAGACAGTGGCTTCAAGTCCTAGCCCATGGGTTCAACCTTAGTTTTAGCTGAGTTCAAATCCTATGTGAATAGGAGTGTGGTTTCACTATCACATACGTCTTTAGAAAATACTCTCATTTTTTGGCTTGCCTTTTCATTCTCATTACAGTGTCTTACACAAAGTAGAAATTTTTAATTTTAATGAAATTCAAGCATGAATTCTTTTTTCATGGATTGTGCCTTTGGTGTTGTGTCTAAAAAGTCATTGCCAAATCCAAGGTCACTTAGATTTTCTACTATGTTATCCTCTAGGGATTTTACAGTTTTGCCTTTCACATTTAGGTTTGTGATCCATTTTGAATTAATTTTTGTGAAGGATGTACGGTCTGTACCTAGAACCCTTTTTTTTTTTTTAATGTAGATACCTAGTTACTCCAGTTATCTTTTGTTGAAATGACTATCTTCTCTCTGAGATCTTCCCTGGTAGCTCAGATGGTAAAGAATCTGCCTGCAATGCAGGAGACCTGGGTTCGATCCCTGGGTCAGGAAGATCCTCTGGAGAAGGGAATGGCAATCCACTCCAGTATTCTTGCCTGGAGAATCTCATGGATAGAGGAGCCTGATGGGCTACAGTTTGTGGGGATGCAAAGAGTCGCACACGACTGAGCAACTAACCCACACACATCTTCTCTCCATCTCATTGCCTTTGTTCCTTTGTCAAAAATCAGTTTACTCTATTTATGTGTGACTATTTCTAGGCTATTTCATTCCATTGTTTTATATATTCTTTCATCAATACTATACTTTTTAATTGAAATATAGTTGATTTACAGTGTTAATTTCTAGGGTACAGCAAAGTGATTCAATTATATATACATATATAACTTTTTCACATTCTTTTCCCATTATTGTTTATCACAGGATACTGAGTATAGTTCCCCATGTTATACAATAGGACCTTGTTATTTATCCATCATACTGCCTTTTTTTTTTCTCCCAATCAACGTGGAGTTTGTCCATCTGTCTGTCACCATCAACTCATTCCTTTTTCCTCCCTCCCTTTAGAAAAAATTTTCATTTTTATTAAAGTATAGTTGATTTACAATGTATGTTAGCTTCTGCTATACAGCAAAGTGAGTCAGTTGTACATATACCCACTCTTTTTTAGATTCTTTACCCATATAGGTCATTACAGAGCGCTGAGTAAAGTTCCCTGTGCTATACAGTAGGTCTTATTAGTCATCTATTTATATACAGTAGTGTGTATATGCCAATCCCAATCTCCCAATTTATCCCTTCCTCTCCACCATACTGTCTTGATTACTGTAGCTTTACAGTATATCTTAAAATCGAATTGTGTCAGTCTTCTAGCTTTCTTCTTCACCTTGAACAGTGTTGGCTGTTCTGGATCTTTTGCTTCTCCTTATAAACTTTAGAGTCAGTCTGCCAAAATCAACAAGATAATTTTCTGGGGGTTTTACAGGGATTGCATTGAATCTACAGATTTAAGTTGGGAAGAACGGACCTTCTTACAAACTGAGTGTTTCAATCTATGAATACGGAATATCTATTTATTTAGTAGCTTTTTTCATTCAGAGTTTTATAGTTTTCCTCAAATAGACCCTGCACATACTGTTAGATTTATACCTTAAGAATTCATTTTTCAAGGTGTTACTGTAAATGGCATTGTGCTTTTCAATTCAAATTCCACCTATTCATTGCTGATATATACAGTAAACCAATTGACTATGTTTTTTTTCCTGTAACCCTCCTATAATTGCTTATTACTTCCATGAAGTTTTTGTGGTGGAAACCTTTCAGAGTTTCTAAGTCATGTCATCTGTGAACAGTTTTCATTGTTGTTGCTCCCAGTCTGTATACCTTTAACTTCCCTTTTTTAAAAAGAAAGAATCTTACTGCATTAACTAGGACTTCCAGTACGGTGTTGAAATGCAGTGGGATAGGGAACATCCTTGCTTTGTTCCTGATCTTAGTGGGAAAGCTACAGGTTTCTCACTATTAAGTACAATAGCTGTATAATTTTGCATACATTCTTTATCAAGTTCAAAGAGAGTTTGCTAGGTGTTTTCATCATAAATGGGTGATGGATTTTGTCAAATGCTTTTCTGCATCTATTGATACAATTTTTCTACTTTAGCCTGTTGATGTGGTAGATTATATTAACTGATTTTCAAAACTTACACCAGTGCTTCATAACTGAGATGAATCCCGTTTCATCACAATGTTATTCTTTTTCTACATTGTTGGATTCAATTTGCTAATATTTTGTTGAGAATTTTTCCATCTACGTTCATGAAATATTTGGGTCTGCATGCTATCTTTTAATGTCTTTGTCCAGTTTTGGTATTAGGGTAATGCTGGCCTCACAGAATGTAGTTAGGAAGTACTTCCTCTGCTTCTATCTTCCTAAAGAGACTGTAGAGAATTGATATTTTATCCTTAACTGTTCAGTAGAATTCACCAGTGAATTCACAGGGGTCTAGTGCTTTCTGTTCTGGAATGTTATTAAATTTGATTGAATTACTTTAATAGAAATTGTCAATTCTTGGGACTTCCCGGGCAGATCACTGATTATGACTCCATGTTTCTACTACAAGGAGCAGGGGTTGCATCTTTGGTCAGAGAACTAAGCTAAGATCTCACATGCTGCATGGTGTGGCCAAAAAAATCTTATTACTTTTTAATTAAAAAACCTGCCTGTTCTTCTGTGAGTTGGGGCAGATGGTGTCTCTCAAGAAATTGGTAGAATGTCATCTGTCTTGACGAATCTTCCATGTAAGCTTTAGTAGTCTGTACATTCTACTGTTGTTGGATGAAGTAGTCTATATTAACAAACTTTTGTTATATTTAGTTGATGGATGGTGCTATTGAACTCAACTGTGCCCTCACTGTCCACTGAATGTGTCCATTTCTTCAGTTCAGTTCGGTCACTCAGTCATGTCCGACTCTTTGCGACCCCATGAATCGTAGCACACCAGGCCTCCCTGTTCATCACCATCTCCCGAAGTTCACTCAGACTCACGTCCGTCGAGTCAGTGACGCCATCCAGCCATCTCATCCTCTGTCGGCCCCTTCTCCTCCTGCCCCCAATCCCTCCCAGCATCAGAGTCTTTTCCAGTGAGTCAACTCTTCTCATCAGGTGGCCAAAGTACTGGAGTTTCAGCTTTAGCATCATTCTTTCCAAAGAAATCCCAGGGCTGATCTCCTTCAGGATGGACTGGTTGGATCTCCTTGCAGTTCAAGGGACTCTCAAGAGTCTTCTCCAGCACCACAGTTCAAAAGCATCAATTCTTTGGTGCTCAGCCTTCTTCACAGTCCAACTCTCACATCCATACATGACCACAGGAAAAACCATAGCCTTGACTAGACGGACCTTAGTCAGCAAAGTAATGTCTCTGCTTTTGAATATACTATCTAGGTTGGTTATAACTTTTCTTCCAAAGAGTAAGCGTCTTTTAATTTCATGGCTGCAGTCACCATCTGCAGTGATTTTGGAGCCCCCAAAAATAAAGTCTGACACTGTTTTTACTGTTTCCCCATCTATTTCCCATGAAGTGATGGGACTGGATGCCATGATCTTCGTTTTCTGAATGTTGAGCTTTAAGCCAACTTTTTCGCTCTCCTCTTGCACTTTCATCAAGAGGCTTTTTAGTTCCTCTTCACTTTCTGCCATAAGGGTGGTGTCATCTGCATATCTGAGGATATTGATATTTCTCCCAGCAATCTTGATTCCAGCTTGTGTTTCTTCCAGTCCAGCATTTCTCATGATGTACTCTGCATGTAAGTTAAATAAGCAGGGAGAAAATATACAGCCTTGACATAGTCCTTTTCCTATTTGGAACCAGTCTGTTGTTCCATGTCCAGTTCTAACTGTTGCTTCCTGACCTGCATATAGGCTTCTCAAGAGGCAGGTCAGGTGCTCTGGTATTCCCATCTCTTTCAGAATTTTCCACAGTCTGTTGTGATCCACACAGTCAAAGGCTTTAGCATAGTCAATAAAGCAGAAATAGATGTTTTTCTGGAACTCTCTTGCTTTTTCCATGATCCAGCAGATGTTGGCAATTTGATCTCTGGTTCCTCTGCCTTTTCTAAAACCAGCTTGAACATCAGGGAGTTCACGGTTCACGTATTGCTGAAGCCTGGCTTGGAGAATTTCAGGCATTACTTTACTAGCGTGTGAGATGAGTGCAATTGTGCGGTAGTTTGAGTATTCTTTGGCATTGCCTTTCTTTGGGATTGGAATGAAAACCTTTTCCAGTCCTGTGGCCACTGCTGAGTTTTCCAAATTTGCTGGCATACTGAGTGCAGCACTTTCACAGCATCATCTTTCAGGATTTTAAATAGCTCAACTGGAATTTCATTACCTGCACTAGCTTTGTTCATCCATTTCTTAGAGGGGTATTAAAGTCTCCAGCTGTGAAAATGGATTCATTTATTTCTCCTTGCAATTCTTCAGTTTTTGTCTCAGTTTGGTGTCCTGGTTTAGATGTATACATATCAAGGATTGTTATGTCTTCTTGATGAACTGATCCCCTTATCATTATATATCCCCTTCTCTGCTCATTCCTGAAAAATTTCCTTGGTCTGAAATCTGCTGTCTGAGATTAATACAGCTGTTCTGTCTTAATTAGTGTTAGCAACTGTGTATCTTTTATATCTTTCTCCATTCTTTCACTTTTAATCTATGTGGGTTTTTTTTTTTTGAGGTATAGTTGATTTACAATATTATATAAGTTTCAGGTGTCTAACAGTGATTCACAATTTTTAAAGGTTATACTCTACTTTTGGTTATTATAAAATATTGGCTATATCATTTCCTGTACTATCTATCCCTATAGCTTATTTACTGTATATATAGTAGTCTGAACCTCTTAATCCCATCTGTATGGGTCTTTATATTTAAAGAGGATTTCCTATAGACAACATAGCTGAATCTTATTTTTTATCTGCTCTAACAATCTCTATCTTTTAATTTGTGCATTTATACTACTGATATTCAAAGGGATTACTGATACAGTTGGACTAATACCTACCAAATTTGTTATTGTTTGCTTCCTTGTTCTTTGTTGCTATTTTTGTCTTCTATTCTTTTTCTGACTTTCATGGTTTTAAGAAAAACTTTATATGATTCTATTTTCTCTCCTTTCTTAGTATATTGGTTATATTTTTTCCTTTATACATTTTTTAGTGGTTACCCAATTACAGAACCTTATGATATGGAAATAATCCTAAATCCTCCCCTCCCCCCATGCCCATGTTTCATTGGTATTATTCATTGCACTTATGCATAGCATCTGGTGATCTCCATGTGCAGAGTCTTCTCTTGTGTTGTTGGAAGAGGGTGTGTGCTATGACCAGTGCATTTTCTTGGCAAAACTCTACTAGTCTTTGCCCTGCTTCATTCCACATTCCAAGGCCAAATTTGCCTGTTACTCCAGGTGTTTCTTGACTTCCTACTTTTGCATTCCAGTCCCCTATAATGAAAAGGACATCTTTTTTGGGTGTTAGTTCTAAAAGGTCGTGTAGGTCTTCATAGAACCGTTCAAATTCAGTTTCTTCAGCGTTACTGGCTGGGGCATAGACTTGGATAACTGTGATATTGAATGGTTTGCCTTGGAGACGAACAGAGATCATTCTGTCATTTCTGAGATTGCATCCAAGTACTGCATTTCAGACACTCTTGTTGACCATGATGGCTACTCCATTTCTTCTGAGGGATTCCTGCCCGCAATAGTAGATATAATGGTCATCTGAGTTAAATTCACCCATTCCAGTCCATTTTAGTTCGCTGATTCCTAGAATGTCGACGTTCACCCTTGCCATCTCTTGTTTGACCACTTCCAATTTGCCTTGATTCATGGACCTGACATTCCAGGTTCCTATGCAATATTGCTCTTTACAGCATCGGACCTTGCTTCTATCACCAGTCACATCCACAACTGGGTATTGTTTTTGCTTTGGCTTCATCCCTTCATTCTTTCTGGAGTTATTTCTCCACTGATCTCCAGTAGCATATCGGGCCCCTAATGATCTGGGGAGTTCCTCTTTCTGTATCCTATCATTTTGCCTTTTCATACTGTTCATGGGGTTCTCAAGGCAAGAATACTGAAGTGGCTTGCCATTCCCTTCTCCAGTGGACCACGCTCTGTCAGTGGACCACGCTTCTATGCAGCCAAAGATGGAGAAGCTCTGTACAGTCAACAAGAACAAGACCAGGAGCTGACTGTGGCTCCGATCATGAACTCCTTATTGCCAAATTCAGACTTAAATTGAGGAAAGTAGGGAAAACCACTAGACCATTCAGGTATGACTTAAATCAAATCCCTTATGATTATACAGTAGAAGTAAGAAATAGATTTAAGGGCCTAGATCTGATAGATAGAGTGCCTGATGAACTATGGAATGAGGTTCGTGACATTGTACAGGAGACAGGGATCAAGACCATCCCCACGGAAAAGAAATGCCAAAAAGCAAAATGGCTGTCTGGGGAGGCCTTACAAATAGCTGTGAAAAGAAGAGAGGCGAAAAGCAAAGGAGAAAAGGAAAGATACACCCATTTGAATGCAGAGTTCCAAAGAATAGCAAGGAGAGATAAGAAAGCGTTCTTCAGCGATCAATGTAAAAAATAGAGGAAAACAACAGAATGGGAAAGACTAGAGATCTCTTCAAGAAAATTAGAGACACCAAGAGAACATTTCATGCAAAGATGGGCTCGATAAAGGACAGAAATGGGATGGACCTAACAGAAGCAGAAGATATTAAGAAGAGGTGGCAAGAATACACAGAAGAACTGTACAAAAAAGATCTTCACAACCCAGATAATCATGATGATGTGATCACTAATCTAGAGCCAGACATCTTGGAAAGTGAAGTCAAGTGGGCCTTAGAAAGCATCACTACGAACAAAGCTAGTGGAGGTGATGGAATTCCACTTGAGCTGTTTCAAATCCTGAAAGATGATGCTGTGAAAATGTTGCACTCAATATGCCAGCACATTTGGAAAACTCAGCAGTGGCCACAGGACTGGAAAAGGTCAGTTTTCATTCCAGTCCCAAAGAAAGGCAATGCCAAAGAATACTCAAACTATCGCACAATTGCACTCATCTCACATGCTAGTAAAGTAATGCTCGAAATTCTCCAAGCCAGGCTTCAGCAATACGTGAACCATGAACTCCCTGATGTTCAAGCTGGTTTTAGAAAAGGCAGAGGAACCAGAGATCAAATTGCCAACATCCCCACTGGATCATGGAAAAAGCAAGAGAGTTCCAGAAAAACATCTATTTCTGCTTTACTGACTATGCTAAAGCCTTTGACTGTGTGGATCACAACAGACTGTGGAAAATTCTGAAAGAGATGGGAATACCAGAGCACCTGACCTGCCTCTTAAGAAATCTGTATGCAGGTCAGGAAGCAACAGTTAGAACTGGACATGGAACAACAGACTGGTTCCAAATAGGGAAAGGAGTATGTCAAGGCTGTATATTGTCACCCTGCTTATTTAACTTACATGCAGAGTACATCATGAGAAATGCTGGACTGGAAGAAACACAAGCTGGAATCAAGATTGCCGGGAGAAATTTTAATAACCTCAGATATGCAGATGACACCACACTTATGGCAGAAAGTGAAGAGAAACTAAAAAGCCTCTTGATGAAAGTGCAAGAGGAGAGCGAAAAAGTTGGCTTAAAGCTCAACATTCAGAAAACGAAGATCATGGCATCCAGTCCCATCACTTCATGGGAAATAGATGGGGAAACAGTAAAAACAGTGTCAGACTTTATTTTTGGGGGCTCCAAAATCACTGCAGATGGTGACTGCAGCCATGAAATTAAAAGACGCTTACTCTTTGGAAGAAAAGTTATAACCAACCTAGATAGTATATTCAAAAGCAGAGACATTACTTTGCTGACTAAGGTCCGTCTAGTCAAGGCTATGGTTTTTCCTGTGGTCATGTATGGATGTGAGAGTTGGACTGTGAAGAAGGCTGAGCACCAAAGAATTGATGCTTTTGAACTGTGGTGCTGGAGAAGACTCTTGAGAGTCCCTTGGACTGCAAAGAGGTCCAACCAGTCCATTCTGAAGGAGATCCACCCTGGGATTTCTTTGGAAGGAATGATGCTGAAGCTGAAACTCCAGTACTTTGGCCACCTGATGAGAAGAGTTGACTCACTAGAAAAGACTCTGATGCTGGGAGGGATTGGGGGCAGGAGGAGAAGGGGACGACCGAGGATGAGATGGCTGGATGGTATCACTGACTCGACGGACGTGAGTCTGAGTGAACTCCGGGAGTCTGAGTGAACTCCGGGAGATGGTGATATACAGGGAGGTCTGGCGTGCTGCGATTCATGGGGTCGCAGAGTTGGACACGACTGAGCGACTGAACTGATGCATAGCATACATGTGTGTGTGTATATATATATATATGTAAGAATATATAATGAAACACACTACTGACATTATCTTGAACAAACTTATCTATTAGGTCAATGATAACAAAAAAATTAAAGTTTTTATTTTACCTTCACTTATTCCTTTTTCATGACCCTTCTTTGCTTTATGTAAGGAAGTAAGGTCTGAGGTTCTGATCTACATTACTTTCCTTCTCTGTAAAGAACTTATTTTTAACATTTCTTGCAAGGCAGCTCTACTGGCAACAAATACCCTTAATTTTTGTTTGACTGAGAAAATCTTTATTTTTCCCCCACTTTTGAAGAATAATACTGCAAAGCACAGAATTCTTCTCAGCACTTTTAAGTATTTCGCTCTGTTCCCTTCTTGATCATGTGATTCCTGAGAAGTTGGATCTAACTCTTAAAATTGCTTCTCTATAGGTAAGGTGTTTTTTTGCTCTGGCTTCTTTCAGGATTTCTTTTTTCTTAATCTTTGATTTTCTGTAGTTTGAAAATGATATGCCTATGTAGTTTTCTGGGCACCTATCCTGCTTCATTTTGAGTTTCCTGGATCTATGATTTGGTATGCAACATTAATCTAGGGCGATTCTCAGTCATTATTGCTTCAATTATTTCTTCTGTTCTTTTCTCTTTCCTTTCCTTCTGGAATTCCCATTACACATGTGTTATACCTTTTGCAGTTATCCCACAATTACTGGATATTCTATTTTTTTAGTCACTTTTCCTCTTTGCCTTTCAGTTTTGGTGGTTTCTACCTAGCTATTCTTAAACTCAGAGATTCTTTCCTGAGGCATATCCAGTCTAATATAAGCTGAACCAAATACATTCTTCATTTCTGTTACAGTGTTTTTGATCTCTACCATTTATTTTTGGTTTCCTTCTTATAATTTCCACCCTCTCCTAATATTGCCCATCTATCGTGTCAGCTATGTACTTTACCCATTAGAGGCCTTAGCATCTTAATCACAGTTGCTTTAAAATCTTTTGTCTGATAATTCCAACATCCTTACCATATCTGAGTCTGGTTCTAATGCTTGCACTGTCTCTTCAAATTGTTTTTCATCTTTAGTGTCTTATAACTGCTTTATAGATATGATGTACTAGGTAAAAGGAACTACTGTAAATAGGCCTTTATTAACAATGTGGTAGTACAGTGTGGAGGGAAGGGAAGCATTTTATAGTCCTATGATTAGATCTTAGTCTCTCAGTGAGCCTGTATCTCTGAACTCTGAACTTTGAACTTTACATGTGCCACTCAGTCATCTCCCTCTCCCATCACTTCCCTCCCTTTATGTGAGACAAAATGGCCAGACAAGGCCAGAGCTGTTTATTTCCCCCAGGTCAGTTAGGCCCTGATCAAACTCCAGGAGATGAGGCTCTGGTTAAACACTTTCTCCTGAGGGCAGATGTTGTTAAGAAAAGAATATTCTGGTATATTTCTAAACATTTCCTTTTCTTTTCCTCCAGCTGGAAGCAAGAGGGGATTTTTTTCTCATATTCACTATGAAAACCTGGCTAAGCTCCTGGAGGCAAAATTCACAAAAGTGTTGGGGCACCAAAGACTGGGTCCCCTTGGAGTTTTTATCTCTCAGACCTGTTCACACTGAGCCTGCAGCAATTCATCAGTTTTAGTTCAGGCTTCCCTTCCCTACCACCAGTTCCCACAGAGGTTCAAACTCACAGGTTTCTCTCCAGTAAGTTGTAATTCTCCGTATCTACCTCTGTGTTTCTCCAACTTCGCGGGCAGTGCTCTGTCTTGTGGCCTCACTTTTTGTGAATTTAAGAATCACTGATTTTTCACTTTGTTTAGTTTTTCACCTGTTGTTAAGGGGAAGTGGCAATTTCCATGCTGAACCAGAAACTGGAAATTAGCGGGGTACAGCTCAGGGGTGGAGCATTTGACTGCAGAAACTGGAAGTTGTAACTTTATTTTAAAAAGATGGTTAGGGGAAAAAAAGATGGTTAGGAAGACAAGGCAGACCACATGCAGAATGCTAATGTAGCAAAAAGTGAAAAAGGAACTCAAATTATACATAAATTTTCATAAGGACAAAGACATAAGCAAAGAAGAGAATAGAAGAAAATATATTAAAATTAAAACCAAGAAACTCAATGATATAGTAGTGAATTGTGGGGATGTGAAGAATCCTTTCCTTTTCCAATTATCTCCAATTTAGTTATACTAAAAACTATAAAATTACAGAATGATACATACATCCAAAAACAGTGAAGAAGTGAAAGTGAAATGATCAAGAAGAAATAAAGGTTAAAAGAAAGAATACTATGTAATAAGACAAAGAAGATAAATATTTTCTGATTTTTTTATTTGTTTTTAAAATAAGTCTCGTTTATGAATATTTTCATTTGTGATCCATATTTACAAAAAAATGAAAAAACCATGAAGAAAAATTATCCATAATATCACCACTCAATCAGTGCTAGTCTTTTTTTTCAAAAACGATGGAGCATGAAGAAGGGAAGCATGAAGAAGCATGAATGAGACCCTAGCCTTACTAAGAAGTAAAACTGTGAACTAGCCACAAGGCTCTCACAGTTTCCAAACAGACTGTTTCCTAACTAGGGTAAAATATACAGGACATAAAAACCCACCGTTGTAACAATTTTTAAGTGTGCAATTCACTGGAATTAATTATATGCACAATGAGGTACAACTATCACCACTGTCTATTTCCAAAACATTTTCTTTACCAAACAGAAACTACCATTCCTCTTTCTCCATAGCCTCAGGTAACCTCTAATCTACTGTCTGACTTTGTGAATTTAACTATTCTAGAAATACAAATAGAATCATATTGATACATACAATCTGGAGGAGGAAATGACAACCCACTCCAGTATTCTTGCCTGGAAAATCCCATGGACAGAGGAGCCTGGTAGGCTACAGTCCATAGGATCACAAAGAGTCAGATATGACTTAGTGACTAAACAACAGTAAACAATACATATAATATTTGTCCTTTTGTGTCTTGGCTTATTTCATTCAGCATAAAGTTTTCAAGGTTCATCCACACGGCAGCATGTATCAGAACTTCATTTCTTTTTATGACTGAACAATATTCTATTATATATACTTTTCTCATTCTTCATGGTGCTAGAATAGAAACTCAGGGCATGAAAAACTGGAGAGAGAAAGGAAGGTATGGAAGGAGGAAGGGTTGTGGGGAGGTGGAAGGAGAGAGAAGGGAGGGAGAGAGGAAGGAAAGAACTCTACTCATCTAATGTTTATCCCTTCTTCTATTGATGGACATGTGGGTTGTTGCCAACTTTGTGTTATTGTGAATAATGCTGCTATGAACATGGCATACAAATGCCAAACAGACCTTTAATAGTCTGCTCTGGCTAAAGGAAAACAGCAACAGAAGCTGCCAACAGCAATTACCACAACAGAATTGAACAGAATATAAGACATTAACTTCACGGATATTTTTTTCAGCTGCACCACATGGCATGCAGGATCTTGGTTCCCTGACCAGGCAGAGAATCCCTGCAGTGCAAGTGCAGAGTCTTAACCACTGGACCACTGAGGAAGTCCCAACTTTATGGTTTCAAAATTATCTATACTTCTGATTTTTCCAAATTTTCCTAAACAGATATGTATTATTTGCATTATTGAGGGGAAATCATTTTTTAGACTCCTCTATCATGACAGACTACTGCTGCTGCTAAGTCACTTCAGTCTTGTCCGACTCTGTGTGACCCCATAGACGGAAGCCCACCAGGCTTCCCCGTCCCTGGGATTCTCCAGGCAAGAACACTGGAGTGGGTTGCCATTTCCTTCTCCAATGCATGAAAGTGAAAAGTGAAAGGGAAGTTGCTCAGTTGTGTCCGACTTTTCACGACCCCATGGACTGCAGCCCACCAGGCCCCTCCGCCGATGGGATTTTCCAGGCAAGGGTCCTGGAGTGGGTTGCCATTGCCTTCTCCAATCATGACAACTATATATGTTCTAATCTGAAAAATATATTTGCAAGAAGGAAACAAAAGAGAGAGAGCAACAATACTGAAATAACATATTAAGAAATCATTACTGAGGTCAGGATTGAGGTTAGGAGCACTATTGAGAAGGCATCTCCTTTTTGTTCTGACCAAAGTATTACTTGCCCTCTGTAATGCCTAGCACAGCACCTGGTACATATCAGAAACTCAACAACAAAAATTGGTTAAAAAATAGATGACAAATTCTATAGCTCTCTGAGCTCCTCCAACTACACCATATTTTTTAAAGTATTCATACTCAAGTCTGAAATGGACTATTAGAAACATCTCAAGTTTCAGTAAGTTTTATATGAACTTATGGAGAAATTGGCCAGTACCTGAATGATAGGCAATTGGACCTCTAGGACTATTATTTAAACTACAACTCTGACTGCTTAACAAGATTGCAAACCCAGAGTTCACTAACTTATAGTATCATACTTTTTAAGTGGGTATTTGTCTGTGTGTATTGCCAAATGGGTCCAGAGTGGTCTTTTCATCTTTGCTTCCAAAATAAACAGCAATGTATCAAACTTAGAAATACACCTAAAATATATGCTCAAATTTCAAAATGGTCTATGCCAATGTAAATATAAAAAATAATCAATTTGTGATCTGTACACATCATTATTCTTCAAAGTACTAGAAATTCTGAACCCATAAAAGAACTTGATATACAACTGAAAAACATGTAGAAAGCAAAATATATATATATTTATACTCAGTATTATTCCAATAGGATTTAAAGTTGACACAAATATAATATCTATCTTCAGTCTTTAAGCAGGTCCTAAGGAAGTATTATTCCAGCTCTGTAAATGTGGGAATAAACAACATTATAAACAGCAATGTTTTGCATGTTTTGAGTATTATCAATAAATATGGAGTACAGATCTTAAAAAATCTATAAATATCTTCAAAGAATAATTTCAAATTATGTCTTTCACTTATTTAACAGTTGTCAGATGGAAGAAGAGAAAGATAAAAAACACTGACTTCAATAAGAATAGAAAAAAATAGCAAACAGAAATTACACTGAAAGGGGCAAAAAACAGAAAAAAGGGTAACACTGCTGACAAGTCTTCTTCCTTTAGATGTCTATATGACAAATTTCTCTTGAGTTAATTTATTTTCAATATGCATACAGCATATATTCATCTCTCTCTGGTCCTTCCTACCTCTAGGGCAAAGTTTCAGAAAAGAAAACTTGCAACTAACATGACATTGTAAATCAACTATAATTTTAAAAAAAGAAACAGAAAATTTGCACACAGTGATATATTATCGCTGCTGTATATTTTACTACGTTACCAGGCACTATGACAAGACTTACATTCATTATCTTATTTAATCCTCACGATAATCCAGATACAGATTTTACTGAAGTTTACAGAAGTTAAACTTTATTTTGGGGGGCTCCAAAATCACTGCAGATGGTGACTGCAGCCATGAAATTAAAAGACGCTTGTTCCTTGGAAGAAAAGTTATGATCAACTTAGACAGCAGATTAAAAAGCAGAGACACTACTTTGCCAACAAAGGTCCATCCAGTCAAAGCTATGGTTTTTCCAGCAGTCATGTATGGATGTGAGAGTTGGACCATAAGGAAAGCTGTGCACCGAAGAACTGATGCTTTTGAACTGCGGTGTTGGAGAAGACTCTTAAGAGTCCCCTGGACTGCAAGGAGATCCAACCAGTCCAACCTAAAGGAAATCAGTCCTGAATATTGATTGGAAGGATTGATGTTAAAGCTGAAACTCCAATACTTTGGCCATCTGATACGAACTACTGACTCATTTGAAAAGACCCTGATACTGTGAAAGATTGAAGGCAAGAGGAGAAGGGGATGACAGAGGATGAGATGGTTGGATGGCATCACTGACTCAATGGACATGAGTTTGAGTAAACTCCAAGAGCTGGTGATGGACAGGGAGGCCTGGCGTGCAGCAGTCCATGGTGTCACAGTTGGACACGACTGAGAAACTGAACTGAACTGACTGATAGAGATTAAACAACTGGCCCAAGAAGCCATTAGCTAATAAGTGATGGAGCCAGGATACTAAACATTCAGCCCTAAAAACCAAAACGTCTTCACAAGTGTAAATCATTGAACAGAAGGTGAGCTAAACTAACAGAAGAGCATAAAAGTAAAAACACAGCACATCAGAACATGTCATGACTCTAAGGATTTTGCCAGACAGACAGGACCTGCCCCAAACCAATCTGATTACTTATAAGAGATTCAATTAACTAAAATATCGAGATGGAAACTATATTTGAAAATAAACTGTCAATGTATCACAAAACTCCTACTTCCTTTGACAAGAGCGTATTATTGACTGTATTTTATCTTTTATATCAATGTATAATACTAGTGTAAAAAAAGTCTCAAGAATATCAACAAAAACCTTTTATAATTTTTATAGTAAGTGTAAACAGATCTGCATAACTGCAGAAATATTTGACATTTTCCTGACTTTAACATTTTGCACAAAAGAAAACCATCCCACTTTGTAAGCTACAGCAGTAATTTCTAAAGAAAAAGAAGGAAAGAAAGAAAAGAAAATGAACAGTGAAAAGCAACCATCGGCAACCACATCACAATTACATGCCTGAAACAGATAAAAGGAAATTTAAGGGGAACAGAAACATTCAACTGCAACTAATCTAACTTGTTTATAAATTATAAGTTTTCTAAAAATCTTCTAAACATAAAATGTCAGTATTGTTGGATGCTCTGAAAGTATAAGCTCATGGTTTAATAGCTGCAAATCTGTATCTATACTCAGCTTTAAAGAACTGCATGCACTATTCTCTAGCTAACCAAATGCCCTTAACTCTATGGACTGCCACAGCTCAGAAATGCCTTAAACTACATACAAGGTTCACACACTTTTCCAACCATTCAAAACACCTGAGTACTGCCGATATTTAGAGACTATCTGATTGAAGCATTACACGTGAATAAGGTCCTAAGTTTAGCATTTTAAATGTTTTAAACATACAAAACTGTACCAGACATAGTACTTAGTTATCTTAAGGAATTAGCATTTGTTTAAGTCTTTGAAACCTAAGAGCTATTCAAGTTCAATTTTATTCAAAGATTTAATGAAATCTTTTAACTGGACATTTCACCTACTACCTAGTATTAAGAGTTTTCATACATTCAGGATAGTCATTGCTAGGTTTTTTAAGAAAAAATAGTGGCCTTTTAAATCACCTTGATCATAAAACAAAAATTACCATGAGCTATGGATCTGAATTAAATTTTGTTCATGCTTAAAAATGACTTATTTAATGCTATATACTTCGGCAGACACAACCTATTTTAAAAAGTATATAAAACTAGAATCTTGCCTGCTACAGGCAAAACCATTCAAATAAGATAATCAGTATTTTTAAGTATATACAATGCATCAAACAACTTTATGAGGTACAGCATTAATTCCTCAGACTGACAGGAAAAAACTAACTCACAGGTAGTTCTGGCAATCCACTTGAGACATTCTGGTAATTCAAAACTGAACACAAAACTGAAACCAACCCTGCTATCAGAAGGGTCTTCCTTATATTTTACAGTCAATTCCATTCATGCTTTCTGCATTCTTTTAAACTTCCTTTATGAAACTGATAATCACAAAATCATAACAGCTATTTATATTGAGCACAAAACACAGGCCAAGCACTGTTCCAGATACTTTACATTTATTATTTCCATTCCTCATGAACAATATTGCATGGTAAATACGAAAACACACATTCTTCTGATAAAGAAACAGACCCAGACAGGTTAAAAGAAGAAGGAAAATGACAAAGCAAAACGCTTGCTCTTTTTACTCAGATGGTAAAGAATCTGCCTGCAATGCAGAAGACCCAGGTTCGATCCCTGGGTTGGAAAGATGCCCTGGAGAAGAGAATGGCAGCCCACTCCAGTATCCTTGCCTGGAGAATTCCATGGACAGACCCTGGAGTTGCAAAGAGTCAGACATGACTGAGCGACTAACACACACTTTCTACATTATGCCACTTTGTTCCCCTCTGGCCATCAATTCATATCATAACGAAATTCTTCCTGAAACAGAACTTCACTTGCTTCAATAAAAACTACTGCTGCTTTCCTCCAAAGAAAAGGCAATTGCTATTATGTGAAATATTTTTACTGTATTACCAAACTACTGATATAATTTCTCCATCAATACTTTTGCACTAAAACTGGAAGAGAGTGCTATGTAAAATACACTGATAAGAATACTAGATAACTAAAATTTGGCCATTGTGAGCTGAACCTAAAATTTCTATAGCCAAGGTGTTCAAGTTCATGAGTAAAGAGCTAATAAGCCTGTTCCCAACCTCGACCTTCTATTGTTACAAACACAAAATTGTTTTTTAAAAAAAAGCATATCCGCACACACAATTTTTTCCTGGCAGCAGCAAGAGTACTAAAATATCTTTTTTCTTATGCTTCCATCTAGTATGAAAAAAGCACAAATTCAGAGCAAGTATCTCTTAAACTATATCACACATTACATGAATCTTTTATTTAATGTACACAATATGTCAAGAAGTGTGAAAAAAAAAGTGTGTTAAGCACTATCACTCCATACCGAGGGTGAAATAAAAAATGAATTACCACTGTTTTGAAAAATCCTAAAATGTCAATAAAAATCTGTAACATAATTCTCCAAAACAGGCAAATAATGCACAGATCATGGCAAGGCCTAAAAAATATTTTAAATTGCCATTTAAATTAATTTAATTACACTGATACTGGTTTAAAAAAACTGATTGAAATAAGAAGTGGAAAATGTATGTTAATTGAAATTGGATAGAAGGACACATGAAAACTCAAGAAATCCTTGCAGAAATAAGGTAACAATGAAATGATTTTTTGAAAGGTCCTCAGCATTTCAGCAAGGTAAAAGCACCACATTTTACTGACAAAGTGCATAGGGCCTTCTAAGCATGCAAGCAACCAAAGCCACAGGGCCTTCACAAGTTAAAGTGTTTTTAATCCTTGTTTCCTTGTCACAACTTAAAAAAAAAAAAGGTTGGGGTGAATGGTATCTCCAATGCCTTTCTGTTCAGACATTGTAGAGCCAAAAGAAAATCGATCAGCTCATACCAGCAGATTTTTGTGTATTATTAGTTTCAATAACAAAGGGGTAAGGGAGTAGGGGGAATCCCCAAAACACTGCACTAGAAAACCTAGGTCTCATTCCCTGAACCTCATATACACTATGAGGCTACAGAAACAATCAGAAGTTCTAGGACAAACCAACAAAGTGGGAGTACATTAGCAAGTACTCGAGTAAATTAACCCAGGTACACAATAACTTGAGACTTTAACAAGATGCCAGAGGAACATTTAGGACTACGAGAGATTTTTTTTTTTTAATCTGATAATGTTAAAGAAAACAAAAATGTTATAAACTTAACTACTACCATATCCATACCTCTCTAGTCTCACAAGCCACAGAGATGTAGGGTTTCTGTCTAAAGTCAGAAGACAGGCCTCCTGTTCTCGTCCTGGAACTCAGGAGGCAGTCTGTCTCTTCTTCCAGTTTCTGCTCTCATCTTTTACAGAGGCTGCTCTGCCATATTGAGAACTCTCACTGGATCTTACATCCCACTAAATACCCCCTGTCTCACAGTACTGTCCCTCCCCCACAGCTAAGCAACTGGACACACGTTTAATTTTCATTCTTCCCTACTTCATCTCCCACTTTTTCACTGCAATGTGGTTTCCACCATACCATTTTACTAAAACCACACTTATCAAAGTCACTCACCAACAGCCTCTTTGCGCTAAATTCAGTACATGATTTACAATCTTCATCTTACTTGCAGATCTCTCTGTAACATGTGACCCACACAATACTCTTTCCTTTTGTTTTTTATTTTTCTCATCAGTAAATACATGCTCATTAAGAACTGAAATTATCATAGAAAAAAACAGAAAAGTTTGAGTACTCTGTAATCCCACTCTCAAAAACAGCCACTGTTAGCAGTACAGTATATATTCATTAAGATTGCTATACATATGCTACTATATGGGTATATGTATTAAGTTAACAAAAAATTAGATCATACTTGGGGACTTTCCTGGTGGACCAGTGGTTAAGACTCCAAGCTATTACTGTAGGGAACATGGGTTCAATCCCTGGTCTGGGAACTAAGATCCCATATGCTGCTCAGCCCAGCCAAAAAAAAAAAAATACTATATATTTTTGAGAAATTTTTACATAATGTGCCTGATTTTCTTTGTTAGTATTATGTGACAGCATAATTAACAGCCTCCTAAAGAACTCAGGGTTCCCTGGTGGCTCAGGTGGTAAAGAATGCACCTGCAATGCAGGAGGTCTGGATTCGATCCCTCAGTCAGGAAGATCCCCAGCAGAAGGGCATGGCAACCCACCCCAGTATTCTTGCCTAGAAGCTCAGTGGTAAAGAATTCACCTGCCAACGCAGGAGATGCAGGTTCAATCCCTAAGTCAGGAAGAAGGAAATGTGAACCCACTCAAATACTTTTGCCTGGAAACTCCATGGACCGAGGAGTCCGGCAGGCTCCAGTTCATGGGGTTGCAAAAGAGTCAAGACACAATTTAGCAACTAAACAACAACAAAAGAGCTCATCATAAAACCCAGAACCTGGGCATGTTATCTTAAATTGCAAAAGGGACTTAAATTGCAGAGGTAATTAAGAGAAAGGTTTTGTGATGAAGAGATTATCCTGAATTATCTGAGTTGGGCCCACATGAAGATGCAATGCAGTTGACTTTGAAGATGCAGGAAGAGGTCAAGGAATGCAATGCAAGGAATACACAAAATGCAACTCTAACAGCTGGAAAAGGGAAGGAAATGGATTCTACCTCAGTAACCAGCAAGAGTCAATACCTTGACTTTAGCCCAGTAAAACACTTGAGACTTCTGGCCTCCATAACTGTAAGATACTACATTTCTGTTTTAAGCCACTAAGTTTGTACTAATTTGTTTCAGCAGCGATAGAAAACTAATACAATGTGTGTGTATGTGAGCATATACTATAAAATGCTATATAGCTGATGGAATATGGTGTGTATGTATAACATATCCCATCAGCTGCATAGCATTTTATCATATGAATGCACCATATTTTATTTACCCAATCCTTTATTAATGGATTCTCGGGTTGTTTTCAGTTTTTCATTACTATACACTTTACTAGGTGCCTAGAGGTTTAGAATATCTCTAAACCGTATATTGTCACCCTGCTTATTTAACTTATATGCAGAGTACATCATGAGAAATGCTAAGCTGAAAGAAGCACAGATGGAATCAAGATTGCCGGGAGAAATATCAATAACCTCAGATATGCAGATGACACCACCCTAATGGCAGAAAGTGAAGAGGAACTAAAAAGCCTCTTGATGAAAGTGCAAGAGTGAAAAAGTTGGCTTAAAGCTCAACATTCATAAAACGAAGATCATGGCATCCGGTCCCGTCACTTCATGGCAAATAGATGGGGAAACAGTGGCAGACTTTATTTTGGGGGGCTCCAAAATCACTGCAGATGGTGACTGCAACCATAGAAATTAAAAGACGCTTACTCTTTGGAATGAAAGTTATGACCAACCTAGATAGTATATTCAAAAGCAGAGACATTACTTTGCCAACAAAGGTCCGTCTAGTCAAGGCTATGGTTTTTCCAGTGGTCATGTATGGATGTGAAAGTCGGACTGTGAAGAAAGCTGAGTGCCAAAGAATTGATGCTTTTGAACTGTGGTGTTGGAGAAGACTCTTGAGAGTCCCTTGGACTGCAAGGAGATCCAACCAGTCCATTCTAAAGGAGATCAGCCCTGGGTGTTCTTTGGAAGGACTGATGCTAAAGCTGAAACTCCAATACTTTGGCCACCTCATGTGAAAAGTTGCCTCATTGGAAAAGACTCTGATGCTGGGAGGGATTGGGGGCAGGAGGAGAAGGGGACAACAGGGGATGAGATGGCTGGATGGCATCACTGACTCGATAGACATGAGTTTGGGTGAACTCCAGGATTTGGTGATGGACAGGGAGGCCTGGCATGCCGCGATTCATGGGGTCGCAGAGTTGGACACGACTGAGCGAATGAACTGAACTGAAACACATCTTTATATATTTGTCTGTTTCTCTAGAAGTTATTCCATAAAGTGCAACTATTTGGTCAAATAACATTATATTTTAAGTTTTAATGGATTTTTAAGTTAATCTCCAAAAAGGCTATTATCACTTTTTATTCACATTAACAACATTCAAGCCTCTCCCCCCTTCTTCAAAGTTCAACTCTTTCAGTTTGTTAAAATTGCTTCCGGTGTCCCTTCTGTAGTAGTTACTGAATTCCTCCTGCTCCTTTCCAGACTTCTCTTCATCAGCTTATTTCTTACATGTCAGTGGTCCCCAAAATTCCAATTCCATCCTGGGCTTTCTCCTCTTTATACACAGCTATCTCATCTACTTCCTTTTACCCCAATTACTACTTACAAACAGATTTCTCCCTCTTCCCTCTAAAATGTACTCCTCCATTTTATTAATGACCGGTGCACCAATATCCAACAGCCTATGGCAGATATGCACTTCCCTGGTGGCTTAAATGGTAAAGAATCTGCCTGCAAAGCAGGAGACCTGGATTGGAAAGATCCCCTAGAGAAAAGAATGGCTACCCACTCCAGTATTCTTGTCCGGAGAATCTCGTGGACAGAGGAGCCTGGCGGGCTACAGTCCATGGGGTCCCAAAGGGTTGGACACCACTGAATGACTAACACATGGGCAGACATGTGGGGATCACCTGACCCCTGCTTTATGTTCCCCCCACACACCATAGGCTCTAGAGTCCATAAGATTCTCTCCTGACCTATCGGTTCCTTAGAACAGGAATACACCAATTTCCAGCTGTGGCGCTTCACTGTGCATGCTCCCTATCTCAAGTCTCACACCCCACGGTGCCAGAAAAGGCTTTCTGAAACTCAGTTCTGATGTGTCATTCAAGTAGATCTTTCATAGGCTGCTGGTTGCGATGTAAAATGATATACCCCCTTGGGAAAATTGTTTGGCAATGTCTTCTAAAGTTAAACATACAGCTGCCCTATGAGCCAGTAAGTTCATCATTAGTTATTTATACAAGAGAAATGAAAATGTATGTCTACAAGAAGACTAGCAGTTATGTGTTCATAACAGTTATATTCACAATAGCCTAAAGGGAGAATAAATAAACTGTTATAGTTATATAATGTATTGTGCTGTCCTTAGTTGCTCAGCTGTACCTGACTCTTTGTGACCCCACTGACTGTAGCCCACCAAGTTCCTCTGTCCACTGGGATTCTCCTAGCAAGAATACTGGAGTGGGATGCCATGCCCTCCTCCAGGGGATCTTCCTGACCCAGAAATTGAATTGGGGTCTCCTGCATTTCAGGCGGATTCTTTACCAGCAGAGCTACCAGGGAAGCCCATATGTTTTACTACACATCAATTATAAAGAACTACTGAAGCAACTATCCTTCAATAAAAAAAAAAATAAATTTTTTTTAAAAAAGGAAGACGACAGATATACCCCAACGAGCAACAGGAAAAAAAAAAGAACTACTGATAAGAGCAACAGTGGATGAATTTCAAAGACATTACACTGAACTAAAGAAGCCAGCCTGAAAAGAATACACGCTTATTCTACTTTTCTATTAGGTGACGTTCAAGACCTAGAAAAACTAAACTGGTAGTATCAGAACAGGAATTGATTACAGGAACTACGTGGGATTATTGGGAAGGCAGAGAGTCACACAAGAGCACATATTTATTGAAACTCATTCACTAGAAAAAATGAAACTGATAAACAAACCTATCTGCAAAGCAAGAAGAGAGACGCAGACGCAGAGAATGGACTTGTGGGCACAGCAGGGGAAAGAGAGGGCAAGTGAGCCAAACTGAGAGAGGGACACTGACATCTATCCACTGCCTCGCATAAAACAGACAGCTGGTGTGAAGCTGCCGTACAGAACACAGGGAGCTCAGCTCCGTGCTCTGTGATGACCTAGGAGGCTGAAATGGGAGGGAGGCTCAAGAGAGGGGGTATATGTATACTTACAGCTGATTCACATTGCTGTACAGCAAAAACACAACACTGTAAAACAATTACACATCAATTTTTAAAAAACTCATTCAGCTTTATAGTTAAGTTCTGAGCATTTCGCTACACATAAACTTCACCTCAAATATTTCTAAAGCAAATATTAAGATTTAAAACTTTTAAAACTCAGCATTTTTCCATATAAAAGCCTCATAGCTGTCAGAATAGCCATCACCAAAGTCTACAAATAACAAACACTGGAGAGGCTGTGGGAAAAAAGAGAACCCTCCTGTATTGTTGGTGGGAATGTAAATTGGTGCAGCCACTATGGAAACAGTTTGGATGTTCCTTATAAAAACTAAAGGAGAGTCACCATCTGATCCAACAATCCCACTCCTGAACATATATTCAAACAAGACAAAAATTCTAACTTGAAAAGATACATGCACTCCAATATTTAGAGCAGCGCTACTGAAAATAACCAAGACATGGAAACAACCTAAATGTCCATCCAGAAATGAATGGATAAAGATGTGGTATATATACATGCACACTGGAATATTATTCAGTCACATAAAAAAGAATAAAATAATTCCATTTGCAGCAACACAGACAGACCTGTGATTATCATACCAAGTGAAGTAAATCAGACAGAGAAAAACAAATATATGATATCACTTATATGTGGAATCAAAAAAAAGAAAAGATACAAATGATCTTATTTACAAAACAGAAATAGACTCACAGACATAGAAAGTAAATTTATGGTTACCAAAGCAAAAAGGTGGGGGAAAGGAGGGATAAATAGGAGACTGGGATTAACAGATATATACTACTATATATACAATGAAGACCTACTATATAGCATAGGGGCCTATATTTAACATCTTATAATAACCTATAAAGAAAAAGAATCTGAAAAAGGATATATGTACAACTGAATCACTTTGCTGTATACCTGAAACACATCATTGAAAATCAATTATACTTCATTTTTTTAAAAGGCTCAAGATTTAAAACAAACCAATCACTAAATCACCCCCCTTCTTTATTTATCGCCTCACTCAGAAACAAGACTACACCAGAAATTACCCGGCAGTCCAGTGGTTACGACTTGGCATTCTCAGTGCCATATGCCCAGGTTCGATCACTGGTTGGGGAACTATCTAAGATCCCACAAGCTGAGCAGTGTGGCCAAACACAAAGAAAGTAAAGAAGCAAGACTGTAGCCACTGTGTGTTCCTCTGGTTTATAAATTCCGTGAAAGCAAAGATTCTGTCTATGGAGAATTGATCACAATTACCCCAACATCCATCCTTATACTTGACACATTTGGGATGCTATATATATGCTATCTTTGCTGATTCTTAATGACTTACTGACAATGTTTATAACTCCATTAAATTTTTAGATCATCTACTGATTCATTTTTCTGATCTTGTGTGTTAAATGTCAATATACCACGCTTGACAACATTTATAACCTTGTTCATCCAGCAGTGGCAAAGAAGCTTCTCCCCAGTTTCAAAAAGGCAGCCAAGTTCAGTCTTTAACATTGTGCTCCTATCTTACATGCATTTCAATTAAATATTTAAAGCCACTACACTTGGTGCATGAGCTAGGATTCATTTTCAATTTACTTATATCTTCTCGCCACCAAATTCTGGCTCAGTCTTCTAAACTATCATGATTTCTAGTATACCCAAATATATTAAATTTTTCTTTCTCTCATGTATCTCATTCAAATATCATATAACACAATTGTTCATTAAAGTGAAACTTTTATCCATATCTGTTAACATTGTTCTAACAAACTTACTAGCATAATTTATAAGAAAGCTCCATTCATTTTCTAAAAGATTTATTTATTTTTGGCTGCATCGGGTCTTTCGTTGCAGCACAAAGGCTCTCTAGTTGTGATACTCAGGGTCAGCAGAAGCTGTGCGTGGGCTTAGTTGCCCCATGGCCTGTGGGATCTTAGTTCCCCGACCAGGCATAAAATCCGTGCCTCCTGCACTGGAGGATGGATTCTTAACCACTAGACCACCAGGGAAGTCCCTGGATTCATTTTTAACATGGCAAAAGAACTGTACCAAGCCGAATACAGCAACTAATCATTTGAGCACCAATTCAAAGGTAAGACAAAATGCCCATGGTCACTTCCCTGTCAGTGCTTACACTTTCTTGTGAAAAACAAGAAGGGCAATGATCCATAAGAAAACCATTCTGTTCCTATCTCTTTCAAGGTTCCTTTCAAGAACACAGGAGCCAGCAGTTCCTTAAAGATAGAGCCCTAATCATAAATTCATAAGACACTGAATACCAAAACCTACAATGAAAATCCAGATTAAAAGCCAGTTTAACCAGCTTTAGGGAACATTTTTCAAAGTACAACTGTGAGGGTTGGATTAGTACAAAGTACAATAAACAAGCACTAAAGCCATATTGTCTTTGGCTACTTAATAAACTACAAACATCACAGGCAGGGAACCCTCTCATGAAGCACAGAGACAGTACTCTTGAGACAGACTCTTCAGAGTCCCTTGGACAGCAAAGAGCTCAAACCAGTCAATCCTAAAGGAAATCAACCCTGAAATTCCCTGGAAGGATTGATGCTGAAGCTCCAATACTCTGGCCACCTGATGAAAAGAGCTGATTCACTGGAAAAGACCTTAATGCTGAGAAAGCCTGAAGGCAGGAAGAGAAGGGGGTGACAGAGGATGAGACTGGTTGGATGTCATCATGGACTCAATGGATATGAGTCTGAGCAAACTCCAGGAGATGGTGAAGGACAGGGAAGCCTGGTGTGCTGCAGTCCATGGGGTTGCAAAGAGTCGGATACAACCGAGCGACTGAACAAGAGCAACAACAAAAAAAGACACTGAAACCCAGAAACATGGATACAACTGAAGGGTAAACAAATAAAATTTTATAAATTTAGCCTAACAGAAAGCAAGTAACATTGAGAATAATATTTTCATATCATGAACTCTATGATAAAAACTTTTATTTCAAAAAGCATTTGGAAACCTACTTAGTGTTTTAAAGAAAAAAAAAGAGTGCAAAGCATAACAAAGTTATTAAAGGAGTAACAGAGGTTTTAATGGGTAGTTCTAATTAACTTACCAGTTTAAGTTAACTATCAAGATTTCAACAACTTTAGCAATTTATCAACTTTTTCTAGTACAGAATCTTGTATTTCAAAACAAAAAATTCTGGGTGGTGGAATGGTCAGTCTCCTGGCCACATCTGGGGAGGGTCAGCGTAAGGCCACAGTCTGTGGGTTCCAGGAACAGCCAAGGCACCCATACCACCTGCAACGCACTGTGGGCGCCTCGGGGTGAAGCTGAGGCTCAGGAAGGCCCTGCTGAGCACATGAGGCTGCTGCCACACACAGACCACGTCTGGCACACCTGACTCCCAGCTGCTCAGGGATGTACCCTGGGGCAGGCTGCAGTGAGCCCTGGCCTGTCTCAGGGGTGCTGGGCAGGCAAGACTGCCAGTCTCACTACAGCATGCAACCAGCAGGCCCACATGGGGCTGCCTCCCTTCCTGGCCAGCAGGTCCACCCAGAGTTTGAGGGGATGCTGGTCCCCAGGAAGATATCCATCAGCCCCTGGAGAACTGGCTGACCGTTTGCTACCTCCTGCCCAGAATGGACGCTGGGGCCTCAGGGACTGTGTCCACCCCAACTCTGAGCGTCCGCCCAGCCAGGCTGGGGAAGGGGTTAGGCAGGAGGGGGTGAGGAGGTCTGAGATGTACTGCAAAGATGTGCTCAAGATGTGCCAACATCACCTCAAGCACTGCAAGTTGGTCAAGAGGACCTGATTCCTGCGGTGGAAAGTCAGCCTGGAAGTGAAGCAGATCAAGTTCAAGACAGACCTGAGGCACATCTGGCAGAAGGCAGGCCTGAAGGAAACCCCCCGTAGGCTGGCAGACCTCCAAGAGCTACCTAAAGGGTAAAGGAGTCTCCTGTCTCTCCCTCACCCCTGCTACTGCTGTGACCTATGTGATAAATATTCAGAGAACTCAGTCAAAAGCAAAAAACAAAAAATTGCAAGTAGTACCCCCATGACCATAGCTAGATTTAAGAATTATTGATTAAAATAACAAAACCAACATGACTTTTTAATAACTTTTATATGTTACAAATATGCAAGATCTATTTGTTCACTCACTATTAAATGTTTAATGCACATATGGATTTCCAGACCCAGTGCAGAGATCCACAGCCCACTCCATTTCTCCAGTCATTCATCTCTTCTATGTGAGTCCCCACTACAGAAAGTATCAAATAGCTCACTAAGCTGTCTTATCTTTAAAATCACTTCCAATCCTGAGATTATAAAACTCTGGGACAAAGGATACGTCTCAAAAGAATTTAGGGATTTCTACGGAAATGACAGTTTGATCCAGTATTTAGATGCTCTCCCTCCTACCATTCTATGTAGATAACAGTAAAGAAACTTTAAAAGCTATAACCCCACAGAGAGGAGACAACAGTGATGGACAGATGGCAACACATTTTTGTATGACGAAAGATGAGGGACTTCCAGGTTAAGATGGCAGATGGATCACACACATCTAATTCTCTCTCCCAGAATCCTAATAGGGCTGCCTTGGTGGCTCGGTGGTAAAGAATGTGTCTCCCAATGCAGGAGACGTGGGTTCGATCCCTGGGTTGGGAAGATCCTTTGGAGGAGGAAATGGCAACCCACTCCAGTACTCTTATTTGGGAAATCCTATGAACAGAGGAGCCTGGCGGCTACAGCTCATGGGACCGCAGAAGAGTTAGACAGTACTGTGACTAAACAACAACTAAACTCTAATAAAACAAGGATAAAGAAAACTTTGCAGTTGTTTTTAGGACAGTAACCATAAGGATCAAGAGAATGGAACAAACAACAGCAACAACCCCTTGAAGGCTGGAGAGATGGATGAGTGGTAACTGATTTGGTCAGAGACAAGTAGTGTTTGCAAAGATAGCAGTGCGCTGACCACCAAGAACAAACCCAGTTGACAGTACAGAATCCTCAAGGGTTCCGGAGCTGCCAGAGCAAAGAAGTAGCGGACTGAAGAAGGAAAGATCGGGTGAAAACTGTTCGAATAGTTAGAAACCTAGACCTGCATTCCTCTTTCAAGCCACTGAGTGATCTAATTTCAGTAAGGCAGCAGATTAGGGATTCAGTCTCTAAAACGGGTAAAACCATACATCGTGAAAGATGAAGCCAATATGTGTCCCTTCACATTACATGCTCTATGGCTGATTACCTGACTCTCCTTTCCTGAGTTCCCAGACCACTGGCAACTAGACCTCTGGCCTCCAAGCAGAAAACTTCCACACTCTCTGGGAAATAGAATCAGGCCAAAAGGAAAGACAGACACTGGAGAGAGGCTCAAACAGCCCACCCAAACCAACGGCTTCAATCCTGACCATACATTTGAATCACCTGGGCAACTTTAGAAAATACTGATGCTAATCTATGCAGAGAGAAATCAGAATAGGGGTTGCCTCTGGGCAGGGAGTGGGGAAGACAGGAGAAAGGAATATGAAGGAATTGTCTGGGTTTTTCACTATGCTCTGTATTGTGTGTTAATTACACAGGAGAAGGAAATGGCAACCCCCTCCAGTACTCTTGCCTGGAGAATCCCATGGACGGAGGAGCCTGGTGGGCTACAGTCCATGGGGTCGCAAAGAGTTGGGCACGACTGAGCACACACACACAAAGTCTGTATATGGACCTGCAGTTTCCCTTCTCCCCCATTCACGTCCTCTCATAAATTTATTCTCTGGAAACACAGACTTGGAGAGACTCCAGACTCAAGAAGAGTGGAGAGAGGCTCAAGGCTGAAAGCCAAGGAATAAAGCAGAAGCATGTATAGTGAATAGCAGCCCCCACCCACAGCCCACTTCCTTTGCCCAGCTCTCAGAACACTGGGAGCCAGGCATATTACCTCCCCCACAGTTTGATTTAAATGTCCCTTTTGCATGCAGCCAAACCAATTTTCATCATAGCAAGATAAAGGTCTTTTCTTGAATTTCTCCAACTCCTCCTAGACTCTAAACTCCTTAAAAGCAGGGGCAGCATCTTAATCAGCTTTGTATCCCCAGAGCCTAACACATTCACACGGTATATTAAACACTGTACAAACCTTTGTCTCAAACCCTGGAGATAACATGCAAATAGAAAAAGGTTAGAAAACCTTGGAAAATTAGAACATACAAGGTGTAATCCGGACTAGGTCTTGAAGAGAGATTAAAAATTTAGGATTTATTAATGAAATGATGTCTGGGATTTGTTTTAAAATAATTTCTGAGCCACTCCCCTCACTCCCAAAATCAGTTGTATTTCTGTATACTGGCCACAAATGCTTTAAAATATCATTTACAATAACATTAAAAATATAAAATACCTACAAATAAATAACAAATGGTATGCAAGACTTTAATACAGAAAACTACAAAACATTAGAGAAATTTTAAAAGATATAAGTGGAAGAACATACCATGTTCATAAACTGGAAAACTCAGTTCTGTTAAGAACTGAATTCTCTCCAAATAAATAGATTCAATTCAAATCTCCAAAATCTGTATGAATGGACAAGATTCTGAAATTTATGTGGAAACATTGAGAGCCAAGAACTGCCCAGACCATCTTAAAGAACAAAATAGGAATGACCCATATCAAGGCTTATTATAAAGTTATATCAATTAATACAGTGATATTGGTGCAAGGGTAACAAATAGACCAATGAAACAGAATAGTGTTCAGAAACAGATCCACACTTCCACGTTCACCTAACTTACAAAAAAGTGTCACACAGTGCAGAGGGGCAGGGATGATATATATTCAGTGAATGGTGCTGGGTCAAATATATACCCATATGGTAAAAAGTGAATCTTGACCCCTACAATCCACCTACAACTCACTGTAAATCGTACAACTTAAATGTAAAAAGTAAAAATAAAACTTCTGTATGGTAACATGGGTGGAGCAGGCAAAGGCAACCCACTCCAGTATTCTTGCCTGGAAAATCCCATGGACGGAGGAGCCAAATCGGCTAAGGTCCATAGGCTAAGGTCACAAAGAGCCGGACACAACTGAAGCAACTGAGCACACATACTTGGTAACATGAGAAATCATCTCCACATTCTTAGGCGAAGCAAAGATTTCTTTAATAGGTCACAAACAACAGTAATCATAAAGACAAGGATTAAGTATATTTCATTAAAATTAGCAATTTTCATTCTTCAAAAAAAAAAAAGGCCATCAAGATTGAAAAGACAAGATACAAAGTGGACAATGATTAAGTCCAGAAAGGACTCACGGGAAATAGATGTGTATATACATACACACACACAAACAGAACTTATATTCTGAATAAAGAATTACAAACCAATTTAAAAAATAATAAGACTTAACAGGCACTTCACAAAAGACAACATATAAATGGCCAACAAAAGGTACTCAACCACAATCACCAGAAAAATGTAAAATAAAGCTACATATATATTACTGCACTTCAACCAAAATAGCAACATTTTTTAAAACTGAGAAGCATTAGCAAGGATATGAGGTAAATGGAATACCATTCCCTGCTAATTCCCAAAGTAAAACTACTTTGGGAAAATGTTCAACTGGATCTAATGCTAACATTTTATTATTCACATACCTCATAAATCAACAGTTCTACTCCTGGATATATACCCCAATCCTGCAATGTTCTGTTTCTTGACCTGTAATAGTACACTTAGTAAAAAGTCTTTACCTGCATACTCAAGATTGGCACTTTTGAAAAACACGTTATATTACAATAAGTTTTCTAAGACCTCTTTAACACAAATTTCTCAGAGACCTTAAGGCTAGCATTTTAGAATAGGAGTGTCTGGTAAACTGCAGAAACTTTATTAATAACATTTTTGAAAAACAAAACAAAAAAGCTACTAATACATTTCAGTCCAGAACAAAGGTAAAAACTACGAACAGATAACTTCTTGATTTTCATGAAGCACCAGATTGCTTTCACCAATGGAAGAATTCTGTTATTCTACACTGAAACCCACAGAAGAGATATCTCTGCAAGAAAATGCTGCCTTTTGAAACCACTTCTAACAACGACAGACAGGAGTAAAGTGAAGGAACCATTCCAAAAGTTTTGGTTAACTCTTCAGTGAAAGGATGGCAACTGAGCTGATGATGCCCAAAAGACAGAACGAAAAACACAAAGAAATCACAGCAACTCTAAATCAGACACTACCACAATCCAACCTACCGGAAATTCTGTGGTTAATTTGAGGCTTGCCCCTCTAGTCATAAAGTGATTATAGTGATGGCTACAAACGCTCCCAACTGCATCCTTGGGCGTCATTTAACACACCTGGCTCGCCCATCACCTGCCTGGAGACACGGCCTTACGCAGAACCCCGAGGCCAAGCGAAGACGCCAACTTCGCAAGAGGCGCAGACAGTCTCGCCCCATCTGGTCTCCCAGGAGGGAACAGACTCCTGGCCTCGAGGGCGGGGGTGAAGAGTCAGTATGCCCCACAGGATATCGAGGGAGCGCCCCCGAAGCAGCCTCGTCCCTTCACCTCCCTGGGAATCTACTGGAAGTCCCGCTGGCGAGTTTCTTCCGCAGCAACCGCGGTGGGGAGGGTCCCGGTGGCCACAGGGAACTTAGGCCCCAGTAGGGCCGGAGGCGCCCGCCCGGCTCGCGCCGCAAGTTTAGCGGCGGCCCCGACTCGCCGCGCCTCGGCCCGGCTGTGCGTCCCGCGGAACTCGGGCTCGCGGCCCGCCCGGCCTCCCGGCCCGCCCGGCCTGGCGCGGCGCCCCTCACCTTGGAAACGTTGGGTGGACTCCGTCGTAAACATTAACTTCCCATCCAGCCGGCAGCCGAGCCGCCGCGTCTCAGCGCCTCGGCCTCGCTCCCGGCTTCGCGGGCCGCCCTCTGCGCCTCCTCTCGAGCGCCGCGCTCACTCAGGAGCTCGGGGCCGCCTCCGACCCTGACCCCACTCTTGCCGAGCCGCCGCGGTTTCAGCTACAACCCGACCCCCAGCGTGCCCGCCGCCGGCTCCTCCCGGGTCCGGCCCGGCCGCGTCAGGAAGGCTTAAGGCGCAGGCGCGGCAAGGGCCTTAAAGAGACCCGGCCGTCTCTACCGCATAATGGGTTCGAGCAGGTTAGGGGTCGGGCCGGCCAGCCGAGAATAGGAGAAGCCGAAGGGATTGGACAGTGGGGACCGGGGGTGGAGAGCTCTCGCTTGTTCCTCCGCCTCTCTTTCAAAGCTCCAGCCATCGGACGCACAAACCGCGGACTTCCCCAGTCTCTAGAACCGCCCCTTGCCTGTAAGAGCTGCACCAAACGTTCCCGCTCCCGGCCCGAAGCGACCCCAGCATTAAGGCTGCCGGCTTGGCATTGCCGCACCGCCCACGCGCAGGGGTCCCAGGCTGGGGCCACGCGATGCAGACGCGCAAGCTTCCAGCGGCCGCCAGAGCGTCCTCGAGAGGCAACCAGATCACTCTGAAAAAAACAACGTGTAAATGGCACTTGTGATTGCAAATCCCTCGACCATCAGTCGTCTCGACACATTGGTATGCAGAGTCCGGCAGTGGGCAGAACATGGGCACAAATATGTGATGTCCAGTCGGGCAGTCATCCAATATCAACGAAGACATTCTTAGAAGGAAAGTACTTAGGAACAGAAACAAGCTACTAATCCCAGTCAAATCCCAGAAAAACAGGCAAAAAATAATAATAACAAAAGCAATATAAATGACTTTCATTAGACATTTAGAAGTGACAAAAGGATAGTAATTAGCACCCAAAAAAGAACCTAGAAATTAGATAGCCCTGGTTATTATCTAATTGAAAACCATAATTTCCAGATAGGGTTCCACTGTAATAAGCATTTAAAAAAAAAAAAAAAAAAACCTCTCCATTTAAAAAAAAAAAAAGAAAGATTAGGAAGTTCAAAAAATAGGAAGTAGAGCCATGTCCTTCCACGCAGATAAAAACTTGAAATTTTATCTGAGGCAAAATTTTGCATAACTTTAGATTATGACGTTATTTAAAGTAATTTCAACCAAGTTTCATCACAGCTGAATCTATCTTGTATAAGAAAGCTGAGACACCATGTTAATCTACCTTTCCTTCCTAAATTCCATTTATCAGAAAATCCTGTAGATTTTTACCTACCAAATTTTCCTTGAATCTGGCCTCTTCTATGTCTTCCATCACCACCCTAGTCCAAACTACCTTTGCCTAGGAGGACCAAGGGCCTGGGTGATGGTGGTTTAGTCACTAAATTGTGTCCAACTCTTGCGACCCCATGGACTGTACCCCGCCAGGCTCCTCTGTCCCTAAGATTTTCCAGGCAAGAATACTGGAGTGGATTGCTATTTCCTGCTCCAGGGGAATCTTCCTCACCCAGGGATGGAACCTGGTCTCCTGTACTGCAGGCGGATTCTTTACCGACTGAGCTACCAGGGAAGCCCTGGGCTACTAACTTAGTCTCTGATTGGTTTACTTTCATGCCCTCTGCTGCTGCTGCTGCTAAGTCGCTTCAGTCGTTTCCAACTCTGTGCGACCCTATAGATGGCAGCCCACCAAGCTCCTCTGTCCCTGGGATTCTCCAGGCAAGAACACTGGAGTGGGTTGCCATTTCCTTCTCCAATGCATGAAAGTGAAAAGTGAAAGTGAAGTCGCTCAGTCGTCTCCGACTCTTCGCGACCCCATGGACTGCAGCCTACCAGGCTCCTCCGTCCATGGGATTTGCCAGGCAAGAGCACTGGAGTGGGGTGCCATTACCCCACTCTAATCCTGTCTCCACACAAATGGCTCTGTGTACCACAGCACTACCACTTCAATGGCTTCCCACTTCCTTAGACAAAACCTCTTAACTAATCTGCATGGTCAGGCGGCCTCTTCTCCACCTCTCCACCTCTTCTCACTGCTCAAACCACATTCTGTCCTATCTCTGTTCCAGCCACACTGACCTCTTCCAGTTCCTCAGTTTTCTCCCTCCAGACACTTTTCGTGTGTGCTTTGCTCTGTGCCTGGAAACCTTTTCCAGTGCTCATCCTTCTGACCACACCTCTAGTCTCTACCTCTGAGAAGTACCTTCAGACTCCCCTGCCTTGGTCCTTTCATATCACATGGCACTGAAACTGTAATTATGTGGGTTTTTTTGGTGAATTTTTGTTTCCCTCACTCAACTAATTACACCAGTGAGGCCGGCCAGAAGCTTGGTTTTCTTTGGTTCATGGTTCTATTTATATATTTGTTCAATGTATGTTTTGTTAATTCAATAAATGAGAAGTAATTAATAATTAATTATTCTAATACTAGAACTTGAACTAGATATGGTTTGAAGGTTACCTAAGTCATAGATAGGTAAAATGTCACAATCTGACATTTGGAATCAGAGTCTAAAAAGAACTCCAGTAATTTTTAAAATTGATTTTATTTTGGTTAGCTGAGTTGTCTGAAGATCCTTTGGGTAACCTTTAAAACTGAATTCTCAAAGTACCTGTATAAAGAAAGCCCTGAATTAATAATGATTGCTATGGGATGGTCCCACGTAAACCTAATAATAATCGTTGCTTCAAGGGAGGAAGACTGAATGATTGGGAGTCAAGGCTGGGAGGAAGATTTTTGACTGCCTGCCCTTTTGTACCTTCTTAATTTCAAGCCATGTGAATATATTACCTATTTGAAAATAAAAACACAAAAGAGTTCATACTCTGATTCTATTTATTTGAAATTCCAGAAAAGGCAAAACTAGTTTGTGGTGAAAAAATCATAACGGATTGCCTCTGGCAGGAAATTGGGAAGGTACATGAGAGAAATTTCAGGGTCTTAAAACTGTCCCGCTTGGGCTAGGCTGGGACCTGGGACTCTTTACCGGAGTGCTTTCACATGCACAAATATTTCCTTAAGCAACAGAACACAAAGGAGCTATAAGGGACTAAAAATACTTGCACACATGGGCAGATACAAAAAGATCAGAAACCAACTGCCATTTCCAAGGTGTCAGGAGCAAAAGCAGGGTACTACGTATGACTCCTGCACACAGCACCACCAGTTGGGTGGACGGACCATGCTTTTTCTCCCAAAGTACCATAGGATATTTTTAGGAAGCTATGCTTCCTGCCCAATCCACCAACTTGCCCATCCCCTCAGTCCATTTAGGAAACCATCTTGCCTCCCACCACCCCTTGGAGCCAGTAAGGGCATCTGTTACTCATTTTGCTTCCCTTGTGCTGCAGCATGAGATCCAATAACTTGCCTGGATTTCTCATCTGGCCTTTTATCAATTTCTACTGATTAGAGAGTTCAAGTACTCAAAACAGTAACACATTATTGGTGCAACCATTGTAGAAAATGGTATGGAAATTCCTCAAAAAATTGAAAATAAAACTACCATACAATCCAGCAATTTCACTTCTGAATATTTATCTGAAGAAAATGAAAACACTAATTTAAAAAGATATGTGCAGAGAATACCCTGGTGGTCCAGTGGTTAGGACTCAGTGCTTCTCCTACATGGGGCTCAAGTTCGATTCCTGGTTGGGAAACTAAGAGCCCACAAGCCTCTCAGTGTGGCGAAAAAAACAAAAGATACGTGCACCCAAAGTTCACGGCAGGATTATTTACAATAGCCAAGATATGGAAGCAACTTAAGTGTCCATCAGTAGATGAATGAATAAAGATATGGTGTATATAACACAGTGAAATGTTAGTCATAAAAAAGAATGAAATCTTGCCATTTGCAACAACATAGATGTACCTAGAGGGAATATGCTATATAAAAAAAGTCAGGCAGAGAAAAACAAATATGTTTTCACTGATAGGTGGGCTCTAAAAAACAAAACAAACATAACAAAATGGAAACACTCAGAGAACAAACCAAATGGGGAATTGAGTGAAATAGGCTATGGGAATTAAGAAGTACAAATGTCCAGTAATAAAATAAGTCATGGGAATGTAATATACAGTGTAATATAGAGAATATAGTCAATAATGTTGTGATAACTTTGGTGACAGTATATTAGGTTGGTGCAAAAATAATTGCAGGTTTATGTTGTTGACATTTGCTGTTTGATATTGGAATACATTCTTAAATAAATGTGGTTATGTTATACATCATTTTAATGCACATTTCTCCTTTTGTTTTGTTTGCTTATTACTTGCTGTGTATTTATATTTATTTTAGACTGGGAAAATGATGTTAGACAAAAAGCAAATTCAAGCAATTTTCTTTTTTCTAAAGTCTTTATTGAGTTTTTTACAATATTATTTATGTTTTATGTTTTTGGCTTTTTGGCCATGAGGCACGTGGGATCTTAGCTCTCCGACTAGGGATCGAACCTGCACCCCCTGCATTGGAAAGGAAAGTCTAGACTGCCAGGGAAGTCCCCTAAGCAGTTTTCTTATTCAAGTTCAAAATGGGTCATAAAGTAGCAGAGACAACTCGCAACATCAACAACGCATTTGGAATTGCTAACAAATGTACAGAGCAGTGCTGGTTCAAGAAGTTTTGCAGTGGAGATGAGAGCCTTGAGACGAGATGAGGAGCACAGTGGCGGGCCACCAGAAGTTAACAACAACCAATTGAGAGGATCATCGAAGCTGATCCTCTTACAAACTACACAAGAAGTGGCCAAAGAACTCAACATCAACCATGCTAAGGTCGTTCAGCATTTGAAGCAAATTGGAAAGGTGAAAAAGTTCTACAAGTGAATTCCTCATGAGCTGACTGAAAATCAAAAAAATTGTCATTTTCAAGTGTTGTCTTCTCTTATTCTACAGAACAACGAATCATCTCTCGATCGAATTGTGATGTGCGATGAAAAGTGGACAACTGGAAACGACCAGCTCAGTGGACCAGCCCAGTGCTTTGGAAGAAGCTCCAAAGCACTTCCCAAAGCCAAAGTTGCACCCAAAAAACAAGTCGTGGTCACTGGTGGTCTGCTGCCAGTCTGCTCCACGACAGCTTTCTGAGTCCTGGTAAAACCATTACATCTGAGAAGCAAGCTCAGCAAGTCAATGAGATGCACCAGAAACTGCAGCCCCTGCAGCCGGCACTGGCCAACAGGAAAGGCCCAGTTCTTCTCTACAACAATGCATGACCGCATGTCCCACAACCAATGCTACAAAAATTAGGCCCCAAAATTTTGCCTCATCTGCCATATTCACTTGACCTCTCACCAACTGACTACCACTTCTTCAAGCATCTCAACAACTTTTTGAAGGGAAAATGTTTTCACAACCAACAGGAGACAGAAAATGCTTTCCAAGAGTTCATCAAATCCGGAAGCATGGATTTTTATACTACATTAATGAACAAACATTTCTCATTGGCAAAAATGTGTTGATTGTAATGGTTTCCTATTTTGATTAATAAAGATGTGTTTGAGCCTAGTTATAATGATTTAAAATTCACAGTCCAAAACCACGATTACATTTGCACCAATCCAATAACTAGCCATACTGTTACGATCATTTTGTAATGTATAAAAACATCAAATCACTATGTCGTACATCTGAAACTAATATATCATGAGTCAATTCAATTTAAAAAATAAGCTAACATACAGTTGTGCACTCTCTGTAAGTATTGGCTAAGGACTGTATATATTAATACAATTTTTCTTTTAATCCTCATGCTATGTTCATGAGGCTGGTATCAGTATAACCCCCTTGCAGATAAGAAAACTAAGACTTAGTAAATACCATGTAACTTGCCCCTATCTATAAAAATAGAAAATGATGGGGGTTGAACCCAGAAAGTCTAATGTCAGAAGTGGTTTATATTACTTACCCACTAGATAAAGAGCTTTGCAAAGACTGAAATCATATTTTGTCTTAGACTATTCAGTTGCCCCAGCACTTTGCTTAGTAGCTGCTTAACATATTTCAAATGAATGATAAAGAACAAGCTTGGTGTTGATTTTATTGGTACAAATTATGTATTTTTAATTGGTACAAATTCAGGAGCCACAGGGGACGCAGTTTTGATCCCTGGGTCAGAAAGATCCCCTGGAGGAGGGCATGGCAACCCACTCCAGTATTCTTGCCTGAGGATTCCCATGGACAGAGGAGCCTGACAGGCTACAGCCCATAGAGCCTCAGAGAGTCCAACATGACTAAAGTGACTGAGCACACGTGTGCGCTTGCATGTATGTGTGTTTGTGTGTGTGTGTGTGTGTGTAATATTCTAAACAGTCTAAATAATCCGTACCATTGTGTTAAGTGCCTGAGATGTACTATCTCTAATGAGATCATAGGCCTGAGGAGAGAAGCTTCTCCCATTAGCTCTAACCATCCAATTCATTTGATGAAAGAGTTTACACTTTAGTTTTTCACTGGAAAATTAATTTTTTCTTTTAAAATTTAAAAAATCTGTATAAATAAATAATAAGATTAAAGTTAAAGCTAAATCTAACTAGAGAAATAGCTAATTCTAACTTCTCCCAAGTGCTTAAACACTTGCATAAGGGAAATTGCACCGTGTGAATCTCACACCAACACCACCTCTGCTTCAGCCCTCTGCCACCTGGCTGTTCACACTTTGAATGAAACTAGAATAGAAGATAGAGGAAGTGTGGGTGCAGTGAGCAGGGGTCCCCTCCTCAGAGACAGTTGAATCTGAGGCAAATTCAGTTAGCGATTCAAGATTCCCTGTGTTCTAATACCACACACCTCTGATATTGATTTGGGTCACTATCAAAGAAGGGAGGGCTGCTCTGGTGGCTCAGTTGTAAAGAATCTGCCTGCAATTCAGGAGCCACAGGGGACGCAATTTCGATCCCTGGGTCAGGAAGATCCCCTGGAGGAGGGCATGGCAACCCACTCCAGTATTCTTGCCTGAAGATTCCCATGGACAGAGGAGCCTGACAGGCTACAGTCCACAGGTTTGCAGAGAGTCAGATATGACTGAAGCAACTTAGCATGCACACACTAGGAGGGGAACAGAAGGAGCGTCTGAGTTCTAGTCCCCTCTAAACCAAGTAAGGGTTAAACATCAGAGCATTGTGCTCTCAGTCACCAACAGTGTTTTATGAGTCAGCCATGTGAGCCTCATTGCTCACAGAAAGGAAAGGCAAGGGAGGCACTCTTATAACCTCAGTACATTCCCATGAAAGGCAAAAACTACTCAGAGTCCAGAAAAGGAACTAACTAGTGTTAAACTCACTGCCCATTTTCACTTTGGGCATCTCAGTTACATTCTAGGACTGCACTGTCCAATACATCAGCCACTAGCCCCATGTGACTATTTCCATTGAAACTTAAAATTTCAGTTTCTCAATAGCAGTCACACCTTTCAAGTGTTTAATAATAGCCTACATGTGGCAGCTAGTCACTAAGTTGGGCAGCACACATACACCATTTCTATCCATTAGAAAGTTCTCTTGGCAGCACTATTCCAGAAAAAGGAGGAACAACACTCCATTTTGACCTTCAGCCCAAAGGCTCACAATGAAATAGTGAAATGAAAGCCTATTTCACTTGGTTCAGTGCTTTCCATAGCGCAAACCAAAAGGCACTCAAGCACAAAAGCTGTGGCCTCTCCTTGTACTGAGGTGATAAAAATGGCTTTAACCTCACCACTTCACCTCCGCCACATTCTGTGGTTTGCAAGACACATTATCTTAGGAAAGAACATTGTTAAGAGGCACACAATTCTATTACCATCTCTTGGCACTTGTGCACGAGTAGGGACTAGATCTGCCATAGTTGTAAAGAACCAGGTCTTGGGCTCCAGTGATTGGGCATCATTTCTACTTGTGATATCAGACATTCATGCTATCAATCCAACAACAGCTTTTAAAACTCTGCCACCAAATTGGGACATCAGTTGAATGCCAGTTTTCACCTCACCCACCAAGGGAGAAGTCCATTCTTTTCTTGACAGTCTAAAATATCTGTTTTAGAGCAAGACAAAACTTACTGCAATTAGAGTAGCAATTCCAATCTATCCAATTATCTGGGAACTACTAACTTCCAAATTAATGCACGTTGTAACCTAAAATTTCACATGTGTTTGCCAAAAGTGTGTTTAACCTCTTTGAGCTCCTGTCTTCTCATTATAAACTGGAAAGAATAAAATGATCTACTTACGCATTGAAGTGACAATTAAGTGAAATAATATACCCAAGGCACAAAATAAGCATTCAGTGAATGGTAATTGCTGTTATCCAAAGTTACAAAACATCAATATGAAAAAAATTTAAATAGATTTCTAAAAGACTCCGCAACAGAAAAATCCTGACTCTACCACCTGCTAATAATTGTTTGGCCTCTGTAAGCTTGTTTCATCAGATAAGTAAGAATAAGAGTTGCCAACAACAGAAGTGTTATTTGTGTGAGAAATGTCTAAAAACAGTAAAGTACAGTATCAGCTAATGTTAATTAAATTTGTCTCAACCTCTACCAAAAATGAAACTAAGTAACTACATACAGTTCAGTTCAGTTCAGTCGCTCAGTCATGTCCGACTCCTTGCGACCCCATGAATCACAGCACGCCAGGCCTCCCTGTCCATCACCAGCTCCCAGAGTTCACTCAGACTCACGTCCATCGAGTCAGTGATGCCATCCAGCCATCTCATCCTCTGTCGTCCCCTTCTCCTCCTGCTCCCAACCCCTCCCAGCATCAGAGTCTTTTCCAATGAGTCAACTCTTCGCATGAGGTGGCCAAAGTACTGGAGTTTCAGCTTCAGCATCATTCCTTCCAAAGAACATCCAGGACTGATCTCCTTTAGAAGGGATTGGTTGGATCTCCTTGCAGTCCAAGGGACTCTCAAGAGTCTTCTCCAACACCACAGTTCAAAAGCATCAATTCTTCAGTGCTCAGCCTTCTTCACAGTCCAACTCTCACATCCATACATGACCACAGGAAAAACCATAGCCTTGACTAGACGGACCTTAGTCGGCAAAGTGATGTCTCTGCTTTTGAATATGCTATCTAGGTTGGTCAATTAGGAAGGTAAAATTTTACTTTACAATAAAATTAATTTAGCATCAAAACACGACTTGGTAGCAACCACCGTTGAAGTCATCACTGAAAGGCCATACAACGATCAACATTGCCGCCAAACAGAATTTGTCAGCAAAGTCTGTGGTAACCAGGTTTTTCCCCAGTTAATCATTTTCTCCACATGAGAAATTTGAAACACATGCAGCCACATTGTCTCCTCTGAAAAAGAACTTTCAGAAAAGATAACCAGCAGCCAATTACAGCAAGGAGAGAAACAGTATTGAATTACAGAAGTCAGTTATTAAAATAACCTTTCTTACAGGTGTGGAATTAAACCTAACACTTCATAAATTTTTGTCTGACACTCAAATGGCCACAGAATAAGGAGATAACAGTCTCAAAATAAAGCTGATATGTTAATAAGCTGTTCCTGTGACTTGAAGATCAAGCAAGGTATATTAATCCTAACTCAATCACAAAATATCTTGTTAGAGTAATAACATTTTCAAAAGTTTTAATGAAAAATCAAACATTGTTTTAGACATTTACCTGTTTCCTATCAGGCCTTCTAAAGGCAGAAATCATTTTGGTGGTAACCATGATAAGCAAAGACAGGGAGACCGGGGATTTGAATTGAATTTATAGTTGACTCATAGGGAGTGTTTACAAGACATTGCCACTGGGATCCACCCATTCAACACCCTTTCAGTTCCACCCTATACCTTTGTTTAGGTAGCACCCCTGGGGGAAGCTGGGAACGTGGAGGACTAGGAATGTAATAAACAAAGCTTTTGGGGCATAAGCGTGCTAATTTTTTTCCCAGCTTTCCTTCCTTTCTTCCTCCATCTCTCCCTTTTCTTTCTTTCATTTTCCTTCCTTCTTTCCTCCTTTCAATGATTTGATTTGTCTCAGAATGACAATTACAATACTAACTGTTATTGTGTTTGGGGTGCCAAGTCTGAGCCACTGGTTAGAAGCTTCTTTATATTGGCTGATTTCAGTATCTAAATTTGACTCTAGACAAAATTATTAGTTTGTTAAGTTCTATTTTTTGTTTTTTTCTACTCTTTAATTGAGGTTTTGGAATACTGCAGGCTATTGTGTTAATGGATATTGCATTTGTGTTATTCAGGATTATTCATTGACAGTTTTTATGAAATACAGAGGCAAGTTATATACCTTATGAAAGATATCTAAATAGAGATAAGCCACTCTCCATGAGTTGGGCTATGGAAGCACTTTTTATTTAAGAGGAACTTCCCTGGTGGCTCAGACAGTTAAGCATCTGTCAACAATGTGGAGACCCAGATTTGATCCCTGGGTTGGGATGGTCCCTGGAGAAGGAAATGGCAGTCCACTCCAGTACTATTGCCTGGAAAATCCCATGGACAGAGGAGCCTGGTAGGCTACAGTCCATGGAGTCGCAAAGAGTCGGACACGACTGGGCGATCTTCACCATAACCCTATTATTATCCTCATTTATAAGTGAACCACAATAAACTGTGGAAAATTCTGAGAGAGCTGGGAATACCAGACCACCTGACCTGCCTCTTGAGAAATCTGTATGCAGGTCAGGAAGCAACAGTTAGAACTGGACATGGAACAACAGACTGGTTCCAAATAGGAAAAGGACTACGTCAAGGCTGTATATTGTCACCCTGCTTATTTAACTCATATACAGAGTACATCATGAGAAATGCTGGGCTGGAAGAAACACAAGCTGGAATCAAGATTGCCGGGAGAAATATCAATAACCTCAGATATGCAGATGACACCACCCTTATGGCAGAAAGTGAAGAAGAACTAAAGAGCCTCTTGATGAAAGTAAAAGAGGAGAGTGAAAAAGTTGACTTAAAGCTCAACATTCAGAAAACGAAGATCATGGCATCCAGTCCCATCACTTCATGGCAAATAGATGGGGAAACAGTGGAAACAGTGTCAGACTTCATTTTTTGGGGTTCCAAAATCACTGCAGATGGTGATTGCAGCCATGAAATTAAAAGACACTTGCTCCTTGGAAGAAAAGTTATGAGCAACCTAGATAGTATATTCAAAAGCAGAGACATTACTTTGCCGATTAAGGTCCGTCTAGTCAAGGTTATGGTTTTTCCTGCGGTCATGTATGAATGTGAGAGTTGGATTGTGAAGAAGGCTGAGCGCCAAAGAATTGATGCTTTTGAACTGTGGTGCTGGAGAAGACTCTTGAGAGTCCCTTGGACTGCAAGGAGATCCAACCAGTCCATTCTGAAGGAGATCAGTCCTGGGATTTCCCTGGAGGAAATGATGCTGAAGCTGAAACTCCAGTACTTTGGCCACCTCATGTGAAGAGTTGACTCATTGGAAAAGACTCTGATGCTGGGAGGGATTGGCGGCAGGAGGAGAAGGGGACGACAGAGGATGAGATGGCTGGATGGCATCACTGACTCGATGGATGTGAGTCTGAGTGAACTCCTGGAGTTGGTGATGGACAGGGAGGCCTGGCGTGCTGCGATTCACGGGGTCGCAAAGAGTCGGACACGACTGAGTGACTGAACTGAACTGAACTGAACTGAACTGATAAGTGAACCCAAGCAAATCACTAAGAATGCTTCATTTATTTACTCATTCAATCATTCACTTACAAACCTATCAAGAACATAGAATTGTGTCAGGCACTTTTATACCTCCAGCATTGGCAAGTGGGTTCTTTACCACTGGTACCACCTGGAAAGCCCACAGCTATCATTTGGCCCATATAAAAGACGAGGACACTATGGCTGGCCCAAAACCACAATGACAGAAAAACAGAAAGCAAAAATGCAACCATAGTTCTCTCTTCACTGTGTTGTTTGGAGTTACAAAAATGTAGTACCTGTGTTGAGACTCTAGTTTAAGAACGTATGGTTTCCTGTACAAGACAGACATGTGAACAAATAAATGGACAATAATGATATGTTCTATTATTTGGAGATATACTATGATGGGAACATACAGAATGGGGATCTTCTTAATCTGGCCAAGGAGTTGTACTATTTTTATCTGCCCACATCCCCTTCCATCTTCTAATAACAGGTGTAGACACCTGACCTCAAGCTAAACCAATCATGTTACCTTGATCCCCTGACCACAATAACTGGCTCAAGGAGGTAGGCTTGGGAGAAACCTCCCCGAGGATTTTTCAGGCCAAAGCTGCCCTTTGCCTTCTCATTATGAAGCTCAGGGATTTGAATCCAGAGATCCTGGCTATTCTCAAAGAAGTAAAAAATGAAACAGAGAGCATCCTGAAGATATAGAATCCTCAGTTCCAGTCAATCCTGCCTTTCCTAAGCCTCTGTTGCTCTGATTTTTCTTTAATGCTGTGGCCTCACCAAGAACCTCCAAGCGACTCATTCACTCATCAAGTATTTTCTGAACATTTGCATATATATGCTGCCTAAATAATGTATGGCTTATTATACCAGATTATTATTCTAGGTACTCTTCTAGGCACTGGGGATAGATACAAGTGGTAGCCAGCCTCTATTTGGGCCCCCAATGATCCTTGCTGCCTATTCTTCTATCCTTGTATAGTCCCTCCCACATTGATAAGGGCTAGACTGTGTGACCTATAAAATACAGGAAAAGCATAGGTTATAACCTCTGAGACAATGTCGTTAGGGCACTGTAGTTTTTCCCTGTTCTCTTAGATTGCCTGCTTTGGGGGAAGTCAGCAGCTATGTGTGAGCAACTCTGTTAAGAACAAAACTACGGCCTCCCATCAGCATCTAGAACCAATTTGAAACCCATGTCAATGAACCACCTTGGAAATAGACCCTTTACTCCCAGTCAAGTTTTCAGATAACTTCAGTCCTAGCCCACACGTGACTGAATCCCGCAAGAAACCCTAAACCAGGGCCATTCAGCAAGCTGCTCCCAAATTCCTGACATGCCAAAACTGTAAGGGATAATAAACATTTATTAGGGCTTCCCTGGTGGTCCAGGGGTTGAGAATCCGCCCACCAAGGCAGGGGACACGGGTCTGGTTCCTGGTCCGAGATAATCAGCCTCTGCACCACAACTACTGAGCCCGCCCTCTGGAGCCTGAGTTCTGCAACAGGAGAAGCCAACGCAGTGAGAAACCCGCACACACAACGGAGTAACCCGCACGCACCACGGCTAGGCGAACCTGCGCACAGCAGCGAAGACCCAGTGCAGCCAAAAACCCTAAATCATAATAAATGCTTATTGCTGTTCTCAGGCACTAAATTTTAAAGTAATTTTTTTTTACCATAAATGGCAATAGTAATAAAAATTAATACAATATGTCAATGACAGGAATAGGCAGAAACCATGCCTTCACGGAGCTCAAATTCTTGTGGGAGAAAACAGACAATAAACAGATATATACTATAAGCAAAAAAATACTAGGAAAGCTGAATATCCACATGTAAAAGAATGAAGTTGGACCCTTGTCTTCTACCACATAAAAAAATTAATTCAAAGTGGATCAAAGACTTCAGCTTAAGAATCAAAGCTATAAATTCATTTAAAAAATAGGGGGAAATTTTTATAACATTGGATTTCTTAAATGTGACACCAAAAACACAGGCAACAAAAAGAAAAATACATAAATTGGATTTCATCAAAATTAAAAATGTGCATCCAAAGACACTATCAAAAGAGTTAAAAAATAACTCATGGAATGGGAGAAAATATTTTCAAATCATATATTTGATAAGGAATTAATACCTAAGCTATATAAAGGAATGCTACAGTTGAATAACAAAAAGCAAATAAGCCAATTAAAAAATGGGGAAAAAACATGAACAGACATTTCACCCAAAAAAGATATAAAACAGCACCTGAGAGGATGCACAATATTATTAGTCATTAGAAAAATGCAAATGAAAACCACAATGAAATACCATTTGACACTCAGTATGGTGGCTATTAGGAAAAAAAAATCAGAAAATTACAAATATTTCAGAGTACATGGAGAAATTAGAACCCTTACACATTGCTGATGGACATGTAAACTGATGAAGCCACTGTGGAAAACAGTTGGCAGTTCCTCAAACAGTTAAACAAAATCACCATTTGACCCTGCAATTATCCTTCAAGCTGCTTAAAGGAATTTAAACCAGAAACTTAAACAGATACACCAGTGTTTATAGCAGCACTATCTATAATAGCCAAAAGGAGAAACAACCCAAGAATCTATCAACAAATGAATGGATAAAAAAGATATGGTATATCCATACAATGGAATATTATTCAGCTGTAAAAGGCAACGAAGTTCTGATACATACTACAAATGAATAAAGCTCAAATATGTTAAGTGAAATAAACCAGACACAAAAGAGCAAATATTATATGATTCCGCATTTATGAGCTATCTAGGTATTCACAGAGACAGAAGGTAAAATAGGGGTTACTAGGGTCCAGGGGAAGGGAACATGGGGAGTTAGAAAGTAAAATAGGGGTTACTAGGGTCCAGGGGAAGGGAACATGGGGAGTTAGTCTTAAATGGGCAGAGAGTTTCTGATTGAGGAGATGAACATATTTTGAAACTAGATAATGGTGATGGTTATACAATATTGTGAATGTACTTAATGTCACTGAATTGTAGATCTAAAAACAGTTAAAATAGCAAACGTCATGATATATATGTATATATTTCCACAATAGGAAGAGAAAAGAAAGCCTCCTAAAAATAAGAAAGAGAATCTTGAGTTGACTTAGTTGAAATAGTGAGTTGAATATATAAACAACCTTCCAGAAATATATGGTATATACAATGGTGTAAGTACAAGGAGAAAATTAAAACACAGAAAGGAAGGAGTATGGGGAAGGGTTATTAAATTTTTAAATAAAATAGTCAGAGGAAGATCTCACAAACAAGGTAGTAAGAGAGCAAGTCATCCAGCAAAGAGTATTTCAGGCAGAGAGAAAAGCCAAGTACAAAGGCTCCGAGGCAGGAACATACCTAGTGTAATCAAGGAACAACAAAGAGGCTAGTGCTATGGTTAGAATGGCACGAGCAACATAGAAAATGCTAGGATATGAAATCAGACAGAAAACAGGACCAGGATACAAAGTGTGCCTTGCAGGCCATCTTCAGGCCTTTGGCTTTTACTCCAAGTGGGATGGATAAGCAGAGTGACATGCTCTGATCTGTTTTATGTTTAAAAGCATCAGGCTGCTGTGCAGCGAATTGATTCTAGCTGCTGGGGCTGCTAAGTCGCTTCAGTCGTGTCCGACTCTGTGCGACCCCGTAGACGGCAGCCCACTGGGCTCCTCTGTCCCTGGGATTCTCCAGGCAAGAACACTAGAGTGGGTTGCCATTTCCTTTTTCAATGCATAAATGCATTTTAAGTCGATTCAGTCGTGTCCGACTCTATGTGACCCTATGGAGAGCAGCCCACCAGGCTCCTCTGTCCACAGGATTCTCTAGGCAAGAATACTGGAGTGGGTTGCCATTTCCTTCTCAAAATTGATTCTAGGGAAAGGTAGAAACAGGGAAGCTAATGAGAAAATGACTGTTTGGGCCAGAGTAGGAAGTTCAAGTAGGTGAGAGGTGATCAATGTATTTTCAGTCAACATGATTTGTCTTCAGGTTGGCTATGGGTTAACAGAGAGAAATCAGAGATGACTCCAACATTTGGGGATTGGGCAAATAGAAGGATGGAGTTTCCATTTACAAGAAAGGAAAGACTGATATCTGTTAGTGGTTTCCTTGCCCCAATACTACTCATTCTGTAATAATTGTGGGGAAAGTGAAAGAGAACATTTTATCTTTGTTTGTAATTAAGAGAAAGTTATGGGCAACACACAATTTACTAGTCCTGGATCCTAGCCTGTGCTCATTTCATTATTCAAGTTTTTTTAATTGAAATATAGTGATTTACAACGTTGTGTTAGTTTCAAGTGTACAACAAAGTGATTCGGTTTTACTTGGATTGTTTTACATATTAGATTATTACAAGATATCTTTCTATAGTTCACTGTGCTAAACAGTAAATATTGTTGCTTATCTAGTTGTTAATCCCACATTCCTAATTTATCTCTCTCCTGTTGCCTTTCCTCTTTGGTAACCATAAGTGTGTTTTTTACATTTGTGAGTCTGTTTCTGTTTTATATATAGATTCATTTGTATTACTTTTTAGATTCTACATCTAAGTAATGTTATATACTATATATCTTTCTCTGTCTGACTTACTTTCTTAGAATGAAACTCTCTAGGTCCATCCACGTTGCTGCAAATGGCAATATTTCATCCTTTTTCTATGGATGAGTTCCATAGAAAGACTGTAATCTTTTGATGTAGACCTGAAACAATGGTACAGAATTCTATTATCTCTGGCCTATCAGAATTTAAAGGGCTTAACTCCTATCTAGTTATGATCCATACGGTTTCCCTAATAATTAAGTATCAGTCAGTTCAGTTCAGTTCAGTCGCTCAGTCGTGTCCGACTCTTTGCGACTCCATGAATTGCAGCACGCCAGGCCTCCCTGACAATCACCAACTCCCGGAGTTCACTCAAACTCACATCCATTGAGTCAGTGATGCCATCCAGCCATCTCATCCTCTGTCGTCCCCTTCTCCTCCTACCTCCAATCCCTCCCAGCATCAGAGTCTTTTCCTATGAGTCAACTCTTCGCATGAGGTGGCCAAAGTACTGGAGTTTCAGCTTCAGCATCATTCCTTCCAAAGAAATCCCAGGGTTGATCTCCTTCAAAGTGGACTGGTTGGATCTCCTTGCAGTCCAAGGGACTCTCAAGGGTCTTCTCCAACACCACAGTTCAAAAACATCAATTCTTCGGCACTCAGCTTTCTTCACAGTCCAACTCTCACATCCATACATGACCACTGGAAAAACCATAGCCTTATCTAGATGGACCTTTGTTGGCAAAGTAATGTCTCTGCTTTTGAATATGCTATCTAGGTTGGTCATAACTTTCCTTCCAAGGAGTAAGTGTCTTTTAATTTCATGGCTGCAGTCACCATCTGCAGTGATTCTGGAGCCCAAAAAAATAAAGTCTGACACTGTTTCCACTGTTGCCCCATCTATTTGGCACAAAATGATGGGACCAGATGCCATGATCTTAGTTTTCTGATACTTAAGTATAAAAAAGGCAAAACTATAGTTTTGTGAGTCTCAGTTCAATTCACCCAGTCATGTCCAACTCTTTGGGACCTCATGGACTGCAGCACGCCAGGCTTCCCTGTCCATCATCAACTCCTGGAGTTTACTCAAACTCATGTACATCGAGTTGGCGATGTCATCCAACCATCTCATCCTCTGTCGTCCCCTTCTCCTCCTGCCTTCAAGCTTTCCCAGTATCAGGGTCTTTTCCAATGAGTCAATTCTTCCCATCAGGTGGCCAAAGTACTGGAGCTTCAGCTTCAGCATCTGTCCTCTCAGTGAATATTCAGGACTGATTTCCATTAGGATTGGCTTGTTGGATCTCCCTGCAGTCCAAGGGACTCTCAAGAGTCTTCTCCAACACCACAGTTCAAAAGCATCAATTCTTTGGCGCTCAGCTTTCTTTATGGTCTAACTCTCACATCCTTACATGACCACTGGAAAAACCATAGTCTTGACTAGATGGACTTTTGTTGGTCAGGTATTATCTCTGCTTTTTAAAATGTTGTCTAGATTTGTCATAACTTTTCTTTCAAGGAATAAGCGTCTTTTAATTTCATGACTGTGATTTTGGAGCCCAAGAAAATTAAGTCTGTCACTGTTTCCACTATTTCCCCATCTATTTGCCATGAAGTGATGGGACTGGATGCCATGATCTTGGTTTTTTGAATGTTGAGTTTTAAGCCAACTTTCTCACTCTCCTCTTTCACTTTCATCAAGAGGCTATTTAGTTCCTCTTTGCTTTCCGGCATAAGAGTGGTGTCATCTGCATATCTGAGGTTATTGATATTTCTCCCGGCAATCGTGATTCCAGCTTGTGCTTTATCCAGCCTGGCATTTCACATGATGTACTCTGCCTAGAAGTTAAATCAGCAAGGTGACGACATGCAGCCTTGACGTATACCTTTTTCAATTTGGAATCAGTCTGTTGTTCCATGTCCAGTCCTAACTGTTGCTTCTTGACCTGCGTATAGATTTCTCAGGAGGCAGGTAAGGTGGTCTGGGATTCCCATCTCTTTCAGAATTTTCCAGTTTGTTGTGACCCACATAGTCAAAGGCTTTGGCATGGTCAATAAAGCAGAAGTAGATGTTTTTCTGGAACTCTGTTGCTTTTTCAATGATCCAGTCGATGTTGACAATTTGATCTCTGGTTCCTCTGCATTTTCTAAATCCAGCTTGAACATCTGGAATTTCATGATTCATGTACTGTTGAAGCCTGGTTTGGAGAATTTTGAGCATTATTTTGCTAGTACATGAGATGAGTGTAATTGTGTGGTAGGTTGAGCATTCTTTGGCATTGCCTTTCTTTGGGATTGGAGTGACAGCTGACCTTTTCCAGTCCTGTGGCCACTGCTGAGTTTTCCAAATTTCCTGGCATATTCAGTGCAGCACTTTGTGAGTCTCAAATAACATCTAATTCAGCTCACAATTAACGTCTAACAATGATTCTGAAAAACGTTGTGTATGTAATCCACTTATATATTTTGCCTGAATGATAATCAAGTCTGACTTATTGCTATCTGTATGTAGCCAAGAAATTATCAATCAGTTGTAAACTATCACCTAAGACTCCATGAGCTTTATTTATTTTTTAATATAAATATTCATTCTAGATTTTATCTTCAGTTCAGTTCAGTTCAGTCGCTCAGTCATGTCAGACTCTTTTAGACCCCATGAATCGTAGCACGCCAAGCCTCCCTGTCCATCACCAACTCCCAGAGTTCACTCAGACTCACGTCCATCGAGTCAGTGATGCCATCCAGCCATCTCATCCTCTGTCGTCCCCTTTTCCTCCTGCCCCCAATCCCTCCCAGCATCAGAGTCTTTTCCAATGAGTCAACTCTTCTCATGAGATGGCCAAAGTACTGGAGTTTCAGCTTTAGCATCATTCCTTCCAAAGAAATCCCAGGACTGATCTCCTTCAGAATGGACTGGTTGTATCTCCTTGCAGTCCAAGGGACTCTCCAGAGTCTTCTCCAACACCACAGTTCAAAAGCATCAGTTCTTCGGCACTCAGCCCAAATCTATACCACAAGGAAAACTCCTGTCTAAAGCTGAAAAAACTGTAATAAAACAGAATAGTGTCAAAAGAAAATATCTCAGTGGCAGTAAGAGAGAAATAGCAACTAGGTAAACAAAAAATTTAAGAGCGAATAATTTAGAAGATAGAGAAATGATGTCATTAAAAATGTTAAGAGAAAATAGCTGCTAATGAAGAATTGGGCACCCCTTCAAGCAGAGTGGTAAAAATAAGATCTTTTTGGATAAATAGGAACTGAGAATGTTTGCCACTAGAAATTTGCACAGGCCAGAATTCTGAAAGGGAATACTTTGGGGCAATGCTTCTTAGACTTCAATATGTATACCTTTAAAGTGTATACATATCACCCAGGGATTATATTAAATACAGATACTGTTTCAGTAGAGCTTGAGGAAGAGCCCATGAGTCTGCATTTCTCATAATTGCGCATGTGATGCCAATGTTGTTGATCTCAGACCAGAAGCAGGAAAAGAAAGAAGAAAAATAATTCTAGCTAAAAGGTGGGAAATGAACTACTAAGCAAAGATGCAAGTAAGCAGGTAGTCAAATCTAAACAAATATATATATAACAATAAATATTGCTCATTTGGAAGTTTTTCTTTTAAGATAAAACAAAAGAATCGGAAACTTATTTATTTATTTATTTGCAAATTCTGTGTTTTATTTATCATTGAAAAAAAACACAGCAGCAAGTTTTGTGTTGGCTTCAATAAGACCAAATAGTTCATCTTTAACATAGCTACTACATTCTAAAATTGAAGTCAACACAGTCATTACTACAAATTACTTATTGAAAGAATCTATTCTGAAGAGAAAGGAAATTAGGAAAAAGAATTTAAACGATTCCTCCAAACCACACATTTATAAATATTGTCATATTTAAAATGCTTGAAAGCCATGAATTCTCCATAAATGGAAAAGCAGTTTGCTATTGGCAACAGAAAAAACTCAGCCACAGTTTACCAAATGCTTTAAAATTTAAAAGCTATATCTGAAAAAACTGGACATTTAGGTTGGGAAGGTGGCAAGTGGAATCTTCCCAGGAATCGTATCAGGAACTGAACGCATGCGCCAAAAATACTGAGCCCACTCTCTAGAGCCCATGCTCCAAAACAAGACAAGCTGCTGCGATGAGAAGCCTGCACCCTGCCCCCTGCCTGCCCCCCAACACCCCCCCCCCCCGCCCCGCCACACACACACACTCACTGCAACGAGATAAAGCCCTCGCTCAGCAACAAAGATCCAGTGCAGGCTAAAAATTAAAAAAGAAAAAATAAATAAAACCCAACTATTTACAAGAGACATACCTAAAATATAAGAATATGGAAAGGTTTAAAGAAGTAGAAAAAAGGCCAGTCATCAGTGTCAGTAGACGTGATGATATGCCATAATTTTGCAAAATCTTAGCCTTGGGAGAAACTGGGCAAAGTATATGAACGATTTCCCAGTAGTATTTCTTACAACTGTGTATAAATGTACTATTACCTTAATAGAATTTCAGTTAGAAAAAAGCCAGGCAAACACCAACAAAAAGATAGCTGTGATAAAATGTCAGTGTACATAAGAATCACCTGGAGAGTATGTAAAAACAGATCACTGGGTCCAGTTTCTAAATCAGTAGGTCAAGGTTGGGACTCATTTCTAGTAGGTCCCCAGGTAGTGTTGCTGCTGCTAGTTGGAAAACCTCACTTCAAGGGTCCCTGGTTTGATGTAAGGAACCTCTAAGTACTGACGTGTTTTGGCAATCTTTTTTTTATTTTGGCTGCCCTACATGGCTTGCCAGAGCCACAGCAGTGAAAGTGCTGGGTCTTAATCACTAGGTTGCCAGGGAATTCCCATTTTGACAACCTTATTTAGGGCTGGGCTCCCCAACCTCCAGGGTCTAATGCCTGATGATCTGAGGTGGAGCTGATATAATAATAATAGATGTAAAAGTGAGTGAAAGTGAAGTCGCTCAGTCGTGTCCGACTCTTTGCGACCCCATGGACTGTAGCCTACCAGGCTCCTCTGTCCATGGGATTCTCCAGGCAATAGTACTGGAGTGGATTGCCATTCCATTCTCCAGGGGATCTTCCGGACCTGGGGATCGAACCCAGGTTTCCCACATTGTAGACAGGCGCTTTACCGGCTGAGCCACCATCATACCCAAACTATCCCCTACCCCCACCCACCCACCACAAGCCCCAGCCAACCCCACCCCTGCTCCCCTGGCCCCGTCTGTGGGAAACTCGTCTTCCATGAAACTGGTCATTAGTGTCAAAAATTTGACTGCTGGTTTAAAATATTTCTGCAATTTTTTTTTTTCTGAGTGATTTAGAAGAACTGGAGTAGTAGTAGTGCTCTATTGCTCAGTCATGTCTTAGCAACCTCATGTACTGTAGCCTGCCAGGCTCCTCTGGGACTTCCCAGGCAAGAATATTGGAGTGGGTTTCCATTTACTCCTCCAGGGGCTCTTCCAGATCCAGGGATTAGAACCCACGTCTCCTGCATCGCAGGCAGAGTATTCCCACTGAGCCTTGGGGAAAAGCCCAAGAGGAACTGGAGTATTTTAAAGCAAATTCTTACATCTGTAAACATTGTTTTAAAAGTTTTTTTAAAAATAATTAACAACTTTGATTTTTTTATGGAAAAATAGGAACCAGTTTCCAACAATTTGAGAATACTTATTTGTCTCAAGCATACACTGGACATTTCTAAACATTACCCACTTTTCAGACAATAAAGCAAGTCTCAACAAATTTTAAATAACTGGCATTATATGGAATACTTTCTCTGACCAAAACGCAATGAAATTAGAAGTCAACAGCAAAAATTTTATCTATTTACATTTCTCTCTTTAAGGTAAAAAAATAGATAAATCAATTTTAATCCCCAGAGGTCTCAATATTTGAAAATATGCTCTTTTTTTTTTCTTCTTTTTTTGGTGTTCTGGGTCTTTGTTGCTGTGTGCAGGCTTTTCTCTAGCTGTGCTGTGTGGTCTTCTCATTGCAGTGACTTCTCTTGTTGGGGAGGTACGGGCTCTAGGGCACTTGAATTTCAGTAGTTGTGGCGCAAGGGCTTAGTTGCACCTTGGCATGTGGAATCTTCCTGGACCAGGAATTGAACTCATGTCCTCTGCATTGGCAGGCAGATTCTTAACCACTGGACTGCCAAGGGAGTCCCGAAAATATACTTCTAAATAACTTCTGCTTTCCAGCAATAACTCTATGCTATGAAAGTAAATGAACAGCACACCATTTGTGCTATATAGGCGTACTGAATTGTAGAGTAAGATTTACCTATTACTTGCGTTGCAGTGGGAAACAAGCATGGAAACTATTGGCCTAGAAAAACTCTTACACACGTTTATTTCAAGAAAGTTCATAACAGCATTATTAGTAGTAGAAAAAAAAACAAAACCAAATATCCATTGACAGGTGAATGTACATGGAATATTAACACAATGGATATTATATAACAGGGCAAATGAATGAACTACAGCTCTACACAAAATGTAGATGAAACCTAGAAACATAGTGATGGTAGTGGTTTAGTAGCTAAGTCATGTCCGACTCTGCGACCTCATGGACTGTAGCCCACCAGGCTCCTCTGTACATGGGATTTCCCAGGCAAGAGTACTGGAGTGGGTTGCCATTTCCCCCTCCAAGGGATCTTTCCAACCCAGGGATCAATCCTGTATCTCCTGCATTGCAAGGAGATTCTTTACCACTGAGCCACCAGGGAAGCCGTAGAAACATAATATTGAGTTGCAAAAGAAACTTGCAGAAAGCCTCATAAGATATGACACTATTTTTAAGAAGTTCTAAACAGAACTAAATAATACATTGTTTAAGAAAGTATACATAATGTACTCAACAAAACTGTTAAAATAGATATGAAAATGCTAACATTAGTGTTTTTTTTCCTCTGGGGAGACAGGCAAGCCCATAGGATAGGAAAGGAGTGGCCCAGGTACATGCAAATGTATTGGTGAGGTATTGGGACCAGGCAAAGTTTGGGGTTGTTTAAGGCCATCTATTTTATTATTGAATTTCATTACATACAGATATTCTCTCTCTCTCTCTCTCTTTTTTTTTTTTGAGCAAATATTACATGCCAAAAATTTTTTTAAGAGGAAAATTCTGATTTAGGAAACAAGAAGTACTACTACTAAAATTCAATTATTAGGGAACAAAAATATTCAGTGAATTTTTATTCTACATCAAAGAAAATTGTGGAGCCTAAGGACTCATGGGCTGGGATCCTCTAACCTTCAGACTTTCCCATTGTTCTTCCTCAGGAGAATGACCCTCAATCTCAGTCATTCAGAGCCTGGGAAATATAAACAGGTCCCATCCTGGACAATGCAAGCAAATTGGCATAGATTTTGTTGACCAAGTCTTCTTTTTTCCCACCAGTGAAGTATTGCTTCAAATCTGCATGTCTCTCATTATTTCCAAAGCTTCTGATTCTTAGAGTGGGAAAAGAAAGTTTTAGAGTTTATTAGGTAAATTTCTCTGCATCCCTCCAGCCATGTATACTTCTTTTTAAAAAAAAAAAAAAATCAGATTATAGAAACATTACCTGTTAATTGTATGTGATCACAAAGATTAAAATCGCTTATAATCTCATCACCGAATGATAATCACCATTGACATTTTTGGTCTCTTTTCTTTCTTGTTCATTTCTATAGTTTGTTTATTTATAAAAATGGGATCATACTTACTGACGCACATAAAGCCATGATACTGAGCTGAGTGAGTATAGATGAAGAAGAGAATAGGCTTAAAGACTGAGTCTTAGCTAGAGCACAACTAGAGAGGCTGGAGAGAGGAAGAACTAACAAAAGAGACTGAGAAAGAGCAATCAAGTGAAATGAATGGGAACCAGGAGACTGTGTAGAGTCTGGGCAGCGAAGAGAAGAAAAAAAGTATTTCAAGAATACTGAGTTAATTGCTATTGATGAGTAAAGAATGACCACTGGATTTAGCAAAATGGACATTATTGCTGCTGTTTCCACTGAACAGTGTAGGCAAAAGACTGACTGGAGTGGGTCCAAGAGAAAATAAGAGGAAAGAATGTGGAATCATAGACAAATGTTTGCTATAGTTTTGCTGTAACGGAAAGGTGAAAAGTGGAGGATGGTTGTAAGAAAGTGTTTTTTGTTCGTTTGTTTTTTAAAGTGAGATAAATAACATCTTGTTTGGATGCTAATTGAGAAGATCTGTTAGAAGGAGGAAACTGAGGGTGCAGGAGAGAAGGGAGAGAATCACTGGAGAGACATCACAGAACAAGGTGCTGGCGTGGAAGAGTTAGCCTCAGATGGAATCATGGGCAATTCATCCACTGTTACAAGAGGAAAGGCAAGGTGTCTATACACGAAAGTGTTTAGCGGGGTAGAGATGGTGGGAATTTGTAGACATTCTTTTCTGATTGTGCTTATAATTTCTCAGTGAAACAAGAAGAAACGCCATCAGAGAGTGAGGATGTAGACAGTACTGACGATTTCAGAAGCTAAAAGAATGCTTGTTTTGGCAGCACATATACTAAAATGGGAATAATAGAGAGAATTAGCATAACCCCTGAACAAGGGAATATGAAAATTTGTGAAACATAATTGTCTGGGACAGTGAAACAAATTCAATAGAGAAATACAATATGATGGATTGCCAGGCATCATCAATGGCCCACTTAAAGTTCATAGTCAAAAATTCAAAATGAGAGCAGTCAGCATGGTTGTGCTTTTACCCCAAACACACTGGATGTAGACCCAGAGTCAGCAGAGATACAAATGAGATCAAAACTCAGATTCTGGTAAAACGAACAACTTTTCTTCTATGATTTTACAGCTTCATTCTTCCTCAAATTATTTCTTTCATGGAAAATAGGAGGAAACGTATTTCTACCAATTCAAAGTTTTTTCAGTATCTACTCAATACTTGCCTTCTCATTCTGGTCTTTCAGTTTCACGGTCGTCAGTATCACTATCTGCCCAGTCATCTTGACCCTTGATTCCTCAGTTACTCGCCCAAATTTTATCAATATTTTTCACACATTGCTGCATTTCTCCTTCCCTAATACCTCCTTTTTGGCTATTTTGGCTTGATGAATTCTTGGATATCCTAGGATCCCTACTGAATCTTGTCCACAAACCCATTTTCCCTACCCTTGGGTAGAATCGAGGAAACATATGAACGCTTGATGGGACATAATTAGTTCCTTACTCAGCTCAAATTTTTTCAGGGGTAATTTGTCCAAACAATGACATAAATTCCAGTAAGTATCCACTGATATTATAATGATCTTGATTTACCTTTGGAAACACTTTTTACTTGGGTAGAAAGATTTATAGGGTTTTAATTTAAAAATATAAATAGATACTACTGTTTTAGGTACTCAGATTTAATCAGAGGAAGCTCATTATTAATTTGATCTGATAAAACTGGAATTTCAGAAAGGTGAAACTTAACAGAAGTATGGAGAATAGACAGAGGTAGAAAATGCTGATTGGAAAGTCACCCATGGTGCAAGAAACTTAAGTGAGACAAAAAGGTGTGTTTGATTGGCAATGTTTAATCATCTAGGCATTTAATATTTGTAATGCAAAACAAAGTTTTTCACTAAGACTATCCATACAGGTATTACTCCTGTTAGGTTTTCCTTTTATTGATATAATCTTCAAAGCATAGTAATACCTTGATTTTTAAGTAATTTTAAGTAGTGTGTGAAGTGAGTGGTTTTTAAGTCATTTGACAAGTTTAATTTTAACATCTGAATCTGAATATTATCTAAACAAATTCTGCTTAATTAACTGCTTTATTGTCTAGATGCAGTGTTTAGTTTCTCTGAGCTTTAATTAAGAGCTGGGTGCCCTCTGGGACTCTAAAAGAGCAACTTCCAACCCTGATTCCAATCACCATGCTGTATCTATAGTATTTTGGGGAACATGTACCAGTCAGTAAGTGACACAAAGCAGGAAATAGCCCATCCTTGAAATCCTCAGGGGTTGGAGGAGATTTTTGTTCCCATTTGACTTTTCTCCAGACCCTCTAAGGAGTAGGAGGCTGAGAGGGCCAGTTTCTGCACTGATGGGGGTACAGCATCTTTCAGTCCTCAGTCCAAGTCAGGAGGAAAGAAGCGCCTCTAACCCATGGTCCCATGAATCCCAGAGGATCACAGAGGAAGTGGTGTGTTCAAGCAGGCAACTCACAGGAGAAGATGCTCAGTGATAGGGAGCAAAAATTCCTCTGGGGGAACCAGGCCCACTTTTGTGTAGCCAGTTTGGGTAGCCCACCAGTTGAGGGACTCGCACTTCCTGTAGAAATTCTAATTGGGTCTCAGTTCAGTTCAGTTCAGTCGCTCAGTCGTGTCTGACTCTTTGTGATTCCATGAATCGCAGCACGCCAGGCCTCCCTGTCCATCACCAACTCCCAGAGTTCACTCAAACTCACGTCCATCGAGTCGGTGATGCCATTCAGCCATCTCATCCTCTGTCGTCCCCTTCTCCTCCTGCCCCCAGTTCCTCCCAGCATCAGGGTCTTTTCCAATGAGTCAACTCTTCGCATGAGGTGGCCAGAGTACTCGAGTTTCAGCTTTAGCATCATTCTTTCCATAGAACACCCAGGACCGATCTCCTTTAGAATGGACAGGTTGGATCTCCTTACAATCCAAGGGACTCTCAAGAGTCTTCTCCAACACCACAGTTCAAAAGCATCAACTCTTCAGCGCTCAGCTTTCTTCACAATCCAACTCTCACATCCATACATGACCACTGGAAAAACCATGGCCTTGACTAGACGGACCTTTGTTGGCAAAGTAATGTCTCTGCTTTTCAATATGCTGTCTAGGTTGGTCATAACTTTCCTTCCAAGGAGTAAGCGTCTCTTAATTTCATGGCTGCAATCACCATCTGCAGTGATTTTGGAGCCCCCAAAAGTAAAGTCTGACACTGTTTCCACTGTTTCCCCATCTATTTCCCATGAAGTGATGGGACTGGATGCCACGATCTTAAGTTTTCTGAATGTTGAGCTTTAAGCCAACTTTTTCACTCTCCTCTTTCACTTTCATCAAGAGGCTTTTTAGTTCCTCTTCACTTTCTGCCTTAAGGGTGGTGTCATCTGCCTATCTAAGGTTATTGATATCTCTCCCAGCAATCTTGATTTCAGCTTGTGTTTCTTCCAGCCCAGCATTTCTCATGATGTACTCTGCATAGAAGTTAAATAAGCAGGGTGACAATATACAGCCTTGACGTACTCCTTTCCCTACTTGGAACCAGTCTGTTGTTCCATGTCCAGTTCTAACTGTTGCTTCCTGACCTGCATATAGGTTTCTCAAGAGGCAGGTCAGGTGGTCTGGTATTCCCATCTCTCTCAGAATTTTCCACAGTTTATTGTGATCCAATTGGGTCTAGTGAGCTGTTTAAAGGATCCTATTTTTTTTTCTTAAAACCTCTCTTGCCCCTTCTCCCTCTTTCCACAGTCTCAATTGGATTTTCTGAACCTGTTGTGCCGACTTATACCCAAAGTGTAATCCATATATCAGTCAGTGTTCTCCAGAGAAACAGAAACCATAGAATACACACATGCATACACAGACACACACACACACACACATGCAATTCCTTTATTTTAAGGCATTGGCTCATGGTGATGGTGGGGATTGGTTAATCTGAAATCTTGCAGGGCAAACTGGCAGGCTGGAAACTCAGGCAGGAGCTGATGGTCCAGTCCTGAGTCCAAAATTTGTAGGGCAGGCCAGCAGACTAAAAACTCAAGCATGATTTTATGCTGCATACTTGAGAAAGAATTTCTTCTCCAAGAAATCTGTTTTTGTTCTTAATTTCTTCAACTGATTAGATGAGGCCTACTCACATTATCAAGGTCATCTCTTTTACTTAAAGCCAACTGGTTATAGATGTTAACCACATCTATAAAATACCACTGCAGCAATACCTACATTCATTTTTAAATATATATATTAAATTAATTTATTTACTGAACACATGAGCTCAGTAGTTATAGCACATGGACTTAGTTTCTCCATGGTCTGTGGGATCTTAGTTCCCTGACCAAGGATCAAACCCACGTCCCCTGAATTGCAAGACGGATTCTTAACCATTGAATCACCAGGGCCGTCCCTACATTAATGTCTGATTGAATAAGTAAGTACCATAGCCTAGCCAAGTTGACACATAAGACAAACCATCAAACCTCCATATAAAAAAAAACACACACACTGTACTTTGTTGGGCAGTTACTATGTACTAGATATAATGCTAGGTACTTCACATGAACTGTATTATTTACTACAACCTCACGAGGTATAATTAATTTTGTTTTACAGATGATGAAACTAAGGTTTAGAGTAGCTAGGTAATTTGCTTCAAGTGAAACAATGAGGAAGCCATTGAGTCAGGATGCAGACCTAAGCTTGTCTGACTCCTGACAAGTCCATGTTCTAGAGAATCTTTCTGGTCTTGAAGAGATCTCCTGTGCATGCTTTGTCCACGAGTCTCTGGTGACATCACAGGAACTGCCTCAGTCATGCATTGGAGAAGGAAATGGCAACCTACTCCAGTATCCTTGCCTAGAGAATCCCAGGGATGGGGGAGCCTGGTGGGCTGCTGTCTATGGGGTCGCACAGAGTCAGACATGACTGGAGCGACTTAGCAGCAGCCTCAGTCCAAGTCTGAGCATGGCCAGTGCACTCACTGTGATCCTCAGTTCTAGCTCTCAGTTTCCAAGACCGCATGAATTTCCAGAGAAATCAGCCCACATAAATTTCAGCAGTATGGTTAAGCAAGTTAAGAGTGAGAGACAGGAAGGCAAACCTAACTTCTCACTCTGGTTTGAAAGACAACACCCTTAGACTGAAATCTCCACTCTCTGAGTTGGCTTGTCTAACATTGTCCACATTGATAATCTGCTACGGTATCAGGATATTGCAAACAGATTCTATTAACTACTAACATTTTTATCACTAAATCCTTCCTTTGTCTTTGAGACACATCTCTTCTCAATTTTCTAATTTTTTCTCTCTTTTTAGGATTATCAGAAGTCTGTTCATTGCCCCCTTATTTTCTCCTTCATTAGCTCATTTGAAACCTCTTCTTAGGAAAGGAATGTTTAAAATTATTCACTCCACCAACATCATGTGTATTTACATTTGAATAAAATGTTTACTTAAATGGCTAGATTTCTGATTCATGGAATGTTAGTCAACAGCTGAGAAGTCATGTGATAGCTATAGAGGCTTCAGGTTGTGGTTCTCAATAATCCCTTGTTATCATTTGCTTGCCTTGTTTATGTCTAGCCCTATTCAGGAGAAATTCCTTTTGTGTTCAGGTTCACTGACACTTTTCTGTATCCATTTCAAGAGATAAACCTGAAAACTAAGAAGATTAAAAAACACCAGCATAGAAATTGGGTTTATATGCATCTCCATTAATATTCTCATCAGTATTACTAGTAAGAATAAACATTGAGTATTTAATTCTCAAAGTAACCTGAAAGGGAGGTACTATTATTATTGCCATTTCTCAGGTAAAGAATTTAGGGCTCAGAGAGATGATAAGTGGCAGAGCCATGTGGAAATTTAAAAGACACTCACCCTAACCCCAGGCTCTTCACAGGTAGAATTTAACATTCATCCCAGAGAGACAGGTGCAGAGGAATAGAGCATGAAAGCAATGTAAGTCAGTTCTGGGGACATTTATCAAAGTTGATACTTGGGTTATCAGAATTCCAGTCTGAAATCCCAGTTCACTACTGAAAACTGAGATATGTTTCTGAAAATTTCAGAGTTAGAAGAAGGAGTTTTAAAAAATATAATCAGTAGACTCTTCACTGTAATACAAAAAGGCCAATCCTTATGATATGGGTTTAAATTTCCAAATGATGAAGTTAGGCAGTAGTTACCCTCCCTTTTAACACATACTGTCAGTCCTCTCTCTTCTGCAGAAAATTCTCTCTGAAGATTATTTCAGGTTCAGCTGGCAGAGAACTCAACCTCTCAGTTTCTGAGATTTATAAAATCCAGTGTCCTAATCCAGGTTTCTACTCATTCACAGCGGCTTCTGATTTCATGACCATCTCTGCCTGTGGCTCATATTCAGGGCTCGTTTGTTCCTCTTTCATTAACGCCTTCCCAGAACTCAGCCCTTCATGAGTTTTCACAAGAAATTCACTTCCACCACCATTCTGTGAATTTTAGTAGACTTTGCTGAAGATATGTGGGATCATGGAGAAAGGTCAATTCATAGATTCACTCTTCTCTCTTTGCTTTCCCTTCTCTCTCATCCACCTTCATCCTTTCCAGAAGCAAAGTAAATTCTTCACTTGGCTTTCTGCATAGCAATTTAGCAAGCATGGTGCTTGAGCATGTCGGGGTCTCATCCTTTGTACTAGCACCTTATCCAAGTATTTTCTCCAACAAATATTGTGCTCTCCTTGAGAAGAAATCTGGTAGAAAAAAAAAAGTCATCTACCCTATTATAGCGTGAGTGAAGCAGCTCAGTCGTGTCCAACTCTTTGTGACCCCCATGGACTGTAGCCTACCAGGCTTCTCCGTCCATGAGATTTTCCAGGCAAGAGTACTGGAGTGGGTTGCCATTTCCTTTTCCAGGGGATCTTCCCGAACCAGGGATCAAACCTGGGTCGCCTGCATTGTAGGCAGACACTTTACCCTCTGAGCCACCAGGGAAGCCCTCTCCCTATTATAGAGATAAAACTCACTTGGTTCTGAGAAAAAGGACTGGTGAGTCATTAATAAATGTGTTAAGTAATGATAACAAAATTTTCAAATTCTCCTGTCCAGAAGGTCATGTTAATTTTATACTTTTGTCAAATGAAAAATTATACTTTTATGTGTGGTTTTAAGGCAAAGAGTCATTTTATACATCTGAAACTAACACAATATTATTAATCAACTACACTCTAATATTAAAAATTAAAAAAATCAAAGCAAGCCTTTTTTTTTTGGACAGGGCCTTTTACTTAACCAGTGATTAGATGACACCATGTTTTAATGATTACTTCCAGGATTAAGTGGCCAAAGTTCACACAGTGAACTAAAAGCAAAGAAGTTAAAACTACACCTAAAGTACCCAAACTAATGCCAATCAAAACTGTTATTCCAATGTAAATATTATAACTACATTGGTTATATGAGACAAAGTTGGGCAAAGTTCAAAGACTCAAAAACTGAAGATAAGGCTGTAATCATCAAGCCAAGTCAGGAAACCAAATGTTGTGGGTGACGGCAGATAAGGAGCTAGTGATGGTTTCAGGCTACCTTAATAGCAGGGGTCTGGGACAGGCAGCTTTCTAGATGGGAAGGTAGGGTGAGGGATCAGATCTTGAAGCTGCAGTTATATATAGCACTTCACAGAAACTGAGAAAACGTTAATTGTCTGTATCAATGACTATGGTGCTAATGAGATTGTGCAGATACTAAAGCCCATTCTCTGTCTTTGACACCACCCTGGCCCTGCAGTCCACAATGGTCTGAAGTCTTTCTGGTTTGTTGGTTTCAAATTTGAAGTCATCCCAGAATTGATTCAGTCACTTAAAGTCTTTAGAATATATGAAGTCACTGCTACTGAACTTCAGGTGTTCTTGAAAAGGTGTCCCACCCTGAGCTTGTCTTTGTCTCAACTGAAGACTGGCAGCAGGTATTAGTGAGTTAAGGAAAGAGGGCAAAAATTAGAAGACAATGAGCCCAGGCGATGCATTCAATTCCACGATGAAGGCACAATGTCCGTCAGCGTATTTTAGTAGATTGAGATACAAAGGGCAGTTGTGGTGCACATACAGGCCGTCTCATATTTTAGGACCAAACACAGAAGTATGCATGAATATGAACTGCATAATGTCCGTGCAGCCCTCTGCTTACTTCCGGTTTCTCGTTTGTTTTGTGAAGTCATGTACTGACACCTATTGACTCTGTCATTGCCAGTCTTCTCTTTCTGAGGATTCCTCCCTACCCCCTCACTGCGCCTGAAACACAAGCACAGACACTTACACTGACCTGCTGCTGCTCCTCCGTTAGTGGGAGAAGAGGAAGCTTTAAAAGCTCCCCCCAGCTTTTCACTTGCATCCTCCTTTCCTGCTTCCCACATGTCAGGACAGCAGCCAAGAGCCGTGCCCTTCCTCAGGGACGCTTGGACGGAGAAGAGCAGGTCACTTGTTCATTTCCCTATTTGCCTTTTGTCTCTTGAAACACAGCTCTATCTGGCAGCCTTCTGAGTGCAGTCCTTCTGGTGCACCGAGGCACTGCAAGCAGTGTCAAACTACCCATTGGGGGTGTGTGTGCACGTGTGCGCGTGTGCACACTCAATCAGTTGTGTCTAACTCTTTGAGACCCCATGGACTATAGCCCACCAGGCTCCTCTGTCTATGGGATTCTACAGGCAAGAAAACTGGAGCAGGTTGCCAAAACTACCCATAATTAACTGTAAATTTATACACTTCGAAAAATACCTCACGGGACACGTGTGACCTGAGGCCTGAGGGCCGTGGCCCGGGGCCACAGTGACCTCTGGGCAAAGAGCAAGAGCAGTGGCCCAGAGGCGGGAATATGCTCAGTGTGTCAGAGGCAGAGGGAGGCCCCCTGTGTGAGGGGAGAGACAGCCTGGGGGGTGTTCAGAGGCTGCTGTTCCACGGGGCTACAGCCTCAGTTTCCTCGCCTGCAGGACCACCGCACTGGTTGCTCTCAGAAGCCTCTTCCAGCTCTAACCCTCCATTACTGAGAAGGTTCTGGGGTATACTCCACTTGAAACTCTCTTTCTAGAAGAAAATGAGGTTTGAACAAGGCCTGACACCTCCAGCATTTATGTTGAGTCTGTCCTGACAGGGGAAAGTGCTATCAGAATTGTCTGTGACTCAGTTAACAAGCCCTTGTGCAGCGTTCTCTGCGTGCCAGGTCCTGCTCTAAGGTGCGGCCCTGTACTGGCTCAGACCATCCTCCTGATACGCCTCTAGCTGACAGATGCTCTGACTGCCCGCATGTTACTCCTGGGAGGCACAGAGACATTGACTAACTCACCCATGTCAGCAGAGCCAGTCTGCTCTTCACCACATCACTGGAGAAGAAAAACATGGCTTCCTCTCACAATAAAGAGGGTGTGTATCGGTAATCTAATAATCATGAATTTTGACACTCTTTAAGAAACAAAAATTCGGAGTAAACTCTAGCACTGCAACTCGTTTCATTTAACAAAATAATATGAAGAACTTGTGAGGAGCAGTCCTGTGATCGTGAGAATGTAACACCAGGTTTCAGAACCTTTCCTGCTAAAAAACCTTCCGAAGCTCATGGTTAGACACCAGAGGGAAGCCAGACGCAGTAGTCTGAGCTTTCTCCCTGTCCAGATCCTGCCCAGCTTCCCCCATTTCTTCCCACCACTCCCGGGAAGTGTGGAAGACCTGTGCCCCACCGGGTCCTTCACTCCACCTGTGCCCAAGTCTACCCCAACTGCCACCTTCACATTGATCCCTGCATTCCACCTTTAAAACAACGGTTTGCTTATTTCTGGCTGTGCTGGGTTGTCATCCCTGGGTGGGCTTTTCCTGTAGCTGCAGTGAGCAGCGGGGTGTCCTCTAGTGGTGGCGCGCGGGGTGCTCAGTGGGGTGCTCAGTGTGGTGGCTTCCCTTGCTGCAGAGCGTGGCTTCTAGGGTGCGTGGCTTCCGTAGTTGCAGCATGTGGACCATTAGTTGCGGCTCCCAGGCTCTAGAGCACAGTCTTAATAGCTGTGGTGCGTGGGCTTAGTGGCTCCGTGGCATGTTGGATATTCCCAGACCATGGATCAAACCCGTGTCTCCTGCATTAGTAGGCAGATTCTTTATACCACTGAGCTACCAGGGAAGCCCCAGCATTCCACCTTTGTTCATCAGCAGCCTGCACCCAGCACCCTCCCCCACCTATCCAATTCCCTCTTTTTGCACAAAGTATTCCAGGGCTCTAGAGTTGCTCTCTGCTAGGCGCTCTAGGGCGCCACACTTCCTAACTTGTGTGTTCTGTGACACTTAATAACACACTGTCCCCCTTGCATTGTTACTCACTTTCTGTACTGTTACTTTTAGTGAGTTTGTGGTGTGTGTCTTGTCTCACTGACTCTTATTACTGCAGACCTTGAGTTGTAGCCTGTCTCACTCACCCTCAGTGCACAGCCACCTCAGAAAATCAGGCTGCTTCATCCATCTGACTGGACTGCCAGGCACTACTTTCAACTCTGTCCTTGGCTGTGGATACTCTGTCCATTTTGACAAGACCAAACAGTACTTCAAATTGCATGGGAAAAAAAGTACTCTACAGAGAGACTTCCCCGGTGGCTCAGCAGGTAGAGAATCTGCCTGCAATGCAGGAGATGCAGGTTCAGTCCCTGGGTCGGGAAGATCCCCTGGAGGAGGAAATGGCAATGCACTCCAGTATACTTGCCTGGGAAATCCCATGGACAGAGGAGCCTGGTGGGCTACAGTCCATGGAGCCCCAAAGAGTCGAACATGACTGAGCATGCACCAGCACAGAGAGGAAACAAATATTCTTGTTTTGGCCAAGCTTTCAGAGGAAATATAAGATATGTTCATTAAAATATGGCCCTGCTAGTAATCAGCACAGGAAATTCAAAAGGCATTACCTTGAATAAATGATATTTTTCACGTTTCTTGTTCTCTTCTTTATAGAAAATATAAATACTGTGGAGTAACTAAGTCATATTATGATGACTTTTTGCTGCTCAGTATTCTGAGATGAATGAAATGTTCTATTTGATCAAATATCCTCGGCTCTGAGGCAGGAATATAACTGTTCCTAATTCCTACTTCAACATCACAGTACCAGGCAAGTAGTAGGTATTTTATATGCTTTTCAAGCCATGGAGCTGAACTGAGGTCCACTTGATAAAGAAATCCAAATTTATCATATGATGATATAACTTATATGTAGAATCTAAAATATGACACAAATAACTTATCTACAAAACAGAAACAGTCACAGATATAGAGAACAGACTTGGAGAGAGAGGATGTGAAGGGAAGGATTGGGAGTTTGGGGTTAGCAGATGCAAACTATTATATATATAAAATGGATAAACAACAAAGTCCCAAGAGCCTGGGGAACTATATTCAATATCCTGTGATAAACCATAATGAAAAAGAATAAGAAAAACAAGGTATATATGTATAATTGAATTGCTTTGCTATATAGCAGAAATTAACATAATATTGTAAATCAACTATACTTCCATAAAATTAGTTTTAAAAAACCGAACATAAAATTCAAAGATGAATAATCATGCATATCCAACTCCATGAAAGAAAGAATATTTGAAAATGAAGACAGCTAAGAGAACATTTGAGATGTGCGGTTAGAATATGTGTATTGACTTTTTAATTGATATTTAATTTTTTTCTATAATTTTTTAATAGTAGAAGAAAAGAAAAGATCAAGAATTCAGTTCTCATTGAAACCCCTTTTAAAGGGGCGGTTATAGGACTTCCTTGGTGAAACAATGGATAAGAACCCCCCTGCCAATGCAGGGTACATGAGTTTGATTCCCAGTCCAGGAAGATTCTGCAAAACTCATGTGCTGCAGCTACTGAGCCTGACCACCTAGAGCCTGTGCTCCATGACTAGTGAAGCCACCACAGTGAGAAGCCCATGCACCACAATGAAGGGTAGCCCCCACCTGCTGCAACTAGAGAAGACCCTCACTCAGCAATGAAGATCCCAGGCAACCAAAAATAAAACAAATAAATAAAAGAAGAGGTAGTTATAGAAGCCAGAAACAAGCCACTGGAAGTAGGACTGGAGACAATGTCCAGAAAGAATTGAATATATTTTCTTCTGAGATACTTTAAGCATAACTTTTTAACATGAGCTCAAAAAAAGTACAGTTATTACATAGCACATTTCCATACAAATCAATATATTTGTTGTTATAATGATTTTACACAATCAAAAATTGGTTTAATTAGCATAAGAGATTTTTTTTGAGGGGGTCACATGGCTTCCCAAACCAAGGATTGAATCCATGCAGTAGAAGCATGGAGTTCTAACCACCAGATCACCAGGCAATTCCTTGAAGACTTTATATATATATATATATATGTATTTTTTGGGGGCCTGCTCAATGCTAGCATGCAGAATGCTAACTCCCCAGCCAGGGACCAAACCCATGTTCTCTACAGTGGATAGTCAGAGTCTTAACCTCTGGACTACCAGGGAATCCCTAGAATACTGTGTTTGTTTTCTTTGTTTTTCTTTTTTAAAGCTGTAACAATCTCTCCTATTCTACATGTGCTTCTAGAACCATGCCACTCCCCCTGTAAGAGGTGAAGTCCATGCCTCTCCTCCAGGTGGGCCTTTGTGACTGCCTTGTCCCGCAGAGTACTATAGAAGTCACACTCTGCCATGCACTTCTCTCCTGTTCTCTTGGAACTCTCTTTCTGGGAGTCTGGTCATCATTCAGAGAGGCCCACATGGAGAGGAACCAAGCTCCTAGCCAACAGCAACCCCAAACTATCAGCCTTGTGAATGGGCCATTTAGAATATGGGTCCTTCTGGCTCCAGCTGAGCCACTTTAGTTGATGCCAAATGGAGCAGAGCTAAGCCATCTAAGCTGAGTCCTACCCAAACTACAGATTCACAGCAAAACAAATGAATGACAGTATCATTTTAAGCTTCTATGTTTTGAGGTAGATTGTTACATAACAGTTGATAAATGGGATGATCAGAATACATGATTAGAGATTACAGTGTGCCTATCATGATATTATTTTCATTTCATTTATCATTCAGTTAACTTCATACCAAGCTCTGTTTCATGCTGGTGCTACAGCAGTGATTGCAACAGATAATGTTCCTCCCTTTCTTAAGGGAGTGTTTGTAGCATGGAGGGCAGACAATTTAAAAATTAACAAATAAATTGACAATTGCTGGGTGGTAATAAATGCTTTGGAGGAAAAGCAGGCTATGAGGAATAGAGTGATGGAGAATTCTATATCAGATGGAGTGGCTAAGAAAGGCCTTTCTGAAAGGAAGATGACTGAATAGAGATTTGAAAGAAGTAAGGCAGCACATCCCATGGATACCTGGGGGATGGGTGATAAAGACAGAGGGAATATTTAGTGCAAATGCTAAAACTCAAGAGGAGTGGGTCAAGGCCAGCTGGGACAGAATGAGGAAGGGATAGGAAGAGAGGAGATGAAGTTAGAAGAACATAGGGGCAGGAACAGACCGTGCAGGGCTTCATAGGCCCTGGAAGGAACTCTGGGCACTGGAGGGTTTTGAGGACAGAAGTGACATATATTTTGAAAGATCAGTCTGACTGTGTGGAGAATAGATTGTAGAAGTGCAAGGTTTGAAACAGAGAGACCTGTAAGTTAATGCAATGATCTGGGTAGCAGATGATGGTAGCTTAGATCAGGGCATGAGAGATAGGAGTGGTCAGATATTATATATACATATTAAAAGTGCAGCTACCACGGGAGTTCCTTGGGGGCCTAGTGGTTAGGGTTCAGGTGTTTCACTGCCATGGCCTGGGTTCAATCCCTGGTCTGGTAACCAAGATTCCACAAGCTGTATTGCACGGCCAAAGAAAAAAAACAAGTACATACAGCCACCAGGATATGCACGTGGAACTTGATTAGAAGACAGGTATCAGGTATGACTAGAAGGCTTTTGGTGTTATTGCTGTATCGCAAGTATATTTCATGTACTTGTCCTGCCCTCCATTGCTATTATACTAGAGTCGTTCTGTGTATTGACTCATCTAATAGCCATGATGCCTGAGTTAAATGCCATTCAAGACACTGTGCCTTTAAGCACAGACTCTCCAAGATGCTGTCCCCACATAGAAATGCAGGGATGACTCAGAACATCATGACCATAACTTTGAAGTTGTCTGTAACAGATCTAATTACACCTTTTTTTTTGCTTGCAACATTTCCTTGAAGAAGTTGACTCAGGAAACAGGGAGACTCTAGAAGCCGGTTTTATCGTCGTGGGCTAAGGGGCGAATCAACCACAGTAATTTACGTTGTTTCTCCCAAAGAACTTGGTGGGCTTTCTTGTGTGTATCTTGGGTCCTCCCTACATTCCCAAAGTAACTGAAGAGGGAGACAGATATTATTGGTGTCATTTAACAAGTACAATCTCAAAAAGATTTATGGAGTTTGTTATGAGTCATATATTTTAAGCCTTGAAGAACTGGTAAGATAAGACTATCTTATCTCGGATGATTCCAGGAAAGATGAAGACATACTTTTAACTCCCAGGTGAGTTCCTTACCACCTAACACAGGCCTAGCCAGCTGCTTCTTTCCTCTCATTTCAATTTTTTTGTTTTGCTTTTTTTTGGCCACACAGTAAGGTTTGCAGGACTTTATTTCCCCAACCAGGGATCATACCTGTGCTTCCCACCTCAATAGTGGAAGCACACAGTCCTAACCACTGGACAGATAGGGATTTCTCCTTATTTTATATCCCCATGGATTTTGTGGCAATAATAGATTTTTAACTTGAGCATAATAGATGATAATTGCCCTGAAGACAGCGCTGACCTTTAAAGTTTAGCAGTCTCTAGACGTTCAAACTTTTTCTTAAGGACTTGCTATAAATTTAGTCTCCAGGAAAACTCCTAAATATTACTGAATCATTTAAGCTTTCTGACTTTCATATATTAACTGACCATCTAATAAAATGGATGGACTTCCCAGATTTGTCCTGAGACTGCCTTCTTTAGCTTCAAGGGCTTCTCTCCTGCTTCTAATACTATGGGTTTCATCTAGTCAACAAGCTATGTCTCTTAGTTCGGACTGATCGGAGTTTTGTTAAGTCTTCATTCTCTGGAAGTTTGTAAAACTTTAGTTTCATTTTGATGACTTAGAAGATGACAAGCAGTTCACTAGCTACAGTCTCACCTTAATTTATTTGTTGACTACATGGCTTGCAGGATCTTAGTTTCCTAACCAGGGACCAAACCCATGCTCCCTGCAGAAGAAGCGCAGAGTCCTGGCCACTGGACAGCCAGGGAATTCCTTCTTTATTTTCAAAAGTTAGAATTAGTTACACTTTCAAACTAATTGTAGTTAGTCTAAGCCAACCAATGTTTCAGCTGCTGGTGGCTCAGACAGTAAAGAATCTTTAATTTATTTCTTTATTGAAAGATAATTGCTTTACAGAGTTTTGTTGTTTTCTGTCAAACCTTAACATGAATCAGCCATAGGTATACATATATCCCACTCTAGTATTCTTGCCTGGAAAATTCCATAGACAGAGGAGCCTGGCAGGCTACAGTGTATGGGACTGCAAAAAGTCGGACACAACTGAGAGACTAACACTTTCACACAAACAATGTTAACATCTTAGTCAAACAAAAATACATCATGGAATATACTCCAAAGTCAAATACACACATTAATGAACTTTTTATAGAACAAGGTCCTTCCTTTAGTACAGTTTTAAGACAGGCTCAGATTTGAAAAGTCCTTCTGTGTTCCACAGTGATTGGCTGTGGCATGCTTTTCTTCATCTGTAAAGTGAGGATAATGAACTATTGCTGGATCAGTTTTGAGATTAAAATGAGATAATGTAATAAATACTCAGCATAGACTTTGGCACACAGTAAGTTCTCAGTAGATGTCTGTTATTTCTGATCCATGTGTAGAAATCCTGCCACCCCCTCTCTGTTCCCCACTCACTATCCCCCCTAACCAAGTCTGAGTCATTGAGATAAGTCTGGAAGAACAGCCCAACAGGGAGGAGTACAAACATTTCAAGTCAGATGATCTTCAGGGGTTGTGATGCTTCTAGAAAATACCTTCCCAAGACCCAGGCAAGAGGGGCCCTTGCCAGGTCCCTTACCCTAGGTCTGTACTTTATAAAACCTCACATCTCTCAAACGCACAGAAAAGTAGATTTATTATGGAATGCACGGCCATGGCTGCCTCTGTCACTTGGAACTCAGCATTCAGCTCTTACCAGAAACTCTAAGCCTCTGCCCTGGCAATGAACACCTTCAGGCCCCAGGGAAATGCTGTTTCACATTTCTTGTGCTGTGTCCTCAACACAAAAGGCATCTGTGCCTGAATGTCATGAGGTTTTAGGTTGTGCTGCTCTTTGAAACAGATAACTGCTTTGGAGTGCAAAAGAATTTGAGTAATGGAAATTTTTTATTAGGAAAGTAAAAAAAAAAACCAAAAACTAACTCATCAAATCCTTTCTTTGTGATAAAAGGAACACAAAAGATTCTAGAATAATGAAGTTTTATGACTGAGTAAAGCCAAGCCTCCAATTTCCTGCTTATCTTTATGTTCCAGTTTTAGAGGTATTTTAGGTTTAGAGGTATTCATCCTGCTAAAAGTTAGATTTGATTTAAACAAGATATGAGATGCTGTGGAAGAGTCAAGTGAAACAGGGAAAGGTGCTCAGACAGAGAGCAAATCAGTCTTTGGCAAAACAAATAAAAAATTTTTTTGAATTTGTGCTATTTTTAAAATATTACTTGCTTTTAATAATATACAAGTGTTCAAACAGATCTAATTTTTTAAACCATAAAAATTGTAGATACATTTTTTCTATGTTGAATGAAATTGCATGAGAGATATTCAACAAATTGACATTAGAATGAAATATAAGGAAATTAGAACAAGGAAATGGAAAAGTTTGCATGACTGTGAAGAAGTAAACTCAAGCACAAATAAACCTAAAACTAATTTCTATAGAGATTGTTTTCTGACCCTGAAAGGTCAGTGTGGATAGTCTGATGGAAAAGACATTTGAACAAATCAAGCAACATGCTACTATTTTGTTTTCTTTTATCATACCCCATCATTGAAATACTGTAAGAAGAATAATAAAACCTGGGTAATTGTGGATACTATTCCGAGACAAAGAAATCTGGGGGAAAAAATGCAGTGGTTTATATGATGATATAAAAATATCTGGTAATAGTTTCTGTTGTATTCTATTGAAAGTAATAATTGATCATATATTACACCATTTGTTTGACTGTGATATGGGAAATATCAAGGTTCATATCCAAGTCTAAGTATTGCTTTATGAACTTTATTTAAAATTCATTTCTCTTGCTTCAGCACAACAAAATTTCTCCTAACTGAAATTAATAAAAATTATTTAAGAACCACAATGACTCAAGAAAATTTGTTCAATTTGGCCTTACTATCTGTAGATCACAAATGATGTGCTATCTTGGTGATAGCAACATAGAAATTTTGTTGAAGAGATAAAAAAGGAAGTTTTATGGAATAAATTTATCATAATTTATGAATTTTTTATGTCTTTATCTTATTAGTCTTTCAATATATAAGTAACCTACCAGCAGAACACCCAGACATACTCAATCATAACTAAGTTTCATTGTCCTTGATGTTTTCCAGACTTTCAGTCCCACAGAATCATGGCTTTACACATTTTCCTTTTAAGAAATAAAGTGTATTCTTTCATTGAAGACTAATTATTTTTTCCTACACAAAAGGGCAGTTTTAAAAGGTTTCTAATATGTTGATATAAAAAAAAAAGGATCCAACCTTTTTTTGTTTTTTTGCTACCCTTCAGTGTACAACCATAAAATCACATAAGGTAAAAACCAATTACAAACGGGAAAAAACATTTTCAGATAATTAGATGTTTTTTGATCATCAGTTCAGTTCAGTCGCTCAGTCGTGTCCAACTCTTTGCAACCCCATGCATCGCAGCACGCCAGGCCTCCCTGTCCATCACCAATTCCCCGAGTTCACTCAGACTCACGTCCATTGAGTCAGTGATGCCATCCAGCCATCTCATCCTCTGTCGTCCCCTTCTCCTCCTGCCCCCAATCCCTCCCAGCATCAGAGTCTTTGCCAATGAGTCAACTCTTCGCATGAGGTGGCCAAAGTACTGGAGTTTCAGCTTTCGCATCATTCTTTCCAAAGAAATCCCAGGGCTGATCTCCTTTAGAATGGACTGATTGGATCTCTTTGCAGTCCAAGGGACTCTCAAGAGTCTTCTCCAACACCACAGTTTAAAAGCATCAATTCTTTGGCATTACCAGAACTAAAAATTGCTGATTTATTTTCTATTTGTTTTAAATATTTGACATATTTGATAAAACTGAGTTTGTTTTCACTTCAAATAATAAGAGAAATATCTCCTATTTTAAGAGGAATCAATGTTTTATTTTTAATTATTTTTCCTTTGACCACATTGAGCTGCTTATGGGGTCTCAATTCCTCAACCAGGGATTTCCTAACCACTGATCTGGCAGGGAATTCCTAATGTCTCTCTCTCTCTCTTTTATTTTTTTGGCTCCTCCAGGTCTTAGTTGCAGCAAGCAGGATTTTCAATCCCCGTTGTTGCATTTGAGATTTTTTATTAATAGTTTCAGCATGGAGAAGGCAATGGCATCCCACTCCAGTACTCTTGCCTGGAAAATCCCAAGGATGGAGGAGCCTGGTGGGCTATAGTCCATGGGGTCGCTAAAAGTCGGACATGACTGTGTGACTTCACTTTCACTTTTCACTTCCATGCATTGGAGAAGGAAATGGCAACCCACTCCAGTGTTCTTGCCTGGAGATTCCCAGAGATGGGGGAGCCTGGTGGGCTGTCGTCTATGGGGTCACACAGAGTTGGACACGACTGATGCGACTTAGCAGCAGCAGCAGCAGCATGAGGAGTTTTTAGTTGAGGCATGTAGGATCTAATTCTTTGACCAGGGGTTGAATCCGGGCCTGCTGCATTGGGGACAGTCTTAGCCACTGGACCACCAGGAAAGTCCTCACCATGTTTTATTTTTCATTCTGAAATAATTTCAAAATCACAAATTGGTTGTAAGAACAGTAGTACAAAAAATTTCCATATACCCTTCTTCCAGGTTCCCTATTGTTAACATTTTAATACATTTGCTTTTTCATTTTCCTTCTCTTTACATGTATATGTGTACACATGCAAATATAATTATTTTTTGTAATTTTTTGAGAGTAAATTGTGTAATAATGCCTATTTTGAACTCCAAAATAGTTCAAAGTATATTTCCTGAAAAACAAGAACATTCTCATACATAACCATAGTGTGGTTATCAGAATGAAATTGACATTGATCTATTACCACCATCTAATCCACAGATTTCATTCAAATTTCACTGAGTATTCTGAGAATATTCTTCGTAGAAAAGCAAAAAAAAAAAAGCTCTTCCTTTTTCTTTTTTTTTTTTTTGCTTTATTGTCCAGGATGAAGCCTAGAATCGCACATTGCATGTAGTTGTCTGTTTCAATCCGGAATAGCTCTTTAGTTTTTCCTTAACGGTCATGATTTTGTCATTTTTGAAGGATACATACCAGTTACTTTGTAGAATGTCTCTCAATTTGGGTTTGTTTGCAGTTTCATCAAGTATCAGACAGATTAGACTAAGTGCTAGAGAAGCAAAGGAATTTAACAGCAGGGCCTACTACCCTCAGGGAGTTTACAGTCTAGGGTAGGCTAGGCAGGTACAAAGGTGCTGTGGGAGGCCCCTAACCCAGGCCTGGAGCACTGAGGCAAAGCTTCGTGAGGGGCATACGCTCTGGACTCGGAAGCGTAGTCAAGGAGCAGGCAAAAGTGCTCTACAGCAAATTCATTCTACTTAATTAAATTTGTTTTTCTTGCTTACAAAAGTAATACAGGTTTGTTACGAAACAACTTGTTAGCATTGGAAAGTGAATGCCGTTAATAATCTTCCATGCTAGTGCTCACTGTCGCTCCCTGTCGGATTACCAGTCTGGAGCTGTGGGACTCTGCGGCTCTGAGGATTCGTCGGGGGAAGGTGAAGGTCAGCTCCGGTCTTCCTACCAGCAGGGGGAGGCACACTGCACTCCGGCCGACCGGCTGGTCTCTCTTCCACACGTCGCTGGCGTGATCGTCGGCGCTACATACTGCGCCTGCGCGCGCGCCGCGGCCTTTTTCCCCCCCGGAGCCGTGCTGGTTCTGCAGCTCTGTGGCAAGCCGCGGAGTTGGGGTTCTGTTCCTCAGCATGGTGAGTGGGTATCCCGCTGCTGGGGCTACAGATGCATGGGGCCTCCCTCTCCTTGTCCTAAAGCCCGCCTAGAGTCTGTTTAGCGCGGCGCAGGAGTCGGATGGCGTTAGATTGCCGGCTCCGCTGTGGTCGGGCTGCAGCTCCCAGCGTGGCCTTAATGGCTGCCACGGCGCTCAAGCTTAGTTGGGGGAGGGGTTGAAGAAGATGGGAGCTGGGACAGGGGATTGAGGAGGAGGTGAGTATAATAGACAAACGGTGTGGATAGTTCTGGCTTGGCAGAGGGGAGCTCCGGCAGGCGGCCCGGAAGGGAAGATTGCATGGAGTCGGTCTCAGACTACTGGACTGAGTGGAGACGGGCTGTGGCTTCCCGGACCCAGCTCCGCTCATGACTGGTGGCTTTTCCGAGGGAGCGTCGGGGTCGGCAAGTTGTTTCGAAAATCTGTGTTACTGGGCCGAAGAAGTGGCTTTTAACCCAAAACCGTCAGTAGAGCCCGGAGGCTGTGGTGTCTTTGGGCCCCGAAAGCAAGCCCATTTACTTTGATGTGCCTCTCCTGCCTTTTTCTCTAAATTGTCGCTGGTACCAGATTTTAGTGGGTTTTCGGGTGGTGTGGTGCTGTAGTTTGTGGGGGACTGTTGTTTTAATTGGAAGTAATTGCTGAATATGTGCTTGGCCAGTTGTGTTTCGTGACAAGAAATTTAGGCTTTTGAAAAAAGTTCGTGGAAAGGGAAAATACTAGGTTCACGAAATGGGACAGCATTAAGAACAGACTGACGTTTACAAAATAGTTGTCTTAAGCAAAAGTTGGACACAAGGATTGTTGGTCCAAGAGGGAATGAAAGTGGAGAGTGTTTAAAACTTTAATAGTGTTCGTTTTATATCTGGTTACTATAATAAATTGGCCTGCATTTCGTATGTTTGTTTTTTCATTCCTGTTTTGGCGCTGATTCATTTTTATTTTGTTTTATAGAACTGTCAGTCTTGATAGATGGGAAATAGAAGAAAAATGATTTGATTTCTCAGATTTGAGAAAGTGATGGTTTTCTGGATTCACTTTTGAAGTTTAGGTTGTTACTTTGTTACAGTTAAGTTGTTACTTTGTTACAAAGTTAAATGTCAAAGGTATCAAGCTAAAACGTTTATCAAAGTTTTAATAACTTATTCTTTTATCTTAAAGGGGTTTGTTAAAGTTGTCAAGAACAAGGCCTACTTCAAGAGATACCAAGTGAAATTCAGAAGAAGACGAGGTATGGTCAGGTTTTCATATTCTCAGTAGGAAAAGGTTCTGCTTTGTAGCAGAGTGGACTTTTTTAATTTATTTTTTTCTTTCAGAGGGCAAAACTGACTACTATGCTCGGAAACGATTGGTAATCCAAGATAAAAATAAGTACAACACACCTAAATACAGAATGATAGTTCGTGTAACGAACAGAGATATCATTTGTCAGGTAAGTTGTATTTTAGACTTAAATAATAGTTGGTAACCTCCACCCCACTTCTTCCCTCACTGTGCTAGAGACATACCTGGGAAGCAGAACAAATGTATGGATTAGGTCTGTCTAGTTTGGTGCCTGGCACTCCAAAAAACGTTCATTGAGTAGTTTTAGTAGGTCTGAAGGTGGAGCCTGGAAAATTGGTAGTGTTAAAAAAAAAATACTCAGAAGATTTTAATCCATTCACTTTAGGGGGGTGGGTTAGAGAAATTTATGGTTCTATGCTGTTTTGTGGGGGTTGGGAGGATAAATTTAAGACCTAGTAGAAGGTTCTTGCCCATTGTAATTCCAGTAGGATAATAGAATTTGTTGTGCACTAAGTCAATCCACTGCTTTGAAGAGGTAGGTGGGTGTGAATATTAAACTCTTAAGAGTGTTCTTATTCCTGTATATTGTTTGAAGTAGTTTTAGTAAATGTGTATGAAGGTGTCTCCCGTGCAAAAGATTTTCAGAAAGCAGCAGTTTGCTCAGCCATGTCCAACTCTTTGCGACCCAGTGGACTGCAGCACACTGGGCTTCCCTGTCCATTACCAGCTGTGTAATTTGAGACATGTATTGTGGCATTTGACTCAAACCTACCTGCTGTAGGTGAGGAAGCCAGATCTGTAGTTAAAACAGTGAGTGGATTTAATTAACAAAGACAAGTCTTAAGTGATGCAGGTGTGTATCTAGCTTTTCGTTAAGTCCTTTGACAAAGATACTTGGGACAAGTAATCAGTGAAAACAGATTACTAACCTCATTTTTCTTTTATTGTAGATTGCTTATGCCCGTATAGAAGGAGATATGATAGTTTGTGCAGCTTATGCTCACGAACTCCCAAAATACGGTGTGAAGGTTGGCCTGACAAATTATGCTGCGGCATATTGTACTGGCCTGCTGCTGGCCCGCAGGGTATGTACAAGATTATTTCAATTGGCATATTTTGGAAGTGGCTTACTGGAGTTGTCTGTAACATAGATGGTGCATACATGGATCAGATACCTTCAACCATGGGGACAGAGGAGTGCCCTTGTTGCCCTGTGGTTTACAAGGGCACCACTGCAGAAGATAATTTTATAAATGCATTGTTTCTAACAGATACACTTTCTAATCTGGGGAAGCCTTTTTTTCCTCTCCAGTTTTCCTTCCCGTTTGTTGGGTGTATCTAGGCCAGTAGAATTTTCTGCAGTGATGGATATCTGTAATCTATGCTGTCTGATGTGGTAACCACTAGCCACATATATTGAGTGCTTGAGATGTTTTAGTGCTACTCGTAACTGAGTTTTTAACTTAAATATGAATAACCGGCTGTGGCTGGTTGGTGGCTACTTGTTGGACAGATCTACTCAGAAGTGTAGATCTTGTGAGCATCAGCGTATGTTAAAAATGCAGACTTCTCCACACCTTCAGAAATTATGTTTTGATAGGATGTCGACGTGATTTACATACATGCTAAGTTTTGAGAAGCGGTGCCTTAAGCTTTTGGGGTGGGGGTAGGCATTGGTGGGCGTATTCAGTTTTGTTTTAATAATCTTTGCCTCTGGGTGGCAGCATTTCGTATAATACAGAAAGGAAATGAAAGTGTAATTTTTGCCTTGTTTTTGTTTTCTTGGTTACTGACCTTGTTTTGCATTGGAGTTGTTAAGCATGTGTTATTGTTGGGGACCCACATCTTCACCGGTTATAAACATGTTTGGTTGCGGAACACTGTCTTTTATATGAGAGCATTTTAGTGCAAAGGCACTACTTGTGAAACCATAGCCACCTGACGTGTACTAGCAGAGTAGTGGCTTAATTAACATAATGTAGTACCTTGGTAGAGATAAAAAGATGTTCTTTTAAGTACTGTGTCCTAATTGATTGCTACAAAAATCAAGTATGGACCGTGTAGCCGATTCAGAAATTATTAAACAGTTATACTTGTGATTAAAATTGGATGCCTGAAATGTCTTCAAAAGTAGGTTGGGATAAAGAGAAAAGTGAATTGGAAAGAATTTGTTTGTTTGGCTATTAAAGTTGTGAATTTTGAGATATTTTAGAGTTGTTTGAATATATTCTGATAAGCATTTAGACTGGCTTCTTTGTTAATAGCTTCTTAATAGGTTTGGTATGGACAAAATTTATGAAGGCCAAGTCGAGGTGACTGGTGATGAATACAATGTGGAAAGCATTGATGGTCAACCTGGTGCCTTCACCTGTTACTTGGATGCAGGACTTGCCAGAACTACTACCGGGAATAAAGTTTTTGGGGCCCTAAAGGGAGCTGTCGATGGAGGCTTGTCTATCCCTCACAGGTAATAGTATTCAAGACGACGTTTCCTGGACTCCAGAACTGCACTATTTCTAAGCAGTTGGGCTTTGGAGAAAACTGAACCAGTGAAAGTAATAGTAGTATCATTGTGTACTTGCCATGTGCTGGGTACTGTGTAAAAGGAACTTGGCGGGGTAGGAAGGGATTGTAACATGGATTATAAGCGGAGAGACTGGGCTTCAGAGGTAAAATGAATTGTCCAAGGTTTTAGAGCCGGTAAGTAGAGAAGCCAGTGTTGAAACCACTACCTTTTGTGTGTGGCTAAGTTTTGGTTCAAGTAAAGTGAAAGTCGCTCAGGCATGTCTGACTGTTTGCGACCCCATGGACTATAGAGTCCATGGAATTCTCCAGGCCAGAATACTGGAGTGGGTAGCCCTTCCTTTCTCCCAGGGAATCTTCCCAACCCAGGGATCGAACCCAGGTCTCCTGCATTGCAGGGGGATTCTTTACGAGCTGGGCCACAAGGTAAATTTTGGTTAGAAATGAGCAACTCTATTCCACCAATACTTCCCCTCCCCCTCACTTGCCTGTTTTGGCAGGGGAGTGGTAAACAGTAAAATATAACCTAACTGGCACTTATTTCTATAATGTAGGGGGTTTGCAGGGAGGGGGTTATGTCTTGCCAGTTCTCTTGCAAGGCACCTGTTAAATGTAATCTGGAACAAATCACTTTTAGCATGTACCCTGAGGCACCACTAAGTAATTGTAGGTTTTCAGGAAAGTAGTTTTGAGATGTGTCTATGAAATATGGAGAACTAACTTTATAGTGGCCTTGGTTCATTTAATAGTTTTTAAACGTGCTTGTGGCATGATTTTCTGTCCAGGAATTCAGAAATTAGCTGCTGAATGATGATATCCCACTAACTGAGCAGTCCGTAGTTGGTCCTTTGGTTGCATATGATGCAATTAATTGTTTCAAGACGGGACTGATGGCAGCTACTGAAATGAATTCCTGGTAGTAAACTGATTTCAACCAGTATATACTAAAATATGGAAAACTTTATTTCAGTACCAAACGGTTCCCTGGTTATGATTCAGAAAGCAAAGAATTCAGTGCTGAGGTACACCGAAAGCACATCATGGGGCAAAACGTGGCAGATTACATGCGTTACCTGATTGAAGAAGATGAAGATGCTTACAAGAAACAGTTCTCTCAGTACATAAAGAACAACGTAACTCCAGACATGGTAAAAAATTTTTAAATGCCTGTATTGGTAAATTTATAGAACCGAGTTTTCTATCTGTTTTGGGTAGGTACATTAATACAGTTTTATCTCAGGTTAACAGTTAAAATTAAATAAGGGCATGTTTGTAGGTATAGACCTTAAAAAGTAGTTTTTGGCTTAAAATGAAATTGGGATATTGGGCCCAGGACAAGTGAAAAAGTCAGAAAAGATATTAGAAGGAGCTAGGCTTGTCAGCATGCTTCTAGGAATCTTTTAGATGCTTAAAGATGGCAAGCTGCAAGCATCCAAATCTAAAGCATTTGGTGGCTCTTATGCATTTGGCTGTTCTATAGTTAAAAAATTCATTCATGTGGTTGTACTCTGATACGAGGTGCTATTTACTAAACTTCCCTTTTTTTGAGATAATAGGGGAAAGGTTCATTCTTCATGCCAGTTTAAGTGCCATGTTGGTTTTCTGTCTCAGGCATGCACATAAAAGGAGAGGGACAGGTCTATCACTAGTTGTGTGTGATGTTGCAGAAGTGAAAGGGCCCGTGTTTTCTCAAGTTTAATGTTGTGAAGTTTATCACACCTAAAGTTGAGTCTCAGGGTTATCTCTTAACATATTGAAGTAATTGAAGATGATAGTGCTAGTTTTGATAATGAGGGCATAGAACACCAAAATCACAGATTATAAAACCTACAAATAAGAATTTTATGTAAATTGATGGTTTATATGTCAAGTAATTGTTATTAGGTTTTTTCTGTTGGTGCATAGTTTGTATTTTGGTATACCTATGTCTAAAAATTATATTTAAAATAGAATTATAATTGGGTGGTAGATTACTTAATGTCATTTGTATGCTTAGTAAACAGTCTTTTAAGACTGAATAAACACTATAGTTCTGAGTTTCTGAGCTAGGAAATGGGTAGTTTTATATTAGTAATGTAGATGCATGTTAATTTTCACATGAGTATATTTCTTTGTTACTATTGACATCACCCTAGTATTAAAAATACCTTTTAGTTTTGACTGATTCTGCTTTGCCTGTAAAACTTCCTAAGCTACAACATGTGTTTTCAGATGTCTGCTTCCTGATACTTTCTTAATGCATGGTATACTTCAGCCAGACCATTCTTTGGCTAATCCTTTTACAGTAAGCTCATTCATTTTATCTGTAGAGGCCTCTGCTTATGTGTGCCTCCTGAAATCTTCTGTACACATCTGGTATGTCTCCAACAGAAAGTGGTCCTTTTATAAACTAAATTCATGGTATTATCTACATACATGGTTGTATTTCCTATGGAATTGACCTTGTGGAAGAAGTGAACTGGGTTGGTTAGATTTGTTAAATGGCTGCATTTGAAGTCATTAAATTTGTTAAATACAGTAGAGAGCTGTAATAGCTAAGAGAAGTAGAGAAACTTTAAAAGGGATTTAGGTGAGGTCTCAAGTGCTGTTTTAAGTTTTTGCATTATTTTCCTTGGCTAATGAGCTTTATACAAATGCATGTAGTAATTGCATTTTATCCACGCTGAACGTGTAGAGATCTGGATTAACTTGACTCATTCTTACTGAAGGTGATTGTTACTGCGTTTCAGGCATTTTCCTTTCTTCATGACTTGGTCTTCTGTGTGTTTGGTAGTCATTTGCTTGGGTTAGGGAGTATTGAAACAATTCAGAGAGTTGCAACATTGTTTTTTGTTAAATTTTAGAACAAAATTCTCAGTAATGTTTCTAATAGCCTTTCAGGATTTTCTACGGAAATTCAGACCTCTTTCTGATTCCACTAAGGCCTGATACTGCCAGATATGGTGATTTGTGGTAATAGATCAGGAGGTTCCTGGGAATAACTTTTGTAAAGACCTATCAGAAATAAGTGGAAAATAGAAATAATGGGGAATGTGGGAGGACAGAGATGTATTTGGCATTTGTTTGTTGGCCCACATATTCCTTGTTGTAACCTCTTAAATGCTGGCCTGTATCTGTACTTGAATGAAAGAATTTAGGTCAGATGGTTTTAAGTGAGCGTAGTATGTGTTTCTATAGAAACAATTTATTCTGAACTTAAGAAGTATAGCTGAACAGTTCAGAAATTTTTGTGAAATTTTTTTTTTTTGAGGAAGATTAAGTTATGTTTTGTGAATAGTGTCAGTTCATATTGCCTGTGGTAAAAACTGGGACTTAGGAAAATGTGGTTTTCATACAGATACCAACATGGACTTAGTGTAACTCCTTTTGAGAATCTGTCTTAGAAGGACAAAATAGAGCAAGCAGTAGAATACAGCGTGTCACATTATCGTTTAGGGCATATGAAATGAAACCAAGTACTGTTTGCTTTGCTTTGTTTCAGATGGAGGAGATGTATAAGAAAGCTCATGCTGCAATACGAGAGAATCCAGTGTATGAGAAGAAGCCTAAGAAAGAAGTTAAAAAGAAGAGGTGTGTATCTTTTCTTTTGGAAAGAAAGGTTGGGAGGGGTTCTTGCCTTGTTGCATCTCACTCATACTCTGAAATTGTGCAAACTCGATCACTAGCTCTGCATGATGTTGCAGAGGTGAGGGGAACCAGGTTTGCTAAAGTGGCTGTGGTGATAGAAATGTATTAGCCTCGGATGCTACCGAGGTGGCTCATTCTATCCCAGTACATTGTAACTACTGCTGCTTTTTTGGCTGTGCTGCATGGCACATGGGATTTTAATAATGAGTCTAAGCGTTATACTTAAATCTTCACTTGATTTTTGGTCCTGTGATATAATAGGGCAATATCACAGAAATTGGAATTTGGGAAAGTTAGACTAAGATCATAAATGAGTACATGTGTTGAGAATTGGATTATTTGACTTTTAAAGTCTGTCTTTTTCAAAGTTAAATATTCTCTATGCTCTTTAGTTATGGTTTTTAAAAGTTACATCCCTTTCTTTTCTTTTTGTTTCCTAGGTGGAACCGTCCCAAAATGTCACTTGCCCAGAAGAAAGATCGGGTAGCTCAGAAGAAGGCAAGCTTCCTTAGAGCTCAGGAACGAGCTGCTGAGAGTTAAACCAAACCACAATTTTCTATCAAGATTTTTCAGATAATACAATAATAAACTTATTGAACAAGCAGCTGTTTGTGTTAAGCTCTTGTTAATGGAATTTTGGAAAGCACCTGACATAGCCGGTATTTTCCTTCCAGAAACAAGTATAGCTTTTCCCAGAGCTTACATATTGCCTAAAGGTTCGTATCTGCTTCTTGGGCATCAGTTCCTCCTGACAGGAGTGAATTCAAGTCTGGTAAGCAACAGACAAACCTTCCACTAGAAGTATTTCTTCAATTCATTTATTGTAACCACATGATAAGTGGGAAGAAAAAGTACCTTCAAAGTTTACAATTTTAAAGTAAGAAAAACTGATACTAATTCCTGGCTTTAATTTTTCAGAGGAAATTGTCCCATGAAGGTCATATAATTTTAACATGTTCATTTTAACCAGGTGAAGCTTTGAGCAGAAAATACTGGGTCTTTCTCACATGAGCTGTTTCATTTTATAGAGTTGAAAGGCACATGCCAGATCTGAATAAACAAGAGAGGAGCACATATCAACCCTTGTATGTCAAATTTACATGACAAAGCATTAGGTGGGTAAATTTACATGCCTCTTAAGAAACAGCCCTTTGGCCAACAGGGAATAATGTTTGAAAATAGTTATTAATAGGAAGTTGTATGATTTCAGAGTCCCACTCTGAATAGCTCAGATTCAAGATATGTGGAACTGTTGGGTCTGTGGCCTAAAGATGGGCCTTTGAAGGACCAGTGGCTGGTTACTAAGATACAGATGCTTTAAATCTAGGATGATGAAAGCTCATCCATATTCAGCCTCTGAAATTGGCAGTTAGTTCCATAAGATGCCAGAAAGAATCTTCCTGATGGGTTTCAAGTGGGGAAGGGCCACTCAACATTCTGAAGCGATGTAAAATTTCATACATAAATGGATTTTAGTGTATAATATAAGAAACCATGCTATTAACCCAACACCTGTTTATAAAGGAGTAATTTTAATTTACCTGCTTTGCAGTCTTAATTCCTGTTAATGTGCAAACTTTACCATGCTAAGACATTAGTAAGTTTATAAATTTTCTTTTTTAAATAGCAGCTTCAATGCAGACACAATTTCCAGCACTGATATTTGGCTAACAAATCTACAAAATACTCTTCACTGTTGATGTTTATGGAATGAGGCTTTTCACAGCATTATTTTTTAAGTCATTAGTCAAAATAGTTACACGGTAGATGTACTAGGAAGTTTACCAAGAGTTTCTAAAAGGACAGGAATAAATTTTTGGACCTTTTGATCCTGTAACTCCTGCCTTCAGCAATCAACATGTATTTTAAGATGATGGCTTCCTTAGGACCAGGGGAAAGGAGTTTGTTAACGCAAGGGTTTGAATCAAGCCATGTAGAAAAAATGATGAATAGTTTTCTTTTGAAGTGCTAAGTTTCTTAAAATGGTCACAATGTCCAAATGAACTAAGAGTCATTTGTGTAGGAAATTTTCTTCCACAGTAATGTTTTTAGGTTATTTAGTATCAAAGAATGTTCCATTTCCATTTGATTTGCTGTGACTTTGAGAGCAATACAAGAATACAGCTGCTTTTCTAATTCCTCGCGAATTTCACTTGGAGCACCACGCAGTAGGTAGTCTTTGAGTAACTGACAGGCTTTTGCCAAGTTTGGTTGTATCACTTCTGAAGTACATTTCATTGTACTCTGGTCACAGCTAGTTCGACAATCCGTGCCATAGACACAGTCCAAATCAGACTCACAGTGACGATCCTTTATAAGTTCTTTCAGGTTTGTCTCTGGCACAATTTTTCTCATGTCCACCATTTTCAAGTCATATTTATCATTATATCCTAGGTTTTTGGCACTAGTATCACACATGAGGAAGTTTCCATATGGGCCATGGAAAACATCTTCCACAAATTCTAGAAGTCCTATGGCTATTTTAGCCTTTCTAGGCCATGATGGTGTGAACAACTGATCCATGCTTCTTCTGAACCCAGATGGTATAAAAAGTTCAATGACCCAGGGAAGGCTTATTCCATAAAGAGAGGTATATTCGACGCTTTCCATCACATAGAGATCACCACAGAATCCCATTAATTTGGGGGTATGTTCTTTATCTTGAAGTATCACCATGAGAAGAAATTCATTTAATTGAAGAAGTGCCCATGCTGACTTCGCTTCCCCCAAGGAAACCTGGCCATCTTTGTCTCCATCAGCTACTGTCAAGATGAGGTTAACCAGCTCAGAGAGGTTCCCTTGGTCACCCAACTTTGCCTGTAAAGATAAGAACTTGGCTTACACAGAAGGTATGAAAAATGAGTATCCCATGTGTAACATACATACTAACTTCCTTTATGGGAATGATTACCCTGCTAAGTAATAACCTTCCTACTGGAATACCCATAGGAGATTTAATACATTCCCAGATATTTATTGAAGAAGGCAATGGCACCTCACTCCAGTACTCTTGCCTGGAAAATCCCATGGACGGAGGAGCCTGGTAGGCTGTAGTCCATGGGGTCGCTAAGAGTCGGGCATGACTGAGTGACTTCACTTTTGCTCTTCACATTCATGCTTTGGAGAAGGAAATCGCAACCTAGCTCCAATGTTCTTGCCTGGAGAATCCCAGGGATGGGGGAGCCTGGTGGGCTGCCGTCTATGGGGTTGCACAGGGTCGGACATGACTGAAGCGACTTAGCAGCAGTAGCAGCAGCAGCAGATATTTATATTTGTCAAGTCAAAACTATGCTTTAGGTACTTGCAGTAAAACCCACTTTGCTAAGTATACTTATCTGTTAAGAAATGACCACCCTAACTCCCATAATCTCCTTAAACCCTGTAGATAGTTAACCAGACCATTAATTATTCTTTGACTTATCCATACACTTAAAAATTGCAGTGTAATTTGCCCATATCCAAAGTTGTAAAGGTCAACTACAAATTACTATCTCTTATTTTGTAATTGTTTTTACATTTCATTGAAGTATATTGTTCCAATAGTAAAGGCCAAAAAGTGATTTCCCTATGAATGTTCCCTGGCACAAAACAGTCTAAAAGTATCAACTGTCCAAAGAAAAGAAAGATTTTGAGTGAAAATATGAGTGTGATGAAAATGAGAGAAATATTCTTTCCAGAAGTGTTAATTATTTTCATCTTTTAATATTTCTATTTAATTCTTTAAAAAAAAAACGGGTCTACTAATTTTATTTCACCTTTTAAAAAATGGTGTACTGGTTATAATGTGAAGCTATAGAGCAGCCCATCTACTTAATGAACTCTCCTTTCACATTGGGACGTTTTTAGCTATGATAAGTAATGTTAAAGTGAACACCCTCCTTTTTTTTTTACTTTTCTTTGAATTATTTCCTCAAGATAGAGTCCTTGATATAGGTCAAAGAATAGCAACATTTTTATGGCTTACAATGAAATCCTGCCAACTTCTAGAAGAGAACCACGTCATACCAGCAACATGTGAATGCATATACTTACCTTAAAGAGACTGTAGACCATCTCTTTGAATTTCTGGACAGTAGTTCCCCTAGTTGGCTTATCAAATAGCACTATTTCTTTTCTTGGTTCCAATTCTGTACCAAAATCAAGATGAAGTGCTTGTTCCATTTGACACTTCACAACACCTGGTAGATTATCCCAAATCCCTAAATACATCTGGGAAAAGAATGACAAATTATGCTTTAGGCAGAGTAGAAGACCCTCATCTAATCTACATGATATTTTTAGTGTCCTCTTCCTCTGAAAAAAGGGGTTTTCCTGGTGGCTCAGCAGTAAAGAATTCACCTGCAATGCAGGACACTGCCTCCAATGCAGGAGACACGGGTTTGATCCCTGAGACAGGAAGATCCCCTGAAGAAAGAAATGCAATCCACTCCAGTATTCTTGCCAGGATAATCCCATGGACAGAGGAGCCTGGTGGGCCACAGTCCGTGGGGCCACAAGATTCAGACACGACTTAGGGACTAAGCCACCAATACCTCTTAAAAAAACAAATGAGCAACAAAACATTGACACTGAGCTGACTTTCTTTCTGAATTGCAAATCTGAAATCATACTTCAAAGTTTTTTCTCTCAATTTTCCTAATTAAAAAATATTACATACCTAAATATATATATGTGTATTTTTACCATGATCAATTTTATTGTTTTCCAGTTTTTAAATCATGCTAAAATATGAAAAATAGAACATTTGATCATCTTAACCATGTTTAACATCTAGTTCCGTGGTATTAGATTTCATGAACTTGTGCTATAATCACCATCATCTGTCTCCAGAACTCTTCATTTTCTAAAACTGAAACTATCTATTAAACAATAACTCCGTTTGCCCCCTTCCTCAGCCCTGCCATCCACCAGTCTACTGTCTCTGATTTCAACTACTCACTTTGAGTATCTTATGTAAGTGTCCTTTTCTAACAAGCTTATAATGTCCTCAAGGTTTACCAAATTGTAGCAAGTGTCAGAATTTCCATCTTTTTTAAGGCTGAATAATACTATATTGTAGGAATATCCCACATTTTTCATTTCCATTCATACATCAATGGACACTTGAGTTGCTTCCGTTTTAGCTATTGTGAATAATTATGAATATGGATCTACAAATATATCTTTGAGATCCTGATTTCAATTCTTTTACATATATACCCAGAAGTGGAATTGCTGAATCATAAGGTCACATTACTTCTAATGTTTTCAGGAACTGCCAACCTGTTTTCTTCAGTGGCTATACTATTTTAAATTCCCACCAATAGTGGGTTCTAGTTTTTTTTATATTATTGCCAACACCTGTTGTTTTTTTTTAAACAGTAGCCATTCTGATGGGTGTGACGTGGTATCTTTTTCTTTTTGGCCATTCCACGTGGCATGTGGGATCTTAGTTCCCCAACCAGGGATTGACCCAGGGCCCGGCAGTGACAGCATGGAGTCCTAACCACTAGACGGCCAGGGAATTTCCCTCAGTGTGGGTTTGATTTGCATTTCCCTATAATCAGTGATGTTGAGCATCTTTTCATGTACTCATTGGATATATGTATACCATTTTTTGAGAAATGTCTATTCAAATTCTTTGACCTTTTTTTATTTAAATTTTGGCTGCTCTGGGTCTTCCTAGCAGCACGTGGGTGGGCTTTCTCCAGTTCTGGCACATGGCTCTCTAGCTGTGGTGCATGGGCTTATTTGCTCCAAGACCTGTGGGATCTTAGTTCCTTGAACGGGGATCAAAGCCACGTCCCCTGCATGAAGGAGGATTCTTAACCAATGGACCAGGGAAGTCCCTGCCGATTTTTAAATACAGCTGGGTTTCTCATTGTTGTGGAGTTTCAGGAGCCCTCTATATATTCTGGATATTAATCCCCTATCAGATATGTGATTTGCAAATACTTTCTCCCATTCTGTTTCTTTTTCACTCTACTGATATAGACCTTTGATGCACAAAGTTTAAAAATTCTTATGAAGTACAATTTGTTTATTTTTTTCTTTTGTTGCCTGTGGAAGAAATCATTGCCAAACCCAATGTCACAAAGCTTTTACCTAATGTTTTCATGTAAGAGTTTCGTAGTTTTAATTCGTATCTTTCGATCTTTGATCTATTTTGACTTGAATTTTGTGTATGGTGTTAGGTAAGGGTCCAACTTCATTCTTTTGCATGTATATATCCAGATTTCCCAGTACTATTTGTTAAAAAAAGAGTTCTTTCCCTATTGAATGGTCTTAGCACGCTTGTCAAAAATTATATGACTGTATATGTGAGGGTTTATTCCTGGGCTATTATATTCCTTTAGTCTATATATCTGTCCTCATTGTTACTGTATAGAAATGCAACAGATTTTTGTGGGTTGACTTTGAATTCATTTATTAGCTCTAATAATCTTGTGAAATTTTTAGGGTTTTCTACAAATAAGATCATATCATCTATCAAGAGATAATTTTACTTTTTACTTTTGAATTTATATGCCTTTTATCTCTTTAATTGATCTTGCCAAAATTTCCAGTACTATATTAAATAGAGCTGGTGAAACTAGGCATCCTTGCCTTCTTCTTGATCTTAGGGGAAAAGTTTTCAGTCTTTCACCACCGAGCATGATGCTAGCTGTAGGTTTTTCACACAAGGGTTTTTACTGTGTTGAAGTAGTTGCCTTTTATTCCTAGTTTGTTGAGTGTTTTTATTGTGAGTTTTGTCAAACGCTTTTTCTGCATTAATTGTGGTGTTCCTTTTTCCCCTTTGTTATGTTAATGTCATGTATTACATTGATCAATTTTCACTGTTAAGCCATCAAAAGGTAAGAAGGATTGGTGTTAGTTTTTTAAATGTTTATTAGAATTCATGAGAGAAACCCATACGTCCAGGGCCTTTCTTATTGGGGGACTTGATTACTGATTTGATCTCCCTGTTAGTCTATGCAGATTTTCTATTTCTTAGTAGGTTTTGTATTTCTAGGAAGAATCTGCCCATTTCATCTAGATTATCCAACTTGTTGCTATACAACTGTTCATTGTATTCTCACATAATCCTTTTTATCTATGTAGAACTGATTAGTAATGTCTCTGCTTCATTTCTGATTTTCATATTTGAGTCTTCTCTCATCGTTTCTTAGTCCATCTAACTAAAAGTCTGTCAAATTTGTTGACCTTTTCAAATGATCAGCTTTTGTTTTCATTGATTTTATTGTTTTTCTATTTTCTATTTCCTTGATCTCTGCTGTAATCTGTATCATTTCCTTCCTTCAGCAAGGTTTAGATTTAGTTTATTCTATAATTCCTTACAATGTAAAGTTCAATTGTTTATTTGAGATCTTATCTCTTAATATAAGTGTTTATAGCTATAGATATAATCTTTTTTAAAGTCAGATTACACAGAAAGATGAAAAGTTCAACATCCATTTCCCCAATTCCCAGAATTAGTCATTATTAACTATCTAGCTGTTTAACAATCTATGGTGCTTCACGTTATGCTATGATCTGTTAGTTTATTTGATTATCTTACTCCCTATAACAACGCTATGCAGTAGATACTATCATTACCCTGACCTCACTGATAGATGAACTGACGCAGAGGGCAGTGAAGCAGTATGCTGAAGGGAATACAGTGGTGGCAAAGCTATAGCATGTGAACCCAGGCAGCCTACTGTTGCTTACACTGTTGTTGTTTATTTGTAAAAAACAAATATGACCGTATTAATTAGTAATACGATTACTCACTCCTCGGCTTCAAACCCTCTAACTCAATCAGAATAAAGTCCAAAGCCTTTTTCATTGTCTGCTAGGCTTTTATGAGCTGGCCTGCTTCTCCAACCTGATCTTTACCACCTACTGCCTCAGTCTCTATATCCCCTCTATGCTGGTCTTCTCTCTGTTCTTTGAACCTATCACCATCATTCCTGTTTCATGACCTCCTTCACTCTACTGGTTTTGTCTGGAATGTACTCTCAGTGATCTTCATACAGTTCATTCCTTCACATCATTCAAGACTCAGCCAAGAAGTCCCCTTAGGCTGACCTTCCCTAATTTCCTACCTACAGTAGATCCCTCTTCCCTCACAGGTTACCCTCTAAGCCATGACCTCATTTCATTTTCTTCATAGCCCTTTTCACCGTCTGAAATGATCTTATTTTTTTAACGTTCTATTGCATTTATCTATTGGTTGTGCTGGGTCCTCGCTGACGTGCATGGGCCTTCTCTAGTTGCACTGAGTGGGGCTTCTCTTCGTTGTGGTGCACGGGCTGTTCCTTCCGGCGGCCTCTTGTGTTGCACAGCACGAGCTCTAGGTGCACAAGCTGCAGCAGTTACTGCATAAGCTGCAGCAGTTGCAGCATGCGGGCTCAGCAGTTTAGGCTCGAGGGCTCAGCTGCTGTGCCGCGTGGGCTTCGTCGCTCCATGGCACGTGGAATCTGCCTGGACCAGAGACTGAACCCGTGTCCTGCACTGGCGGGCGGATTCTTATCTACTGTACCACCAAGGAATCCATGAAATGACCTTATTTCTTTATTGACTCTATCACCTGTCTTCTTTCACATGAAACATAAGGCATATGAGGCCAGAGGTTTCATCTGTCTTGTTCCCCATGGTCTCTCCCAATGCCTTAAGCAGTACTTAGTACTTAGCAAACAGCAGATACTCAAATATTGCACTTTATTTTAGAAAACTTCTTCAGCATGGCTAGTATTATAGACTTGAAATCTACTTTAAATTTCTATAAATATTTAGAAATTAAATATATACACAGGGTGAGTCTATTTCATCAACTCACCCTGTGTATATCCTATATAAAACACACCACATTCTGTAATTACTTTACTTATTCACTTATCTGTCAACTGTTTATGTTCCTTATCCCTCTGGGATAACATGAGACCCACAGGGAAATAATCTTATCTGTCTAATCACTCCTGTTTTCCTAACATCTAAAATAGTGTATGGAATATGCTGGGACTAGGGGATTAATAAATACCTGTTGGATGAATGAGTCTATACAATTGAATTATTTTAATAATTCAATTAATAATACAATTGAATTATTTTCTTCATAGCCCTTATCACTGTCTGAAATGATCTTATTTTTTTAATGTTCTATTGTATTTATACAATTGAATTATTTAAAATATACAATTGAATTATTTAAAATATCCTAAAGTTCCAGTTCAACAGTTCTTTTAATAAGTAGTTTAAGGTAAAATCAGATAGCACCATAAGTCTGGAATGTTAACTCATAATGTCCATACCTGATTGTTGGGCTTGGTGGATAAACATTTTCCAAAGTAAAGAGTTTCTGTAACACAAAGGCTATTACATGCAGGCCCATCAATAACTCCGGTCTTGTATTTGTCACACTAAAAACCAGGAAATAAAAAAGTAGTTAATGGAAAAATGTTCACAGGAGAAACAAATTAAAATATTTTCAAATGAAGCAATCAACAAAGGATTAATCTCCAAAATATACAAACAGCTCATGCAGCTTTATGTCAAAAACAACCCAATGAAAAAATGGGCAGAAGATCACAATAGATGTTTCTTCAAAGAACACATACAGATGGCCGAAAGCACATGAAAAGATGCTCAACATCACTAATTATCAGAGAAATGCAAATCAAAACTGCAAAGAGGTATCACCTCACATCACTGAGAATGGCCATCATCCGAGAGTAACAAACAATAAATACCGGAAAGAGTGTGGAGAAAAGGAAACCCTCCCACACTGTTGGTGGGAACGTAAACTGGTATAATCACAACAGAGAACAGTATGGAGGTTCTTTAAAAAACTGACATAGAGCTACCGTATGATCCAGCAATCCCACTCCTGGGCACATATCAGGAGAAAACCGTAATCCAAGAAGATAGGTACACCCCAGTGTTCACCGCAGCACTATTCACAGCAGCCGAGACATGAAAGCAACCTAAATGTCTATTGACAAAGGAAAGGATAAAGCAGGCGTGGCACGCATACAGTGGAGTATTACTCAGCCACAAAAACAATGAACTAATGCCATTTGCAGCAACATGGATGGACCCAGAGACTATCATACGAAGTGCATTAAGTCAGAGAAAGACAAGTACTATACCGTATCATTTACATGTGGGATCAAAAAGAAGTGATACAAGTGAACTTGCTTACAAAGCAGAAACAGTCTTACAGATAAATCAGAAACAAACTTATGGTTACCAAAGGGGAAATGAGAGGGAGGGATGAATCAGAACGATGAAGTGAACATGCCCACACTACTATATATAAGATAGATAACCAACAAGGAACACTCTATAGCACAGTGAACTCTATTCAGTATTCTGTGATACCCTCTAAGAGAAAAGAATCTAAAAGAATGAATATATGTATATGTAGAACTGAATCAACACAATATTGTAAACCAACTATGTGCCAATAAAATTAAAATTAAAGAAACCATAAAGAAATATTTACATTCTTTAAGAGAAAGTTCTATGATAAAAATAATTCAGGCTTTGGATATGGACAGACTTGGATTTGAATCCAAGCTCTGCTCCTTACTAGTTATATAACTATGAGACATCTTGTGATTAGGGTGTGCACAGAACTTTGAAGTCATTTTTTTCCCACTTAGCATGGCCTGAGGTGGTATGGTACCTACTGCCTATGAGAAGATGGGCAGTCTATTTTTTTTAAATGGCTCTATTTTAAAATGAATTAAAAGCTTAAAATACCAAAATATTTTTAAAATAACAAGGCACTTCTGTCATCGTGTCTCCTTGATATTGCCCCAAGACAAGGAAAAAAAAAAAGATGGGAATGCCCTGGTCATCCAGTGGTTAGGACTCTGCTCTCACTGTCAAAGGCCTGGGTTCAATCCCTGGTCAAAGAACTAAGATTCTACAAGCCGTGTGTTGCGACAAAAAAAGAAAGAAAGAAACCAAATCCTTTGACAAGATAAGGTACCAATGTAACCCTGCTGCTGCTGCTGCTAAGTCGCTTCAGTTGTGTCCGACTCTGTGCGACCCCATGGACGGAAGCCCACCAGGCTCCCCCGTCCGTGGGATTCTCCAGGCAAGAACACTGGAGTGGGGTGCCATTGCCTTCTCCGAATGTAACCTTAAGGCACAATAAATGAGGATGGCCTGCCAAATACAGTAAAAATTACACCAGAGTACAGAAGGATGCTGAGATTAAATACCTGCTGTGACCTCACTTCTCAAAGCTGGGAGAACACTGACTACGTGGTATACCTGAGGGACAGACCCATCTCTCTGGTTTGCAATGAAAGTTTAGGGGGCACAAGCTGTGAGAACTTCCCAGGACTCTATTTGGCATCATGAAGTAGCAGGGCAAGGCAGTGTGTGTGTGTGCTCAGTCATGCCCTACTCTTTGCAACCCTGCAGCCTTCCAGGCTCCTCTGTCCATGGAATTTCCCAGGCAAGAATACTGGAGTGGGTTGCCATTTCCTTCTCCAGGGGATCTTCCTGATCCAGAGATCAAACCTATATCTCCTGCATTGGCAGGCAAATTCTTTACCACTGAGCCACCAGGGCAAGGCAGCACTGATTAATAAAATCCTTAAAAATCTTATCTATGTTGGAGGCAGTCTGTAAATAAAATAAGGGTTGGGAGAGACTATATTATGAGCATCTCTGTAGTTGTTGAGGAGAGAGAGAGGCTAAAGCAATCTGTGTATCTCCGTCTCTCTGTCTCATCTTTTCTTTTTCTCTTAACACACACACACACACACACACACACACACACACACACACACACAAATTCTGGGCCACGGGAGTTTCACCACTCGCTCATTTCACTGCCCCAGTTGCTTCCTACAAATAGCTGGTTAAAGAACTCCTTTCATTCAGTAATGAGTAATACTCAAAACAAGCTGGAGATCTATACAGCAAATCTATAAGGAAAAGGAAGAAAGGAATAGGAAGAGGACATCTCAAACAAAAATTTCTTCCAGAAGAATATTGCCATGAAGCACAGCAAACATACTGCTATGAATTCAAAAGACTTAATGAAACAGTTTAAGACTTCAAAGCAGGAGACATAATGATGAGACAAAAGAACTGAATTTAAATGAAGCAAACAGAACTCAGAAAGGAAGAAAAAGAAAAAAAAATCACAGAAATTAAAGACATAGTATGAATGGGTAAAAGCATGGGAAGACAGAAATAACAACATAGAAAGACTTATGAGGGCTAGGATGAGAAAAGTGAGCAAAGTAAGATGGAAATTTAAAAAGAACTAAAAAGAATTTGAGCTAAAATTATAGATATAGAAGACAAAGGATACCTAGCATATCCATATATGGAAGAATAGAATACATGGAAAAGAAAAAAATAATCAAGGTAGAATTCAACAGAACTTCACATAAGTGAAAGAAGTCTTTAATGTACAGATTGAGAGGACTCACAGTGTCCCAAGGAAACTGACACAGAATGATCCCTGTGACAGATCCCATTGAATTTTACTGGACTTGAAAAAATAATCCTTTGAGCAAACAGGCAAAAGATCAAGAAATATTTAAGGGAAAATAAATCAGATTGGACTTGGATTTCTCAACAGCCATCTTCAAAGGTAGTGCAGTGCCAGCAAAGTTCGAGAAAGAAGTGTGACTTGCTTGTGTCCTGATTTCCTTTTCTGTAAAAGGAGATGTAAATACTGCTTGACTTATAGCACTATTATGAGCTATAATCGTTTAATGAGGATGGATCACCTGTGATTTTAATAAGTGCTCAATAATAGCTCTTCTTATTTTCCATAGCCAAACTCTTTCAAGTAAAAGGCATCAAATGTTTTTGAATATGTTAAGGATCAGAAGATATAATTCCCATTCGCATCTCTTGAAGAACTATTAGAGAATGAATTTGAGGCAACCAAGAGATGAACACAGAAACTGTGCGTGGAAGCCAGCTGAAATGTAGGACTGGGATGAAAACAACCCTGAGAATCTATTTCATAATAACTGTTAAAACAGTATGACGTAGTTCCTAGATGCTTACCATGTATCAGGCACTGTTCCAGTGCCACACTTTTATTATGACAACAGCCCTGTGAGGTAGAACCTATTGTTATCACCACTGTAAAAATAAGGAAACAGAAACAGCACTTGCTCAAGCTACAAAATGATAATGCCAAGATTTCAACCTAAGCAGTCTGGTTCCAGAGCTCCTTCTCTTAATCACTACTCTGTAGCATTCACAATGTTAATATAAAGTATACCAGTAAAAGTAATACGATTAACAAAACCAAGAAGGGGAGATGTAAGAAGATGAGAGGTGGCAAAAAGGATGTTGATTTCCTTATCTTTAATATCCAAGGTCAAAAGACATTATTTATTTCTTATAAATCAAATAATAGAGACAGAGTATATTCAAAAGTATAGAGATGATATTTTGAAGAACTAATAATGTATTCATTAAAATGAGGTAGAATAAAGGAGATGGGATGGATAGAAGTATAATAATTTTGTCACTGCTTGTAATGGGGAATAAATAGATGTGGCCTAAAGCAATAGAGAATAAAATATATTTTTAAAAGTTATAGTATAAGGCTAACCAATAAAGAGCTAAAACCAGAATACAAACCATCCTAAATTATCAAAAGGAACAAAAGCATAAAACAAATATATAACCTCTAGAGAAAGATACAAATCAATCCTTAAAAACAAAAAGTAGGTCATAAAATGTGATATAGAACTAAGACATTACTATAAATGTCAATCGGATAAAGCTTACCTATTGCAAGAAAAATATCTTTAGAAAATAGACAATATCAAAAAAAGTCAAAAAATAAAATATGGTACAGGTACACCAGCCAAACACAAAGAACAAAGTTAAGCTACAATCTTATACCAGATGAGGTTGAATCCCCCTCTTTAGGTGAGGGAGCATTAAATAAGGCAAAAAAGAAAATGTTAGAGTTTTTCGAGTGTTAAAACATATAATCCACAATGATGATATTACAATACTAATACTTTAATTGGAGTATAAAACTGATTTACAATGTTGTTAGTCTCTGCTGTAGTGAAGTGAATCAGCTCTATGTATGCAACATATACCCTCTCCCTCACAGTCCTCCCCCTTCCTGAATTGCTATAAAGTAAATCAAGTAATATTAAAATTAATTACATGAAATCTATAAGAAATAGAAAAAGAAATAAAGAGAAAACCACTATAAGTAGGAGACCCCTATTTCACTTTTCTTAGTCTGTGACAGATAAAAAATGTTTACAAAAAAAGACACAGAAGAACTCAATAATCTGGCTAATAAGGTACATCTAATTGCACTGAGAACAGACTTTTTCAAATGCCCATGGAACATCTACAAAATCAGATCAAAAGCTCTACACATTCCACTAAACAGACACAGCAGAAAGCAGTATTCTCCAGTCACAATATGATAAGAAATTTGAAATTAACAAAAAAATCTACCTGGAAAATTTGAAATATTCTTTTAATTCTTTTTTTTTTATAGTGCTTTTATCATTTAAATTTATTAAATCATAAGAATTTTGAAGCTACTGCCTGGTATTTAAACCTATAGTAATTAATGACCAATACAATTCTACCGACTATATGTAAACGTTTTCTTAATCATTCTATTGTTTGCTCTCTTTGTTATTTCTGGAGGTTTCCACAACTGTAGAGGAGAAGGCAATGGCAACCCACTCCAGTACTCTTTCCTGGAAAATCCCATGGACGGAGGAGTCTGGTGGGCTGCAGTCCATGGGGTTGCGAAGAGTCGGACACGACTGAACGACTCTTGAGTCAAAGAGAAAGCCTAAATTGAAATTTCAAGCATCTGGGAAATTATAATAACACATTTTTTTAAATATCAGAAACTATAGCCAAAACCAATGATAAAATTGAAAAAAGATTCAGAGAAGAATGCAGTCTTCAGTTCAATCAGTTCAGTCACTCAGTTGTGTCTGACTCTTTGCAACCCTATGGACTACAGCCCGCCAGGCCTCCCTGTCCATTACCAACTCCCAGCGTTTACAAAAACTCACGTCCATTGAGTCAGTGATGCCATCCAACCATTTCATCCTCTGTCATCCCCTTCTCCTCCCACTTTCAATCTTTCCAAGCATCAGGGCATTTTCAAATGAGTCAGTTCTTTGCATCAGGTGGCCAAAGTATTGGAGTTTCAGCTTCAACATCAGTCCTTCCAATGAATATTCAGCACTGATTTCCTTTAAGGTGGACTGGTTGGATCTCCTTGCTGTCCAAGGGACTCTCAAGAGTCTTCTCCAACACCACAGTTCAAAAGCATCAATTCTTCAGCACTCAGCTTTCTTTATAGTCCAGCTGTCACATCCATACATGACACTGGAAAAACCATAGCCTTGACTAAACGGACCTTTGTTGGCAAAGTAATGTCTCTGCTTTTGAATATGCTGTCTAGGTTAGTCATAGATTTTCTTCCAATGAGCAAGTGTCTTTTAATTTCATGACTGCAGTCACCATCTGCAGTGATTCTGGAGCCCAGAAAAATAAAGTCTGCCACTGTTTCCATTGTTTCCCCATCTATTTGCCATGAAGTGATGGGACCTGATGCCATGATCTTAGTTTTCCAAATGTTGAGCTTTAAGCCAACTTTTTCACTCTCCTCTTTCACTTTCATCAAGAGGCTCTTTAGTTCTTCTTTGCTTTCTGCCATAAGTGTGGTGTCATCTGCATATCTGAGGTTATTGATATTTTTCCTGGCAATCTTGATTCCAGCTTGTGCTTCTTCCAGCCCAGCATTTCCCATGATATATTTAAATAAGCAGGGTGACAATATACAGCCTTGACATACTCTTTTCCTGATTTGGAACCAGTCTGTTGTTCCATGTCCAGTTCTAACTGTTGCTTCTTGACCTGCATACAGATTTCTCAGGAGGCACATCAGGTGGTCTGGTATTGAAGAATTTTCCACAGTTTGTTGTGATCCACACAGTCAAAGGCTTTGGCATAGTCAATAAAGCAGAAGTAGATGTTTTTCTGGAAGTCTCTTGCTTTTTCAATGATCCAACAGATGTTGACAATTTGATCTCTGGTTCCTCTGACTTTTCTAAATCCAGCTTGAACATCTGGAAGTTCATGGTTCACGTACTGTTGAAGCCTGACGTGGAGAATTTTGAGCATTACTTTGCTAGCATGTGAGATGAGTGCAATTGTGCGGTAGTTTGAGCATTCTTTGGCATTGCCTTTCTTAGAGATTGGAATGAAAACTGACCTTTTCTAGTCCTGTGGCCACTGCTGAGTTTTCCAAATTTGCTGGTATACTGAGTGCAGCACTTTCACAGTATCATCTTTTAGGATTTGAAATAGCTCAACTGGAATTCCATCACCTCTGCTAGCTTTGTTTGTAGTGATATTCCACCATCGTGGATGTAATCACACCACTGTGATTATCTGGGTCGTGAAGATCTTTTTTGTACAGTTCCTCTGTGTATTCTTGCCACCTCTTCTTAATATCTTCGGCTTCTGTTAGGTCCATTACCATTTCTGTCCTTTACTGTGCCCATCTTTGCGTGAAGAGTTCCCTTGGTATCTAATTTTCTCGTAGAGATCTCTAGTCTTTCTCATTCTATTGTTTTCCTCTATGTCTTTGCATTGATCACTGAGGAAGGCTTTCTTATCTCTCCTTGCAATTCTTTGGAACTCTGCATTCAAATGGGTATATCTTTCCTTTTCTTCTTTGCCTTTCGCTTCTTTTTTTCATAGCTATTTGTATGGCCTCCTCAGACAACCATTTTGCCTTTTCGCTTTTCTTTCTCTTGGGAATGGTCTTGATCACTGCCTCCTGTACAATGTCGTGAACCTCCGTCCATAGTTCTTCAGGCACTGTCTATCAGATCTAATCCTTTGAATCTATTTCTCACTTGCATCATATAATCGTAAGTGATTTGATTTAGGTCAAATGGTCTAGTGGTTTTCCCTACTTTCTTCAATTTATGTCTGAATTTGGCAATAAGGAGTTCATGATCTGAGCCACAGTCAGTTCCCAGTCTTGTTTTTGCAGACTGTATAGAGCTTCTCCATCTTTGGCTGCAAAGAATATAATCAATCTGATTTTGGTATTGAACATCTAGTGATGTCCATGTGTAGAGTCTTCTCTTGTGTTGTTGGAAGAGAGTGTTTGCTATGACCAGTGCATTCTCTTGGCAAAACTCTGCTGCTGCTGCTGCTAAGTTGCTTCAGTCATGTCCGACTCTGTGGGACCCCACAGACGGCAGCCCACCAGGCTCCCCCGTCCCTGGGATTTTCCAGGGAAGAGTACTGGAGTGGGGTGCCATCGCCTTCTCCGTGGCAAAACTCTATGCAGTTTTAATTACATTAATAAACAACACAGAACAAATGAATTAAAAAAATCTAAAGAATGCAGAAAGAATGCATTAACCAATATAAAATAAAGACAAGGCTATGGCTGAAAGTGAAAGTGAAGTCGCTCAGTCATGTCCGACTCTTTGTGACCCCATGGACTGTAGCCTATCAGGCTCCTCCGTCCATGGGATTTTCCAGGTTAAGAGTGCTGGAGTGGATTGACCAGGGGATCTTCCCGACCCAGGAATCGAACCCGGGTCTACCTTCATTGCAGGCAGACACTTTACTGTCTGAGCCACCAGGGAAGTACATTCCTGTAGCTGAGAGAATTCCTCTGATCTTTATCTCCTAATGCCTACTTTAGATCTTCTTGCTCTTTCCTGGTTTCTGCAATTACCTTTTGTTTGCTCCTTCCCAGAATTTCCTGTCTGTCTGGTTCTCTTCGTCTGATGACATTATGGGGCTCACAGATCAGTCTTGCCCACTTCTAGCTCTTGGGATAAGGCAACCTATTAGAGGTTTGCAGTGACTCGGTTTCCTCTTGTATGGGATTGGGGCTGAGGATGATTTCTTGAACCTTTCATTCTGGAGACATAAATTTTTTTACCATGCTGCTCAGCATGTACAGTCTAGTTCCCAACCAGGGATTGAGCCCGTGCCCCTGCATTGGAAGCACCATTGGACCCCCAGGGAAGTCCCTGGGGGCATAAATTTTTCATGATCCCAAAGAAATAGCCAAAGCATAGTGGGTTTTGGTAATTACTCAATACTTGGAAAGGCCAGCAGAGGCTCAGCAGACCTATTTGCTTTGAGAGTAAGGATAGCCCTAATAGAGATGAGAGCAGAGTTAAATACAAACACCTAGAAGCTGTTGCTCTTTAGCTATCACTAGCAGAAGCTCTTGGGTGAGCCCTTCACCATGCCTCCTTTCTCCTTTAGACCAGGTTGTAACCAAGAATATTAGGTTTCATCTTCATAGGAGAAGCAGTCTCAATACTTTCTCGTCCAGGTCAGCCTCTGGGGATTTTGAGGAAATGCAGAACCATCTGTTTGGTATCAGATGGCCAGGAATTTCGTTGGCATGCTTTTTTCACTGAGGGAAAGGTGGTGGGAGTTCTTGGGTGTGACTCAGGAGTGAAACCTGCTGCAGGTATAGTTTACGGTTTCTGAGTATTTTAGATCACAGAGACTATAGAGCTTATCTCTAAATGTGCAACTACTGAAGCCCTTGTACTCTAGAGCCCAGGCTCCACAAGAGAAAGTTAGTCGCTCAGTCGTGTCCAACTCTTTGCAACCCCATGGACTATAGCCCACCAGGCTCCTCTGTCCATGAGATTCTCCAGGCAAGAATACTGGAGTGGGCTGCCATTCTCTTCTCCAGGAGATCTGCCCAGCCCAGGGATTGAACCCAGGTCTCCTGCACTGCGGGCAGATTCTTTACTGTCTGAGCCACAACTGGGCCTGCCATAACAAGATAAGCCAATCGCAATTAGAAGCCTGCACACTGCAACAAAGACACAGCACAACCAAAAATAAATGAATAAATAAAATTTTAAAGATCTCTAAAAAAATAGGGCTTCCCTGAGGGCTCAGTGGTAAAGAATCCACCTGCCAATGCAGGAGACATGGGTTCCATCCCTGGTCCAGGAAGATCCCACATGCTGTGGAACAGCTAAGCCCGTGCACCACAACAGCTGAGCCTGTGCTCTAGAGCGCGGGAGTTGCAACTACAGAGCCTGAGGGTCCTGGAGCCCGTGCTCTGCCACAAGAGAAGCCACCGCAGTGGGCAGCCGTGCACCGCAACTAGAGAGAAACCCTTGCCACAACCGGAGAAACGCGCACGCAGCAACGAAGACCCAGCGCAGCCACATGTAATTAGATGCCATTATTTTAAAATCTATACAAATGAAGAGACTATGGCAAAGGGTTAAGGTCTGCTGTCTAGGTGGGAAGTGCACAGGTGTTTGTTGTTTTGTTTTCTATAGGTCAACATTGTTCTAAGAACTTTTCATGTTATATTTCTCTTCGATCCTCACAACCACCCTATGAAAGAGGTATTATCATTATTTCCATTTTACTGGTAAAGAAACTGAAGCAAGAGAGGTCACAAGAAGGTTAAGAAACTTGCAGAAATAAATCTGATGAAGAAAAAGAAGACGTTAAGAAAATACCAGGCACGAAAGAGGGGCTATCACCACATATTCTGCAGACATTAAAAACAGAGACTATTACAAATTTTATACCAAAAAAATGATGATTTTGTTTGAATATATGCATTTTTAGAAAATGACAAAAGAAAAAAAAGAAACTTGCAGAGCACATTAGTGGTGGCGCTGGTCCAAACCCAGACAGTCTGCCTCCAGAGCCTGTGCTTTTAACTACCCAAGTAAAAGAACCAGAATTACTTATCCTGGAGGGCAACATTTAGAGCATGTTTAATAGTGATGGAGTCGCATGTCCATCCCCTGTGCTCCTGATAAATGCTCATGCCTTTTACACAACAACTCAAAGCAGGGACACAACTTTCATATTTGTTTCCTTGGAACTTTGTGTATAATCAAATGTATAGAAAAAGTTCTTACTGGATAGATGAATGGATTAAGAGTATTCTGGGTTTTATCTAGAAACAGGGCATTCTGTTATGAACAACTCCTGGAACAGGCCTAGGAGAGCTCCCTGCTTTAACTAATCTTTGGCTCCTGCATCCTGAGGCACACTTTATCTGCAACTCCACCCCAGGTCAGGATTCAAAGTGGTTGTTTCTACCACACCTGTCTTCCAGGGAACAATCCCAAGGCTGTATTATTTCCTTCCTGAGCTTATATTCCTGTTCTTTCTCTCCCTGTATTCCCAAGCCTAACTTCGTTTACGTGCACATTATCTTCCCTAATACAATGTGAGATGATTTGAAAGCACAGACAAGACAAGATGGTCCTTGCCATCTCTGAACTTCCCTTTCCCTCTGGCACATAGCACAGAGGTGGGAATTGCTTAAGTGTCTAATAAATGCTTATTAAATAACCAGCATAAAAACATAGAGCTTTTGATTTTAAAACCTCATTGAGGATAAAATGAATGCCTTCTCATAATATTTAAAACACTAAAAAAAAAAAAAGGAACAAACCAGTATCTTATTAGTAAACTGTGAAACAGTGAAGACATTCAGCGGGCATTCAGCTACAAGAATCACATTCTTGTTTTAAGCAAAGGCGCCAAGCCAAGCCTGCATCAAAGAGGTAGTCACAAAGAACAGGCTCTTCAACTTGTGGCTTCCATCACAAACTAAAAGCAAATTTCCCACATGCTTTTATGAAAAGGATGGCCAGCCACATATTGTTCTGTTTTTCGTTTTGTCTTGTTTTCAGGCTCAGCCATACACACAAACTAGAATCACTGTCAGTAATCTGATCTTCTAACTAAAAAGACACAGAGACTACAGAGAATGTTCAACTTTATACGATACTGAGCAGAAAACATCAAAGGCTTTATTTAACTATGAGGATTTTACTATTCACCTCTTTTGCTTGCACATACCTCATGGTACCAGAAGATGGCACTCTTCAGCTAAATTTGATGAAACCCATTTGTGCTGACAATAACTTCACGAACTATGGAAACTGGACCACAAGAGGCGGTAACAATGAACAGTTGTATAGTACTAAGTTTCAAATGATTTTCTAAGACCCACATTCTAAAAACGTATTTCAGACAATTATCAATTTCTCCTTACTTAGGAAGAAGCACAATAGTTGGGTTCTTAATTCCTGAAAATTCTCTTGAGTCTCTAGTCAGTGCCCTTGCCCATTGCCTACATCAGCTATTTTTAAGCAACTTCACCATTCTCTGCATTCTCACCGTATCGTCAACCTCTCACTCTTTCTCTCTCCTGACTTCTCTCAGACATTAACAGTGCTCATCACTCTCAGTTTCTTTCTCTCTCCTTTCACACCCTCACACGCACACACGCACCCTCTCCACTCTTCCCTTCCCTTCTGTTATCATGCACTTTACCTGCAGCATACAGTGTGCTATGTGGGCCTGTTGATGGTCCAGGCGCCTCTAATACCCCAGTCAGGAACGCACAGGTGCTTGACTGGTGTTCTAATAAGGCAGCAAGAAAGCCCATGCTCCAGAGGCTGTGAGGGCTTCTGTTTTCTGTATCTTGATAAAGATTGGTCCATCTCTGCTGCTGCTGCTGCGATACGGTTAATTAGCAAATTAGGATTTTACAAGTGAAACTTGCGGCATGTGAAGGTAGAAATGAGCTATCACTGGTGAAACTGAGAGATGTGCGTTGGCTAAAATATAAGATATTCCTACTCTTTCACAGAGAGGGAATGTTATAAGAACCAGTAGAAGTCATACCGTTGTCTTTAGGGAGGCACCTAGAGCTAAGTTCTCAACCTGTAGGGAGCTTCAGCTCACCTGAACATCTTGTTAGAACAGAGAGCTGGAGTGCACTCTCAGAGTTTCTGAATCATTAGGTTTTAGGTGGGGCTGCAGTTTTACATTTGTAGCAAGTCTCCAGGTGATACTAGTGCCGCTGCTAATCAGAGACCACATTTTGAGAATCACTGGTTCAGAATTTCTAGTTTCTTGAGGCTAATTATAAGGGTAACAGTAGCCTGCCTCTGAAATCTTTCATGAAAGTTCACTGGGCAATTAAAAGGCCAGAGTTAGAACTTTAATGGGTTTGTTGTTGTTACTGTTTGGTCGGTAAGTTGTGTCCAACTCTTTGGCAACCCCACGGACTGCAGCCTACCAGGCTCTGCTGTCTATGGGATTCTCCAGGCAAGAATACTGGAGTGGGTTGCCCTTTCCTTCTCTTGGGTATCTTCCTAGGCTAGGGATTGAACCTGTGTCTCCAGCTTGGCAGGAAGATTACTTTATCACTGAGCCACCTGATACAGACTGATTATATGAAATGTTTTATGACTGCTTATAAATAAATATGTGCTGAATAAATGCCTGTGTATATAGTAGAAATCATTTTCATTATAACCTAGTAAAAAGGTTGTGTGGCAATAGATCATACTTACCTATATCAAAATTTTCTGTGGCTACCATTATCTTTCAAAATAGAATCTAAGGAAGTGTGCATGCCCAACCTGGGGTTTAAATCAATTTCCCGGCCAAAAGGTGGAGGCAGGCCAAGAATCTACGGGTGGCTGGATGGATGAATGGATAAACAAAATGTGTTATATACACAGAATGGAATATTATTCAGCCTTAAAAAGGAAGGAGATTCTAACATATGCTACAACATGGATGAACCTTCAAGATACTATGCTAAGTGAAAGAAGCCAGTCACAAAAAGACGAACACAGCTGATCCTTGAACAATACGGGGGTTAAGGGCACTGATCCCCTCCCCAGTACAAAATCTGGGTATAACTTTACAGTCAGCTGTCTGTATCCATGGTCCTTAATCCACAGATTCAACCAACTGCAAGTCATATAATACTGTAGTATGTATTTAGTGAAAAGAATCCACCATAAGTCAACCCATGCAGTTCAAATCCATGCGGTTCAAGTGTAACTATACTGTGCTATTCCACTTACATGAGATCTTTAAAGCAGTCAAACTCACAGAAACAGAAGGTAGAACGGTGGTTGCCAGGGGCTTGAAAGTGAAAGCAGCTCAGTTGCATCAGACTTTTGTGACCCCATGGGCTGTAGCCCACCAGGCTCCTCTGTTCATGGAATTCTCCAGAAAGAATACTGGGCGTGGGTTGCCATTCCCTTCTCCAGGGGACATTCCTGACCCAGAGATCAAACCCAGGACTCTCTCATTGTACGCGGATTCTTTACTGTCTGAGCCAGCAGGGAAGCCCAAGAATATTGGAGTGGGGAGCCTATCCCTTCTCCAGGGGAACTTCCCAACCCAGGGATCGAACCATGGTCTTCTGCACTGCAGGTAGATTCTTTACTAGCTGAGCCACCAAGGCCTTGGGAGGAGGGAAAAATGGAAAGTTGCTATTTAAGGTGTATGGAGTTTCAGTTTTGCAAGATGAAAAAGTTACGGAGACTGGATGCAAAACAATGTGAATAAACCTAACACTACTGAACTGTACATTTAAAACAGTGAACGTGTGCTATGGAAATAGTAGGGTAGCTCCTCAAGAGATTAAAACCAGAACTAGCAGGTGATCCAGCAATATCAAATCTGGGTATACATCCAAAGGAAACAGAATCATTATTTCAAAGAGACAGCTACACTTCCACATTCACTGCAGTCTTATTCACAGTAGCCAAGGTTATAGGAATGACTTAAGAGTCCATGGACAGAGGAGTGGATTAAGAAAATGCGGTATATGGATACAGTGAAATATTATTCAGCCTGTCATTTGCAATAACATGAATGAACCTGCAGGATATCATGCTACAAGAAATAAGCCACAGAGGGAAACACAAATACTGGATGCTATCACTCCTGAGTGAAATATGAAAACAAATAAAATAAAAGATCATAGAAGCAAGAGAGTGGGGAAGTGGTTGCCAAAGGCTGAGAGGGTGGGGAAATAAGAAGAGGACAGTAAAGGGTACAGACTTTCAGTTATAAAATGAAGACCGTCTAAGGATCTAACATAACATGGTGACTACAGGTACAGCTGTAACACTGTATTGTATAATTTAGATCTGCTAAGAGAGTAGAACTTAATTTTTCTCACATACACCAAAAGAGTAAATATGTTAGGTAATGAATGTGATAACTAACTCGAGGGGGGATCTTTTCATAGTGTATATGTATGCCAAATCACCAGATACTTGATTTTCTTTTACCACATACTTTTTAACTATCTTACAATTTTATTTGTCAATTATACCTCAATAAAGTGAAGACAAAAAGTAATAACAAACTAAAAAGCAAACATGGTTAACATAGTAAATGTTATGTGGATTTTACCACAATTAAAAAAAACTAAAACCAAAGCAAACTCAAACCAACAAATTCCCAGCACAGTTTCTAGAAACAGTAGTATTTAAACTTGGTATCGATACTTCTTTCCTCCCATTCAAATCTGATCCAATGTATTTTGGCTTTGAAGCTCTTGGATCCTATTAGACTTTGAAAATACTTATAACACATTTGACTATGAATTCTGAATTATAACCTTCAGTCCTTTCTCATCATTATAAATATTGTTGTTTTTCCAGGGTTTTGTTCTACTTTCTTTGGGTTCTCTGTACGTTATCATGGTAACATTTATTCCCATGCCTCTAACAAATCTCTGTCCTTACACAGGTCTTTCTCCTGAATTAAATATCTAAGTGCTTTTTGGACATCTCCAATCTCCATTTGGGTAACTTACATGTACTTTATATTTAACCTTCACAAAACCGAATTCACCATCTCGTGCCTTCTTCTCCCTGAGGGTCATTCTCCTTTATTCCCTACCTCATTGAAAGGTGCCATCATCCACTCAGGCATCCAAGAGAGGGAACAAAGAGTTGTCCTAACCGCCTCCTTCTTCCTAATCCTCCCATGTTCAGCTCATCACCACGTGCCGGCGGTCAAATTATTTCCTTGATATACTTTGAAGCAATTTCTTCCCCTCCACTCCCACTGCCAAGGCTGCGGGTTAAACTCTCACTGCTCTGGGCCTGCAAAACAACGACCGTAAAACTGGTCTCCGTGTGTGACAGTCTCCTACCTGATCCAATCTCTGCCACAAACAGTGACACTCATCTGACACATAAATCTAATCACTCACTTCCCTGTCTAAAACCTTCTATTGATTCTCTGCTACCCTTAACACAACACGCATAGTTCTCTGAATTTGACTCTGCTCACTTGACCTCTATAAACTGCTCCCCATGCGCTCTGCTCTAGCCAGGCTGTTTCTGGAATGCAGCATTCATTCATATCTTTGTAGCTTTGCACAAGCCCTTTTCTGCCTGCACTGCTCAATCTTCAAAATTCAGTCCAGATATAACCTCTTCTAGAAAGTCTTCTGGAATCTTCTCAGGATTACTCAATGAAAAAATATATTGCATGGGACATATACTAAAAAATTATTAACTATTCACTGGTAATATTGGGGACATACACTAAAAACACATTATTTTGAAGTCAAATTTAACTGGGTATACTATTTTCTTTTTCCTGTTTTGTTTCATAAATCTAGCAACCCTTCTTCCAGTCTCAATTACGTTGTTGTTGTGTTGTTGTTTAATCGCTAAATTGTGTCTGACTCTTTTGTGACCCCATGAACTGTAGCCTGCCAGGCTCCTCTGTCCATGGGATTTCCCAGGCAAGAATACTGGAGTGGGTTGCCATTTCCTTCTCCAGGGGATCTTCCTGACCCAGGGATCAAACCCATGTCTCTTTTGTCTCCTGCTTGGCAGGCAGATTTTTTACCACTGAACCACGTGGGAAGCTCTTCTGGGGCTTATGTCTGTTAAGATTTGAAATAAACTTGTTTAGTAAATATTTTCCTGTGAGTTTGCAAATAAGAGATTGGGAACCTAACTCAAGTTGGCATAAAGGAAAGCCATACTTTTAAAAAGAAAAAATTAAGCTTGTACTTCAAAAGCAGTATGTTCCAAGTGAACTGGTTCTAAAAATATAGGATAACAGCACAAAGTGAACCTCTAGAACCAAACAATAATTGATTCTGAGCAAATGAAAGCTCAATGAAACCACTAGTTATGTACTGCTCTCTTACTGAAAACATGGTTCTAAATATCCTGAATTTAGTATATGTTAAGCAATACTTGAACCATGAACTTCCAGATGTTCACGCTGGTTTTAGAAAACACAGAGGAACTGGAGATCAAATTGCCAACATCCGCTGGATCATCGAAAAAGCAAAAGAGTTCCAGAAAAACATCTATTTCTGCTTTATTGACCATACCAAAGCCTTTGACTATGTGGATCACAACAAACTGTGGAAAATTCTGAAAAAGATGAGAACACCAGAACACTTGACCTGCCTCTTAAGAAACCTGTATGCAGGTCAGGAAGCAACAGTTAGAACTGGAAATGGAACAACAGACTGGTTCCAAATAGGAAAAGGAGTATGTCAAGGCTGTATATTGTCACCCTGCTTATTTAACTTCTATGCAGAGTACATCATGAGAAATGCTGGGCTGGAGGAAGCACAAGCTGGAATCAAGATTGCCGGGAGAAATATCAATAACCTCAGATATGCAAATGACACCACACTTATGGCAGAAAGTGAAGAAGAACTAAAGAGCCTCTTGATGAAAGAGGAGAGTGAAAAAGTTGGCTTAAAGCCCAACATTCAGAAAACTAAGCTCATGGCATCCAGTCCCATCACTTCATGGCAAATAGATGGAGAAACAGTGGAAACAGTGTCAGACTTTATTTTTCTGGGCTCCAAAATCACCACAGAGGGTGACTGCAGCCATGAAATTAAAGATGCTTACTCCTTGGAAGGAAAGTTATGACCAACCTAGACAGCATATTAAAAAGCAGAGACATTACTTTGTCAACAAAGGTACGTCTAGTCAAGGCTATGGTTTTTCCAGTGGTCATGTATGGCTGTGTGAGTTGGACTATAAAGAAAGCTGAGCGCTGAAGAATTGATGCTTTTGAACTGAGGGTTGGAGAAGACTCTTGTGAGTCCCTTGGACTGCAAGCAGATCCAACCAGTCCATCCTAAAGGAGATCAGTCCTGGGTGTTCATTGGAAGGACTGATATTGAAGCTGAAACTCCAGTACTTTAGACACCTGATGTGAAGAGCTGACTCATTTGAAAAGACCCTGACACTGGGAAAGATTGAGGGCAGGAGGAGAAGGGGACGACAGAGGATGAGATGGTTGGATGGCATCACCGACTCGATGGACATGGATTTGGGCGGACTCCGGGAGTTGGTGATGGACAGGGAGGCCTGGTGTGCTGTGGTTCATGGGGTCACAAAGAGTCGGACACGACTGAGCAACTGAACTGAACTGAAGCTAATGGTTTTAAGCAACAAACCATTATCTTTAGAAATTAAATCTTAAGAGACTGTAGTAAAATCTACAGGCTCTTTCATCTTTTAATGCTTACATTTTAAAGCATTTGCTCATATAATAGTCACAAAGGTTCACCAGAATGTGTCACAAGAATGATTCCTCATTATTTGCTGAGGTAGAGCCTTAGAACAAACACTCTTGATCATGGAGGAACATGCCAGAAATTTCAATATTAAAGTTGTTTTGAAAAACCTATAGAAGGAAAATTTCTCTCCCTCCTTCATCATTCTTTTTTCTTTTCTAAAGAACCCAGCAAACCAGAGTCAAACTGTATAAACATTCTTTATGGTTAGGCACAAAATAGGATTTTGCTGAAATAACAAGTGAATTAGTGATAGCTATGATCAGAGAAATCTGTATGCAGGTCAGGAAGAAACAGTTAGAACTGGATATGGAACAACAGATTGGTTCCAAATAGGAAAAGCAGTACGTCAAGGCTATATATTGTCACCCTGCTTATTTAACTTCTATGCAGAGTACATCATGAGAAACGCTGGACTGGAAGGAACACAAGCTGGAATCAAGATTGCCGGGAGAAATATCAATAACCTCAGATATGCAGATGACACCACACTTATGGCAGAAAGTGAAGAGGAACTAAAAAGCCTCTTGATGAAAGTGAAAGAGGAGAGTGAAAAAGTTGGCTTAAAGCTCAACATTCAGAAAACTAAGATCATGGCATCCAGTCCCATCACTTCATGGCAAATAGATGGGGAAACAGTGGAAACAGTGTCAGACTTTATTTTGGGGGGCTCCAAAATCACTGCAGATGGTGACTGCAGCCATGAAACTAAAAGATGCTTACTCCTTGGAAGAAAAGTTATGACCAACCTAGATAGTATATTCAAAAGCAGAGACATTACTTTGCCGACTAAGGTCCGTCTAGTCAAGGCTATGGTTTTTCCAGTAGTCACGTATGGATGTGAGAGCTGGACTGTGAAGAAGGTTGAGCGCCAGAGAATTGATGCTTTTGAACTGTGGTGTTGGAGAAGACTCTTGAGAGTCCCTTGGACTGCAAGGAGATCCAACCAGTCCACTCTGAAGGAGATCAGCCCTGGGATTTCTTTGGAAGAAATGATGCAAAAGCTGAAACTCCAGTACTTTGGCCACCTCATGCCAAGAGTTGACTCATTGGAAAGACTCTGATGCTGGGAGGGATTGGGGGTAGGAGGAGAAGGGGACGACAGAGGATGAGATGGCTGGATGGCATCACGGACTCGATGGACGTGAGTCTGAGTGAACTCTGGGAGTTGGTGATGGACAGGGAGGCCTGGCGTGCTGCAGTTCATGGGGTTGCAAAGAGCCACACATGACTGAGCGACTGAACTGAACTGAACTGATCAGAGAAAATGTATAACATATTATAACTAGCTTGGTGGAAAAAAGAAAAAGCATAACTGGGAAAATAATGGATCCTTCCCGAGCACATCTAATTAGGGTTAGTTACTGGTTGCCCTTAGTTTCAGTGAGAGCTGCCTTTAAACAAAGAAGAGCAGAACACAGGTCTTATTTCTTTACAATATCTTTTGCCAAAAATTATCCATTGGTTAGTGAAGAACATCTCAGGGCAGTAATACTAACATTCTCCAGTGATTTTCAATATTGAATTTATAAGAAATGTTTAATGACTAAATTAGACTAATTCACGTATAGTACATAACGCATATGAAATACATAGCTGATTTGTTCAAAATTGTTTGTTTTTGAAATTTATTATAAAAAGATAAAAGAGGAAAAGATGTTAATTTACAGGTAGCCAAAAGGCCCAATGACCAAGGCTGTGATTCACTGGCTACAGTATTATGAACTATACTCACCATCAAGTACTTTATGTCCTCATGACTTATTTATTTTATAACTGGAAGTTTGGTACTTTTGATCCACTTCAGCAATTTTGCCCACCTTACACCCCCTCCTCTGGCAAAGACTAATATGTTCTCTGCATCTATGAGCTGGATTTTGTTGTTATTATATTTTAGATTCCACATAAAAACATGATCATGTGGTATTTGTCTTTCTCATATCACCTAGCATAATGTCCCTGAGGTCCACCCATGTTAATCATAAATAATATTAATAAGTTTATATTAATAAAATTTAAAATAATAATCCCTTAATATGCATTTTTATTGGCTCTGATTCTCTGCTTGAACCTTGATTGATACAACTGATCATATAATGTCATGTACATAAACCTGTTCGTATAGGTCTTATCTTCCTCCTCCTACTACTACTAAGTCGTTTCAGTCATGTCTGACTCTGTGCGACCCCATAGATGGCAGCCCACCAGGCTCCGCCGTCCCTGGGATTCTCCAGGCAAGAATACTGGAGTGGGTTGCCATTTCCTTCTCCAATGCATGAAAGTGAAAAGTCAAAGTGAAGTCGCTCAGTCGTCTCCGACTCTTAGTGACCCCATGGACTGTAGCCCACCAGGCTCCTCCATCCATGGGATTTTCCAGGCAAGAGTACTGGAGTGGGGTGCCATTGCCTTCTCCATCTTATCTTCCTAGTCATATTCAAAGGTATAAATGAGATACCTTTGTGTGTCAAGTGTTAAGTATTGTATTAAGCCTTTTAATACATGAACTCATTTTATCCTTACAACCACCTGATGAGACATGTAGTATTATTAATCCCCATTTTATAGAGGCCAAATAATTTGCCTAACTTTTACAGCTAAGGAATGGCAAAGCTGGAACTCAAACCTGAATTTCATTTATTCCAAAGCTGATGCACTTTACTAGAATAAATAGGAACCATTACACACAAATGGAAGGAAAGGGGAAAAGACAGAGATAGAGATACACAGAGAAAAAGAAAGCTATGTAAACTGAGACAGATCATGATTCTTAAACGTAAGTAAACTGCTTATAACACTGTGTCAATCACCTGTTGTTCCCATCCTAGACAATATGCTCACCTTGGAGGCAATGCTCTAAGTAAGAGAGTCAGAGCAATCTTCTAAGGAAATTCTGAAGTACAAATTGTTACAGGGACAAACACTAGGGTACTTGCCCCAGGCCAAAGGAAATCAAGTTCTCTGTATTCAACAGATATGTCAAGATACTTCAGCTGCCCAAAAAATGTCTTTGTTTTTCATACTGTGGGATAAAATAAACATTTATTTTCAAACAAAACAAAAAATAGATACGTCAGAATATTGTTCAGCTTAATTGGTTAGATTCTACTTTATCCTCACAAAATCTGTGATGCAGGTAGGGCAGAAATATTTTCTGAGGCTTCCCTGGTAGCTCAGTGTTAAAGAATCTGCCTGCCAATGCAGGAAACACAGGTTTGATCCCTGGTCTGGGAAGATCCCACCTGCTGGAGCAACTAATCTCGTGTGCCACAACTATTAATATTCAGCCTAGGCTCTGAGTTCTCGAGAACTGCAACTACTGAGACCACGGGCCACAACTACTGAAGTCCAAGAGCCGTAGAGCTCATTCTCCACAACAAGAGAGGCCACCCAAGTGAGAAGCCTGCACACGGCAATAAAGAGAAGTTTCCACTCGCTGTGACTAGAAAAAGCCCACACTGTAACAAAAGCCAAAAATAAATTTTGCACCCAGCACAGCCAAAAATAATTTTTTAAAAAGAAATATTTTTCTCACCTGTACAATGGAGTTAATAGCTAGTCAATAAAATGAAGTCATTTATTCAAAGTCATGCATCACAGGAAAGGGTAAGACTAGTTTTTTGAGTCCAGGCTAGTGTTTTCTCCAATAGACTAACATGTTACGGTTGAGCTACTTATAGTCAAGAAGCTCCTCATACTTTGTGTATTGTACCATTAGTATCCAAGGTTTGAAGATATACCAATATGACTAAAGTAATGAGATATTTTCATAAGTCACAGATGAAACCAGTCCTATTTTCCAAACTTGCTCTGTTCTTTGGACATTTGTACCCTGGTGGCTCAGACGGTAAAGTGTCTGCCTGCAATGCAGGAGACCCAGGTTTGATTCCTGGGTCGGAAAGATCCCCTGGAGAAGGAAATGGCAATCCACTCCAGCACTCTTGCCTGGAAAATCCCATGGACGGAGGAGCCTGATAGGCTACAGTCCATGGGGTCACAAAGAGCCGGACATGACTGAGCGACTTCACTTTCTTTGACTTACTTCCTTTCTCATTTTAAATGCTTTTTGCCCCAATACACAGCTATTTCCTTCTCGTCAGGTTTCAATTTAAAATGCCCTCTTCTCAGGAAACCCTGTCCCAACCACTCTGGTCAAGATAGGATCCTTTGCCATTCTCTACTAAATACTGCTATTATATGCTTTCTCACTGCCCTTCTTAATATATGAAGTCAGTTATTTGTTTTTTGCTTTTATTATTCATATTCCACTTTAAGAATATAAGCTTCTTAAGACATGGACTCTGGTTAACACTGTATCAATACTCAGAATAATGACTAACATACATATTAAATATGTATGTTTGAAAATACATATTAAATTATGAAAAATAAGAAAAAAACTAGAAAAAAGTTAAAAGCTAAACTGTCAACTTTCAAAGAAAGAAAAGAACCCTCATTATTAAACTTTAGCAAACAGTATTTATAGGGCTGCTTTTGGATCTTCTGTGTCCCTTTTTAATCTTCCTTAGTTCACTAAGATGAAACTGACTGAGGATTTTAAAGGAAATCTGTTCAGAGTTTATACACAAGATACTGTAATCCTTTGGCAAGCATGTTTTCACTAAATGTGGTTTTGAGATAATGCAGTTTTATATATGTATATCCCAAACTGAAAACCAGCCATCTTATTATATGCTCCGTTTCAGTTCATTCCACTTAAGAGAACAGTCTATGCCATAATACAAAGGGAGAGAGATAATCAGTTTAGACTCCACATTTCAAAACGGGAATTTACTAAGACCAGACCAAGTATGTGTGGATAGTGCCATAATTTAGGAGAAGACCAGACAATTACTTAGGCAGCTATTGCAAACCTGTAACCCGGGGAAAGCAAATTTAAAAGGAATTGCATTTCAAGCCAGTAAGAGCTAATTCAAACATTAAAAAGAAGTATAGTCTGTGCAATATTAAACTTACATGAATATACATAGCCATGGTTTTTCCTCTAAACGTTCCTCCTTTTAGAGTCTGCATATATGCAAGAATGTTTTCCTATTCTTTTACTTTCAATCTATCTGCATCTTTATATTTTAGATGTGTATCTTATATAATTGCTTTTAAATTTTAACACAGTCTGACGATCTTTGTCTTTTAACTGAAGCATTTGGTCCCTTTATATTTAATTTAATTACCAACATGTTTGGGTTTAGATATACTACAGTCAGTGCCATGCTAAGCCACTCATATTTGCTTCAGAAATGGAGTATTCATTCTCTTAGCTGCTGAGCACATAGGGAGTCAACAGGTCTCAGCTGAATCCTTCTTTGGGACTTGCCCTCAGCTGGAATACAGCCTTATCCAAGGTCATATCCGCTTTAAGGAAGTTGGGAGAGGATGGAGAATGGTATCCAATGATTAGTCAGGGAGAGGGGTATAAATGCCTGCATCTTTGCAAGGGCATCCAAGTTCCAGGTTCCCTGTAGAATCAACTGAGGCTTTTATTACCACTGCATTGCAGTTTAAATTTCTTCAGGTCTATCTTGCTTCTTCACTCCCTCACAGATGTTAATCTCAAAAGACCATCGCAACAAACTTCCTTTGGGCAAATCTTAGTCTCTGAGTCTGTTTCCCAGGGAATTTAATTTGTGATGTCTATCATCTTATTATGTGTTTTCTACTTCTGCCTGTTATGTTTCTTTTTCTTGACCTTCTTGCTGTTTTTAGGACTGAGTATTATTTATCCCAATTTTCCTACATTAGTTTGGAAATGATGTGCTCTTTTTCTATTCTAGAGGGTATCCTAGAAACAATAAAATACATAATTGAATTAGCAAGTCTAAAGTTAATTAATACTTTTCCCCTACTCTGCAATACGATAAGGATTTTAAACATTTTAACTCCGTTTACCCTTTTCCCTATTTATGTGTAATTGTTTTTTTGTCTTTCTTTTTTATGTTTTAAATTATGAAAGTATGATAACACATTTATAGGAGACTGGGAACTTACAGAACAAGGTTACATATAGTTCCACTATGTATTACAATTACTTTTTTAAGCAGACAAATTAAGAGTTTTAGTTGGAGTTTTAATATCAAACTCTTAAAAATTAATAGAATGGATATACAGAGAAGTAGAATATAGTAGACCTAAAAAGCACTATGAACCAACTCAACATAATTAAGATTTATACAAATTTCACACAACGGTAGGATACAAAGTCTATTCAAGTTCCCACATTATAAACTAGGAGACACTGGAACATATCCAGGGACATAAAACAAGGCGCAAAAATTTCATGGTCTAAAGGTACTGAAATCATACAGAGTCTGTTCTCTTATCATTGTGAAATTATGTTAGAAATCAGTGTCAAAAGATATTTGAAAATAATCCATATCTTTTCAAGTGGAATGTGACATTTACCAAAAGAGTTCTTTGACTTAGCCACTGAAAGCCTCAATATAAGAAGACTGAAAAAAACAGAGTTATTGCAGAGAAGAAAGCATTTAAATGAGAAATTAATATAAAAGATATTTTAAAAATCCATGCATTTGGAAATTAAATGTCCACTTTTAAATGACAGATGTTTCTAAGAAGCCATAACAAGGAAAACTAGAAAATATTTGCAAAGAATAAAAATGAAAAGAGAATTTACCAGAATTTGTTGCATGCAGCTGAAGCTATTCAATGCAATTAAACATAATATGGAGTCTTGAATAAGGTATGAAACAAATAATGGACACTAGCATAAAATTTTGTGAAATTTGAACAAAATCTGTACTTTAGTTAATAATACTGTATTACATTAATTTCTTCTCTTTTTTATCTTATTTTTACAACATAGTATTTCTTTATAGGCTCAGAAATGGATTAAAAGTTTCAGTTCAGTTCAGTCAATCAGTCCTGTCCGACTCTTTGCAACTCCATGGATTGCAGTGTGCTAGACTTCCCTGTCTGTCACCAAATCCCGGAGCTTGCTCAAACTCATGTCCATCGAATCAGTGATGCCATCCAACCATCTCATCCTCTGTCATCCCCTTCTCCTCCTGCCTTCATGCTTTCCCAGCAGCAGGGTCTTTTCCAATGAGTCAGCTCTTTGCATCAGATGGCCAAAGTATTGGAGCTTCAGCTTCAACATCAATCCTTCCAATGAATATTCAGGACTGATCTTTAGAATGGACTGGTTGGATCTCCTTGCAGTCCAAGGGACTCTCAAGAGTCTTCTCCAACACCACAGTTCAAAAGCATCAATTCTTCAGCGCTCAGCTTTCTTTATAGTCCAACTCTCACATCCATACATGAATACTAGAAAAACCAGGGCTTTGACTAGACGGACATTTGTCAGCAAAGTAGTGTCTCTGCTTTTTAATATGCTGTCTTATGTTGGTGACAGTGGAGGCATGGTTGGAGGTTGCCTGCTGTAGGGTTGGGGTCACTGAGTGTAGCAGTACATCCATGGGATCTTTTGAAAGAGGTCACCATTATCTTCATTACCTCCACCATAGTTGGGCCCCAGGTAAATAGCAGGGAAGGATAACAGCTCCATCCATCAATAGAAAATTGGATTAAAGATTTACTGAGCATGGCCCCGCCCATCAGAACAAGACCCAGTTTTCCCCTCAGTCAGTCTCTCCCATCAGGAAGCTTCCATAAGCCTCTTATCCTTCTACATCAGAGGGCAGACAGAGTGAAAACTGCAATCACAGAAAACTAACCAATCTAATCATATGGACCACAGCCTTGTCTAACTCAATTAAACTATGAACCATGCCGGGTAGGGCAACCCAAGACAGATAGGTCATGGTGGAGAGTTCTGACAGAATGTGGTCCACTGGAGAAGGGAATGGCAAACCACTTCAGTATTCTTGCCTTGAGAACTGCATGAACAGCATGAAAAGGAAAAAAGATAGGACACTGGAAGATGAATTCCCCAGGTTGGTAGGTGCCCAATATGCTACTGGAGATCAGTGGAGAAATAACTCCAGAAAGAATGAAGAGATGGAGCCAAAGCAAAAACAGCACCCAGTTGCAGATGTGACTGGTGATGGAAGCAAGGTCCGATGCTGTAAAGAGCAATATTGCATAGGAACCTGGAATGTTAGGACCATGAATCAAAGCAAATTGGAAGCGGTCAAACAGGATACGGCAAGAGTGAACATCAACATTTTAGCAATCAGCGAAATAAAATGGACTAGAATGGGTGAATTTAACTCAGTTGACCATTATATCTACTACTGTGGGAAGGAATCCCTTGGAAGAAATGGGGTAGCCATTGTGGTCAACAAGAGTCTGAAATGCAGTACTTGGATGCCATCTCAAAAACAACAGAATGATCTCTGTTCGTTTCCAAGGTAAACCATTCAATATAATGGTAATCCAAGTCTATGCCCAGACCAGTAATGCTGAAGAAGCTGAAGTTGAATGGTTCTATGAAGACCTACAAGACCTTTTAGACCTAACACCCAAAAAGATGCTCTTTTCAATATAGGGGACTGGAATGCAAAAGTAGGGAGTTAAGAAACACCTGGAGCAATAGGCAAATTTGGTCTTGAAGTACAGAATAAAGCAGGGCAAAGGCTAATAGAGTTTTGCCAAGAGAACGCACTGGTCATAGCAAAACCCTCTTCCAACAACACAAAAGAAGACTGTACACATGGACATCACCAGATGGTCAATACCAAAATCAGACTGATTATATTCTTTGCAGCCAAAGATGGAGAAGCTCTATACAGTCAGCAAAAACAAGACTGGGAGCTGACTGTGGCTCAGATCATGAATTACTTATGGCCAAATTCAGACTTAAATTGAAGAAAGTAGGGAAAACTGCTAGACCATTCAGGTATGACCTAAATCAAATCCCTTATAATTATACAGTGGAAGTGAGAAATAGATTTAAGGGACTAGATCTGATAGAGTGAGGCTCATGACATTTTACAGGAGATAGGAATCAAGACCATTCCCAAGAGAAAGAAATGCAAAAAAGTAAAATGGCTGTCTGAGGAGGCCTTACAAATAGCTCTGAAAAGAAGAGAAGCCAAAAGCAAAGCAGAAAAGGAAAGATATACCTATTTGAATGCAGAGTTCCAAAGAATAGCAAGGAGAGATAAGAAAGCCTTCCTCAGTGATCAGTGCAAAGAAATAGAGGAAAACAATAGAATGGGAAAGACTAGAGATCTCTACAAGAAAATTAGAGATACCAAGGGAACATTTCATGCAAAGATGGGCTCGATAAAGGACAGTAATGGTATGGACCTAACAGAAGCAGAAGATATTAAGAAGAGGTGGCAAGAATACACAGAAGAACTGTACAGAAAAGATCTTCACGACCGAGATAATCACGATGGTGTGATCACTCATCTAGAGCCAGACATCCTGGAATGTGAAGTCAAGTGGGCCTTAGGAAGCATCACTATAAACAAAGCTAGTGGAGGTGATGGAATTCCAGTTGAGCTATTTCAAATCCTAAAAGATGATGCTATAAAAGTGCTGCACTCAATATGCCAGCACATTTGGAAAACTCAGCAGTGGCCACAGGACTGGAAAAGGTCAGTTTTCATTCCAATCCCAAAGAAAGGCAATGCCAAAGAATGCTCAAACTACCGCACAATTGCACTCATCTCACAAGCTAGTAAATGCTCAAAATTCTCTAAGCCAGGCTTTAGCAATAGATGAACAGTGAACTTCCAGATGTTCAAGATGGTTTCGGAAAGGCAGAGGAACCAGAGATCAAATTGCCAACATCCACCGGATCATCGAAAAACCAAGAGAGTTCCATAAAAACATCTATTTCTGCTTTATTGACTATGCCAAAGCCTTTGACTGTGTAGATCATAATAAACTGTGGAAAATTCTGAAAGAGATGGGCATACCAGACCACCTGACCTGCCTCTTGAAAAATCTGTATGCAGGTCAGGAAGCAACAGTTAGAACTGAACATGAAACAACAGACTGGTTCCAAATCGAGAGGAATACGTCAAGGCTGTATATTGTCACGCTGCTTATTTAACTTATATGTGGAGTACATCATGAGAAATGCTGGACTGGATGAAGCACAAGCTGGAATCAAGGCTGCTGGGAGAAATATCAATAACCTCAGATATGCAAATGACACCACACTTATGGAAGAAAGCAAAGAAGAACTAAAAAGCCTCTTGATGAAAGTGAAAGAGGACAGTGAAATAGTTGGCTTAATGCTCAACATTCAGAAAACGAAGATCATGGCATCCGGTCCCATCACTTCATGGCAAATAGATGGGAAAACAGTGGAAACAGTGCTGACTTTATTTTGGGGGGTTCCAAAATCACTGTAGATGGTGACTGCAGCCATGAAATTAAAAGACACTTGCTCCTTGGAAGAAAATCTATGACCAACCTAGACAGCACATTAAAAAGCAGAGACAACACTTTGCCAACAAAGGTCTATCTAGTCAAGGCCATGGTTTTTCCAGGAGTCATGTGTGGATGTGAGAGTTGGATTATAAAAAAAGCTGAGCACCAAAGAATTGATGCTTTTGAACTGTGGTGCTGGAGAAGACTCTTGAGAGTCCCTTGGACTGCAAGGAGATTCAACCAGACCATCTTAAAGGAGATCAGTCCTGAGAGTTCATTGGAAGGACTGATGTTGAAGCTGAAACTCCGATACTTTGGCCACCTGACGCGAAGAGCTGGCTCATTTGAAAAGACCCTGATGCTGGGAAAGATTGAAGGTGGGAGGAGATGGGGATGACAGAATATGAGACAGTTGGATGGCATCACCAACTCAATGGACATGAGTTTGGGTAAACTCTGGGAATTGGTGATGGACAGGGATGCCTGGCATGCTACAGTCCATGGGGTTGCAAAGAGTCAGACACGACTGAGGTACTGAACTGAACTGAGCTAGGTTAGTCATAGCATTTCTTCCAAGTAGCAAGCATCTTTTAATTTCATGGCTGCAAGTACCATCTGCAGCAATTTTGGAGCCCCCCAAAATAAAATCTGTCACTGTTTCCACTGTTTCCCCATTTATTTGCCATGAAGTGATGGGACCAGATGCAATGAGCTTAGTTTTCTGAATGTTAAGTTTTAAGCCAACTTTTTCACTCTCCTCTTTCACTTCATCAAGAGGCTCTTTAGTTCTTCTTCGCTTTCTGCCATAAGTGTGGTTTCATCTGCATATCTGAGGTTGTTGATATTTCTCCCGGCAATCTTGATTCTAGCTGTGCTTCATCCAGCCCAGCGTTTCTCATGATGTACTTTGCATATAAGTTAAATAAGCAGGGTGACAATATACAGCCTTGACGTACTCCTTTCCCTATTTGGAACCTATCTGTTGTTCCATGTCCAGTTCTAACTGCTGCTTCTTAACCTGTATACAGATTTCTCAGGAAGAAGGTAAGGTGGTCTGGTATTCCCATCTCTTGAAGAATTTTCCACAGTCTGTTGTCATCCACAGAGTCAAAGGCTTCGGCATAGTCAATAAAGCAGAAGTACTTGATTTTGCATCCCAGGATGTCTGGCTCTAGATGAGTGATCACACCATCGTGATTATCTGGGTCATGAAGATCTTTTTTGTATAGTTCTGTGTATTCTTGCCACCTCTTCTTAATATCTTCTGCTTCTGTTAGGTCCATACCATTTCTGTCCAAAAGTTCAAGCTTCTCTCAAGTGTTTTTAAATCACTAAAATAATAAATTTTCTAGACTTTTAGCAGTAATACTAGATGTGAAAATACATGGAACTAAATATCAAAGTCTTGGGTTACTATAAATAAGAAATCAAGCATTCTATTCATACTAAGTCGAACAAGTGGAGTCAAACCGATTTTTGTAACGATTTTGTGTAATAATTATTCTAGGTATCTCATATAGGTGGATCACACATTTGTCCTTTTGCATTTGGCTTATATCATTTAGCATTGTGTTTTCAAAGTTACTCCACATTGCACGTTCGTCAGAATTTCAGTCTTTTTAAAGGTTGATTAATATTCCTTTGTAGGGATATGTCACATTTTGTTTTTCATTAGAGAGTTTTGACCTTTTTGGCTACTGTGAATAATGCTGCTATTAACATTGGTGTGCAAGTATATGAGTCCCTGCTTTCAATTCTTTTGGGTATATACCTAAAAGTAGAGTTAGTGGTAATTCATATGGTAATTCTATATTTAACTTAGAGGAATTTCTATATTGTCTTCCTGATTCTCTCAAATACATTTTAATTCTCTGTTGAAATTACCCATTTTTTAAAATTTATATTCTCTACCTTTGCTTTTTTCCTATATATTTGAACATGTACATAGCTATTTAAAAATCTTTTTTGGATGACAGCAATATCTAGATTATCTACGGATCTGCTTCTATTGTCCATGTTTATTTCTTGGGTTTAGGTCATGTCATCTTGTCTTTTGGTATGCCCCGTAATTTTGTACATAATGCCTGCAGAGAGCATTTCCCTTTCTTCTAGAAGGCAGATATAATGGTAATTGATCACCTTAAACCAATCAAGGGGCTGTGCTGAGTGCAGGCTTAACGGCATCTCCAGTAAAGGTCAAGCTACTTTGGGTTCATCTCCATTCCAAGAGCATAGCCCTCCAGGATTTTTAACTGAGACCCTGGGAATTCACTGAGATTTCTCCTTCTGGCAGGTTTATAACTCTAGTCTGTATCTTGTGAGACTGCCAAAATGTCTGCTTTTCAAAGGCTTTCCAATGAGATTTTTTTTTAGCCTTCCATTCTGTAAAGCCCAGGATTTGGCAAACATCCCAACAGGATAACTGCCTGTATGCTTGAGGTTCCCTTAGTTTTCTATAAAAGCTTGCTGGTTTCTTGTCCCCAGAGCAAAGGTCTCCTGGTATACAGTCCTGGTTCTCAGACGCCTGCTCATGCCTAGTATCAGCAAATTCCTCAAGGGAAAAAGAAGCTACAAAAGTTAGCTCACTTTTCTTGAGATTCTTTTAGCTCACTTTCACTCTTGGGGTTCAACCCTTTGGGATCTCAGCCCAAAGCATGGTGTACCAAGGTCCCACTCTTGGTAGAAACTGTACTATATTTTTATCTTCCTAGCCTCATAACGGAGAAGGCAACGGCACCCCACTCCAGCACTCTTGCCTGGAAAATCCCATGGATGGAGGAGCCTGGTGGGCTGCAGTCCATGGGGTCGCTAAGAGTCAGACACGACTGAGCGACTTCACTTTCACTTTTCACTTTCACGCATTGGAGAAGGAAATGGCAACCCACTCCAGTGTTCTTGCCTGGAGAATCCCAGGGATGCGGGAGCCTCATGGGCTGCCATCTATGGGGTCACACAGAGTTGGACACAACTGAAGAGGCTTAGCAGCAGCAGCCTCATAAAACTATATTTTAGGTCATATATCTCCTGGCAAACACAGTTACAGAATCAAGGCTCATGTCTCTTAAGTCTTATCCTTTCTCAGATCTGTTTTTTATTAATATTTACTTATTTAATTTGTCTATGCTGAATCTTACTGGCAGCACTAGTTTCTTTGATCTTTGATCTCTAGTTGTGGCATTCGAATTCTGAAGTTGTGGCACATGGGATCTAGTTCCTTGACCAGGGATTGAACCAAGGCCCCCTGCACTGGGATCACAGAATCTTAGCCATTGGACCACCAGGGAAGTCCCCCTTTTCTCAGATCTTAATCAAGTAATTCCTCACTACCTTGTTAGCTCTTTGAAGCTTTAACATATACTTTAAAAATATTTTCTCTGCCTGTTTTCTTTCTTTTAAAAAAAATAATTTTATTTTTGGCTGTGCTGGGTCTTTGCTGTTGCTTAGGGTTTTTCTCTAGTTGCAGCGAGCAGGGTCTACTCTCTAGTTGTGGTGCACAGACTTCTCATTGCCATGGCTTCTCTTGTTGCAGAGCACAGGGTCTAGGTACGTGAGCTCAGTAGTTGCAGCTCCCTGGATCTAGAGCACAGGCTCAGTAGCTGTGAGGCACAGGCTTAGTTGCTCCATAGCATGTGGGATCTTTATGGAAGATTGGACCCATGTCCCCTGCATTGACAGGCAGATTCTTTGTCAGTGAGTCACCAGGGAAGCCCCATTGCTTTCTTTTCTAATCACACAATTCCTATGCCATATCAGTATTATTTAGTATTACTGGTCTTAAAGTATTACCAGTTTGGGTAAGTTTAAGAACATAATTCCCAAATGCAGAGAAACTACAATTTTTTTTAAAAGACAGTCTTAGGAAAAAGATATATTTTAGGCTTAGAAAACTTGTTTATTATTTTCAAGTTTTAGAAAGATAACCATTAAATTATGCTAGAATTGTTTTACTTTCATTTCTTACCTATTAAAATGAAAAATGAGGTACTTAAACTATAATTTCACTCATAACAGAATATATACCAATATATGCCTTACATTTTAAAGGCTACTATATTAAAAACAAGATAAAACCACATTTATTTCTGATCTCTTAGAACAGTGTTTCTAACATAGCCAGATGATGTTAATAGGTCTACCTGGGAGGGTTACAGTGGGGATGGATTTTTCTCCTAATCAAATATATTTGCTTTCTTTGGAGATGCAGAACACACACTAGTATATTAAAGATCCTAAGAAGTCCTCAGTAAAGTCAATTCTTTATATTTGTTTAACTTTCTGTTTTCAAGTATATCTGACTCATGGACTACCTTTTAAGGTGCCTCAAGAAACCCAGTTTGACAAAGGTGACGTTAAAAAAGGAAAATAAACATTTCAAATAGTTTTGGTTATTTATGTGTTATTATAGTTGATTATATAACTTCTTTCTTCTTCACTGAAGCTGAGCTGGTGAGTTCTGTGGGGGGGGGTGGTTGTTAGCTTTATTAATCTATAACTTCCTTTATCAGCCTTTTCTGACTCTGGGTAGCAGAAAGAGCATGAGCTTTCTATAGAGACAGAGTTGGGATCAAACTCTGGCTCCACCAGGAAAGGCAAATTCTTCTCTCGTTAGTCATATTTCTTTATTAGTAAAGTGGGTTTGGGGGGGCTTTCACAGGATTATTTTCAGTACTAATTGTGACATGAAGTACCCAGTATACTGCCTGGCCCCAAAGTTTCCTTCTATTCTAAAAGTCCTCAAGGATCTGGAATGCACATGGAACGAACATGAGACTGACATCTTTCACCCTTCCCTGATTTGCAACTCTTCCTTGCTAATTAATTCCCTGGCTTCCTATATTAGTATTTCTCTTCTGACTACTAAGAGGATGTCATACTCCTAGGGAATAATTTATTTTTATTCTAACTGACAGAATGTCTAGAGTTAACCTAATTTTTATTCTCTTAGAACTTTGGAAAGCTTCAGGTCTCCCTGTCTTATGACCCTATATCATTTATTACTGTAATAATTATAATAATTATCTTACCTTACTATAATTATTCATTTTCTTCCCTACTAGACTCTAAGTTCATGAGGTCAGGATACCTTCCTCCCTGCTAAATGTACACACCTAGCACCACTGGCCTGTTTAAAAAGTAACCATTCAATAATGAGAATCATTAATAAGTTATAATAATTGGGATCTCAATAATTATTATATAAAAATATAATTCTTAGATATTTTTATTATTATTTATATAGAAGATATTAGCAGAAAACAAGGAGTTAAATATTATCCTCAAACATTTAAAATACAAGTGCTATGGAACCAATATTTACTACTAGAACTCTTATTCTGTTAGAGTGATTTTCCTAAGATATATCCAGTAGGATAGAAATTAAATAATAAATACACATATATACTTTTTACATATATTTTCAGCATTCGAGAATGACTCCATTTATTCAAAAGATATGTTATAGAAAGGATGGATGCAAATAACACTTTCATACTATAAATATTTAAAAATCCATCTGATTAGAGTAAACTAAACTTCAAGTATATGTGAAAAGCAAGAATCCCTCTTTGTAATAAGTATGCTCTCATACTAGTCTGGCTTACTCAGATTTCTGAATACAGAGTTTTTCAAAGTGGGGAACAGTCCTACTAATTTGGTCATATCAAAATGTTAAGAAATTCGACACAACTCAAAATCAAATTAACTTTTACTTTTTGAAAATAATTTTTAGTCTATGTATAAGTAATAAACATAATGTGTTATTAATATAGTTTTTTAATGTGTTATTACACTTAGAATGGATAAACAACAAGGTCCTACCATATAGGACAGGAAACTATACCCAGCCTCCTGGGATCAACCATAATGGAAAATTATATATATATATATATAAAACAATGTGTATATGTATATAACTGAGTCACGCTGCACAGCAGAGATTGGTACAACATTTTAAATCAACTCTACTTCAATTAAAGAATAAGTTTTTTCATACACTAGAAAATAAAAAATACTTACTATTATTTTCTTACAGTCCTTTCCTCTGCATAGTTCTGTATAGGTAGAGTATTGCACATATATAATCCAGCTTCCAACAAAAACCGCCAACCAGGAAAAGAAAAGATATTTCATTCGCACATATGAGAAGCGAGCCTGTAAGTAAAAAAGCACAAAACAGTCAATCATTCAGCACCCAGTCAGCATTCACTGTCCTAGAACATGACTTTTCCCCCTTTCTTGGAAGCACTCAATATATATTCTAGGCTTTCATATGGCAATTCTCCTAGAACAATGTGCACTTTCACTAAGTCTAAAAAGCATTGGTCTTAGAAAAGGAAGCTCCTTGGTCTTGCCAAGAAAAAGAGAACAAAATACCCTTTAAAATGTATAGTCTTTCAAATACCACCAGCATCCAAAGTTACTCATTAAGCACAAGCACGTGCACCATGCTACCCTGGACACCCAGTAAGGTCAGGTGAAGAGAGACACAATCCCCTCTTATGACAAGCTTACAGAAGACTGGTTCAAATAAGAATCTTAAAGTTCTTTATGAATAAGTATGGCAAAAATAATTGTGTTTTAAAGAAATAAAAACAGAGAATTTGGCTACTAGTCTAATGTCTCACAGTGAGGTACAACCAGAGTAAGAAATGAAACTTCACATTCATTCCTGTTTCCCTGTGTATTCACCAATGCTTTATGTTCCTTTTATTTAATCAATCAAATGCTTCACCTAACAGATATTCTGGAAATTTGAGGGAAAAGTTACAGCTATTAAAGAAGAAGAAAGATTAATATATATAAAGAATAAATGGCTCCCCGCATGTCAGTTTGTAAAGCTGTACAATAGGATCCTCTTCGCCTTGCTTTGCAACTAGTACTCTGGTATCTAATTGCGACTCCGGTCAGTTGGTGGTTTTTCTCCATCAACTACATATCAAACAGTTTCATCTCCAAAACTGTCAGCTGGTCAAGATAATTTGACATTTATGTTTTGAGTCTGGAACTCCAATGGTCTGATTTTATAAATAACTGAATTTAGGACCATGGGGAGAATTGAGCAAAAATAAAAAGACATGTAAACAAACAACGAAAAGCTAGTTTTGCTTTTACAATCCCAAGTCAGTTTCTCACACTGGACAACAGAGGGATACTGTGAGTGCTGTGGGCATGCAAAGAAAGCCGAAAGAGATGAAAGAGACGAAAGTGCATCTGCAGAGACAATGAGTGCAGAGGAAAAAGGGACTCAGAAATACTGAAGTCTTTTGGCTTTATTTATGGTTTAGATATCAGTCTTTGTGAAGTGAATCCCAGCACCAAAAAGCTTGAGTACAACAAATTCACAGTTAAATGATAGGTCTCTGAGTTTTATTATTAAAACATTTTTAACAATGCCTTAAATGCAAGTTATTTTTGTATAGCTCTAAATGAATCCAATAAAGAGAAAGTCCAGATAGATTTCCAAATAAAATCACATAAATGACAATGAACATACACCAAGGGGTTTGTTTGAAAGACATTTAAGATTACTTGGCCCTAATAAGAGGTCTAGTCATCAGATAGAAATTGATATGTACCAGTATTATAAAGCTTAAATATTATTGAGTGACATAATGCCTATAGAACATAAGCACTTTGCTAGGCACACAGAAAATACTCAACAAATGTTAGCAAAATCAATTTGCAAGGCCCTGAACAAAATGCCAGTAATGCTGTCATTATGATAGGCCACTGCCTTCTTTTTGGGCTTGCCAAAAAGAAAACCGAATCTGAATCTGATTAAGCCTTTAGCTCCAGCTACCAGTTTACAGGAAATACAGGAGACAGAGGCATATAAGTAACACTTAAGTAAATGACAGTATTAGGATACAATCAGCAAACTCTAGGCTGTGGGAAATGCGGCAATACAAATAACCCAGTTCTTCAACAAATAAATTATCAGGGAGAAAAGAGAGAAGACGAGAACACCAAAGATCAAAAAATACTTGAGAAATATTGTATATTAAATAATCACATTTCGTGGATCTTTTTTGAGTCCTGATTCAAATGAAAAACTGTAAAAAAAAAAAAATGACATTTATGAGACAATTGAAAACTTGAAGGCTGACAGGATACCTGATGCTGTAAAGGCATTATTTTAGTTTTTTAGGCATAATAATGTGATATTTAAAGAAAAATGACTCAATCTTTTTGAGATAGACACTGAAACATTTATGAATAAAATAGTACCTGGGATTTGCTTCTAAACAATATAGGAAGGGAAAGGTAGGTGGGAAAAGTATTAAAACAATACTGGCCTTGAGTTGGTAACTGCTCAAGCTGGGTGATGGTTACATGCCTTCTTTTGTACATGTTTCTCTCTACTGCTTTAACATTTTTTTATGTTGTAAGATAAGGAATACTTTCATACCAAGATACCCACTTCCCACACATTCATTCAGCAACTATCTATTGCCTACTACGTGCCTGGCGCCACCTTAGGCACTTTCAGAACGTTTGCATATACAGTGACAAACAAATCCTAAATACCAGATAAGTACCCTTAACACAGTTCAGAGGGTTTCCTGGACAACAGTAGCATGGCATGATTTTACTTCTATAAGTCCAATCTTTTGTGTGTATGTGGCCATTAGAGAAAGATTATTTAATAAAAGATGATAAGACAACTGTTAATCATTTGGAAATAGCATATTTTAAAACCTAAAACACATCTTACATCAAAATAAATTCCGCAGGAAACTGATACACATGTAAAAAACGACATAATATAATACAAATGCAGGGATTTTTCAAAAATATTTTTTGAGATGACAAAAATTCCAACTACCACAGAATCTCTAAAGGAAGACATTGACTATATAAAAACTTTAAAGTTGTGACAAAAATCACTGTAAACAAAGCTGAAAGATAAAATGGGATGTGATAGGAGTTTTCATCATTAGAGTAAGAGAGAGTAGCTAGAGGGCTCAGGACAAGAACTGAAGTCAGTAGGAGATTTGTGCTCACTCCTATGATGGTGGCAGAGTATGCTGTCACGGCATTTCTGAAAGAGCAGTTAGCCATATACATCAAACACTCTAAAAATTTTACCTAGCAAATTCCACATTTAGGGATGTATCACGAGTGAAGAATTAAGCCTATACTATACACATACCCGGAGAAGGCAACGGCACCCCACTCCAGTACTCTTGCCTAGAAAATCCCATGGATGGAGGAGCCTGGTGGGCTGCAGTCCATGGGGTTGCTAAGAGTCGGACACAATTGAGCTACTTCACTTTCACTTTTCACTTTCATGCATTGGAGAAGGAAATGGCAACCTACTCCAGCGTTCTTGCCTGGAGAATCCCAGGGACGGGGGAGCCTGGTGGGCTGAGGGTCGCACAGAGTCAGACACGACTGAAGTGACTTAGCAGTAGCATACACATACCCACACACACATCCCCCGACCCACCCCCATGTAATACATATGACATCTTTTACACCTATTATTATAACAGTGCATTATCAGAGGCAACCAAGTTTCATCAATCAAGAAGTTACTAAATACAATTATTGAAACCATTTTATTTTAGAGAAGCTACTTACAAGCTATTTATGGGCAACAACTTTATACTCCTAGATATCGTTAAACTACGTACAGTTAGAGACAGCACTGCAGAAGAGCAGACAGCAGAATTAAAGAGAGCAGACTTAAGGAAACATCAATCGTCATTATTTTGCCCATTTTTCATTTTGTGTACAAAGAGGCATGAATGCAGTTTGAAATCTTTTAGTGGCCATAAAGTTACAATCAACCACTCTGTGAGAAGTTCAATCTTAAATTAATATTGAGATGGGGTTTAAAAACAAGATTAATCTCAATTTGTTTAGTAAAAAATCAAGGAAGACCTTACACTGTAAAATAATATTTTCTTTTTTCCTTTTTTTGCTTTGCTCTGCAGCAGGTAGAAGCCACAGAGTAAAGGAAACCACGCAGACATGGTGAGTAGGTTCTCTGCTAGTTCAGAACTTGGTTCTGTCTTACCTTCTCCTTGACACCCACCTCAAGGAGTCTCGTAATGTCAACTACCTTTGGAGCCTCCATCAATAATTTCTATTAGCTATCAAATGCATATTGAGCCTAATAAATGTTGGCAGCAAAGACCTGTATATTTCCCCCTTCTGCACAGCCAATTTAATAAAATTTGAAGTCATTTTGTTTTTCTCTCAAAGAGCTAAATTAAATTTTTTTTCCCTCTCTGGCATATGTTTAAATGGAAAAATACCCTGTAAACTGGCTTGCCCACTGTGTGTTCATCATGATACAGAATGCCAAAATTTTTGGAGAGGAAGTTGGATTGATGATGTTCCCAGCAGGGCAGTGGGCATCACCTGTTATATATAAATGACAAAGGAGTGAAACACATTTTTATTCTAGTATGTCATTGAAATTACCGTGATTTGAGGGTAACACAAACTAGTATAAGGGCTTTCATGTGTCCTTTAATTTCTGCAGATCCTGTTGCCTCACATTTTAAAATAAAGATTGAAGAAAAACAGCCATAAATGACATCTGTACCTACTGACTAATTTTATTTCCCTGTGTGGCACTCACTAAAATGTTCCCAGTGGTCTGTTCTATACCAATTACCTAGACAATCTAGACTTTGATGAAAAAATATAGTTACTGTTTATGATCTTTTTACTGATGCTGAACTATCCAAAATACTGCCTAGAAGCAAAATTTGTTCTGCTGATTTTGGGCCTAGCTACTTCCCTGGTGGCTTAGCCGGTAAAGAATCCACCTGCCTCCAATGCGGGAGACCTGGTTTGATCCCTGGGTTGGGGAAGATTCCCTTGAGAAGGGAATGGCTACCCACTCTAGTATTCTGGCCTAGAGAATTCCATGGACTGTATAGTCCATGGGGTCACAAAGAGTTGGACACGACTGAGTGACTTTCCCTTTCACTTTTCACTAGTGGTACACTGCTTTATTCCAAACTATGCTCCTGAAAGTCATGATAAGAATTTTAGAGAATGCACTATGGCATGATTCTCAACTAGAGTCAGGTTTGCCTCCCGGGGATACCTGGTAGGGTCTAGAATCACAAAGTGTGATTGGACTCTAGTCTATTGAGGCCAGAAATGTTGCTAAACATCCTTCAAAGCACAGGAGGGCTCCCCACATCTAAGAATTATCTGCCCAAATGTCCATAGTGCTAAGACTGAGAAAACTTGTATTATGGTTACAAAATAAAATGAAAGCAAAGATTATGGGGTAGAAAGAATCAAATTTGTATGACACTATCATTTTATTTTAAATTAGTCTTTAAAGCATAAATTACTACTTAATTAGAAAAATATAACATCTGTCTGGAAATAACAGAAATAATTCTTAATGACTAAATGATTGGCAATATCTTATTATAAATAAAGAAAAATCACTGGAGATGGAAAATATATAAATGATGAAACAAACTTTCTCTACCAATTCTACTATAAAGAACAGTGATACTTTTTTTAGATTGTTTTATTTCACTGTGATGATTTTATTTCATGACAAATCTGAAAACCTATGAACTTATTCAAATAGTTTTACATTAAGTTTTTGAACTAGGCATAAAGAGGCAACACATCAAAATTTAGCTACATAAGACTACTTTTATATTACTTACCTATTTTTCACATTCAGCATCATTTATTAGGTTGGTGCAAACATACCTATAGTTTTGACCCGTGAATTTTTGTTTGCTTTTTCTTTTTAATTAATTTTTTTATTGAAGGATAATTGCTTTACAGAATTTTGTTGTTTTTTGTCAAACCTCAACATGAATCAGCCATAGGTATACATATATCCCCCCTTTTTGAACCTCCCTCCCATCTCCCTCCCAATCCTACCCCTCTAGGTTGATACAAAGCCCCTGTTTGGGTTTCCTGAGCCATACAGCAAACTCCCTTTGGCTATCTATTTTACATATGGTAATGTAAGTTTCCATATTACTCTTTTCATACATCTCACCCTCTCCTTCCCTCTCCCCATGTCCATAAGTATATTCTCTATGTTTGTTTCTCCATTGCTGCCCTGTAAATGAATTCTTCAGTACCATTCTTCTAGATGCCGTATATATGTGTTAGAATACAATATTTATCTTTCTCTTTCTGACTTACTTCACTCTGTATAATAGGTTCTAGGTTCATTCACCTCATCAGAACTGACTCAAATGCATTTCTTTTTATGGCTGAGTAATGTTCCATTGTGTATATGTACCACAACTTCTTTATCCATTCATCTGTCCATGGACATCTAGGTTGCTTCCACGTTCTAGCTATTGTAAACAGTGCTGCAGTGAACAATGGGATACATGTGTTTCTTTCAATTTTGGTTTCCTCAGGGTATATGCCTAGGAGTGGGACTGCTGGGTCAGGTCTATATGGTGGTTTTATTCCTAGTTTTTTAAGGACTCTCCATACCTCTTCCATAGTGGCTGCATCGATTTACATTCCCACCAACAGTGCAAGAGCGTTCCCTTTTCTCCACACCCTCTCCAGCATTTATGATTTGTAGGCTTTTTGATGAGGGCCATTCTGACCTGTATGAGGTGATATCCCACTGTGGTTTTGATTTGCATTTCTTTAACAATGAGCGATGTTGAACATCTTTTCATGTGTTTGTTAGCCATCTGTATGTCTTCTTTGGTCTTTTTCCCACTTTTGGAATGGGTTGATTGTTTTTCTGGCATCAAGCTGTATGAGCTGCTTGTACATTTTGGAAATTAATCCTTTGTCAGTTGTTTCATTTGCTATTATTTTCTTCCATTCTGAGGGTTGTCTTTTCACCTTGCTTATAGTTTCTTTTGCTGTGCAAAAGCTTTTAAGTTTAATCAGGTCCCACTTGTTTACTTTTGTTTTTATTTCCGTTACACTAGAAGGTGGGTCATAGAGGATCTTGCTTTGATTTATGTCACTAAGTGTTCTGCTTATGTTTTCCTCTAAGAATATTATAGTTTCTGGTCTTAAATGTAGGTCTTTAATCCATTTTGAGTTTATCTTTGTGTATGGTGTTAGTAAGTGTTCTAATTTCATTCTTTTAAATGTAGCTGTCCAGTTTTCCCAGCACCATTTATTGAAGAGGCTATCTTTGACCCATTGTATATTCTTGACTCCTTTATCAAAAACAAGGTATTCATAGGTGCATGGGTTTATTTCTGGGCTTTCTATCTTGTTCCACTGGTCTTTAGGGCTTCCCTGGTGGCTCAGAGGGTAAAGCGTCTACCTGCAATGAAGGAAACCTGGGTTCGATTCCTGGGTTGGGAAGATCCCCTGGAGAAGGAAACAGCAACTCACTTCAGTACCCTTGCCAAATCCCATGGACGGAGAAGCCTGGTAGGCTACATGGAGTCACAGAGAGTCAGACATGACTGAGCAACTTCACTTTCTTTCTTTCTTTCTTTCTTTACCACTGGTCTTTATTTCTATTTTTGTGCCAGTACCATACTGTCTTGATGACTGGAGCTTTGTAGTATAATCTGAAGTCAGGAAGGTTGATTCCTTCAGCTCCATTCTTCTTTCTCAAGACTGGTTTGGCTATTTGGGGTCTTTTGTGTTTCCACATGAATTGTGAGATTTTCTTGTTCTAGTTCTGTGAAAAATGCCATTGGTAATTTGATAGGGATTGCATTGAATCTGTAATTGTGTTTGGTAGTATAGTCATTTTCACAATATTGATTCTTCAATCTGTGAATTTTAACTCATCATAACTAGGCTCAAACATATCTTTATTCATCAACATAGGTGCCGTTACAATCAACACATTTTTGCCAATGAGAAATAACTCTGCTTATTCCTGTAGTGTAAAAATCTGTGCTTTGGGATTCAGTGAACTCTTGGAAAGCATTTCCTGCATCCTTTTGGTTGTGGAAAAATTCTCCCTGCAAAAAGTTGTTGAGATGCTTGAAGAAGTGGTAGTCAGTTGGTGAGATGTCAGGTGAATATGGTGGATGAGACAAAACTTCCTAGCCTAATTCATTCAACTTCTGAAGCATGGGTTATGTGATGTGTGGTGAGGCATGGTTGTGGAGAAGAATTGGGCCCTTTCTGTTGACCAGTGCTGGCTGCAGGCATTGCAGTTTTCAGTGTATCTCACTGATTTGCTGAGCTTACTTCTCAGATGTAATGGTTTCACTAGGATTCAGAAAGCTATAATGGATCAGACTGGCAGCAGACCACCAAACAGTGACCATGCCTTTTTATGGTGCAAGTTTGGCCTTGGGAAGTGCTTTGGGGCTTCTTTTCAATCCAACCACTGAGGTGGTTGTCACCAGTTGTAATATCAAATCCACTTTCATCACAATCTGATTGAGAAATGGGTTCATTGTTGTCACATAGAATAAGAAGACACTTCAAAATGACTAATTTTTTATTTTTGGTTAGCTCATGAGGCACACACTTATAAAGCCTTTTCACCTTTCCAATTTACTTCAGATGTTGAATGACCATAGAATGGCCAATGGTGACTTCTTGTGTAGTAGTATGAGGGTCAGCTTCAATGACTGCCCTCAGTTGGTTGTTGTCACCTGCCAATGGCCAGCCACTATGCTCATCTTCAAGGCTCTTGTCGCCTTTGCAAAACTTCTTGAACCACCACTGCACTGTACATTTGTTAGCAATTTCTAGGCCCAAGGTATTGTTGATGTTGTGAGTTGTCTCCAATGCTTTATGACCCATTTTGAACTCAAATAAGAAAATTGCTCAAATTTGCTTTTTGTCTAACATCATGTCCCTAATCTAAAATAAATATAAACAGCAAGTAATAAGTCAATAGCAAAAAAAACATAAAATGAGAAATATGCATTAAAATTATGTATAGCATAACCACATTTGTTGAAGAATGCATTCCAATATCAAAGGCAAATTTACAATGCAAAAAACTGCAATTACTTTTGCACCAACCTAATACAAACATATAAAGCACAAAGCCCATCTGCTTTACCCCCAAGTACTCCCCATACAGATGTTCTTAATTGTGAAAAGCAAGGAAGAAAAATCTCTCTCACATTTTGCTTAATATATGTAGTAGACTTGAACACTCAGAAAATCTAACAAACTGATAAGGTTATCACTTGTAAAAACTCAAATACAATGATTTCATCATTTCATAGGAAAAGCTAGGAAGAGCTTGCTATTTTTTGAGACTGGTTTACAACATTTATATAAGTTTCATGTGTACAATGTATTTTTATTCAAGTTTTTCAGTAACCACTTACTCTTAAATAAACTTCAAATATCTTTTTTCCCCCTTATTGTTATATTAACAATACTAACAATACTGTAGCTAGCTAACTTTCACTGCTAATTTAGGAGCAATGTGGCTGGAAAAAACTAAAGTTAAAATTATTGACATATCCTTAAATATAACTGTACCCATTTTTTAAAAATGAACTCTAGATGTTTATAATAATACTTGAGCATGAAAAACATGCTGACTATAAAAAATAGAAATATAAAGAAACCATTCAATAAGGTAAATATTGTATACCACAACACCTCCAGATCAGCTTTGTTTGGAATGGATCCTATACCTTTACTAAAGGTTGTCTCACTGCTTAGTTGGAGGGTTGTGGGAAAACCATTAAGAAAATTATCTAAATGTATCTTAGCTCTCTTAGTGCTAATGTTCATAAACATCAAGAAACAGTTATGATGTTTAACCAAGAAACACACACAAAAAAACTTTCATGTCATTCCACACAAGGAAGATCTTGAGTTTTTAATAAGTTAAAAATAGTGAAAAAAAATCCTAAAAATATCTACACTCCCCAGCTTGTTCTGAGCATGAAAATACTTTTTTATGACAAAACTTTAGAGAAGAATTCCTTGTCAAAGGGCATTATTAGCCTAGTGATCGGAGTTTTAGCATTCTTTATCTAACAGCTGAGTTTTCACTTTTATAGGAAGAACTGTCATTATTCTCTGATCTAAATTCTAAAGGCTTTATTTGCATGAGCATATTCTCTTTTCTGATTTTATTAAAACTCTAGAAATAAAATTCTAACAAGTAGCAGATAATTTTCACATTTTCTCTGCATGCTGGTTCATATTTTTTACAGCTTAGGGGGCTGACAGCATCAAAAAAGCAGGACATTTTTCCTTGGGGAACTAATTGCATGGGGTGATCCTGAAGCCTGTGGCTGATTTCAATAGCAAATTAATATCTCAAAGTGTCAAAGTATGGGGAAATGTTCATGATACGGTAAGAGAAAAAAATCAACTTTCAAAAGAGCATATATGATATGTTTCCAATTTTACTTCAAAAAAAAGGAAGAAAAGTCACCAACAGACTGTAGAAACTGCAAGAAATACATCAAAATGTCAAGGGTGGTTATTTCAAAATGTCAAAAGTGGTGGGATTATGAATGATTTTTAGTTTTCTCTGTATTATACAGATTTTCTACAATGAATATATATTACACTATAGATATGTATGTAGATGCAAATACATAGTTTTTTTTCATATAAGTGCTTTAGCATATCTATTTAAAAACATATCTCTAGGATCTAGAAGTCTCCTGAGTGCTTTTTAAAAATTTCTTTTTTAAAACTTGGAAATAAATCCTTCATATAGAATTGTTTAAAATACATTAGTGCCAGACTTCCCTGGTGGTACTGTGGTTAGGAATCTGCCTGCCAACGTAGGGTACATGGGTACGATCCCTGGTCTGGGAAGATTCCATATGTCGCGGTACAACTAAGCCTGCATGCACAACTACTGAGCCCACAGGCCTAGAGCCTGTGTTCCTCAACAAGAGAAGCCACTGAAATGAGAAGCTCGTGTACCGCAACCTAGAGTAGCCCACCTTCACCGCAACTACAGAAAGCAACAAAGATCCAGTGCAGCCACAGATCAGTTCAAAAATACACAGTTCAGTTCAGTTCAGTTGCTCAGTCGTGTCCAACTCTTTGTGACCCCATGAATTGCAGCATGCCAGGTCTCCCTGTCCATCACCAACTCCCGGAGTTCACTCAGACTCATGTCCATAGAGTCGGTGATGCCATCCAACCATCTCATCCTCGGTTGTCCCCTTCTCCTCCTGCCCCCAATCCCTCCCAGCATCAGGGTCTTTTCCAATGAGTCAACTCTTGGCATGAGGTGGCCAAAGTACTGGAGTTTCAGCTTTAGCATTAGTCCTTCCAAAAGAACACCCAGGACTGATCTCCTTTAGGATGGACTTGTTGGATCTCCTTGCAGTCCAAGGGACTCTCAAGAGTCTTCTCCAACCCTCAGTTCAAACGCATCAATTCTTCGGTGCTCAGCCTTATTCACAGTCCAACTCTCACATCCATACATGACTACTGGAAAAACCATAGCCTTGACTAGATGGACCTTTGTTGGCAAAGTGATGTCTCTGCTTTTCAATATGCTATCTAGGTTGGTCATAACTTTTCTTCCAAGAAGTAAGCGTCTTTTAATTTCATGGCTGCAGTCACCATCTGCAGTGATTTTGGAGCCCAAAAAAATAAGGTCTGACACTGTTTCCACTGTTTCCCCATCTATTTCCCATGAAGTGATGGGACCAGATGCCATGATCTTCATTTTCTGAATGTTGAGCTTTAAGCCAACTTTTTCACTCTCCTCTTTCACTTTCATCAAGAGGCTTTTTAGTTCCTCTTCACTTTCTGCCATAAGGGTGGTGTCATCTGCATATCTGAGGTGATTGATATTTCTCCCGGCAATCTTGATTCCAGTTTGTGCTTCTTCCAGCCCAGCATTTCTCATGATGTACTCTGCATAGATGTTAAATAAGCAGGGTGACAATATACAGCCTTGGCATACTCCTTTTCCTATTTGGAACCAGTCTGTTGTTCCATGTCCAGTTCTAACTGTTGCTTCCTGACCTGCATATAGGTTTCTCAAGAGGCAGGTCAGGTGGTCACTGGTGTAACTTAAATTATAATTAGAAAGCAAATACCCATGTAACTACCACTTGGGTTAAGAAACAGTTTCTCTAGTGCCTTCACTGACCTTCATGTGACTTCTTCAATTAAGGGTTAAGTAACATGCACCTGACTTCAATGATAATCATATATGTGCTTTCCTATGTAGTTTAACCATTGACCATGTATACCTAAAATGCAGAATTTGATGTTCATTACTCTTGAACTTTATAGATATAGAAGCATATACCATGTACTGTGACTTACATTTTTCTCTGATGCATTTTCCCCTTCCCCTCCACTGTTCGCACATTTGTTCTCTATGTCTGTGTCTCTATTTCTGTTTTGGAAATAATATCATCCATACCAGTTTTCTAGATTCCATATATGCATTGATATACAATATTTTTCTCTTTGTGACTTCACTGACAGTTTCTAGGTTTATCCAAATAAACCTAGAAATGACCCATACAATGGAGTAATATTCCATTGCATATACGTACTACACCTTCTTTATAATTAAATTTTATTTATGACTCACTATTTAATTTTGGTTGCACTGGGTCTTCACTGCTGCATTCGGGCTTTCTCTAGTTGAGAACAGGGGCTACCCTCAGGCTGCTCATTGCGGTGCTTCTGTTGCGCAGTACGGGCTCTAGGTGCTTGGGATTCAGCAGATGTAGCACACAGGCTTCAGCGGTTGCCGCTCGAGGGCGCTAGAGAGCGGGCTCAGTAGCTGTGGCGCACGGGCTTAGCTGCTCCATGGCACATGGAATCCTCTCCAACCAGGGACTGAACCCATGTCCCCTGCGCTGGCATGGCAGGCAGACTCTCAACCACAGGATCACCAGGGAAGTCCCTACCATATCTTCTTTATCCATTTCTCTGTTGATGGGCATTTAGGTTGCTTTCCATATTCTGGCTATTGTAAATAGTGCTGCAATGAACAATGGGGTACATGTGTCTTTTTTGATTATGGTTTCCTCTGGGTATATTTCCAGTAATGGGACTGCTGGGTCACGTGGTAGTTCTATTTTCAGTTTTTTAAAGAACCTCCATACTCTTCTTCTTAGTAGCTGTATCAACTTACATTCCCACCAACAGTGCAGGAGGGTTCCTTTTTCTAATCAATATACAGAAATCTCTTGCATTCCTATACACCAAGAACAAATGGTCAGAAAGAGAAATTAAGGAAACAATTCCATTTACCACTGCAACAAAAAGAATAAAATACCTAGGAATAAACCTAAGGAGGCAAAAGACCTGTGTACACAGAAAACTATAAGATACTGATGAAAGAAATCAAACACAACATAGACAGATGGAGAGATATACCATGAATTGGATGAATCAATATTGTGAAAATGATTATACTACCCAAAGTGATCTACAGATTCAATGCAATCCCTATCAAATTACCAATGGTATTTTTCACAGAACTAGAACAGAAAATTTTACAATTTGCATGGAAAAACAAAAGACCCCAAATAGCCAAAGCAATCTTGAGAAAGAAAAATGGAGCTGGGGAAATCAGGCTCTCTGACCTTAAGACTATTTGAGACACAGATGTATAGAACAGTCTTTTGGACTCTGTGGGAGAAGGCGAGGGTGGGATGATCTGAGAGAATAGCATTGAAACATGTATATTACCATATGTGAAACAGATCACCAGTCCAGGGTCGATGCATGAGACAGGGTGCTCAGGGCTGGTGCACTGGGATGACCCTGAGAGATGGGATAGAGAGGGAAGAGGAAGGGGGGTTCAGGATGGGGAATACATGTACACCCATGGCTGATTCATGCCAATGTATGGCAAAAACCACTATAATATTGTAAGTAATTAGCCTCCAATTAAAATAAATTAATTAATTTTTTTAAAAAGACTATTTGACAAAGCTACAGTAATCAAGAAAGTGTTGTACTGAATTATGGTAATCCCACAGTCCCAAGATCCTTGTCAGTTACTGCTTTAGGGGATTTTTTTAAAAAAGAAAAAAAAGCAAGAAAGAGAGAAAGAGTATGGTACTGACACAAAAAGAAACAAAACAGAAATGTAGACCAACGGAACAGGATAGAACACCCAGAGGTAAACCCACACACCTATGGTCACCTAATCTGTAACAAAGGAGGCTGTGGTTGGTGCTGGGAAAACTGGACAGCTATGTGTAAAACAATAAAATTACAACCTAACATCATACACAGAAATAAACTCAAAATGAATTAGAGACCTGAATGTGAGGCCAGACACTATAAAACTCTTGGAGGAAAACAGGCAGAACGTTCTCTGACATAAATCGCAGCAGGATCTTTTTGACTCACCTCCTAGAGTAATAAAAATAAACTAATGGGGTCTAATTAAACTTAAAACTTTTCCACAGCAAACAAGATGAAAAGACATCCCTCGGAATGGGAGAAAATATTTGCAAACGAAACAACTGACAAAGGATTAATCTCCAAAATACACAAATGGTTCATGTAGCTCAATATTAAAAAAAAACAATCAATCCAATCAAAAAATGGGCAGAAGACCTAAATAGACATTTCTTCAAAGAAGACATACAGATGGCCAACAGACACATGAAAAGATGCTCAGCATCACTGATTATTAGGGAAATGAAAATCAGAACTACAGTGAGGGGTCACCTCATGTCAGACAGAATGCTCATCATCAAAAAAATCTACAAACAGTACATTCTGGAGAGGGTGCTGCTGCTTTAGGGACCACAAGCCAGGCACATGTTTAAAAGAGCGTAAGACCAGAAAAACAAAGCGAAGCCATCCCTAAGAAGGCACACAGAAGGCTTTGAATGAACAAATAACCTGCATTTTATGCAGCAAATGCAAGGGAGATGCAGTCCCTATAAGCACTCTACATAAAAGGAATATTAGGATTTTGAAGAGCAAAGGAACTCAGTCATGGAGTTCTTCAACATCCCAATAAAAAAGATAGGGGTCAAGAAAGCTAAGTGTTCCCATTTTCTATTGTTATATAATAAACTATCCCCAAACCCAGAGGCTTACAAAAATAATTCATGTCTCTCGTGGTTCTGAGTTGATTGGACTGAGCTGGTCAGTCGAGTTTTCCATGAATTCATGATTAGGGCTGAAGACATGTGACAAAGGGCTGACTGGGCTGGACACATGTGTGGCTGTTTCACTCCCATGCCCAGTCCCTTGGCTGGAGTAGCTGGAACAGCTGCACATGGCAAGCTGGCCTCCTGAGCACGGTGCTCAGGGTAGTTAGGCTTCTTACATGATGGCTGGGTTACCCCAGGACAACGGTTCCCAGAGACCAAGGAGGAAGCTGCACGTTTCTGCCCTACTCTCGTGGCTACACAGGGCCAGATTACAGGGACTGTAGGGGGCACCCCTTAAGGGCATGCATACCAGGAGGCAGGGCTACTGCAGGGTCATCTTTGGAGATTAGCTGCCATTCCCAGATAGGATCAGCAAAGCAGGGTCTAAGAGTGCAGAGAAAAACAAGTGGAAGTCCTAGCCAGAACAGACGATTTTCTTGGCCATTCAGATTAAGGGTTCTTCCTTCGTCCTTAATGGAACATAACTGGAAATTTCTATTAAAATCTACTCATAGTATCTGTAGTTGTATATATGTTTAAGCTTATTAAATACAGTTTTCATTCCATATCATGAGCTCAGTAACTATTAACAAATCTTTATTTATTTATTTTGGGGGGCCACACCCTACATCATGCAGGATCTTAGTTCTCTGACCAGGGATTCAACTTGTGCCCTCTGCAATGGAAGGATGGAATTTTAACCACTGGACTGTCAGGGAAGTCCCAACAAATCTTTAGCTTATACACATGAAGTTCCAAGTTAAAGAACTGCTTGAGATAAGCCCTCAAATAGGATTCATGTTGCCTTAGCAACATTTGGGGACTCAGAATGGGCAAATCAGGTGTTCATTTTCCCTTTTTAGTAGGCTTGAGCACTATACTGCGTCTCAGTTCAGTTCAGTTCAGTTCAGTCACTCAGTCGTGTCCGACTCTGCGACCCCGTGAACCACAGCACACCAGGCCTCCCTGTCCATCACCAACTCCTAGAGTCCACCCAAACCCATGTCCATTGAGTCAGTGATGCCATCCAACCATCTCATCCTCTGTCATCCCCTTCTCCTCCTGCCCCCAATCTCTCCCAGTGTCAGGGTCTTTTCAAATGAGTCAGCTCTTCACATCAGGTGGCCAAAGTATTGGAGTTTCAGCTTCAACATCAGTCCTTCCAATGAATACTCAGGACTGATCTCCTTTACGATGGACTGGTTGGATCTCCTTGCAGTCCAAGGGACTCTCAAGAGTCTTCTCCAACAGCACAGTTCAAAAGTATCAATTCTTCGGTGCTCAGCTTTCTTTATAGTCTAGAACTTAGTAAACATACAACATCCCAGGCAAATCTTACATGGGAATCCCAGTGGGCACTAAATTCACTAACAATTCACTCACTAAAAATAAAGTTTACCTACATTTTACCTAAACTCAAAGGTTAAAAAGCATGGTCCTTTAAACTTCAGACTCTGAAGTAATAAATTTTAGGGGAAAATTTACTTGTGATAATTACCTCTAGGTTGTACAATCTGATTAAGATAATCTGCAACAGAGTTTAGAATCTTGGTGTACCCAGAGGCTGATTAGAATTAGATGAAACTTGACTACTCTAAAGGGTCTTAAAAAGGAAATTAATGTCAGTTAATATTCTGTGAGACTGATGAAGATGACGGCTGGGTCCAGAAACTTCCTTTCCCAGGATTCATCTGTGTGACTTCCAGACACAGTGGCAGTTAAATATTGAAACCCAACCTCTCTGTGATACATGAGAAAAGCAGATGTGTTTGTTCAAACACTGGGGTGGTCAGAGCAGGGGTGGGGGAGGTTGTTCACCTTTGAGCAACAACATTCTGCCTTTGTATCACTGAAAGGATTGTGGCTGCTCAGGAACTGTGGTCAGAAAGGAGCTACTGTTTCTTCAGCCTGAAAGGCATGTGGGGATTCTATTCACATTGGTTGGTACCCTACCACATATTTCCAGGAGCCCTGGAGCAGAACAATTTTCCTTGAAAAATACAATGGTTGGAAAGTGTCTATCTAGTCCATTCTAATCAGACATCTCTGAAGGGAAACTCCCAGTTTGTCAAGCAATTGAAACAGAAGTGACCATATAAATGGTAACTACATCAGTTAGAATAGTCCTCAGTAGACCTGGATTCTAGCTTTTTTTTCTCATCAAAGTACTCTCAACCAGGAAACAGGACACACATAATATAGAAAAAATGGACAACAAAGAATTATGTAAACGATACATCAGTCCTGGGGTGCAGTGTATAGCATAGTGACCAGGGACTGTAGCCTGCCAGGCTCCTCTGTCCATGGGATTCTCCAGGCAAGAATAGTGGAGTGGGTTGCCATTCCCTTCTCCAGGGGATCTTCCCGACTCAGGGATTGAACCAAGGTCTCCTGCATTGCAGGCAGATTCTTTACCATCTGAGCCCACCAGGGAAGCTCATAGTTGACAATACTGTATTGTATATTTGAAAGTTGCTAAGAGAGGAGATCTTAAAAGTTCTCATCACAAGAAAAAACTGTAACTATGTGAGGAGATGGATGTTAACTAATCTATGTGGTGATCACTTTGCAGTATATACACACATCAGATCATTCTGTTGTACACCTAAAATTAATACATGATATGTTAATTATAACTTAATAAAAAACAATACTTATGTTAAAAAAGTATATAAGCAATCCAGTTTTGGTGTATTTATTTCATAGCTGTTATATAATGTATTTATATAATCTACATTATCTTGTATGAAAAATGAAATTGGGGTCAAATGATAAATGTCATTTATCACTTTTTTCACTTAACATAATATTAAAACACATTGTTAGGCCATGACATAGTCTTGAAATTTTAAAAATATGATATTTAAATGGGTATGCCATATATTATGGGTACTTAACCCTATTTCTATCATTGAACATTTTGTTATTTCCAATATTGTGGTCTATTAATAGTAAAAACATTATTAATGAGAGCCAATATTTACTAGTGTTGCACTGTACCAGGAACTGTTATCTTCATAAAAAGTCTGATCTGGTGTGGTATATTGGCCAGGGGTAAAAAAAACTATGGCCCATGAGCCAAATCCTGTCTGCTACCTGGTTTTGCAAGTCATCTGATTGGAACACAGCCAGCCCCCGTGGTGATTTACTATCCAAAGCTGCTTCAATGCAATTAATGGCAGAGATGAGTGGTTGCAACAGAGACCGTATGACCAGAAAAGCCCCAAATCTTTACTATCTGGCTCCTTTACTATCTGGCTCCTTATAGTCTGTCAACTCTTGAATTGTAAATATTCATTCCTTCCCCCTCCCCTACTTTCCCTGCCTCATTGATGTTGGGCTTGGCCATGTGACTTGCTTTGGTCAATGTTTGTTAGTAGATGAGACGCAAAGCAAAAGGTACAATAAGACTTGCCTCTTTACGCTTCAGGCTTTGCCAAAAGAAGAACAGGTCCTGGCAGTCCACACATTCCAGGACAGTAAGTGACACCATAGCCCACCTGAACCAAACCCATAGCCTGGAGCCAATCTCAGCCTATAAAAGTGGAACTCCAGCTGATCTGTTGGAAGTACAAGTAAGAAATAAATGCTCATTATGTGTCACTGAGTTTTGGGGGCAATTTGTTATGCAGCATTGTTGTGGTAGCTAACAGATATGGGACTCTTCTTTACTCTTAAATCTCCTTGTAAGAACTCTCTGAGTGGGGACTATTCTTTGTTTTACAGATGGAGAAACTGAGAAATGTATGGAGAGTAAAGCAAGGCTATATGAATGGATCACAAAAAAATGTGGAAAATTCTTAAAGAGATGGGAACACCAGATCACTTTTCCTGCCTCCTGAGAAATCTGTATGCAGGTTAAGAAACAACAGTTAGAACTGGACATGGAACAACACATGGTTCCAAATTGGGAAAGGGGTACATCAAGGCTGTATACTGTCACTCTGCTTATTTACCTCCTTTTCAGAATACATCATGAGAAATGCTGGGCTGGCTAAAGCACAAGCTGGAATCAAGATTGCCGGGAGAAATATCAATAACCTCAGATATGCAGATGACACCACGCTTAAGGCAGAAAACGAAGAGGAACTAAAGAGCCTCTTGATGAAAGTGAAAGAGGAGAGTGAAAAAGTTGGCTTAAAACTCAACATTCAAAAAGCGAAGATCATGGCATCTGGTCCCATCACTTCATGGCAAATAGATGGGGAAACAATGGAAACAGTGACAGATTTTATTTTCTTGGGCTCTAAAATTACTGCAGATGGTGATTATAGCCATGAAATTAAAAGATGCTTGCTCTTTGGAAGCTATGACCAACCTAGACAACATATTAAAAAGCAGAGACATTACTTTGATGACAAAGATCTATCTAGTCAAAGCTGTATTTTCTCCAGTAATCATGTATGGATGTGAGAGTTGGGCCATAAAGAAAGCTGAGCACCAAAGAATTGACACTTTTGAACTGTGGTGTTGGAGAATACTCCTGAGAGTCCCTTGGACTGCAAGGAGATCCAACCAGTCCATCCTAAAGGAAATCAGTCCTGAATATTCATTGGAAGGACTGATGCTGAAGCTGAAACTCCAATACTTTGGCCACCTAATGTGAAGAACTGACTCACTAGAAAAGACCCTGATACTGGGAAAGCTTGAAGGCAGGAGGAGAAGGGGACAACAGAGGATGAGATGGTTGGATGGCATCACTGACTCGATGGACATGAGTTTGAGTAAGCTTCAAGAGTTGGTGATGGACAGGGAGGCTCAGCGTACTGCAGTCCATGGAGTCACAAAGAGGATATGACTGAGTCACTGAACTGAACTGAAATGAACTAATACGAGTAGTAAATAGGAGAACAAAGATTTGAATTGAGGAAACTTAGCTTCAAAGTCTGTACTTTCTCTATTCTACTGCCTATTATATTAAATACATAAATACTTAAGTATTTATTTTTTTCAGGAAAGATTTTAGCAAGAAAATTTCTAGGTCAAAGGTTACATGGTTTTAAAAAGTTAATGATATATATTGTTACACCACTTTCCAAAAAGCTTGTAACAATTAACACTCACTGGTTTTTCAAATGCACTTTTTTCACCTACTGCAGCATCAAATTCTATAGGCAATCACAGTTTTAGTTTTGTTTACAGTTTTATTTACAGTTACAGTTTCAGAACAGTAGCCTTGAGTTTTTTTAATATGCTCTCTGAATCTTTAGCACTAGATCTGACAAAAGCTCAGGTACACATAGATCAGTAGGGCACTGAATAAGAGCTGGTGAATGATAATCTCAGGATTTATAAAATGCAGAATTTCAGGGATATATCCAGGAAATTTATTTCAAAGTTATAATAGAAGGCAAGAGAGCTAGTCAAATTTTAAAGTACCCATGAGGTAGGGATGACCTTGGTCAAATTCAGACATGTTAAGAGCTACTGTGGTTGACTACCTAAGGCCTGATTTAAGTACATTATTCTAAAGAATAATTAGAAGCATGGAAGAATTGAAGATGGGCCTTCAATGTATATGAGCCTGAATAAGGAGAAATGTGGCCTTCCACTGCCCATAGCTGTCTCACAGAGGACAGCGAGGTCACAGAAGCTTTCTTTTTTGGAGTGAACATCACCAACATCGGATGATCCTCTTTTCAGTTCAACAGTAAAATGTTGATAGCTGTAGCAGTTTTAAAATTAAGTATTATTTTAGAATAATACTTAAAAATCTATTTAGAACAATAAGACCTTTTTTCAAAAATATTACACATTATACAAACCAGATGGCTATCTCTAATTTTGAAATTTCTCAGACAGGTGTTAATCTAAAACTGCCTTCCCACTTCTCTCCTAAATTCCAAAGAAAGCTAAAAACAAAACAAAACAAAATCTATAGAAAATGCTTCAGAGACAGACGACAGCTATTTTGATCATAGCGATTTTCACACAGAAGAAAAGGAACTGACTTATAAAGAAAATGCACTGGGACAGTTTCCAAATGAAAATGTTTTCGCCTGCACTGTGGATAGCTCTGCACCTACTTGAGGCATGGGTTTGTTTGTATTTTTTTAAGCTAAGAGGAACTAGCACGTTTTAATATATTAACAGGAAGTCAGTAGAAAGAGATAACCTGAAGAGATAAGGTGTTGGCAGATTAATAGTACAAAGTTTCTGAGGTGAGAAGAGAGGAGACCCAGAACAGAGATGAAAAGAGCAACTCCACTGTGCCCAAAGGAAAGGAGTGTGCACGTGTGTGTGTGTGTGTGTGTGTGTGTGTGTGTGTGTGTGTGTGTGTGTGTGTGTGTGTGTGCTCTGAGTGGTCAGCTGGGATCTTTTCTATCAGATGACTTAAGTTTTCTCTGTCTTCGAGAATAAAGGAAGAGAGCAACTTGAAACAGAGAAATTACTGAACCCAGATTCATTCTTGCAACTGATTTGAACTTATAAACATTTCAAACATACAGAAAAATTGTCTGTATAGAAAAACAGAAAGGGGGGAGAGATTAACTGGGAAACTGGGACTGACATGTACACATAACTATATATAAAACAGTTATATTTTATAGTTATATTTTATATAGGACCTACTGTATAGCACAGGAAACTCTACCCAATACTCTGTAATGACCTATATGGGGAAAGAATCTAAAAAAGAGTAGATATATGTATAACTGACTCACTTTGCTGTACAGCAGAAACTAACACAACATTCTAAATCAACTGTACTCAATAAAAATTTTTAAAGAGGAAAACAGAGAAAAATGACATAAAAGGTAGCTCCGTATCTACCACTAAATGTAAACAGATGTCAATAGTTTGCCATATTAATTTAAAACTCTCTTTTAAGAAGAAATACAATGTTATGACCAAACCTAACTCTCTCCCCTTATATTCATTATCTTAACTTTCATCCTCAGAGGAAATCATTATGTCTTTCCCATGTATATTTTTGCATTTTGCTACATGAAGTACCAAGTTATATATGATACATGGTGCTATATGCTTTATACTGTGAAGCACACAAAAATATAATAAAAGCTGCATATCAAAATGAGGTGTCCAGGAAACCACATGTGTTAAAAGTCAAAAGGGCCAGGCCTGGTTCTCTGACATCAGTCCCCAGTAAGAGGGGGTTACTAGAGAGGGAGGATTTGCAAGAGGTTTCTTTGAAGAGATGTATTGCTCTCCTATACTCTTGAAAGGAAGGGTAGAGTTGATCCTTCCTTGCCCCAAGCCTAGAGAGAGGGGCTTCCACAGGACAACTCACTATCTCAAAGCATACACTCAGGAGCTGGACTGGACTCGACTCTAAGCCTGAAGAATTCTCAAGTGAATATGTTTTAATTGTTTGAGGAGGCAGAGCAGAGGGAGACCCATCAGATTTCAACAAGCAAACTGAGCACCCCCCAAAATTAGAATAGGACGATTTCTTTGCATCTGCTTTTCAATTACAGTCACTTAAAGTGACTACAGTTTAGGGGGAAAAGGATAAGGATGAGTCAATTACTTTAGATGGAACTTCAGTTACAAAAAATAAGGAATCAATGAGCACATTATTTTCAGAGTTTATAAATCCTTCACCCTAGCAGAACATTCCCTTCATACAGTCTATGAAACTAAAACAGAAGTCTTTGACTTTTCTATAGCAAGTAAATCATGAGTGGTTTCAGGCAAGTCAAGCAGTTTAGAGATTGGCAGGATTCTTTCAACATGAATAAGAACTAAAGGCAAGTTCCTTTTTGCTCAAAGCTCTTGTTGATTCAGAGTAAATACATATTCAGTTTAATCAAACATTTTCAATATGTGGGTGTTTGAAAAATTTTATCAGTAGTTTGCTCTTAAAATTCTCACCTAATCACAAATCCTCATGCCACAAAGCAACTGAAAGTGTTCTTATTGATTCATCATAAAAATTATAATTCAATGTTTCTCAAAGCGTAATCCATTGTTTTTTTGAATCAAAATCAGCTGATTTTTTTTTTTAATGCAGGTTGCCAGAACTTCCCTGGTAGCCCCATGGAAGACTCTGCCTGCAAGGCAGGAGATCCAGGTTCGATCCCTGGGTCTGGAAGATTCCCCTGGAGAAGGAAATGGCTACCTACCCCAGTATTCTTAGCTGGAGAATTCCATGGACAGAGGAGCTTGGCGGGCTACAGTCCATGGTGTCACAAAGAGTTGGGACATGACTGAGCAACTAACACTCACCCACCCCACCACATACTCCCAGATCTACTCAATCAGAATCCTTACAGATGAAGCTTGGGAATATGCATTTTAAAAGTTCCCCACATTATTCATGTTAAATCTGGGGGGAAAGAGTTGTAGATACAAGCTAAATAAATAGTAACCTCTCAGGAAACCCCTGTCTAGTTTATTAAAATGGACTTATATTGAACAACTATTTAACTGGCAATAGTGCCAGAACTAGAATGCATCATTCAAGCTCCCTTCCATCCCAAGATTTCATTAAACCATAAACGATTATTATAAGTTGTAGTAGTTATTACTAATAAAACAAATATACTACAGCTCTTAAAATTAGAACCAATAATTTATTTAAAATTGGATTTCAATTTTGCATGCTTTTTATTCTGAGATAATTATAGAATCATATGCAGTTGTAAAAATTAATACAGAGATCGCTTTGCCCAGTTTTCCCAATAGTAACATTTTCAAAATTATAATATCACAATCATGATAATGATAGAATCTACTGATTTTTGGATCTATTTTACTTGTAATCATTTCTATGTGTGTCAATGTATTTAGTTCCATTTAGTTTTATTACATGTAGTTTTGTGTATCCACTACTATAGCCAAGCACACACCAATTCCATCACTACAAAGATCTCCATGATAAAAATTAAAACAAACAAACAAATAAAAAAACAAAGATTTCCATGCTTCACTTTTATAACCACATTCACTTTTATGCCCTCCTCTGATTCCTTGGCAGCCATGAAGTATGTATGTATCACAGTTTCTTATCGTTTACCTAATGAAGGATATCTGGACTGATTCCAGCTTTAGAGTATTACAAAATGAAGGTGCTGTGAGCATTCATTGACATGTTTTTGTATGCGAAGAAGTTTCCATTTCTCTGGAATAAATGATCCAAAATGTATTGCTGGGCTGTATGGCAGTTACATGTTTAGATTTTAATGGATCTGCCAGCCTGTTTTCTAGAGTGGCTACACCATTTTACATTTCTACCACAATGTATGAGGATCCAGTTCCTCTGCATTCCTATCAACATTTGGTGTCATCACTGACCGATTTCAAATTGTTTTCATAACACCATTGCACATTTTAATAATGAGGAATGATATGTATCAAGATACTTATTAGAAATAGCAATGGATTTAGGATGAAACTGTTTGGGTTCCTGCCCCATTCCCATCACTTACTAACATGACCAATAGATTTATGGATGTTAATTTTTTAAATTATGATTTAAAACTTACAAATGATATATATGTATATATTAAAAAATATATCAATATTTACATGTATGTCAAATATTCATGGACTTTTTAAAATAAGACAATACACATCTCATACCTCTAAAGAATTCCCTTTGTTGTAAAGGGAAAAAGACAGAGAAAAAAGTTTTCTATGAAAATATAGATGTAATTTTCAAAATACTATAGGATATTAGATATCTGTAAAAATGTTTCACCTGCTTGAACCTTCAAGCTCTAAAACCTCCTTCTCCAAGACTTGATGAGTTCAGAGGTCTGGAACTTACAGTTCAATTCCCTCAAATTTTCTCCAAAACCCAAGTGACCATTGAAATCTAAAAATCTGAGACCAGCTTTTATAATCTAAAATATGCACTAATTGTTTTTTGCTGTAGACATACATTATGTTACTAGACACAACATCAAATGTACATGTATATAGGAAGCCATAGAGTTAATCAGGCCATTATTTCCAGCCACCTTGCTCATGTTAAAACACTCTACATCTCTCAGTAAAGGGTAAAATTCAACACCAACCCACCATAATCCTGTGGCTTACACAGTTTGTTTCCAAGTTCCTCAACTGGTGTAAGAGATAGAGTTACAGGTAGGTTAAAATACTAATGGCCTCAACCTCAGGTCAGTCACCTCTAGTTGACAGTAGCCCTGTCTGTTTGCCATAGTGCTTTACAAATGTTCATTCTTTTTTATGCCACAATATGACCAAAAAAAAAAAAGAGAGAGGAAATACCAGTCCATTCATTTGTCTTCTTAGTTGAAGAACATTTCTGTTTTGAGAGTACTACAAAGATAGATTCTGAGTTAGTAAATAAAAAGTAGCAAAAATATCCAATTTATTATCCCCTTTCTATCAATTAGGGCGAAAATAGGATACCCTGCATGTTCCATGACTTATTTTTGTAAATGAATTAATTAATCTCTAAAATTTCTTCTGGCACCATGAAAACTAAACTACTTTACTGAAATGACACAAAAGGGCAATATAATGTAATAATATTACATATAAGATACTATGTATTTGGAGGCCTCAACTACTCTGATTCGTAACCCCCATTCTGGCCGAGACTTTGGTTTCGCTCCTTTCTGCCTGTCTTCTCTGATTTATATTTTTCTTACTCCTCCTGCCAGGACCTCCTTCCTATTTTGCCAGACTCAGAAAATAAAGAGCAAATCAACAATGCCATTCTGGAAAGAGGCAGAAAACTGGTAAGAAGTCTTCAAACCCAATGTACACACAAATAGGATGTCCTCTCACACACCATTGAGGTGTTTGGGGAAAACATACAATTTGTTTGAAATCAAAGAAAATCAGTGAAATGATTACTAGAATACGAAGAGAATATAATACACATAGAGACTACATCCTATAATTTCTATCTCTCACTTGTCTCTCTGACTTCCAATTTGGGAAATGTAAAGGGATAGAAAAAGGCAGGAGCAGAAGAAGGATAAAAACGGGTACCTGAAACAGTGCCTGGCACATCTGAGGTGAGCAATAAATACGCAGTGAGTGACTTGAATTACGGGAATGAAAGAAGAAAACCTTTTTTAAATGTGGCAATGAGGAAAAATCATAAAAGGTGCTAAACCATGACTTGACCTAAATCTTTGTATTGTCAACACCTTGTTTTCCTTGGCCGCAGCCTCGCGGCTTGCGGGATCCAACTTCCCCAGCACGGCCCCCTGTCGTGGGACCGGCGAGGCCGAAGCCCTGGACCGCTAGAGGGACGGCCCAGCCTTCAGGAACAGGACACATTAGGGAGCAGCAGGGCGGTGAGGCAGCAGGGATGTGGCAAAGGTGGTACGGACAGGAAAGAGGCCTCACTGAAGACTCCCACACGCCCTGCAGCGCTTCTAACCGTGGCGGTCCCGGTGTTCACAGCCCAGGCCTCTACTGCTCCCCCCTTCCTTTACTCTCGCAGCCTGCTGCTTCGCCACAGCGGCAGATGTGCCTCCACCACCCATCCTCAGGGCAGCAGCACTGGGGACGCTGGAGGCATGCCCATGCCCTACATATGAGTACATGCATTTATTTCATACTTACAGATTTCAGAACTATGTCAAAGGAGTTTATCAAATGAAACGGAAAAAGTTCACACACACATTTATAATCTCTCTCTGGAAAATTAAAGGAAGAAAATATCATTACCAATTACTGAGAGTTTAAAAAAAAAAAAGCCAAAATATAGCCTACTGAGGAAAATATTACAATGACTTCATTTTACTGAGAGACAATGGACACAAGGCAATTTCCAGCTTTCTCTGACATCATCATCAGTAAGAGTAACTGGCATCTAGTCAATGTTTACCACACTTCCAGCACTGCATTAAGAGCTGGAAGGGATGTCAAAAGATCATCATGGAACTCATTTATTACTGGTGAGAGTGTAAAACAGTGCAGCCACTTGGAAAAGAGATCCTCAAAAAGTTAAAACATAGACTTGTGATAAGACCCAGCAATTCCATACCTACGTGGATAACCAAAAAAACCTGAAAACAAATGTCCACACAAAAATTTTTACACAAATGTTCAAAGCAGCATTACTCACAAGTTTCACACACACAATGGAAACAATCCAAATGTGTATCAGCTGGTGAATGGATAAACAAAATGTGGTGTACTATACAATGGAACATTAATATTCAACTATAATAAGGAACGAAGCACTGATATGGGCTATAACATGGATGAACCTTGAAATCCACTATGCTAAATGAAAGAAGACAGACACGAATCACACATATTTATATTAAATGTTTAGAATAGGCAAATCTATAAAAACAGAAAATAGACTAATGGTTGCCAGGGGCTGGCAGGAGGGAAGAAGGGGGTGTGGCTGCTGAATGGGTACTTTTAAAAATGTTTTTAAAATAGGTAATAGTGATTGATGGTTGTGCAAATCTGTAAATATACTAACAACTACTGATTGTGTGCTTAAAAAGGCTGAGTTTTATGTGAATTTTATCTCAGCAAAGAGGTTACTGGATTTGATCCATCTTTAGTAATCAAACCACAATTACTTTCTTAAAGATTTCTAAGAATGGAATCTACAGACTTCTGCAGAAGGTCATTCTGGTATCATATGCCCTGAGAACGTTCCTTTTTATAACTTTTCTAAGAAAGTAGATGTTGCCTTCTTTCCCAGGGGGTAATTCTCTTGGTTAGTGAAATAGAGAGGGAAGAGGCTCAGATCTTAGAGTCTTTGCTGCAAAAGTCCCAGAACAATAATAATCTGAATTAACTGACAATTTTAAACTCTCAAAATTTCCAATTTTATCTCCTGAAAAAACATTCAATAAAATTTTAAAATTCACCCTTAGTTCCACTGAATTACAACAGCTGTTTTCATTTGTCCATTTCCTTCTGGCTACCCACATGTAATTCATCTTATACACCGCTATAATCAGTGTATATATAATTTTGTATTCTTTTTCTCATTATACTATAAACATGCTATGTTGTTAATATCATTTTTTATAATAATCATTTTCAGTGTTGCAATAATATGCCATGATGTATTATCATTTTCCTAACTTTTCCCTAATGTTGATATTAAAGTCTTCTTTCCCCAATTTTTCTGTGTGTAGACAGGCTTTGTGTAGATTTTTATATTTTCCTTCTTTTGAATTGTTTCCTTAGGCTGCTTCTCAACAGTAGAGCTTCTGGGTCATACAACAGGAACATTTTTATGGCTCTTGCTTTCTAAATTAGTATGAGGCTTTCAAGATTATTTTGCACTATGGAGTGTGTGTGTCTGTGTGTGTAGATATAGATAGGATAATAGACCTGAACTGGTACTGAAGGCTCTACTACTGAATTTAGTTTTTCAAATTGGGTCATCTTTACTTTTTATTATGAAAATAGTAAATTTATAAAGTATACAAATTGAAAGTGAAAGGTTCCCCTATCCTTTTGGAGGATTGACTATAACACATCACCTTGTAAATCTGAGTTTGCCTAAGTGTGACAATTAAGGAAACAATTGCTTCTTGGAGGGAAACCTTGAAGGGAAACCTTCTTGGAGACAAACCTAGACAGTGTATTAAAAAGCAGAGATATTACTTTGCCAACAAAGATCCGTCTAGTCAAAGCTATGGTTTTTCTAGTAGTCATGTACAGATGTGAGAGCTGGACCATAAAGAAGGCAGAGTGCTGAAGAATTGATGCTTTTGAACTGTGGTGTTGGGGAAGACTCTTGAGAGTCCCTTGGACTGCAGGGAGATCCAACCAGTCAATCCTAAAGGAAATCAACATTGAATATTTTATTGGAAGGACTGATGCTGAAGCTCCAATACTTTGACCACCTGATGCAAAGAGCAGACTTGTTGGAAAAGACCCTGATGCCGGGAAAGATTGAGGGCATGAGGAGAAGGGGGTGACAGAGGATGAGACAGTTGAATGGCATCATCAATTCAATGGACATGAACTTGGGCAAACTCTGGGACATGATGAGGGACAGGGAGGCCTGGCATGCTGCAGTCCATGGGGTTGCAAAGAATGGGACATGACTTGGCAACTGAACAACAACAAAAAGTGTGAAATGTGATTTAATGATCAAAGGCTCCACGATGGTTCACATACAGACCCTAGGAGCTGACAAAAGTTCACGTGAGCTCTACGAAAGGAAAGAATTTCTGAGTAGAGGGAGAGGGCTATGGGGATATGAGCCCTAGTGAAACAAGGAGAACAGTGAATGTGTTCCACCAGGAAAAAGGCAGAAGCATGGTGCATTTCTGAAAGTAATAAGATGAAAGGAGAATCTAAGCTAATCCCTGTGTAGTCTGGACAAAGAGTAACTTGTCAGAAACACAGGGACTCATTTCATACAAATAATAAACACTCTCTAAGGCAAACTGAATACCTAAAAGTATAAAAATAAAATTAGTGGAAAACAAAGACTTAACACAGCCTCATGTCACCAGTAGAGAATAAGATAACAAATTTATTAAAAAGAAAAAATAAATTTGTCTCCTACTTATACTATAAAGCTCAAAGATGATTATTTGTTGGTCTAACTAGAAGATCATTTCTTGACTGTAAGACTATAGAATATTAGAGGTTTTTAACTTACAAATACATTCCTCAATTTTGCATATTCTATGCTCAGCTAGCTTTGATGGAAATTGTTTTTAAACCCCAAATCAGGTTGTCTCTTTATAACTCACACTTTCCTAATCATTTCTATAACTCATCTAGAGTGTGCTTATTCAGACATAGAAAACAAACTTATAGTTACCAAAGGGTAAAGGGGGTGGGGGTGGGATAAGTTAGGAGTTTGGGGTTAGATACACAATTACTATATATAAAACCGTTAACAAGGTCCCATTGTATAGCACAGGGAACTACATTCAGTATCTTGTAATAAACCATAATGAAAAAGAATATGTATATATATGTATAACTGAATCACTTTGCTGTATACCAGAAACCAACACAACATTGTAAATCAACTACTGTTGATGTTGAATCACTGTCTTTGCAACCCCATGGACTGTAGCTCACCAGACTCCCCTGTCCATGGGATTTCCCAGGCAAGAATACTGGAGTGGGTTGCCATTTCGTTCTCCAAGGGATCTTCCTGACCCAGGGATTGAACCCATATCTCTTGCATTGGCAGGCAGGTTCTTTACCACTGAGTCACCAGGAAAGCCAAACTATAATTTAATTTTAAAAAGCAAAAATATTGTGCTTATATACTGTCTTTATAATTTAAGTCTGTACTAGTTTGTAGACTGCTTGGTAAGGACTCTGAACTGTCTGTGTGGGTACATTCTTTATCCTCAATAGGAACATCAAATCTAGGGAGCACATTCTTTTCATTCTTATTCATCCCTACAATGAATACTAAACTACAGCTAGATGATCACAGAACCCCACTTAATTCTGTGATGGAAATGGATGGAAATTTGCCATGTAATGACTTCACACTTGGATTATTAATACCACCAGCCATACTGGAGATGACCATTCTCTTCACTAAAAAGTGTGCCAAACATAAAAGACCTTAGCACTCAAAACATTGCCTATTACCCTAGTTCCATCTCACCCCATCCCCATTCTACTAAACTTTATGTTGCAGAGATAGATACCCAAGTAGTATTGTTTCTGGAACACATGATGCTTCTTCACATCTCAAGGCCTTTGTATATGCTCGCTCTTTGTTTGGCTTCCCAGGTGGCGCTAGTGGTAAAGAACCCATCTGCCAATGCAGGAGACAAGAGACATGAGTGTGAGTTCAATCCCTGGATTGAGCAGATCCCCTGGAGAAGGAAATGGCAACCCACTCCAGTATTCTTGCCTGGAGAATTCCATGGACTGGGGAGCCTGGCAGGCTACAGCCTATGGGGTCACAAAGAGTCCAACACAACTGAAGTGACTCAGCATGCGTGCATCTTTCATCCACCTGAGCATCTGTTGTGTCTTTTTATCACTTGCTGCTGCTGCTGCTGCTGCGTCGCTTCAGTCGTGTCCGACTCTGTGCGACCCCATAGATGGCAGCCCACTAGGCTCCCCCGTCCCTGGGATTTGCCAGGCAAGAACACTGGAGTGGGTTTCCATTTCCTTCTCCAATGCATGAAAGTAAAAAGTGAAAGTGACATCACTCAGTCGTGTCCAACTCTTAGCGACCCCACGGAGTGAAGACCACCAGGCTCCTCCATCCCTTAAAACTCACTTAAAAGTCACATCCTGCAAGATCTGCCAAGTCCACCCTAAGAATTCTATGATGTTTCCTTCTGTGCTATTTCTATATCTGTAATAAAATTTTATTGTTGCATTGAGTAGAATTTACTGAAAAAAGAAAAAAAAATCTCTTTGCATACATTTATTCCATTAGACATAATTTCAGACACAATAAAAATTTATCCAGAAAAGGAATGGGAGGAAAGAATGGAGAAATGGAGGGAGGGAAACCCAAAGAAGCTTCTAGATCTCTGCTGTGCAGAAACCATGTCTTATTCATCTCCATATCTCCACGGGGCTGGGCATTACTAGGACATACAGGGCTTCATTCAATGTTTGATTAATCAATTTGACATAATCTTAAAGCAAAAAACAATGAATCACCTTGGCAAGAAAGTCTTATCAAAGGAAGAACTTCCATTAATTCAAACAAGGTATTATTGAAATCAAATCAATTGTGGAACATACAAGCACACTGGGGGCCCAGCCTGACATACTATGGAATCTTAGTGCCAAGAACAAAGCGAGACGCTCAAACGCATGAGACATGATTCTTTCCCTGAAAGGGCCCATAGTTTAGATGGAGAATTAAGTTCATAAAAAGATAATTGCCATATAACATAATAAGAACTATATCTAGGACATATTCAGAGTACCATGGTACAAAGAAGAGATGTATACTACCTATATGGAGGTAATGGTGGGAGCAGGCATGACTCAGGAAAGACTTCCTGGAGGAGATAGTCCCAGGCTCAATCCTACACAATCACAACATGTCTTAATATGTTTGGGTGGGTTGGTCCATGAAGGGGTTACTTGTTCCATGGTTCATTCTCCTAAGAATGAACTCCTCATGAGAGAAAGTGAATCCTAGAACATAAGGCAGGGTAAGATCAAAGGGTTAGTGCTGGTGAGGCAGGCAATACTGTCTCAAATTGAACCAGACAAAGAACGAGAAATAAGAAATAGGGGACTTCCCCAGGTGGCCTAGAGGCTAAGACTCTGAGCTCCCAATGCAGAGGGTCTGTGTTTGATCCCTGGTCAGGAACTAGATCCCACATGCTGCAAATAAGAATTCGCATGCTACAAATAAGTGTTTGTATGCTGCAACTAAGATCCCGCACAGCCAAAGAAATAATATTAAAGAAGAAGATCTAGGCCCCAGAGATGCTGTACATCAGAGCGTCGGGTGGCAGAATATTCTAGCACGGCAGCCAGAGTGTAAAAGGAAGAAAGTGGGTGTGGGAGGTGGTGGTAGAAAGGAAAACATTCACAGAACACAAGCCGGGGGAAATGGCTACACACAAAGTCGCCTAAAGAACTTTACTCCAGAGCAGACTGAACTGTCCCTGGGGACTCTCTGAACTAGTTGGGAAAGAATCTGAAGGAAGCCACAGTTTCCACATTGGGAGGCTAATGCACAGCCAAAGAAATATTTACTTGCTGCTGTTATGGGCACTTTATTATTTTAAATACCAGGATCCTTTGCCCGATGTTGCATAAGAAAAGTATGAGACACGATTCCAGCCCGCAAGGAGTTTACAATTGTGTTGAGAAAGCAATTATGTGTGTTAGTTTTTTAAGTGCTATAGAAACACACTCAGGATGGAAAAATTGTGAAAGACTTCCCAGAAAAAGAGGGAATGACACTAGAATGCAAAGATAACAGTATGGACCAAGTCCTGAAGATAGTTACAGAAAATAAATGCGTAAAAAAATGTGAAGTAAAATAAGGCAGCATAAACAGGCTTGAGTTTTTTTTTTTTAAATAAGCACTTTAAAATTTTCTGAGTGCCCTTGCAGATGGTAGGAAAGTGGGAACCCAGGGAATATAGACTCAGCTGCTGAGTCTTGGGTAGAAAGTCTCAGGAGTAAAAACATAGTTTAGAGAAAAACCAGATCCTCAGGGTTGGGTGGTAGGTAAGAAGCTGATCTAAAGTGAAGGAGCTACAAGAATCTGATGGACAAGTAGGTGAGGGAAGGTGTATGGAAGCATTTCCTGACTCAGGAGTAGCACTTACAGAGAACTTTCCAAGGAATCCTCAAGCAAGAGGTAAGCTGTTATCTGTTGGTTCCCAGACCCCGACGAGGGCACCTGAACTCAATCACCTGTGCTGCCTGGTCTTGGCACATGGAACTGTCTAGAGATGGCAAGGCAGTAAGCTTCTGATTCTCTCTTCAGATATCTGAGAAGGGGGGGGGGTGAACTTCTTTTCTTTTCTTTTAATTCAGCTTTTCTTCTTTTTAAAATAATTTTATTCATTTATTTATGGCTGTGCTGGGTCTCCATTGCTGCTTGGACTTTCCTCTAGTTTTGGTGAACAGGGGCTGCTCTCTATTTGTGGTGCGTGGACTTCTCGTTGCAGGAGCTTCTCTTGTTATGGAGCACAGGCTCTAGGGCACAAGGGCTTCAGCAGTTGTGGCCCCTGGGCTCTGGAGCACAGGTTCAATAGTTGTGGCACACAGGTGTAGTTGCATATCGGATATTCCCAGATCAGAGATCGAACCCACGCTTCCTACATTAGCAGGTGGATTCTTTACCATTGAGCCACCAGGGAAGCCCTTGGATGAGATGAGGCCTATTAGATGTGGGCGTAACTAAAAGTTTGATTCTACAGTCAAGGATCAAACTAGGGAAGTCACTAAGAAGTACATGCAAGCCTGGTACAAAAGGTACAATGCAGGAGTCTGTCCTCAGCCCCTCGGCTCTCCAGCTACCATCACGCTGGAAGGTCATCAGAGTGCGGTCTCACTGTTCACCTCAGGTTAGAGGACACTGCACAAGGGTATTAAGACCTCTCATTTGTCTTCTGATCTACCTTTAAAATCTAAGAATTTTAAAGGGGAAACTAAGGAATAAATAACCCATTCCAGAGAAAAAAGAAAAGACAGGCATAGCAAGTCTGTAACATTTTTAGCACCCAATGACCTCCTTGATCCAAAGATAAGGATTTACAACTAAGGTTCCATTTATGATTACACTTGATAGGGTAGGAACCATACAGAACTATTGTTCTATTACTGGAAGACTGTAGTTGTACTTAGGATATGCGTATTCTGGCAGCATGTACTATCTTTGGATTATATATTTCCCCTCTCTATCCTCTGGTTTTATTGTTTGTTGTTTGCTTTTGTTTATTTGTTGTGATGTTCATAAACTGATATATCTGAAAAACTGTAAAGCCACTATTAAAATGTCATGACTTAAATAAAATTTAAGAATTTTGAAATCGAAAAAAGGTGATGGTTTCCAATGTTCCCTTTTACATTGTTTTAGCTAATGATATACTTTGAATAATATATGTATTCTCTGCTTTAACTGTATAATGAAATCTTGTTTTTGGCTCTCTCTTGTTTGACTATTTCGTATTTTTTTTTCTTAGTAACAGCATTCTCATCAATTTTTCTTCCTTTTTTTAATTGAAAAACAATAGGTGCTCATTTCAAAAGCTAAAAAAATATAAAAGTCAAAGATTAAAAATCATAGTTTTGTAGTAATCATTTAGCTTTTTAAAAGTGGAATATACTTGATTTACAATGTTGTGCTAATTTAATTTTGAAGTATTTCCTTTCAGTCTTTTTTTCTGAGAAGTTATGCTTTTCTTCTTTTTGAAAACATTATTGTACTTTACTTCTATTTGAGCTTCTGAATCTTGTAAACAGCGCCTGAGGGAGACAGTTTCCAGATGAATCGTTTGTGCCAATTACACAGTTTTGTCCCGGAGGAATAACAACTCATAAAGAAACTGCTTTTAAGATCAGTCCAGATAGCACACAATACCCATTCCTGCACAGCTTCATCAGTGTGCTCAGTCCTATCACAGCGATTTTGGGAAGATGAGTATTCAACCAAGAACTGGTGATGGCCTTCCGTTTACTGGTAGTCCTTTAGGAAGTATGCCAGGACTTCCATAACATATATTCTGTTCTTAAGTTCTTCATTTTGATTTGTTTTTCAGTCAACTAATGTTTTGCTTTGTTTTTCAAGAAGGTTATATAAACTGTTGGCACAGCTTTGAACTCTGGCACACATCAATGTCTGTTACTCTCATGAATGAAACAAAATGCAGCTGGATACAAGACTCCCTAGTCACAGCCTTTCCCCTGAAAACTTCGGCTCACCTTCTGACATTTGATGTCATCCATAGTTACCATCTCTCCCACAGTTTTCAAACTCTTTTATTTCTCCCTCTGAGTTCCCAAGACACTGTCAAATGTGTTTTCCACAGTCATTGCTTCACCTCAGTGTGAATCCTACTTTTTTCACCATCTCCAATTTGTATTTTAATTTTGCTACTGTATGGTGTTTACCTACATCTATCCAACTTTTAGCTGAAACTCTAGTACTCTGGCCACCTCATGTGAAGAGTTGACTCATTGGAAAAGACTTTGATGCTGGGAGGGATTGGGGGCAGGAGAAGAAGCGGACGACAGAGGATGAGATGGCTGGATGGCATCACGGACTCGATGGACGTGAGTCTGAGTGAACTGCGGGAGCTGGTGATGGACAGGGAGGCCTGGCGTGCTGCAATTCATGGGATCACAGAGTCGGACACGACTGAGTGACTGAACTGGACTATACTGATCCAACTTTTGTCCTGTTTTCATCTTAACCTATTGTTCCTTTTGCTTTTATGCTTCAGTTCTATAGGAACCTTATCTTCTTACATCAACAAAGGATACAGAAAAGTTTTTACATTTCTTATAATTCTTATAAAAATAATTTTCAGTTGCTCTTCCTTTAAATCTTCATGACGATGTTCCCTTTCCCTTGTTCTAAAAGTTTTCTAAGTCCCATATTATTATGTGACTTCTCATTTGAGGATGAGAAAGATACCTAGACCTGGTGTTTGACAACAAACAGAATGCGTGGACTGACACTGGTCCCATTCTGTCAATGTATGTACCAGTGGACTCCCCTGCTCCAGTCTACAGCTGTATGGTTGATGAGCACAGCTTCTTGTCTAATTCCTAGTGTCTAACAGGTTTCCATCTGCTAAACTTAGATAAGATCCAACTACTAGGTTTATTGTCACGCAGAAATGATATAATTAAAAAAAAAATGACTACTACAATCTCCAGTGTATTACTTGAGATGTTTTTGACTATGAGTAACAGAAAATCCACCTCTAGTTGGTTTTGACAGAAATAAAATTTATGGGCTCAAATAGCTGGGAAGTTCTGTACCATGGTGGGCATCTGGTATTTAATATTTTTTTTTTATTATGGAAAACTTCAAATCTGTACAAAGTACACAAAATGGTAAAATGAACCCCTATGTACTCATCACCTAACTTCAACACTTTAAGATTCTGCTATTCTTATATCATGGATGCTTCCACCTTCTCCCTACCCCTACGTGACTGTTATTTTGGTAATGAAAGTTCTCAGGTAACATTTACATAAACAGAAGTGCACAAATCTTAACTAAAATTTTAACAAATGGCCACATCTGAATAACCCACATCAAATTTAGATGAACTTCTATTTGCTCAGAAAGTTTTATTCTGTATCTTTCTAGTCAACTTATAGCTCCCCACCACTAGCCCTAGGCTACCTCTGTTCCAATAGTTTTCCTCTGGAGATTAGTTTTACCTCTTTCACAATTTTATATAAATGAAATCATTCAACATAAGCTTTTCAATGGCTGGTTTCTCTCACACAGCATTATGTCTATGAGATTCATCCACTTGTTGCATGGATCAATACTACACTCCTTTTTGGTGAGCAGTAGGCTACTATATGCATATAACCACGTTGTTTATTCTCCTATTTATGGATATGTGGGCTATTAGTTTTACACATGGAATAAAGATCCTATGAACACTCTTGCACGAGCCTTTTTGTGAAATGTTTCCATTACTCCTGTACGGATATGCAGAAGTGGAATTACTAATCGAAAGGGTAGGTATTTCTATGTTTTTTAAGTTATTTATTTATTTTTGGCTGTGCTAGGTCTTTACTGCTGTGCATGGGTTTTCTCTAGCTGCGGTGAGTGGGGGCTACTCTTCATGCAGTGAGCAGGCTTCTCATTGCGGTGGCTTCTGTTGCAGAGCACAGGCCCCAGGACCATGGGCTTCAGTGGCAGCAGCACACAGGCTCATTAGTCGTGGCTCATAGGTCCTAGAGTAGTTATGATGCATGGGCTTTAGTTGACAGAGGCATGTGGAGTCTTCGCAGACCAGGAATCTAATCAGTGTCCCCTGCAGGCAGATTCTTATCTACTGTACCATCAGGGAAGTCCTATGTTTAACTTTCTAAAGTGAAATCACTCAGTCACGTCTGACTCTTTGAGACCCCATGGACTGTAGCCTACAAGGCTCCTCTGTCCATTGGATTTTCCAGGCAAGAATACTAGAGTGGGTTGCCATTTCCTTCTCCAATTAACTTTCTAAGAAATCGCCAAAAAAAATTTCCATTCACAGCGTATGAACATTCCAGTAATCCACATTTTTTGCCAACATTTGGTATTTTCAGACTTAATATTGCAGGTAATCTAGGGAACAGGAAGTATCTCAGTGCAGTTTTCTGGGGGCAGCTGCTGCTCTAGGTCTTTGTTCCTGAGCATGGGCTTTCTCTAGCTGTGGCAAGCCGGGGCTACTCTTCACTGCAATATGTGGGACTCTCATTGCTGTGGCTTCTCTTGTTGCGGAGCACGGGCTCTCAGCTGTGGGCTTCAGTAGTGGCCACGAGTGGGCTCAGGAGTTGCGGGTCACGGGCTTAGCTGCTCCATAGCTTGTAGGATCTTCCCAGACCAGGGATCAAACTATGTCCCCTGCATTGGCAGGCGGGCCCTTAGCCATTGGACCACCAGAGAAGCCCTCTCATTGTCTTTTAATTTGCATTTCCTTGCAGATTAATGGTATTTTGTATTTTTATGTTTATCAGCCATTTACAGAATATCTTCTATTGTGAAATATTTGTTTAGGTCTTTTAAATATTTGGGGGAAGGTGTCATTTACTGAGTTGTGGCAGTAATTTATTTCATATTCTTGATACAAGTTTTCTGTCAGATATATGTTTGGTGACTCCCTGCCAACTCTGTCTGTGGGGTCCAAGTTCATTTCCTTAACTGCATCTTTTTTAAAAAATTTTAAATTTATTTATTTTAAATGGAGGCTAATTACTTTACAATATTGTATTGGTTTTGCCATACATCAACATGAATCCACCATGGGTGTACACGTGTTCCCCATCCTGAACCCCCCTCCCACCTCCCTCCTCGTACCATCCCTCTGGGTCATCCCAGTGCACCAGCCCCAAGCATCCTGTATCCTGCATCAAACCTGGACTGGCGATTCATTAACTGCATCTTTTGATGGGCAAAAGTTTTAAATTTTGATTGTTTAATGTATCAATGTTTGTTTTAAAGTTTTTGCTTTCTGTGCCTTAGAAAATTTTGTATGATTTTCAGGTTGCAAAAAAATTCTATATTTTCTTCTAAAGGCTTTATAGTTTTTTGCTTGCTTTTTGTTTTTGGCCATGAGGGGCTTGTAGGAACTTAGTTCCCTAAGTAGGGATTGAACCCAGGTCCTTGGCAGTCAAAGCCCAGAATCTTAACCACTAGACCAACAGGGAATTCCCTAAAAAATTTATATTAACAGTTTTAATTTTTACATTTAGGTTTCTGAGCCACCTTGAATTAATTTTTATGGATGGCATATGCAGGGATTGAGGTTTGTTTTGTTTTTTTTTTAGATAGCCAGTCACTTTTTGAAATTTCTTTTTTTTCATTAAATTGCTTCGGTGCTTTTAGCAAAAATCAGTTGACTGTATATATGTGTGTATATTTCTGGAACTCTATTTCTATTTCTCTATGTGTCTTCCCTTATACCAATACCATGATATATTAATTATTGTCACTTTATAACTAAACCTTGATGAGAATAAATCCTTCAGCTTTGCTCTTTTTCAATACTATTTTGGCTATACTAGGTCCTTGGCATTTCCATATGTTTTAGAAGTGGCTGATACGTTTTTATTTACAAAACAAACAAGCTGGGATTATAATTGGCATTGCATTGCATCTATAGAATTATTTGCAAGAAGTGATATATCAATAGTATTATGGCTTCCAATTCATGAAAATTATATATCTTCATGTAGTTATAGCTTTAATTCCTTGAGCCGTATTTTGCACTTTTCAGTGTAGAGCTGTGCATGTTAAATTTAAGTATTTTATTGTTAATGCTATTAAAATATCATTGGTTTTAAAATCTCATATATATTTTGTTCATTGTTCAGTTGCTAAATTGTGTCCAACTCTTTGCAACCCCATGGATTACAGCACGCCAGCTTCCCTGTCCTTCACTGTCTCCTGGAATTTGTTCAAACTCATGTCCATTGAGTCAGTGATGCTATTCAACCATCTTATCCTCCGTCACCCCTTTCTTCTCTGCCTTCAATCTTTCCCAGCATTAGGGTCTTTTCCAATGAGTTTTCTCTTTACTTCAAGTGGCCAAAGTACTGGAGCTTCAGCTTCAGTCTTTCCAATGAATGTTCAGGGTTGATTTCCTTTAGGATTGATTGGTTTGATCGCATTGCTGTCCAAGGGACTTACAAGTCTTCTCCAGCACTGCAATTCAAAAGCATCAGTTCTTTGGTGCTCAGCTTTCCTTATGGTCCAACTCTCACATTCATACATGACTACTGGAAAAACTATAACTCTGACTATACAGACCTTTGTCGGCAAAGTGATGTCTCTGCTTTTTAATATACTGTCTAGGTTTGTCATAGCTTTTCTTCTAAGGAGCAAGCATCTTTTAATATATAAAGATACAATTAGTATTTCTATTGGCCTTATATCTTGAGATTATGTTGTTAAATTCACTTATTGATGATAATGATTTTTTTATAATTAATTTTCTACATAAAAATTATCTGTGTAGAGGAACAGTTTTTACTTCTGCCTTTTCAATATTGACTTCTTTGACTTTTCCTTACCTTACTGCATTAGCAAAGACAGTCAGTAAAATGAGTAGAAATTGTGACAGCGGCACCTTTGCCTTCTTCTCAGTCTTAAATGGAAAATGTTCAATGGCTTATCATTTATTTTTAAAATTTGTCAACTTATTTAACTTTTTTTTTTTTGGTCCACTCAGCACAGCTTGCAGGATCTTAGTTCCCTGACCAGGGATTTCAAGGCAGAGAAAATGCCACGTCCTAACCACTGGATTTCTGAGGAATTTCCAGGAACTTAACCATTTTGAATGATGTTAGCTGAAGATTATTTTGCAGATCTGTATTTATCAGACTGAGGAAATTCCCTTCTAATTCCAGATCCACGTGTCAAGTATGGGTAATGAATTTTGTCAAATGTTTTTTTCCTGCATCTATGGAGATGATCGTATATATATATTTTCCTTATTCTGTTAATATGGTAAGTATGCTTATTTTCAAATACAAAATCAGTTTACATTCCTGGGATTAAACCCACTTGGTCATGATGTATTAATTCTCATACACATTCCTGGGTTCAATATTTTCTTAGGGAGTTTTATGTCTCTGTTATAAGAGATATTTTAATTATATAAATATCTTTACTACGTTTTAGTCTCAGGATTATACTAGCCTCATAAAATTAATTAAGAAAGGTTTCTTTGGGGACTTCCCTGGTGGTCCAGTGACTAATACTCAACATTCCCAATACAGGGGTCTTGAGTTCAATACCTGATCAGGGAACTGAATCCCACATGCCATAATTAAGCCCAGCACAGCCAAACAAATGAATATTTTTTAAAAAGAAAGGCTTCTTCTTTTATTTTCTGAAAGAGTTTGTCAGGCTGTTATGGTTTCTTTCGTAATGTTTGATATAATTTACCAGTGATATTCTCTAGGATTGCAGTTTTCTTTGGGAAAATGTTTTCTTTTAATTACAAATTCAATTTCTTTCCACAAAGTCTGACAGGCCTATTCAGATTTTTAATTTCATCTTGTGTCAATTTGGGCAAGTTGTATTTTTCCAGGAAATTTTTCTATTTCACTAAATTAAATTTACTGGCAAAAGTTTTCTTCGAATTCCCTTATTATTCTTTAAAGTTTATGGATCTGTGATGATACTCCCTCTTTCTTTTCCAATATTGGTAACTTGTGGGTTTTTCAATTTTGCTGATCATTGAAAAAATCCATTTGGCTTTGTTAATTTACTTTGTTGTCCATTTTCTATTTAACTGATACCTTCTATTTTCTTAATTTACTTCTTCTTGGGTTTACTTTGTTTATGTTTTTCTAGCTTCTGGAAATATACAAAATAAATTTTAATCATTTCTTCTTTCAAATGCAGGCATATCTTATTTTATTACACTTCACAGATACTTTTTTTTTTTCCTTTACAGATTGAAGGTTTGTGGTAACCTTGTGTCAAGCAATTCTATCGGCACCATTTTTCCAGTAGCACTCACTGGCTTACTTTGTGTCTTTGTGGTAATTCTCACAATATTTCAAACTTTTTCATTATTATTATATTTGTGATGGTGACCAGTGATTTCTGATATTACTACATACTACTCACTGAAGGTGAGATGGTTAACATTTTTTGGCAATAAAGTCTTTCTAAAATAAGGTATGTATTTATCTTTTATATATAATATTATTGCACAGTTAATAGTCGTAGTATAAACATAACTTACATGTACTGGTAAATCAAAAAATTCCTGTGATTCAATTTATTGCCAATATTTTCCTTATTGCAATCATTTGGAACTGAACCCATAACATCTCCGAGGTATGCCTGTATGAACCATTAAAGCTGTGCACTTTCCTCTAAGCAATGCTTTCACTACACCTCACAAATGCTCACGTTTGTTTTTCATTATCATTCACATGAAAGTATTTTCCAGTTTCTCTTTGATGTTCTTTTGCCCCATGCGTTATTTGGAAATATTTATTTAATTTAAATCTTTGGGAATTTTCCAGATATCTTTATGTTAGCGATTTCTAATGAAATTCAATTGTGATCAGAGAATATACTCATAGATTTCAGACTTCAGACTTGTTTCATGGACCTGTAAGTGGCCTATTTTGGTAAAAGTTCCAGGCTACCTGAAAAAATTCTGTATTCTGTAATTGTTGGGTGTTGGATTCTATAAATATTAATTAGGTCAAGATGGTTAACAGTGCTATTCAGATCTTCTATATATCCACAGATTTTTGACCTAGTTGTTACATTAATTACTCTAAAGCAGGGGTCTCCAACCTCTGGACTCCAGACTAGGACCTCCTGTCAGATCAGTGGTAGCATCAGATTAGAAATAAAGTGCACAATAAATGTAATACATTTGAATCCATCCCCTACTTTCCAGTCCATGGAAAAACTGTCTTCCACAAAACCGGTCCCTGGTGCCAAAAAGGTTTGGGGCTGCTGCCCTAAAGGGATGTGAAAATCTCCAGCTACAACTGTGGATTTGAATCTTTCCCCTTTAGTTTTGCCAGTTTTGTGCGTCATCTATTTTAACGCTACATTACTAGGTGCATATACATTTGTAATTATGTCTTCTTGTTATACTGGGGTTTTTACAATTATAAAAGTCCCTATTTATTTCTGATAATACTCCCTGTTTTGAAGTTTATATTTTTGTCCACTATTAAAACATTAATTCTGAGTTTCAAATGATTCATGTCTGCATGGCAAAATTTTCCATCTTTTCCCATACTTTTATTATCAATCCTGTGTCTTTGTGTTAAAAGTACATGCCACACAGACAACTTATAGTTGGGTCATGCTTTTTATCCAATTTGACAATCTCTGCCTTTTAACTGCAGAGTTTAGTCCAACATTTACATTTGATTTGGCTGAGTTTAGATTTGCCATTTTGCTACCTGTTTTCTATTTGTGCCATCTGTTCACTTGCTTGCTTGTTTCTCCTTTGGGGTTATCTGAGAAAAAGGCTTTGGTACTGCATTTTGATTTCTCCCTTGGCTTTTTTAAAAAAGCTCTATTGAAATATAATTCACATAGGATACAATTCACCCATTTAAATTACAATTCAATGTTTTGTTTTGTTTTTTAAAGTACACTCACAGGGTGTATAACCATTACCAAAATCTAATATTAGAATATTTTCATCCCCTAAAAAGAAACCTCATATCTATTATCTGTCTTTCCTCATTTCCCCTCAACTACTAATCAACTTTCCATCTCTATAAATTTGCCTATTCTGGCCCTTTCATATAAATACAGTCAAACAATATGTGGTCATCTTTGACTGGATCTGTTCATCTTTTCATAACATTTTCAAGGTTCATCCGTGTTGTAGCATGTGTCAGTCAGTACTACATTTCTTTTTCTTACTGAACAGTACTCTACTGAATACTCACCAACAGCCAGATATCCTGGAATGGGAAGTCAAATGGGCCTTAAGAAGCATTACCATGAGCAAAGCTAGTTGAGGTCATAGAATTACAGCTGAGCTATTTCAAATCCTAAAAGATGATGCTGTTAAAGTGTTGCACTCAATATGCCAGCAAATTTGGAAAACTCGGTAGTAGCCATATGACTGGAAAGGTTCGTTTTTATTCCAATCTCAAAGAAAGGCAATGCTACCACACAACTGCATTCATTTCACATGCTAGCAAGGTAATGCTCAAAATTCTTAAGCTAGGCTTCAACAGTATGCAAATTGTGAACTTTCAGATGTACAAGCTGGGTTTAGAAAAGGTAGAGGAACCAGAGATCAAATTGCCAACATTTGTTGGACTGTAGAGAAAACAATGGTATTCAGGAAAACCTCTACTTTGGCTTCACTGACCATGCTAAAGCCTTTGACTGTGTGGATCACAACAAACTGAAAAATTCTTAAAGAGATGGAAATTTCTTAAAGAAAATTCTTACCTGTCTCCTGAGAAATCTGTATGCAGGACAAGAAGCAACAGTCAAAATCTTACATGGAACAACAGACTAATTCAAAATTGAGAAAGGAGTACATTAAGGCTGTATATTGTCACTCTGCTTATTTAACTTATATGCAGAGTACATCATGTGAAATGCCGGGCTAGATGACTCATATCGGGAATCAAGATTGTTGGGAGAAATATCAACAACCTAAGATATGCAGATGATACCACTCTAACGGCAGAAATGAAGAGGAACTAAAGAGTTTCTTGAAGAGGGTTGAAAGAGAGTGAAAAATTTGCCTTAAAACTCAACATTCAAAAGACAAAGACCATGGCATCCAGTTCCATCTTTTCATGGCAAACAGATGTGAAAAAAAGTGGAAACAGTGGCAGATTTTATTATCTTGAGCTCCAAAATCACTGCAGGTGGTGACTGCAGCCACGAAATTAAAAGGCACTTGTTCCTTGGAGGAGAAGCTATGACAAACCTTCTCTTGGAAGAGAAGCTAGACAGCATAGTAAAAAGCAGAGACATCACTTTGCCAACAAAGGTCCAAATAATCAAAATACGGTTTTTCCAGCAGTCAACTATGGATGTGAGAGTTGGACCATAAAGAAGGCTGAGAGGCGAAGAATTGATGCTTTCAAATTCTGGTGCTGGAGAAGACTCTTGAGAGTTCCTTGGACAGCAAGGAGATCAAGCCAGTCAATCCTAAAGGAAATCAACCCTGAATACTCATTGGAAGGACTGATGCTGAAGCTGAAGTTCCAGTACTTTGGCCACCTGATACAAAGAGCTGACTCATTGGAAAAGACCCTGATGCTGGGAAAGACAGAGGGCAGGAGGAGAAGGGGAACAGAGGATGAGATGGTTGGATTATATCACTGATCAGTGGACATGAGTGTGAGGAAACTCCAGGGGACAGTGAAGGATGGAAGCCTGGCATGCTGTAGTTCGTGGGGTCGCAAAGAGTCGGACATGCCTGAGTCACTGAACAATAACAGAAACTTTCTTTCAGTTACTTGTGCATTTATATTGATCACACAAAATGTATTTCTTATTATAGGCTATGGTTGAAAAAGTTAAAAAGTCATGGTCTAGAAAATCTACTAAGAGATGGAAGGACATAGCCATTCAGTTCAGTTCAGTTGCTCAGTCATTAGATGCCTCTAATAGCTACCATGTTCAGTAAATGTTTTCAGAGTCATGTATCTAAAATGCAAATCTGATATCACTGTTCTGCATAAAACCCTTCATCATTCTGAAAGCAATGGAAAGTAAAATGTAGTCATGTAAGAATAAATGCAGCAAGACCACTTAGAAGACTACTGTAACAAAGTCGGCAAATTATAACAAAGATCTAAAATGAGGCAGTGGCTTTGGGCTTCCCCGGTGGCTCAGAGGTTAAAGCGTCTGCCTCCAATGCGGGAGACCTGGGTTCGATCCCTGGGTTGGGAAGATCCCCTGGAGAAGGAAATGGCAACCCACTCTAGTATTCTTGCCTGGAGAATCCCATGGGTGGAGAAACCTGGTAGGCTACAGTCCACAGGGTCGCAAAGAGTTGGACACGACTGAGCGACTTCACCTCACCTCACCTTGGGAAAAGAAAGGAGGTGGCTCTACCAGTAGATGACGATATACTGGGAAATGAATGGCAGCGATATTCACCAATCCAGAGAACACAGTTAGTAGACCAGTTTTAGAACAGAAGAAGGTATGTATGGCTTTGGATATGATGAATCTGGGGAAGCAACAGCATTTCCAAGTGGTGGAGTCCAGGAAGAATATATAGGTTTGGAGTTTAGCAAGTAAATAGTAGTTGAAATTATAAGTATGAATAAAGTCACCAAGGATAAGTACACAGAGTAAGAAAAATAAAAGGCAAATAATGAGATCCTGGGGAACTTTAGCATTTAAGTGGAAAACAGAGAGTGACACCCCCAACCACAGACACACAAAACTAAAAACTCAGAAGGGTATGAAGAGAACCAACACAGTAACATTACACAAACTAAGGAAGACAAAACAAAGCAACAGAAACTCAAACAGACGAGTAACACATGAAATATGAATGAGCGAAATGCTCCTTTAAAAACAAAGCTTATCAGGCTATCAAAAGACAAAGATTCTCAGACTAGATAAAAACGAAACAAAAAATTCAAAAGACTCATGTCTAATTTAAGAATACAAAAAGGATGAAAGTGAAAGAGTAGAAAAAGTTATACTGAGCAAATACAAACTGAAAGCTGGTGCAGCTATAACTGGCACCGTAGCTGATGTTATAGCTATATTAGTACCAGCCAAAGAGACTTCAAGGGACACTCCCTAATGAAAAGAATGTGAAATCATCATGGAGATACAGCACTTTCAGGCTGACAGGCTCCTAATCATACAACCTCAAGATGCATAAAGCAAAGATGACAGAACTACAAGGAGAAACAGACAAATTCACAATAATTATGGGAGATTTTAATACTTCTCTCAATAACTGATAGGATAAGTAAACTAAAAAATAATCAGTAAGGTTGGAAAAGATCTGAACACCACAACATGACTAGGAACTTGACCTAATACAGAGTGTTTCATTCAACATTGCTAACTACATATTATTTTCAAGCACATATGAAACTAATTTTTTAGTGCTGAGGTATAAAGAAAGTCTAAACAAAATTTGAACAGACTAAAAATTTGAAACGACTAAAGCTCTCACAGGGTAATCCTCAGCTATAAAGGCACAGGTAAAGAAAAGAAGTTTGAAAATTACAGAGTCAAAAGATATGATAAATAAACATATGAGAGATACTCTACATCACATGCCATTCAGTTCAGTTCAGTTCAGTCACTCGGTCATGTCCGACTCTTTGCGACCCCGTGAATCACCGCACACCAGGCCTCCCTGTCCATCACCAACTCCCGGAGTTTACTCAGACTCACGTCCATCGAGTCCGTGATGCCATCCAGCCATCTCATCCTTGGTCGTCCCCTTCTCCTCCTGCCCCCAATCCCTCCCAGCATCAGAGTCTTTTCCAATGAGTCAACTGTTCTCACGAGGTGGCCAAAGTACTGGCGCTTCAGCTTTAGCATCATTCCTTCCGAAGAAATCCCAGGGCTGATCTCCTTCAGAATGGACTGGTTGGATCTCTTTGCAGTCCAAGGGACTCTCAAGAGTCTTCTCCAACACCACAGTTCAAAAGCATCAATTCTTTGGCGCTCAGCTTTCTTCACAGTCCAACTCTCACATCCATACATGACTACTGGAAAAACCATAGTCTTGACTAGACGGACCTTTGTTGGCAAAGTAATGTCTCTGCTTTTGAATATGCTATCTAGGTTGGTCACAACGTTTCTTCCAAGGAGTAAGCGTCTTTTAATTTTATGGCTGCAGTCACCATCTGCAGTGATTTTGGAGCCCCCAAAAAACATGCCATTAGAAATTTGCAAATCAGAACAGCGATAAGATACCACTATGCACTTATCAGAATGGCTAAAATTCAAAACACTGATAATACCAAATACTGGTGAGGATATGAAACAACAAAAATTCTGTTATTGGTGGTGGGAATGTAAAATGATATAGCCACTTTGTGAGACAGTTTGGCAGTTTCTTATAAAATAAAGCATACTCTTACCATACAATCCAGCAATCATGCTCCTTAGTATTTACTCAAGTTAATTGAAAAAAAAAAGTCCACACAAAAGCCCGCATACAGATGTTTATAGCCGCTTTAATCATAGTTGCCAAAACATGGAAGCAACCAAGATGTCCTTCGGTTAGCGGGATGAATAACTACACTGTGGCATCTCCAAAGGAATATTATTCAGTCTTGACATGGCTTGACCAATCAAGCCATGAAAAGTCATGGAGGAACCTCAAATGCCTATCACTGAGTGAAAGAAGACAATCGGGAAAGGTTACATAGTGTACGATTTAAACTGTATGGCACTCTGGAAAATGCAAAAAAATGGAGACAGTAAAAAAGAACAGTGGTTGCCAAGGATTAGGGCACAGGGAGAGATGAACAGGTGGAACACACAGGATATGGGGGTGGTGAAACTATTCTGTATGATACTACAATGATGAATACTTCTCATTACATATGTGTCCAAACCCATAGAACATACAACACCAAGAATGAAGACTAATGTAAACTACAGACTTTGGGTGATAATACTGTGTCAGCGTAGGTTAATCAATTTTTTAACAAATGTACTACTCTGGTGGGTGATGTTGACAGTGGGGGAGGCTATATATGTGGGGGACATTGGAACTCTGTATTTTCTGATCAATTATGCTGTAAATCTAAAACTGCTATTAAAAATAGTCTATTTTGGGGAATTCCCTGGTGGTCCAGTATTGGGACTCTTTGCTCTCACCGCCAAGGGCCTGGATTTGATACCTGATCAGGGAACTTAAATTCCACAAGCCACACAGTGTGGTCAAATAAATAAACCATATAGTCTATTTTTAGCAAATGGACCTAATTAAACTTAAAAGCTTTTTACATCAAAGGAAACCATAAACAAAATGAAAAGACAACCTATAGCATGGGACAAAGTATTTGCAAATGATGTGACCAACAAGGGCTTAATTTCCAAAATATACTAACAGCAAATACAACTCAATAACACAAACCAAACAATCTAATAAAAAAGTAGGCAGAAGACCTTACTTAGGTCTACTTGATTCTTCTCCAAAGAAAACATACAGATGGCTAACAGGCACATGAAAAGATGCTCAACGTGGATAATTATTAGAGAAATACAAATCTACAATGAGGTACCACCTCATGCCAGTCAGAATATCCACTATTAAAAAGTCTACAAATAACAAGTGCTGGAGAGGGTGTGGAGAAAAGGGAACCATCCTATACTGATGGTGGGAATATAAATTGGTGCACCCACTTGGAGAACAGTATGCAGGTTCCTTAAAAAAACAAAAATAGAATTGCCACATGATCCAGCAATCCCACTCTTGGGCATACATTAAGACAAAACGATAATTAGAAAAGATACATGCACCTCAATGTTCTAAGTAGCACTATTTACAATAGCCAAGACATGGAAGCAACCTAAATTTGACAGATGAACAGATAAAGATGTGGGGGGGGGTGTATGTATACACACACACACACACACACACATATACACACAATGGAATATTACTCAGTCGTGAAAAAGAATGACATAATGCCATTTGTAGCAATATGGATGGACCCAGAGATTATCATACTAAGTAAAATCAGTCAGAAAGAGAAAGAAATACCATATGATATCACACATATGTGGAACCTAAAATATGACACAAATGAACTTATCTATGAAACAGAAACACATTCACAGATATAGAGAGAACAGATTTGTGTTTGCTAAGAGGAAGGAGGTGTGGGGGAAGGATGGATTGGGAATTTGGAACCAGATAATGCAAACTATTATACACAGAATGGATAAACAAGGTCCCTTCTACTATATGCAACAGGGAACTATATTCAATATCTTGTAATAAATCATAATGTAAAATAATATGAAAAAATATATATATAAGTATAACTGAATCACTTTGCTGTATACCAGAAACTAATACAACACTGTAAACTGACTATACTTCAATAAAAATTTTAAAGTTAAACATGCATCTCAAGAAGTTGGAAAAGAATAGGAAATCAAACTGAAGAGGTCAACCAGAAAAAAACAAACAAACGGAAGTAGCAGGAAAAGAGGAATAAATATAGAAATTAATAAAATAGAAAATTACCCAAAATAAAGATCAACAAAATGAAAACTATGTTCCTTAAAAAAAATTCCAAGAAGAAACAGAAAATGTGATTCTATACCTAGAAACTGAGGGAGGAAAATGTGTCAACAAAGCAGGCATGGTCAACAGCACCCAGTGCCACGTAAAGCACAATTAGGACTGAAAACTGCCTGATGAATCTGCCAATAAGGAGCTCACTGATAACCTTAGCAAGAACAATCTAAGTATGTTTCTAAACAGAAAAAATCCTGGATGTGTTAACACTAAATGCTGATATTATATAGCTGCAAGAAGCTATATTTATTTTTACCTTTATACAGTGTCTTGCACACAGATGCTCAAAACCGTATTTGCTGAATAAATTCAGTTGGATGGAAAAGAAAGGGCCACATACAGATGGATATAAAGGCTTGACAGCACTGAGAACTGAATTACAAGGTTTTAAGATTTTAAACAGATATATAACCTGGTAACATTGATGTTTAAAGATTAATATGGATTTTAGTCAGACAGTTTGAAAGAGAATGAATACCAAGGTCAGGGAGACTACTCAGAAAGCTGCTGCAGCAACCTAAGTTCAGCCTGGATTAGGATGGGCCAACACAATAAAGACGAAAGGTGAAATCTGAGAGACAATATGAAAGTTAAATTATTAGGATCTGTTAATAAATGGATATGGAGGTTAGGATTTTAAAAGTATCAGAAAGACTGAAAGAAGAAAATGAAGGATAAAGATCAGTGGTGACAGTTTAGACAAATACAACTTCAACCGAATTTACTCTTAACAACTTATGAAATTTAGCTATTTCATTTTCAGCACTGAACTTTCAATCACAAAATAAATTTCTTCAAACGAATTTTAAATCCAGCTGTTAACTGGAATCTTTACAAACAAAAAGCAGTGGAAAATTTATTCAAATTCACATTATTGTTATTACCAAAAGGCAAAATAATGGGAAAGCTTTGAATTATCTGCTAAAAAATGCAAATTTTTCCAATAATGAAGTGCTTTTAAACAATTTATAGGTGGAGACTAGTTCAAAACAAAGCAAAAATAGCACAAGAACGTATAAAATTATAAACTTGGCAAACAGATAATACTATATACATATATCTTAAGTTTCCAATATATGTAAACATATATAACTCATATCATTCAAATTCATTTCTAGAGTCAGTAGATACTGTGGACAGCTTCTCACCTTCCTCTTTTTATTTCACTTTGGCTTACCTCCACTCAACACATCTTGAAACACAGATAGTTCAAAAACAAATGAACTAGAGCTGTCTCTGAGAGCATTTAAAATGAAATAGCTCAGCATTCCTTTTCTTTTTCACTAAACTATACACTGTGCCACAAAATTAAACAGTGATCTCTAGGGATACAGATTTGCCAAGAGTGTTTCTGGCAAAAATAAAATCTGGCCCTTCTCCAGACATGGACAACAGTGGCTGTTCTACAGATGGAGATTGATGGCTGGTTGGCTAGTCTGTGGTTACTTAACAGTGTCAAATAAAGAATATAATGCACAGACCATTTTCATGACCAAAGACTTCTGACAACAAACCTGCTCTGCCTGATTTCTCAAATTCTGCAATAAAGAGAGTTATTTACTAAAGAGACAGTTAAAATTCCAGCCTTACTTCCCTATTCCATAGACAAACTGAAGCCTGAAGAAGGTAGGTCATTTGCCCAAAATCACACAGCTACTGGGTGCCTCTAAAAATTGCGGTCTCAAGACTCTAGGTACAATAACCTTTTGACTGCTCTGTTGAACATGCTACTTTTCTAAATAATCTTAAAATGACCATGCTGCCTGTATCTTAAACTTTTAATCTGAGTCATTTCAAACACTTGAAAGTCACAGGCTCTTTCTCAATCAGTATTTTGCTAGAAATGGCAATATATTTTTATTTTGGACCCCCATACATAACAGTTTTTAAAAGAATTGTGTATTTTAAGTTCCAGAGTCATGAAAGTAAAATGGGATTAAAAGTGGACTGAAAACTATGAAAACATACTTAAGAAATTCTGTATCTTTAAATTTGGGAAGATTCTTCAAAAATTATACTCCTGGAACTATATTCAATATCCTGTGATAAACCATAATGGAAAAGAATATGAAAAATATATATGTATGTATAACTGAGTCACTTTGCTGTACAGCAGAAATTAACACATTGTAAATAAACTCTACTTCAATAAAACAAATTTTCAAAAAATTATGCCCCAATTTATTTAAACGTATCAGGGCACTAGAATCAGGATCCTAAGACCAGGAATTAAATCTTAGCTCTGCTACTGACTAGCTGTGTGACTCTGAGGATGTTTTCTCCTTATCTATAAATAAGCAGGTTGGCTTAGGATCATTAAAATTAATTCTACCATTTAAAATATGATTTCAGATAACTTAAGAATAGGATCTTTACCTTATCCTGATTACCTTATAACTTTACTAAAGCAAATAAATAAACACATCAATTGATCCATATTTGATTAACTAAACAAGTTAAAACACAGGAAATATCATCCCTACTACAAAAAAAAGCTCTGCATTTGATTTGACTCTGCAGAGTCAGACAGAACACTATTATCGGAAAATTGTGGTATACACAGTTGAAATTATGGTGATTCAGATCATATATTTATGCATTCATTTAACTAAGTAGTTTTGAAAACCGAAGACTAGTTTTTCTGAAGGGGAACATGAAGCTCGGGTCGCTGTTTTAGTCTAGTTCTGCCAGAATCATGTGTCTCTACCAGATATGAAGAAACCTGATCTTTGCTTTAATGAATGCTGTTATATGGCTCTGGATAATTTATGTTTGCGCCTTTAAATGAGTAAGTCATGTAGATCTTTTTTTTTTTAACTATCACTAGTAGAAGCAACTTTTACCTTCACTTTTCTACTTGAGACAATTGTTAGTTCATATAGACTACGGATGTTCATTACATGTGGTTCACAAGTGGTTACTCTAGGGAAAACCAGAATGCATAACACAGTCCCTGTACCTACGAGCTGCCAGGAGGTTACAATTAAATAGGATTATGCAAAATTGGTAACCTCTGAGTTATACATTTAAAATTACATTCTTATCAGTTTCTAAGTACAGTTTAATTGCAGTTAGGTACTGTGTCTCTTTGCTAATGGACATCAAACATAAAGTTTATAAAGTGTTAGAAAAGGGAAGATTGAAGCATCATAAAGAGCTAATTCAGTTGACAGTTGTAAAAAGAAAATAGGAAAATTTGAAATCATCAAACTCTATGACCTGAACTCCTCCAAGCTCCAGCTCATTCATCAGACGTAAAACATTATATTTTGTTTTGATTAAGTACTGAAACTTTACATCTCTTTGAGAGAATAAATCATATTTTGGGGCTCTCTGCATCTCTGGTTCAATTTGCCTAGAGCAGTCTTGTAAAAATGGTTGGCTCAAAGGAAGAAGACTAGAGGGTTTTCAATTTTATAAAATTATTTATCAAACTGATTAACTGATCTGAATTTTAGGGGTTTTTTCTGTTAAACAAAGACAATATCTGTCTTGAAAACCTTACAATGCTAGTTACTATAAGGATAAAAATAAAACAGTGTAAACAAAAATACTTTGTAAACTGTTATACAAATGTAAATCGATGTTATTATTAAACTTTTTACTTTTTAAAAAACTTTCATATAAAATCTAAAACTAGATACCATCAGATATACATTTTTCTCTAATCACTTCAAACTTGCTCATAGCACATTAACTGGTGACATCCTGTTGCTGTTGTTCAGTCACTAACCTATGTCTGGCTATTTGCAACCCTGTGGACTACAGTCCGCCAGGCTTCCCTGTCCTTCACTACCTATAGGAGTTTGCTCAAACTCATGTCCATTGAGTTGGTGATGCTATCTAAGCATCTCATCCTCTGCTGCTCCCTTCTCTTTTTGTCCTCAATCTTTCCCAGCATCAGGGTCTATTCCAATGAGTCAGAGCTTCGCATCAGTTGGCCAAAGTACTGGAGATTCAGCTTCAGCATTAGTCCTTCCAATGAATATTCAGGGTTGATTTCCTTTAGGATTAGATAGTTTGCAGGTGTTATTTCACAGTTACTGCATGTTACACTTTACCTAACTCTAGCAGACATGACTTTTAGCCTATGGGAATCACCAAAAATCCCTACCTGCTTTATTGTGTTTGAGACCAAACAGGAAATCAAGGAAAGAAAAAGAGGTCTTAAAACACTCCTTCAGCCTCCTTTTGGGCTAGAGTTGGAACTCCTTACAGTGAATGACCCATTATTACCAAAGTATTCATGCTACTTTTCAAAAAAAAATCTCAGCAAAGGTCATCTGAATATCCAGTTGGGAAAAAAAAAAAAGTACCTTAACCTCTAATTTATACCATACACAAAAGCCAATTCCTGATGGACTACAATGCTAAATATTAAAGATAATAAAATTTCAGAGAAAAACATAAAATATCTTTTTGTGAAATTATTTTAGTTATCTGTATCCTCTCTTAAATGGGTTTCCCTGGTCACTCAAAGGCAAAGAATCAGCCTGTCAATGCAGGGGACGTGGGCTCAGTCCTGGGGTCAGGAAGATCCCCTGGAGAAGGAAATGGCAATCCATTCCAGTATTCTTGCTGGGAAATCCCATGGACAGAGAATGGAAATCCCATGGTGGGCTACAGTCCATAGGTCACAAAGAGTCAGACACGACTTAGCAACTAAACAATAGCAACAACATCCTCTTAAACAGGATGCAAAAACTGACCATGAAAGGAAAAAATGATCAATTTGATTATATTTAGTGTTTCTGTTCATCAAGAAACAACATGAGCAAAATGACAACCCATAAAAGTGGAAGAAGATGTAACAATAATATACCTAGAAAATGACTATTTTACATAGAGAATTCTTATGAATCAGTGAGAAAAATATAGATAACACAACAGAAATATGAACAAGACTTGAACTTGTGTGACTTCACACAAAAGGCCATTCAAACAGAAAATAAACCTAAAAAGATGTCCAACTTCATTAGTCATCAGGAAAATACAAATTAAAACCACAATTAAATACCACAGTGTGATATTCTATACACATCAGAACGTATAAAATGGAGAAGACGTATTGGTGAGGACATGAAGCAACTGGAACTATCATACATTGCTGGTGGTATAAACTGGTATAATCCTTTGCAAAATTGAGTATATTTATTTAAACTGAACATAGGCATACTTATGACCCAGCAATTCCAGTCCAAGAGAAATGCTTACACACATTCACCAAAAGGCAGGTACCAAAATCTCCACAGCTTTAATATTTGTAACAGCTAAAAAACTAGAAATAACCCAAATATCCAATAACAGTAGAACAGATAAATAAGGTGTGCTCACACAACAGGACACTATACAGCAGCAAAGATGAATATATATAACCATGTAATAGAGAGGAATAAAGAGGACTCCATATTGGTTCTATTTCTTGTACTTTAACCTTTGTATTCTATTGCTTTTGCTACAAATTAATCACTTGTAGCAAATGATGTTTTGCTATAGCCTGAAATGCTGTTGTTTATAGCCTGAAATATGCAGGATAACCCATTCTCAAGGCTCTGACCTTTAAAGGTATAACACTTTCTCCTTCATATAGAGAGAAAAAGTAGAATGGAGAATAGCATTTGTCTTGTTGGAGGTTTATAGGAACACTGTGGCGAGACATTCATGGACTGCCATAACAACAAAAGATTCTAGCACCAAGAGTGCAACAATCAATCATATCTCTTCTCCTCTTAGTATAAAAGATGCCTGAATTCTAATTCAGAGAAAATGGTTCTTTGAGACACTAGCCCACCATCTTCTTGGTCTGCTGGCTTTCTGAATAAAGTTGCTTCTCCTTGCCTCAAAACCTCATCTCTCGATTTATTGGACTGTTATGTGGCAAGCAGTCTGTGCTTGGACTCTGTGACAACTACACGTGATACTATGGATGAATCTCATAAATATAATGCTAAGCAAAAGAAGCCAGACCCAAATGACATGACTCCATTTATATAAAAAACAAAATCAGACAAAATATGACCTATTATCTAGTCCATTAAAAGTCAGGATAGTGGTTACCATCACTGGGGATGGTAGAAATAGGAAGAGAACATGAAGACAGCTTCTAGAGTGCTGGTATGGTTTTACTTCTCAATCATATATATACTTTTTCATATGCAAGTTATACTTAAGTTCAGTAGTACTTTTTCTTGCTATTTCACGTTAAGGTTTCGGCCTTTCACATTTAAAAACATCCCCTTTTGGATAAATGTCAAAGTATGCTTTAAGGGCTAATAATGAAACTGATTTTAAGCTAACTGCAGAGTAACATTTACCAAACAGCTTCACGGAATTAGAGATCTAGTAACAATCTAGTGGAATGAATTTGCTCTTTCTTGATTTTAAAAAAATGTCAAAGGCATTTGAAAAGAGTGGTTTTCTTCCCCCTCCCCTTATCACTGTTTTTATTATGAACTATACACAGAGCAAAGTGTGCTATATATATCATTTCATCTAATTCTCCTAACTCCATGAAATTATACTTTTTTATTTTCATAATTTTATGCTAAGGAGATTTAGGCTGAGTATATTTTCTAAAGGGAGACAGCACTTACATGGTACAGCCAGAATCTGAATCCTGGAGTGTCTGACTCCCAAGCTGATGCTCTTAATCACTATTTCGCATTACCTCATTGTCATACTGAGAGCTTTAAAAGGTTAAAGTGATTTTATAAAGAAACATAGAGAGCCTAGACCATTAAGGAGTAAAAGCTGAGTACTGAGTAAAGATAGAAAGTCCATGCCACCAACTGGCCTACAATAAATATGTTATACAGATTTTAACAACTGGCTAAATGGGAAACTGGGTAGAAGTCTCAGCAGACTGATCTCAAATTAGACCAATCCAGGATGAATGTTTTTATTTAGGCCACAATGTTAGAAGCAGGAATAGACGAAGACATTTTGTCAAAAATGAAGATCAGTGAGAAGGTTCTTGTTCGTGCATCAGCATCTCCATTTCTTTATGTCTTCCTCTAGAGATTGTTATTTTCCAAACTTGTGCTAATGAGCATTGATTAGTTAATATGAATGCTGGTAAACCTTAATAAAGTTTATGGTGGAAGAAAACTATGATTGTCTGGACTGTGGATCTTTACTTCGTTTCTGATCTTTAATCAGACACATCTCTATTTAGAAAAAATATCACTTTAGTAGATAGTTTCCTAAGTTCAAAATATGGTACCTAAGAGAAAATAAGCACTTTTACTTATTCTACTTTGAAAAATTCTAAATTTAAAAAGTAACTGTCAGTTTGTTTCAAAGGTCCATTTCAAGAAAAATCACATCTCGACCTAAGGTTATTTCTATCACCCTTCATTTATAAGAAATTTCAAAGTTTATTTTGAATTATTCAACTTGAAGGTTATTTAAACCTTAAATGTCATTCTTGATAATAGAGGGAAAACACATTTGCCAGTATATAGAGTTATATACTTAATGAGTATGTTAGAGTTTTCCATATAAAGTCATAATCCTCAATTATGAGTTAGGGATACTCCCCACTCCAACTTTTCCCTCCTGTTGGGTAAAGCAACCTCCTGTTGACATACACACAACTTTACACAACTTATCTATGGAGGTAGCCCAGTGTGTGAATCTAAGCACACCCACTCACTTAGATGAAGGACACAGCATCCAGACTCCTGAAAGTGTTTATATATATAGAGGGGGAGAAATCACATGTGGCTCTATTTAGTAAACACAGACAGCACTGACCTATATCTCCATTGTGTTATTCTATCTAGGCCCCTTCCGTAAGTAAAAATGTAAACTGTTTACTTATCTAAAGTTCTAAAAAAATATTAGAAGAATCTTTTTCATATTAGGTAATATAAATATGTCCCTATTACTGAAAGTGAAACAAAATTCTGTGGAACTTTGTAGTTTGTTAAAGCATTTACCACCAGACATAATAACGAAATTTTCTGTATTCAATATGACTAAATGTAAATATAACTGGTGTATGAGTTTCTAGAAATCTTTATGAAATGGATATATTATTACGTCTCAATAAGAAAAAAATACATTGATTTCTCCAATACAATCATAAATACAAACTAAGATAAACAGACAAACTGAAGGAAGAAAGTGGGCATTTCAGTAATCTGACTTCAAAAAAAAATCCTTGAGGGACTTCCCTGGTGGTCCAGTGGCTAAGACTCTGTTTCCAGTGTAGGGGGCCTGGATTTGATCCCTGGTGACGGAACTAGATCCTACATGTTGCAACTAAGACCCAGCACAGCCAAATAAATAAATATTTTTAAAAATCCTTGAAATAGGCAAGAGTACAACATAGAAAGCCATAACGTGTTTTCTGAAAATCATTAAAAAATGTATAATTTTGTGTATCATAGCATTTTATGAGGAAGCTAAAACATTCCTCTTTCAATGCTTAAAATATTGTTAGAGAGGGAAGGAAAAACTGGCCTATCAACCATCATCATCATCTCACTAGTAAATGAAAAAAATAGGGCTAAGAAAAACAAAGGGGCTGAGAAAAGTGAAGTGAAGTGAAAGTCCCTCAGTTGTGTCCGACTCTTTGTGACCCCATGGACCATACAGTCCATGGGATTCTCCAGGCCAGAATACTGGAGTGGGTAGCCAGTCCCTTCTTCAGGGGATCTTCCCAACCCAGGGATCGAACCCAGGTCTCCCACATTGCAGGTGGATTCTTTACCAGCTGAGCCACAAGGGAAGCCCGAGACAAGTCAAATGACATGCTAAAGCATATTATTCATCTTGAAAGCATATAACACTAGAATTCTTTCACTTTTCTTTAAATTCAAAATCACTTCATTAAAAGTACTTGCTACATAAGACATTTATACCCCAAGTATCATTTTATATGATTAATTTCTATCATCTTTGGGGAGGGAAGTCTACATAACATAATGACTTTTACATTTATTTGGCAGCTCGAGCTATGGGACATTTTATAGTAATCTGATTTAATGGGATCTATTTTAGGTTAATTAATCCTCAGAGATATAAATTCCTTAATAAAGCAGTCAGCAGTATTATAAAATATTAACCAAAACATTCATAAATCATGTTAAACAATGCATTAGCAAGACCAAAATACCCCACTTTCTGCTCCTATTTGTAGCTTTCAAAACTTAACTCTCCAATTCCTCACCTTCCCACGTACTCCCTTTGTTGAATGATAAATAATTCTTCACATTCCACTTCTCTATCAACTAGGAAATGCAAACTTACATATATCAAATGACTGAAGTTCATTTATACTATAACTAATGCTTCCCGGGTGGCACTAGTGGTAAAGAACCCACCTGTCAATGCAGGAGACATGAGACATATGTTCGATCACTGGGTTGAGAAGATCCCCTAGAGGAGGGCACGGCCCCCCATTCCAGTATTTTGCCTGGAGAATCTCATGCACAGAGAAGCCTGGCAGACTACAGTCCATGGGTTCGCAAAGAGTCAGACATGACTAAAGTGACTCAGCACACAATCACCGAAGTACTTGTATATTAAGTCAGCTAATGGTGAAATGGAAGGTTTAATCCTCTTTATGACTGAGACATCATCAAGCCTATAGAGATTTTCTTTTTGTGGGAACAGAAACAGGAAGTCTGTAGTCATGTACTATCTAAGGCTAACAAGATGTATGTAGCCCTACAGGGTGACTGCTGGAGGTAGAGGTGAACATCCCTTGTCACTCTGCCCCCCACTAACATAGACTGCTGAAAAACCCAACCCTCTCCTGATGTTCTTTCCTTTTCTTCTCTTGCCTATTTAGAACACAGCAACTAAACATACCTGCATCAATTCAAAAAACAGGCCATTTGAAGCCAGTAACATTATCTAAACACAGTACAACACTTCATTTTCTTATGTTTTTTTGAGCCATATTTTGTATTCTTATTTATTTAATGGCTTTTGGATACTACAATCCTACCCTTAACCAACAGTTTTCAAGTTCTTTAATATTTCAACTAGGGAGTTCCCTGGTGGTCCAGTGGTTAAGACACCGAGCTTCCACTACGAGACACTGGTTTGATCCCTGGTTAGGGAACTAAGTAGAAGAGGAAATGGCAATCCACGCCAGTATTCTTGCCTGAGAATCCCACAGACAGAGGAGACTGGCAGGCTACAGTCCAAAGAGTTGCACAGAGTGGGACACAACTGAAGCTAATTAGCATGCACACACATGGGGAACTAAGATACTACATGCTGTGTGGTGTGCCAAAGCAAGAACAACAACAACAACAACAACAACAAAAAAAGTTTCAACTACCTCTGGTAATTAAGATTTTGATTTTGTTAAAGTATACTTTTGGAATTTACCCCTTCATCAATGGGGGTATTATGCTACTGAAATCTAGCTTTTCTGTTTGTAGACCCCCAAGATAATTTTAAAAACTATATATTCCTCCTCACACATTTTTAAATTGATATGTAAAAATTTTCATTATAAGGGAACGTCCCTGGTGGTCCAGTGGTTTGAGACACCATGTTTCCACTGCAGGGGTGCAAGTTCAATCCCTGGTCAGGGAACTAAGATCCCACATGCCATGCAATGTGACCAAAAATAAAATAAAATTTTTAGTATTTTAAAATTTCACCATAAGTTTATATAGTTCAAAGGAGTGATTTCCAATATATTGTAAGTATTGATATTTTAAAATAAAGCTATTATGTTACCTTAAATGTATCAAGTGAAATTTAAACTCTATTGCAATTTGACAGCTGCTATTATCCATTTCAAAAAATGGATGAACCACTGGTTCAGAATGGTCAGAAATTTTCTATATCTTATTCTCCTTCTTGAACTTATTCTCCTCTCTACTTTCACCACAAATTACTTTAACTTTAATTTGAAATATTTATAGATTCACAGGAAGGTGCTAAGATATACAAGGAGGTCCATGTACTCTTCCCCCAGCATCCCCCAACACTAACATCTTGAATAACTGGTGACTAACCCATCATGTTGTTGCTGTTCAGTCACTAAGCTAAGTCATATCGAACTCTCTGCAGCCCCAGGGACTGCAGCCCACCAGGCTCCTCTGTCTATGGGATTTCTCAGGCAGGAATACTAGAGTGGGTAGCCATTCCCTTCTCCAGTGGATCTATGGGGGATATTCCCAACCTAGGGATGGAACCCAAGTCTTCAGCATTGCAGGTAGATTCTTTACCGTCTACTCCAATATAAAATAAAAATCAAATTTTAAAAAGTATCACTTCTATAGAATAGTATTAACTACTTCAAAAAATATATGTATATATACTTAATGATTTACTAGTAAACTAGCAAACAACTCAATTAGGTCTTTTAATTTTGAGAAAGCGAAAAATGGGAAACTATTTGAACTGCAAAAGAAACTGTTATCCAGTCATTCCTTGAGACAGTGTTCCTCAGTCATTCACGATCTCAACACAAACATCAATATTTTCAACTGCCCTTTGTTTGGCACCCTGGTGGCTTTCACATCCAGGGACCTTTGTAAGATCCGTGATGGATGAGCAATTTGCCTTTCGTTTGTAATAGTGGGAGAAGGGCAACTGCAAAAGGGAAGGTGGGAATGTAGCCCCTGCACCTCCATCAAAGGCACATTCTCAGGCAGAACAATGTTAGGAAAAAGTACTTGGGTAATTTAAGGATCTACAAATTGATCCCCTTAAACTATCCACTCCCCATACTCCTTGAAAAATGCACCCAATGTTAAGATAAAAGTGAATGTGCATCTGCAGTGCATAGACAAGCACCAGGACTATATAAGAAGTGTTCAGTAAATGCTTTTTTGATGAGAAAAAGTGCAATAGCAAAATGACAAGTACCAAAATAGCAACACAATATATCAGAGGAAGACTCCACTTGAAAGCCAGGAATCAGACTGAAACAAATTAAGTTGTTGCTTAAAGCATAATAATTAAGGCCTTTATATTCACCAAACCAATCCACTATCACAGACTAAAAAGGCTTGTTTATCCCTTCTCTGCCCTAGGGGAATAAATTATCTTATGAGTCTTTCTATTCCACCAAAGTGCTATTTAAAGCTGATGAAATGTTCAGGCAATTTATTACATTAATATAAAAACCTTTTTACAGGACAGAGGATGACCAAAACCAAAAGAGGGGTAGATAGCTCTAAGGAAAGGGTATGTCTCTGAAGGTAATGCAAAATTTCCTGTTCTTGCCTGGCTGGCTCCTGCTTGTTAGCTAGATCTCAGGTTTTCTAGCCAGTCAGCCAACACAAATGTCCTAACACTCCTTATCCCTAACTTAGTTTAATTATTTGCATTTGCACATAGTTAACTATTGCCATACCTGGAGGAAGGCATGACAACCCACTCCAGGATTCCTGTTTGGAGAATCCCCATGGACAAAGGAGCCTGGCAGGCTACAGTCCATGGGGTCGCAGAGAGTCAGACACAACTGAGCAACTAAGCACACAAAGCACCTGATGTTTTCACTGTGTGGTTGTTTTTTAATTTCACTTATTATTTATCCATCAGTGCCCGTCCCCCAAACAACATGCAGATTCTATGACAGCACACAGTTATCACAGTCACTGCTACAAACCCAGTGCTTACCCAACACATAGCAGGTAATCTCCTTATTGACTTTAATCTGTAGAAATGAGGCACAATAAACTGTTATTATACAAGATTTTCCAGAAAAAATTCTCTTGCCTTATTTTATTGAAATAATTTATGGACTATGCAATCCTTAGACACCTCATTCATGAAGATGAACAACGTCGGTAAATATTCAGATGATAGATAAAATTCACATCAGGACTTTCAGTTCAAGATGTCCTGACACTCTTGAGATTGTCAAGATCTCAAGATACTGAGGATTTATGTTTACTACTTATAGCTTGCAAAATCACACTTAAAGAAGGCAGGCAAAAGAAACAATGAAACTCTAATATCAAAAGAAAGGAGATATAGGGGGTTCACCAGTGGATGAAACATATAACTAATTTCTAGAATTGAAAAAGCAGGTTGAATTGTTCTGATGGATGAGAGAGGCAAAGAAAGCCACAGCCCAAAATACCCCACAAGGCAACCTAAAGGAGCTGGAAGCCAAAATGCTTGTGGAATGCTAGAAGGAATCAAGAGAGCCAATCTGGCCTGGAACAACTGATGGCTCCGGGCTCTGGGCCAGAGGTATGAGGGAAGGCAGGAGAGAGAAGTAGGGCTGAAGACAGCGGGAATAATTGAAGGTCTGTATCTAGAACTGCACTAGCTGGCACCACTATCTGCTTCTCCCACGCCCACACAGATCACAGGCAGCCTGGCATTAACCCTCAGCTGAAAAACCAGATACCTGAAGGAACAAACAACCGCCAAGGCCTCTGGTGGTAGTCCAGTCCACCCCAGGTAGAGGACTCCTCCGAAACGGAGCCCCCAGGGCCTGAGCACAGGCTCACCCCAGAGCAAGCAGGCCAGCCAACGCATCCCACCTACACAGAGGGCACAGTCAGCCATCCAGTCAGGTGAAAGGTCTGGGGGAAAAGAGACCAGCTTCTAAAATAGCAGAGGAAATCCACACCAGTGTCTCAGTCCTGCTTTCTACAATATGAGTAGACAACCAAGGCACATGGGGAAGTCCAGCAGCACAAAAAAGAAGAGTTAAGAAAAACATTTAGAAAAAGGAATCCTGAGGGGAACAATTAAGGAACTTACAAAAATAAAATCTATTAAACAAAACAAAACATCTACTATTGGGTTGGCCAGAAAGTTCATTCAAGTTACTCTGTATGTGTGGAAAACCTGGACAAAATTTTTGGCCAAGGCAATATAATCAAAAGGATACTGCATGGAATATAAACTAGGAATAGAAAACCACACATAGAGAAAAGGAACAAAGAACCTCACAGAAGTCTTTTAAATCAAAAAGACAGAATTTAAGGAGTGATTAGAAGAAAAAAATCAACAGATGAGCTGGAAAATAAAATTGAGAAACTCAGAATAGGAGTACATGGATAAAAAGATGGAAATAATAGAGAAAACTGTGAGAGATACAAAGAGCCAATCCAAGAGGTACAACATTTGACTAACTAAACACCCCCTCAAAAGAGAGAACAGAAAAAAAAGAAGGGAGAAGCTATTAAATAGAATTTAGAATAGAATTCCTCAAAAGAGAAGACACAAGTCTTAAGACTGAAAGGGCTCAGTGAGTGCTCAATATAACCAACCAGTAAAAGACCCACATTTACACATTTCCTCATGAAATTCCAAAACAAATATAAAAAGGAGACCCTGAACAGGAAAAACAGGTCACCCACAGAAGATTGATAACCAAACCGGCTTCTAGTCAGCAACAGAGGATGTCAGCAGACAATAGAACTATGTCTTCACAGTTTCAAAGAAATTTATTTTCAGCCCAGAATTCTACACCCAACCTAATTACAAACAAAGGTATAACAAAGACAGTTTTAGACATGACTCAAAAAGTTTACTTCCCACACATCCTTTCTAAAGAACTTATCTCAGGATATACCCCAGTAAAATTATGGCATAAATCAGCACACTGGAAGACTAGGACCCTAAGAACCGTGATTACAACATAGAAGAATGGAGGCAAGCCCTTGGAAGACAGCTGTGCAGCAGCCTAGAGAGTCATTTGGTCATAAATGGGATTCCAAACAATTAAAAAATAACAGAATATGGGAAAAGTGAGGCTATAGCAAAGGCATATTGGGCCAAAAAAAAGGGCAATTAGAAACTTCCTGAAAACTAAAAAGCAAGAAAGAAAAGACAAATGTCACAAAAAAGCTACATTTCAAATAAGAAGCATGCTTATATGTACCCTAATTATAGGAAATTGGAATATGAGAAAATATGTAGTCATTATTGATCTTACAGTCTTGAGAGACAAGGGGGTCATGACCCTGGCCCTGGAGAGAAGAAAATGTAATCCTGGCACACAAATTGGCTCTGTACTAAATATAGACTGATATTTTAGGGAGTACTAAAAATAGAGAGGCCCTTCATCTTAGGCCAGAATTCACTTTGATATGGTTGGTCTCAAGACATAAATTTCAGGAGGCTATGAGAAAGACTGGCCAAAAGTGCTTTACTCTCCTCCTATTTTCTATAACTGTGGCATAAAATGATAGCCAGTTCCTCCCTGCTATCAAGGGCTTCCCTTGTGGCTCAGCTGGTAAAGAATCTGCCGGCAATGTACCTAGATTCTATCCCTGGGTTGGGAAGATCCCCTGGACCAGGGAAAGGCTACCCACTCTACCATTCTGGCCTGGAGAGTTCCATGGACTACAGTCCGCGGGGTCACAAAGAGTCGGACACTACTGAGCGACTTTCACTTTCAGTTCCTACCTACAGTGCTCTCCCTGAAGATGAAAATTGTTTTCATTATTCAAATGGTCTAGAACTCCAAAACTAGCTCAGTTCACTTGGATTTGAGGGGCAGATAACAGAATTGATGTCTGCTCCCTAGAGCTGAGCATAACCAGGTACCCATTTCAAAAATGACAGTATATTGACTGCTTAGGGCAGACACTGTGACTCACAGTCATCTCCAATCATAACTCTGTTATTTCACTACAGATTCCAAAGGCTAGGCTTTAAGTCATTATTCTTTAGTAAGAATATTAAAAGGTAAGCAAGCATGATTTCTAAGAAGAAGAAACTTTTCACAAGAAAAGTGTAAATATCACACATTCTCTTCCCTACTGGTAGAAATATGGCTTAGCTTGTGGAAAGGGGAAAATCCTTGCAAAAATCTGCTCAATAACAAGAGGCATCTGTCCCAGTCTGTTAATTCTACCCACTTTCCTGATAAGGGAAAGGAACTTCATGTTGTAGTCAAAGGATCTCAGCTTTGTAAGGGAGATTTTTAAAAAATTTTTTCAATTTAGTTTTTTTTTAACACTAAAAACATTTTGTATTGGGGTATATCCGATTAACAATGTTGTGATCCTTTCGGGTGAACAGTGAAGAGACTCAGCCATATATATAGGGAGAATTTTTCTTTATGGAAGAATTAACAAATCATAATAATCATTTAGGTTTTCTGAAATATGCTCTGGAAAAACCTGAACGAAGTTTTTTTGCCAACTGAATATAATACTACTTATAGTTTTCATCTTTTAGATTCAACTTATTTGGAAATTTGGTTACTGTCATAGGACAAAATATAAGTTATCAACTTTTGACAATGCAAAAGTGTTGCTGACAGAAATTGAGAAAAACACACGAAAAATGAAACAGGTTCTAATCCCCATCTTAAAAAGGGGGAGAGTAGACAGATTGTCAAAAGTGGATGAAATGAGGAAGAGTTGTCATTATCTGAAGTTACTAAATTAAGCAACAGAAGAAGCAAAATTAAAAATCAAATGCTGGCAGAGTATGAGAATTGTAGTGTAAGAAAGCTAAATAGCCCTTCTTAAAAGTAGAAAGTCAATAGATATTATCTAAAGTTAATAAGTCAAGCAACAGAGGTAAAAAGCAGCCCCAAAACTTTTTTTTATTGTAGAATGCTCTCAGGAAAATATATTAGGGAAAAAAATCCCTAACATTTGTATACTTATTTATATTCTATAAAAATCATGGTCATATTAATCTATGACATGTATATTTTAACTCACAATAAGAGATAAGAAGAAGAGAGATAAGAAAGCCTTCCACAGTGATCAGTGCAAAGTAGAGGAAAACAATAGAATGGGAAAGACTAGAGATCTCTTCAAGAACATTAGAGATACCAAGGGAACATTTCATGCAAAGATGGGCTCGATCAAGGACAGAAATGGTATGGACTAACAGAAGCAGAAGATATGAAGAAGAGGTGGCAAGAACACAGAAGAACTATACAAAAAAGATCTTCACCACCAGATAGTCACGATGCTATGAGCACTCACCTAGAGCCAGATATCCTGGAATGGGAAGTCAAGTGGGCCTTAGGAAGCATCACTACAAACAAAGCTGGTGGAGGTGATGGAATTCCAGTTGACCTATTTCAACTTCTAAAAGATGATGCTGTGAAAGTGCTGTACTCAATATGCCAGCAAATTTGGAAAACTCAGCAGTGGCCACAGGACTGGAAAAGGTCAATTTTCATTCCAATCCCTAAGAAAGACAATGCCAAAGAATGCTCATCTCACACGCTAGTAAAGTAATGCTCAAAATTCTCCAAGTCAGGTTTCAACAGTATGTGAAGCGTGAACTTACAGATGTTCAAGCTGGATTTAGAAAAGGCAGAGAAATCAGATTCAAATTGCCAACATCCGTTGGATCACTGAAAAAGCAAGAGAGTTCCAGAAAAATAGCTACTCTGCTTTATTGACTATGCCAAAGACTTTGACTGTGTGGATCGCAACAAACTGCAGAAAATTCTTAAACAGGAATACCAGACCACCTGACCTGCCTCTTCAGAAATCAATAGTTAGAACTGGACATGGAACAACAAACTGGTTCCAAATCAGAAAGGAGTACATCAAGGCTGTATATTGTCACCCTGCTTATTTAACTTATATGCAGAGTACATCATGAGAAACACAGGGTTGGATGAAACACAAGCTGGACTCAAGATAGCTGGGAGGAATATCAATAACCTCAGATATGCAGATAACACCACCCTTATGGCAGAAAGCGAAGAAGAACTAAAGAGCCTCTTGATGAAAGTGAAAGAGGAGAGTGAAAAAGTTGGGTTAAAACTCAACATTGAAGAAACTAAGATCATGACATCTGGTCCTATCACTTCACAGCAAATAGAGGGGAAACAGTGGAAACAGTGACAGATCTTTTCTTGGGCTCCAAAATCACTGTAGATGGTTACTGCAGCCATGAAATTAAGAGATGCTTACTCCCTGGAAGACAAGTTATGACCAACCTAGACAGCATACTAAAAAGCAGAGACATTACTTTGCCAACAAAGGTCCATCTAGTCAAAGCTATGGTTTTTCCAGTAGTCAGGTATAGATGTGAGAGCTGGACTATAAGCAAAACTGAGCACTGAAGAATTGATGCTTTTGAACTGTGGTGTTGAAGAAGACTCTTGGAGTCCCTTGGACTGCAAGGAGATCCAACCAGTCCATCCTAAAAGAAATCAGTCCTGAATATTCATTGGAAGGACTGATGCTGAAGCTAAAACTCCAATACTTTGGTCACCTGATGCAAAGAACTAACTCATTTGAAAAGACCCTAATGCTGAGAAAGATTGAAGTGGGGAAGGGAAGGGGATGACAGAGAATGAGATTGTTGAATGGCATTACCGACTCAATGGACATGAGTTTGTATAAACTCCAGGAGTTGGTGATAGACAGGGAGGCCTGGCGTGCTGCAGTCCACAGGGTCACAGAGTTGGACATGACTGAGCGACTGAACTGAACTGAAGAATAATTTTGAATTGATTTTTACTGGGGGGAAATGCTTATTATAATAATAAACCAAAAACAGGAAATCATCAGCTATTCTGTCAAAAATATTTTAAGATACAAAAAGCATATAAGAATAAACACAATTTCAAGTAATTTCTTCCAGGACACAAATTCAGCATTATAAGTACCTCCCAGGGTGTGGGGTGTGTGCAGTTCCCTTTAGACACACTGCTCTAGAAGTTAGAAGTGTAGTCACCAGGAAATCCAAAAAGATAAGTGATTCAAAGAGGCTACCTTCTGAGAGTAGAGCTGGGGGTAAGAAGTGGAAGAGGAAACATGACTTACATCATAAGCTCTCCAATACTTATACATATTTGTGCGGACTCAGTCATTCAACAAACATTTACTGAACATCTGCTTTGGGCTAGGCACAAAAGATAAAGAGAGGAAACTGACATCTCCATCTCAGCTGTCAGGGAGATCACAGTCTGGGGTTCAGAAGAAAGAAATAAAAGCCACTGATGACAATTCAATATCATAAGTTCTGTAAGAGAAGTGTGTGCCAGATATCAGGTACTCACGTTGCGGGGCACAAAAAAGGTTGCCGTGTGAGGTTTAGGGAGAAATTTCTGAAAGGTCACTTCCTCTCTGAGTTGAAACCTAAAGGACAAGTAGAAAACTGAGACTAAACCCGGTAAAGAGGGATGCAGGGAAATGCGGGAAGGGCATTCTAGGGCAAAGAGGAGGAAATGGTGGGGTAGACAGGAGACACGTGGAGGAGAGCAAGGTGTGTTGGGAAACGGGAAGGTTTTCAGAATTGCTAACGTAAACAGTTCATGAGATGGTTGTGGCCAGAATAAAATGGCAAGCCAGGAAGGGACCAGAAAAAAAGGGGTCAGAGCTCTGCTTAGTTCACTGAAAGTGAAAGTCCCTTGGTAGTGTCTGACTCTTTGCAACCCCATGGACTATACAGTCCATGGAATTCTCTAGGCCAGAATACTGGAGTGGGTAGCCTATCCCTTCTCCAGGGGATCTTCCCGACCCAGGAATTGAACTGGGGTCTCCTGCATTGCAGGTGGATTCTTTACCAACTGAGTTATCAGGGAAGCCACTGAAGGTAATGGTCCACTGAAGTCAATGGTAAATCACAGAAGGACTTCACTGATAGGAGGGGGATTGGATCAGATTGGCATTTTGGAGAAGACTGATCTGGAAGGAAAGTGGGGGGTGGATCCGATAGGGGTAAAGGTGGCAGGAAGGCCCTTCTGGAGACTACTATAGTGGGCCTAATGCTGCAATTCATGGGGTTGCAAAGAGTCGGACAAGACTGAGTGACTGAACTGAACTGAACTGAACTGAACTGAATGAGACAAAAGGAGAGAATCAGGGTACCAACAGGAAACAAATGGCCAACAGGTACGTGCAAAGGTACCATCACTATCATCAGAGAAATGCAAATCAAAATCACAAAGAACTATCACTTCATACCCGTTGGAATGGCTATCATCAGACAAGAGACAACTATGTTGGTGAGGATGTAGAGAAAAAGGAACCCTTGTGCACTGTTGGTGGGAATGTAAACTGGTTTAATCACTATGGAAAATATGGAGGTTCCGCAAAAAACTAAAAAACAGAACCAGCAGCATTCCTACTTCTGGGTATATAGCCAAAGGAGATGAAAATAGGATCTCAAAGAGATAGCTGCACTCCTGCGTTCAGTGCAGCGTTACTCATAGTAGCCATGACGTGGAAATAACCTCAGTGTCCAAAGTGTTCACTGGAGGATAAACAGATAAGAAAACGTGGCAAACATGCAAACATACACATACACACTGGGAAATTATTCAGCCATGAGAAAGAGATCCCGCCATTTTGCAACAAAACAGATGGACCCTGAGGGCATTATTCTAAATGAAGTAAGCCAGACAGAAAGATAAATACTGCATAGTATCATTTATATTAAGAATCTAAAATAAATTTTTTTAAGTCAAATTCATAGAAACAGAGAGTAGAAAAGTGGCCACCAGAGGCTGAGAGGTGGGGAAAATAGAAAGAGATCAGTAAAAGGCCAGTAAAAACCTTACAACTGCACAATGAATAAAGTCTGAGGATCTAAGGTAAAACATAGTGACTACCGTTGATAATACTGTATATTCAAAAAAAGAAAGACGATGCAATCAAAAGCTATTTAGGAGATTCACTAGTGGAACTGTTGAGGGATTAAACATGAGGATAAGGAGAGAGGGAGAGTCTAGAAGGACTTGAGTATATTTATCTCTTGAGTAACTGGAGAGTATCACTAACTGAGATGAGTAAAGAAGCAATTTGGGGCCAGGGCTTTAGCTTTGGACATGTTGAACATGAAGTGCTAACTAGAGGTAGATATCAAATAAGCAGCAGGATGCAAATCTGAAGTTTGAGGTGGGGGCGTTTGGGCTGATGATACACTAATACTAATACTAAATACTAATGGGTTGAGACCCATTAGCATTTGGGTTGTCGCGGAAGCCACGTGAAGAGACACAAGGAGGCTACAAAGTGAGAAGCAGAGAAGGTTGGAGTCCTGAGGACAACAGGGGCTAAAGAAAAGATGAGACTGAAAGGAAAGGGAGAGTATCACGACAAGAAGAAAGGAAAGTAAGAGAAGCAAAGAGGTAGTGAGTGGGCAAAGAGCAGCGGCTGGCCTGACGGAACACCTGATCCTGACTGAACTGGGAAAGGAGGGAAGCCAGAGGAGGTTGGCAGATTGGAAGAACGGGGGGTGGCAACAGCCTCAGTTATAACGACGATGGTGAAGATGATGCGATGGAGGTGGTAGTCAGAGTGAACAGTAAGAATGTGAAAGAGCAGTGTGTGCTTAGTGTGAGCTATTGCAGTTCAATATCTGAGTGATTACAGAATGCTTTCCAATATGTGTACTGCACTGTTTCATTTTGCACATCCTGAGTACTATATGCTCAGGATAAAGGACAAGACTGGAGTAATAAGCAGGCTCTGCCTTCACTGGGTATGAATTTAGTTATACAGGATCAGATGTGACTGAAAATCTTATAAGCTGACATAACAAAACAAGCATTTTTTTTCTTTAAGGAGTAAAGAACAACTATTAGGTAATAAACAGAAAGACATAGGTTACATTTTTTAAATTTAATTTTTAATTGGAGGATAATTGCTTTACAATATTGTACTGGCTTCTGCTATGCAACAACGTGAATCAGCCATAAGTATACATATGTCCCCTCCCCCTTGTACCTCCCCCTACCTCACCCACCCCTCTAGGTTGTCACAGAATATTGCATTGAGCTCCCAGTGTTATACAGCCACTTTCTATTAGCTATCTATTCTACATATGGTAATATATTAGGTTACATTTTAAAGAACCTTTTCTTAGAGTTCATAAAGTGATATTTTTCCACTTTTTAGTTTGTACAAGGCTACAAAAGATTTAAGAATAGTATCTATCGTAAAAACAAGTATTGCCTCATGTGGTTTTTCAGTAGCTATTTTTACTGTCCTTCCTTTAATAAGTATCCAAGATTCCTCTCATAGTAATTGCTGGAATGATAAAAACAATGGTAACTCATAAAATTTCTTATGGCAACATCTTAAAACCTAATAGTAATGGAAGGAAAACAAAATACTTTAGGAAATGATTAATTTTTTTTTAACTGTCAGAATTTTCAGTTGAATTTTCTATGTTAGAACTCCAAGTCTCCCACGGTTTCCACCCCCTGATTATTTAATCAGCACTAATTTAGATACCGCTGTAAAGAGACTTAAAGTAGAGATAGTATCTTGAATTATCCAGGTGAACCCAATGTAATCATACGAACCCTTAAAGGCAGCAGTCAGAGATATGAGGCAGAGAAAGCTAGAAAAAGGCTGAGGCAGAAGAGGAAGTCAGAGAGATTGAAAACACACAAAGGCCTCCACCCACCGTTGCTGGTTTTGAAGATGGAGAAAAGAAGCCATGAGCTGATTAATGTAGGCAGCCTCTAGAAACCGAGAACAACCCCCAGCCAACAGCCAGCAAGGAAATGGAGGCCTCAATCCTACCACAGCATGGAACTGAATTCTGAAAACAATCTGTAAGAGCCTAGAAGTCAATTCATTCTCAGAGCTCCAGAAAGAAACTCAGCTCTGTGTGTGTGTGTTAGTCCTTTAGTCGTGTCTGACCCCATGGACTGTAATGTACCTGGCCAGGCTCCTCTGTCCATGGAATTCTCCAGGCAGGAATACTGGAGTGGATTACCATTCCCTTCTCCAGGGGATCTTCCCCGCCAAGGGATCAAACCCAGGTCTTCTGTATGGCAAGCAAATTCTTTACCGTCTGAGGTACCAGGGAAGCCCTAGTGAGGGCTCGATTTTCAGCCTGGAGCAGAGAACCAGCTGGGTCACACCATGCTGCGGCATCTAACCTTCAGAAGTGTGAGATGCAAGTACTAATAAATGTGTGTTGTTTTAAGATGCTAAATATGTGGCAATTTATTATAGGACCACTGGAAAACTAACATGCTTTCTTCAATCAACTGACTTCAAACATGCTCTATCAAATCTCATTTTCTTAACCCTTAATGTAACTTTGGATAGAGTTCATTCATTTCTAGTCAGACGCAATTATTATGAAGTCCGGTCTAATTTATTTTCTCCCAAGCTTTTATTTTTTGTGTTTGTGTGTTTGTGCTCAGTCATGTCTGACTCTTTGAGACCCTATGGCCTGTAGCCCACCAGGCTCCTCTGTCCATGGAATTTTCCAGGCAAGAATACTGGAATGGGTTGCAATTACCTACTCCAAGGGATCTTCCTGACCCAGAGATCAAACTCATCTCTCTTTTTATTTTGGAAATGTAACCTTTTATTTTGGAAATGCTTAAATCTTCAGAAAATTTAGGAGAAAAGTGCAAAGAATACCCTTATACCTATGCCTCTACTAATCAATTGCTAACAGTGTCCAATAATTGTTTGCTTTCTCACTCTCTCTAAACATTTAAACACCACTCCCTCTTTCTCCTTCTCCTTCTTAGGAAAGGAAGGGTAGTACTGCTTACATTAACATAACCCTGCTGAATAAACATCATTCTGAAACAATAAATCAAAAAGAAACTTTTTCAGGAATTCCCTGGTGGTACAGTGATTAAGAATCCACCTTGCAATGCAGGAGATGAAGGTTCCACCCCTAGTTGGAGAACTAAGATCCCACATACTATGGGGCAACTAAACCCAAGCACCATAACTACTGAGCCTGCTTGCCTCAACTAGAGTCTGTGCACTGCAACCAAGATCTTGCATGCCAAAACTATTAAATCTGATGCAGCCAAATAAATTAATTAAGTTAAATAAAGCCTTTTAAAAAAAAAGAAGAAACCTTTTCTAAACAAGACAGGCAAATGGTCAAGAAGCACATGAAAAGATTCTCAACATCATTAATCATCAGGGAAATGCAAATCCAAACCACAATGAGACATTACTTCAAACCCATTAGGATGGCTGGCCCAGTAAACAAACGAACAAAAAACAAAATAACAAATGCTGACAAGGATGTGGAAAAATTGGAGTCCTTGTGCATTGTTGATGGGAATATAAAATGATATAGCCACTACACAAAATAGTACAGACATTCCTCAAAAATTTTAAATCAGATGTACCCAGTGATATGGCAATCCCACTTCTGGATATATATACAAAATAACCAAAAGAATATTTCAAAGAGATATTATATTAGCACTCTCATGCTCCCTATGGCATTATTCACAACAGCCAAGAAGTGGAAGTAACCCAAATGTCCATCAGCTGAGGAGTGGATAAAAAAGGTGGTATACAGATACAGTGGAATATTATTCAACCTTTGGAAACCAAGATATCCTACCATACACTACCAGATGAATAAATCTTGAGGATATTCAAGTAAAATAAGCCAGTCACACACACACAAAAATTACTGCATGATTCTACTTACACAAGTTATCTAAAGAAGTCAAACACATAGAAAAAGAAAGTAGAGTGTGGTTACCAGAATGGTGTGGAGGGGAAAAAAGTGAGCTCTTATTCAATAGGTACAGAGTTTCAGTTTTACAAGATTGCAAGTTCTACAGATTTGTTGCCGGAAAATGTGCATGTGTTAACAGTACTGTACTATAATCTTAAAAATGGTTGAGATGGTAAACTTCGTGCTGTGTGCTTTTGATCACAATAAAAAAAAACAAAAGGAAAAAAAAAATCCACAACACCATGATCACTCATAAAACAGATATTATTTAATTTCATTAAATAATCATCAAAAAAATCCCCTACTATTTCTAAAGAAAAATTCATTGACTAATATTTTGGGTCTTTTAAACACGTTCATTTTGCAGTATTCTGGTTTTTCTAAAGCCATATGCATTGTAGATTAAAGGGTTTTAAAGAAAAATTATTCACAAAATATTTAAATGTCTAGAACTAAATATGTTAAAAATGTGAGACATTTATCTTTCCAGTCAGTGTCAAAAGATGGTATTTAACAGAATAGTATAGTATTGTTGTTCAAAGCAAACTTAAGGAATGAAAACATTAAAATGAAAACTGTAAAAAAAAGAAAACTATAAAGAATACATAACATTAAGATGAAAAGCTGAGGTACTGGGAAGATAACAATGAAGAAACCCTTTTACTGCATGCTATAGCCTCAAAGTCTGTAAGTATGAAATCTGCCTGAGAATTCACCATTTCTTTAAGTTTATTATAGTGACTCATAATAATATCAAAAGGCTGCATTATAATTCTGTGCTTGAATTTAAGACATCATGGGATGCATATGCTCCCTGTATATTCACTAGTTTCAGAAAGCTAATTAGAGTTATGGAGATTCAGTTTCAGGCGAAGGCAAAAGTTTAACCTTGTACAGCAGGTATAAAAGAGCTGATGAACCACACCACCTACAGTCCTTCTCCCTTTGGAGAATAGGAAACAATACTTGCTTTTATTACCCTTAGATTTAAAATAATCCAGGGAGTTGAAAATGAACAAGAAGCCATATTATTCTTACTATAGTATTTGTCAACATTGTCACTATTATCAACTAAACCATATCAGTAACCCTACAAGACACTAAATCCTGCAAAAATATACACACGAAGTAAAAAAGAACCAAACCATCTATAGCAGTCACGTTTGAAGACTAGTACCAATGTAAATCAAAGAGCCAGGTAGGTATCAGAACTGTTACAGTGCTGACAACCTCATTAGAACATGCCATTTATCCATCCATTCATAACAGCCCTACTGAACACATTGAAACTGTTAGTTATTTTTAAGAGGCTACCTTAAGAAATTTAAAACTTTTGCAATTTAAAAGACTTGAAAAACCCTCAGAAGTACCCAAGTATCTCAGACTTCAAATGCCATTAGCATTCCAGCAGGCTTTTATATGTAACAGGGCACGTAGGCAGAATGACTGGAATGGAAAATGTGTCTAATCTAAGTATAGAGAATTAGCTTAAATTGTCTTAACTTTCATTCTTCCAGGACTTAATGACAGTGAGAAGAAGAAAGGTATTATAAAGTAAAACCAATGAATTATAGGGCTGTTGTGTTATCAGTCCCACTCAGGCTATGAGCAAACTCTAAACAAAGTGGATCCTAATTTGTTGAAAACGCGCTGCTAAAAAGAGACAAACACAGGTGTCAACTTGGGTCACCACACAGGCCCCAAAGAGTACCATCACAATGGTGTGCGGAAGAAAAACACTGCCTAAAAATGGTCCAAACAGGAACACACCTACAGATCCTGTTCTCAGAGGCAGGATTCTACTCTGTTCAATGTGCCACAACATATAGCTAGTCCAGGAAAATACTAATTCCCAGGTAAGATTTCAACAAAATAGCCAGGAAGGATAGAACTTAATGTGCTCTGAGAATGTTGCCTTGCCCTGAGCCGTTGTTTGCTCAGGTAAATGCTGCTGGGCTATATCTACTTCAAGCAGATCACAAGCCCTCTTGGTTCACAGAGAGGCCACACAGGCAAACAGTGTGCCTGCACCGGTCCTCTGGACGAAGTACTCTACACCAAAAAGCTGGCATGGGTGGAATTTATGACAAGAAGCAGTGAGAAGGACTGCGTCAACGGGATAAACTAGATTTCTTTTTTTATAGCTTTATTGAGATATAATTCACATACCATACAATGTATTCATTTAAAGTATACAATTCAGTGGATCTTAGTATATGCACAGAGTTGTGCACAGCATCAATTTTAGAATATTTCCTTTATCCCAAAAGAAACCTCATACCCATTTCGCCACAACCCTCCCAGTCCTATGCAAGAACTAATCTATCTTCTGTCTTTATAGATTTGCCTTTGCTGGCTACTTCATATAAATGAAACCCAGAATATGTGGTCTTTTATGAGTGGCTTCTTTCATATATTGAATGGTTTCAAGGTTCATCCATGTTATAGCATTTATCAATTCTTCATTTCTCTTTATTGTTGAACAATATTCTACTACATGTATATATACCATTTTCAGTTTTTCTCTTCACAAGCAGAAGAATCTCCTTTGCTACATAAACAAAACTGTAAAAAGTAATTAGGTCCCCACATTAGTCTATAAATGCCTATTTAAGCCATATTATAGCTGAAAACTTTTCATTAATTGCATAATACTACAGTTTCTAGAAAGTGTTAGTTGCTCAGTCATGTCCGACTCTGCAACCCCATGGACTGTAGGCTCCTCTGTCCATGGGATTCTCCAGGCAAGAATACTGGAGTCGGTTGCCATCTCCTACTCCAGAGGATCTTCCCAACCCAGGCGTTGAACCTGGGTCTCCTGCTTTGCAGGTGGACTCTACCATTTGAGCCACCAGTGAAGTCCACTGTTCCTAGAAACATTCTACAGTTTCTAGAAACATTATCAATTATCACAGTGACATTTGGACTACAGAAAATACTGAGAATGAAGCTCCTTTTTAGGTAATTGCTTAAATTTTTTTCCTGTAAACTGAAGTAGGAAGGGAAACTTGCAAGTCCTAAGGCCTGAACACCTCAGAACAGAACCACTTTTGGACTCCACCCACTTTAAGACAGAACAGCAAAACTGCAAGCATACACAGCTGGTCTCTGAAACTTTCCTCTCTTCTGGCTGGGCCGTTCACCTCTTCCCCCTATCTTTGAAATTTCATTCCTTCAGTGCTCTTCACCCCTAACCCTATCTCCAAACAAAACAAAATCTTTTATATATCTGTTGACTAATTACAGCTTTACTTTAAACTAAAATATTACATTTACATGAAAATGTTACTTACACCAGACATTTTCTAAGACTTTCTCCCAAAACCTGAAATGAGAATTAAGTTTTCCTTCAAAGAACTTCTGGCAGGAATCAACTGGTAAGGGGAGAGATTTTGTTTTGTTTTTACCAAGAGACCCTCTCATATCACAGTAAATCCATCCCATGGCAAATCAAATCTAGTCATTCTCTCAGAATAATGCATATGTAGGAGAATGAGAGAAAGTAAGAAACTGCTGTTAATTTCGTTAAGGCATGATAATGGTATTATGATTATGTCAAAAATATCATTATCTGTTAGAAATTCATACTGAGACATTTAAATGAAATTATGTGATACATGGGATCTGCTTCAAAATATTTTAGTTGGAAAAAGGACACAGGGGAAGGGACATGAAACAAAATACTGATAATTGTTGAGGGCAAGTAATAGGTACCTGAGAGTACATTATTCTTTTCTGCTTTATGTATGTATAAAAATTTCTATAGTAAAATACTTTTACAAAAGAGAGAAACTGTTCTCTTCCTCTCAGGCACTCTTTTGTCCCTTCACTTTTTCTTCATAGCACTTTTATTTCTAAGGTTATTTGATTAATGTTTGTCTCCTTGACTAGACTTTAAGCTCCATGAGGATCACAAGGGTGTTTGTTTAGAATTCTGTAGAATCCCAACCCCCTCACAGAGTTTCTGGCATGTGAAAGGCATAGACAAATATTTACTAAGCAAATGATGAAGTCAGTAAAATTAAGTCATATCATGTCCCTAGATCAATAAAGACTCAACAAATAAAAGAGGGGATGATAGAAAGTCAGGGACCTTTGGTTGAAGGAATTGAACATATTTACCTACATGTAAATTTATCATTTAAGTTCACATGCTTTTCTATTAAAAATGCAGTTAAGATGCCACAAAATAGATTTAACTTCATCTAGCTGAGTTCCAGAAAAACATCTACTTCTGCTTTATTGACTATGCCAAAGCCTTTGACTGTGTGGATCACAATAAACTGTGGAAAACTAAGAGATGGGAATATCAGACCACCTTATCTGCCTCCTGAGAAATCTGTATGCAGGTCAAGAAGCAACAGTTAGAATTGGACATGGAACAACAGACTGGTTCCAAATAGGAAAAGGAGAACATCAAGGCTGTATATTGTTACCCTGCTTATTTAACTTATATGCAGAATACATCACATGAAATGCCAGGCTGGATGAAGCACAAGCTGGAATCAAGATTGCCAGGAGAAATATCATTAACCTCAGATACGCAGATGACACCACCCTTATGGTAGAAAGCAAAGAAAAACTAAAGAGCCTCTTGATGAAAGTGAAAGAGGAGAGTGAAAAAGTTGGGTTAAAACTCAATATTCAGAAAACTAAGCTCATGGCATCCAGTCCCATCACTTCATGACAAATAGATGGGGAAACAATGGAAACAGTGACAGACTTTTATTTTGGGGGGTTCTAAAAATCACTGAAGATGGTGATTGCAGCCATGAAATTAAAAGACACTTACTCCTTGGAAGGAAAGTTATGATCAACCTAGATAGCATATTGAAAAGCAGAGACATTACTTTGCCAACAAAGGTCCATCTAGTCAAGGCTATGGTTTTTCCAGTGGTCATGCATGGATGTGAGAGTTGGACTGTGAAGAAAGCTGAGCGCCGAAGAATTGATCCTTTTGAACTGTAGTGTTGGAGAAGACTCTTGAGAGTCCCTTGGACTGCAAGGAGATCCAACCAGTCCATTCTAGGGGAGATCAGTCCTGGGTTTATTGTAAGGACTGATACCAAAGCTGAAACTCCAATACTTTGGCCACCTCATGCGAAGAGCTGACTCATTGGAAAAGACCCTGATGCTGGGAGGGATTGGGGGCAGGAGGAGAAGGGGCCGACAGAGGATGAGATGGCTGGATGTCATCACCAACTCGATGGACATGAGTTTGAGTGAACTCCGGGAGTTGGTGATGGACAGGGAGGCCTGGCATGCTGCAATTCACGGAGTCACAAAGAGTCGGACACGACTGAGTGACTGAACTGAAACTGAACTTATCTTTACTACATTCACGTGATTACACAGCTAAGAACTATGATTTCTACTTATGATAAGGAAACTATGGAACCAGAAAGTTACGAAATTTTTTCAAGGTCATAATGAACCAGAGGTACAAATGAACAAAACTCAGCTCTGTCCTCATGCGTCACGCTGTTCCCAAAGGAACATGATTTTAAAGAAAATCAGGGGCTTCCCTGGCTGTCCAGTGTTTAAGACTCCATGCTAACAATCCTCAAAGCCCGGTCAGGGAACTAAGATCCTGCAAGCCACATGGCACTGCCAAAAAACAAAGATAAATAAAATAAAACTTAAAAGATCATCAAGATAAGAAATGAACGGAGTATTCTATATGTTAATTCAACTTTCAGTGACTGAGAAACTGAATAGATAGCTCTACAATAGTCTTAGATGAAAATATTTTTCTTTGACTTCATCCAAAACAATTCACAGCTGAAGCACCTAGTAGAAGTAAAAAAAAAAGAAAGTGAGACCTAGCCAGGCTCCTCTGCCCATGGAATTCTCTAAGCAAGAATACTGGAGTGGGTAGCCATTCCCTTCTCCAGGGAATCTTCCCAATTCAGGGATCAAACCCAGGTTTCCCACACTGCAGGCATTCTTTACCGTCTGAGCCACCAGGGAAGCCCCAAACGGTAGAAGTAGTATTAAAAACAGAAGGTGAAGCATTTAAGCAATGGAGAACAGAAGAAGGCATGACACTGAGTAATGTGAAGGCCTTTTTATTCAGCGGGTTAAACTGAAAAGGTATGGTGAAGGACAACTAGCAAGAAAATTCCTAAATACTAACAAATAATAAATACTAATACCAAGACAATGTTTAAAACACCAGTACTCCAGGTTCCCAAGTTCTAAAATTTATCACAAATATAATACTATAATCAACAAAGTTTTCTATTTAATCATTATTTTATATAGAAATAGCCTACTAATATGTAACTATGCCCCAAATCCTTTTGAAATGCTGAAGACCTGAGTTTACCTTAGTTTGGTAATGGATAATGATGCACACATTCTGGAAGGCAGAATTACTAAATGTTTGCCGTTAACAGAAGCCTAACTATTTGTAAAACTAACCTTAATTCAGTCAATCTGAAAGTTCTTATGCTATGGTGCCAAAAAAAATGTCACAACCACATGTGTGGAGAAGGTTGAGAACTAAATGAATCAAAGTCTAAAAGTGTGCCACAAAATCTAAAAAAAAAAAAAGCTAGACAGTTTTAGTTAAGAAAAAAGATTTTAAACATCTCAAACTAATTTTGAGAATACAGTCTGGAAAGTGGTTTGTTTTCCTTTTTTCTCTTTTTTTCCTCTTCACATAAAGGGTTACAAAGAGGTATCTGGCCTGGATTGAATTCTACACTGGGTTGCTCTACTGTTACTCGTGGCACAATTACTGCTGGTGGAGTTGCTACAAAGGCTCAGAACGATCAGTTTTACTCCTATATTCTTCATTTCATGAGCTGTCAGTCAAGCTTCCAACTTGAAGTACATCACTCATTGCAGGGTAGTGATTCACACACGCAATTTCCAAACAAAAATGAAAGATTTACTTGCCCCACGACGGTTTCTTCTCAACTTTTAAAATAATTGATAAAAGCACCACCTAATGAATTCCCATCCCCAAATAATCCATCGATACCTTTAAGCATTGTAATGTAAGCGGTAAAGGAATACTGTTCTCTGAATGCAGACAGAACTGCTGACCCACGCGAAGAACTGATTTGTAGTTGTTTTTCCACTTGGGTGATGGATTTGCGCTCAGCTACTCATGGTGTCTACTAGGTCCCCCTGGTGACTAACAGTACATGAAAGCTGTAGTAGGGTTCGAAGACACAGACTGGCAGAGGAATAGAGGGTGGAACGGGAAATTATGAAAAATTAACACGCGAATAGTATACATGACATAACAGAATTACATTTGCATTGTTGGCGTATTCGTGATCCGCACAAGACACTGTCCCTTCCTTTTAAAACGCAAACATCCACCAGCCTCGCTTGAGCCCTTGCTCCCGTTTAAATCACGGGTGTGATGGAGATCGAACCAAGTGGTTCAGCCCGAGGCACATGCCGCTTCACCAGGATTTGAAGAAAACACTGATGTGACAATCTGTCATAATTTTCTAAAATATGGAGGAATGACACACCACCTTTCCTACCACCTACTGAGGACTCCGGACTGAGCCGAGAACAGCCTCCCTGCGGGGCCCACCAGGGAGGGGGGAGAAGAGCAATGGACCAGGGAGAAGACCGCGGCACGTCCCGAGCCCAGACTGTGGAGCCCCAAACGCGAGGGGCGTGGGGCCGCACCCGGGTCACGTCCCGGGGCTCTCGGGATGCGAGGCGCCGAGGACGAGCCCGGACCGGTCGGGACGCTGGGGGGCGGCGGGACAGCGCCGCGGTGGAGGCTGCGGCGCCGGGTCAGCGAGGGAGGGCGCGCCGCCAGGTGCCGGACGGCAGGGGGCAGCGGGGTTCGGGCGGGCGCCGACCCAGGGAGGGAGGAGGAAGGCGGGCAAGTCCCGCGCAGAGAGCGGGCGCGCGGCGGCCTCGCCGCCGGCCTACCTGGAGGTAACAGGGCTTCCTTAGCCAGGCCCCCGGACAGAGACTCCTCGCCATGGTAATCACACATCGCCCCACCGCGCCGCAGTCAGAGGCGGACCCGAGCGCCGGCGACCCGGCTCCCCGCCTTTCCCCGCCTCCCCGCCCCCAGTCCGGCCGGGCCCGCCCACTCCTCCGCCCCCGTCGCGGCGCGCGCCGCGCTCCCCCCGGCCCCGCTGCGGCGACGGCGGCCGGCGGCCCGAGGCCCGGCCTTCTGCTCTGCTCGCCCGGCTACCGCGGCTGTCAGAGCCGCCGCTGCCGGCTCCGCCATAAAGGGGAGTCGCGCCTCGCTCGGCCGACACAAATCCAACTGCGCCTCGCGCTTAAAGGGGAGGCGTGCGGAGGAAGGAGGGGGCGCCGCGGAAGCCGGGGTGTAGCGTGTTCGGCGCCTGGAGGGGAGGGCCGGGGAGCCCAGCTCTCCGAAGGAGCCGACCTAAGTGGCTGCTCCCGGCTACCCACTCCCCTGGCCGCGCTTCCCGCCACCCCGCCCAGCAGGTCTGACGCTCCGTTTGGACTCTGCTCCTTCAGCGCGGACGTGTCTGGGCGGGTTGCGTGGAAATTCAAGGGAAGCTTGGGGCTCCTTCCCTGAGGACCGGCTTTTTCCTCCCTCGCGTGCCGTGGCCCGTGCGGCAGCGGGAGGAACCGACTGGCGCGTCCTCTACTGAATATAACCTGCCCCCACATCCAGCCTTAAACTCTTACAGCCTTAAACTTGTTTTTCCTGAGTACTTTTTAAAGTCTGACCTTTCTGGTTTGAATTGCTTTAAAACAGCTTTAGAGTTTTCCTGGCCCTACCCACGAACCTTGAGTCGAAAGAGAAAAAGACAAACATTACTAAATTAAATACAGTTCTGAAGTCAGGAGGCCCGGGACGTGGCACACTTACTCAGTTAAGGCTGCATAACACAGGGTGTGGTGTCTTTCTTTTGACGGTGAAGTCCAAATAAGGGAAAAAACAGCCATCCTAGCGGGAGAACAGCTGTTGATCCTAGTGACTTGTAAGAAGATGCATTTTTGCTTCTTTTTATCCCATAGGTTGCCACTTAGAACTCGAGCCTCTTCCTCTGACAAGAAGTTTCCTTAGGAGCAAAACTTGACTCACTGTGGTTTTTACTTAAGCTTTGTTCCAGTGCTTTCCGTTTCTGAAGAATTGCATTCTTGCCTGCCCCTCCCCCAACCCAAGCACAAACAGGCTTAAAACCTGTGTGGTATTTTATTGCTGCAAATAAACCCGTTTTTCATTGATCTTTCAGCTTGCGTTAAAAGATTTCAGTAATTCCTGAGTATGATAAGTACTAGTTTAATTAGTTCTTTCATTCATTCAATAAAGAAATATTAATTGAGCCCCTGGACATTGTTCTAGTTGATTGGGTTATATACCTGAGCAAAATACAAAACCCTCAGCCCTTGTGGATATTACATTCTGGAAGTAGGGGCAGCAGGCAATAAGTAATACATAAGAAAATCAAATAGGATAATAAAGCAGATAGGGGATATGTTAAAAAAAAAAAAAGGAAAACAAACCAGTGAAGATGAGAAAGACTACAGGTAGAGTTGGTTAGGGAAGAAAGATAAGGAATTCAAGTACTGGACTTTTTTACATTCAAGATATCTATTGGAAATTCAAGTGGAGATCTTAAGTAGGCAGCTGTACATGGGAGTGCAGTGTTAAGAAGGGTGGTCCAAGCTACCATATGCAGCATAAAAGATATCAGCTTTTTTTTTTTAAGATGAAAGTTATGTCTTATTCTGTGACCTTACTGAGGACTACAGCCCAGGTTATAGGAGTTTTTGCCAGCTCAGTAGTATGATCTAAAAGTCATCAGAAACTTAGATTTGTCAAAAAGTAGAGATATTAAATGATATTTAAAGTCACAAGGAAGTGAATATAAATAGAAGAGAACCAAAGATGAAACCTTATAACTTCAAGGCAGGAGAGTGGATGAGCCAGCAAAGGAGACTGAGAAGGAAAAGCCAGTGAAGTTGGTGAGCTGAGAGTGAGGTGCCTGGAAGTCAAGTGAATATTATCAAGGAGGTGAGTGAGGAAGTGAGGACTGAGAAATAACCACTGGATTTAGTACCATGGAGGCTATGGGAAATGGGAAAAAGAACTTGAATGGGTTTAAAAGAAAATTGAAGGAGAAAAATTGGAGATACTAATATTATGCTGCTGCTGCTGCTGCTGCTAAGTCGCTTCAGTCGTGTCCGACTCTGTGCGACCCCATAGACGGCAGCTCACCAGGCTCCCCCGTCCCTGGGATTCTCCAGGCAAGAACACTGGAGTGGGTTGCCATTTCCTTCTCCAGTGCATGAACGTGAAAAGTGAAAGTGAAGTCGCTCAGTCGTGTCCGACTCTTAGCGACGCCATGGACTGCAGCCTACCAGGCTCCTCCGTCTATGGGATTTTCCAGGCAAGAGTACTGGAGTGAGGTGCCCTTGCCCTCTCCAACTAATATTATAGGCAATTCTGTTTAGCAGTACTCCTGCAGAAGGGAGCCCAAAAATGATGGTGGGGAGCCTACCACCACAGTTAACTGGTGGTGGAAGTGGAGTCAAAAGTAGGTTGGCCAAAAAATTGAAATATTTGTTTCGATGAGAATGATCTAGAAGAGAAGGAAATTTTTATGAAGGAGCAAGAAGAGAGAATTGCTAGAGTGGTGCCTTTGAAAGGGGAAAAGATTATGATCTAGCACAAAAATGAAAGGATTATCTATAGACAGGAGTACAGACTGTTCATCTATGAAAACTGGAGGGAAGGTCATAGGAGCGGTGGTGAGAATCTGTGGAAGTTCTCTTCTGATTGTTTTTTTCAGAGACATATGACATAAAGTCATCAGGGAAGAGGAGATTCGGAAGAGTAACTGAAGGTGATGAGGAGAGAAGCGAAGATGTGAAATATTCATCCAGGAGAATGGAAAGATGAAGATACTAGGAAAGCAAATATATCATAGGCTTGCTGAGTGTCATTAAGGGCCCGCTTGAGTTAGTTATGTATGGATGTGAGAGTTGGACTGTGAAGAAAGCTGAGTGCCGAAGAACTGATGCTTTTGAACTGCGGTGTTGGGGAAGACTCTTGAGAGTCTCCTGGACTGCAAGGAGATCCAACCGGTCCATCCTAGAGGAGATCGGTCCTGGGTGTTCATTGGAAGGACTGATGCTAAAGCTGAAACTCCAATACTTTGGCCACCTCATGTGAAGAGTTGACTCATTGGAAAAGACCCTGATGCTGGGAGGGATTGGGGGCAGGAGGAGAAGGGGCCGACAGGGGATGAGATGGCTGGATGGCATCACCAACTCAATGGACATGAGTTTGGGTGGACTCCAGCAGTTGGTGATGGACAGGGAGGCCTGGCGTGCTGCGGTTCATGGGGTCGCAAAGGGTCGGACATGACTGATCAACTGAACTGAACTGAGTTCATGGTCATAAATTTAAGTGGGATAAGTCAGTGTGTTTGTCCTTTCTTCCTCCAGCAGTAATTGACTGAGCCAGGATGCAGGCTCAAAGTAAGCTTAGAATTCTACGCAATTAGCTTTTACCAAGGAAATAAGAGCAAGGACAGAGGCACAAGGAACTCAAAGATGTAAGGGAGTGAGTATGATTCACCACGGAGTTTTAAGATGAGGGAATAGTAGATATGGAGAGACTAAGGTCAGAAAAAATGTGGTTGGATCAGTGAATTGCAGGTCCTTTCAGGGTTGAGGGACTGTAGGAGTCCAACAACAAGAGGGAATGATCCGAAAATATAGGTGTAACATAAAGGGTCTGGCTCCATTTTTGATATTTGATGACAGCTTTCAAGCCCCACCACTTCTTTGCTCCCTGTGTCCCACATCTGGGAAAATTGATCAGAAAGCCCAGCTGCTCACTCCTTTGGTGCCCATGGGAAGTTCAAAGTATACAAGAGCCTGTCCATGCAAGGGACGCTTGACCCTGCCCCCACACACCCATCCCAAACACCATAAACCCTAAGAAAGTCTCCTTTCTCTGCTCCCTCAAGTCATATTCAGACCAGCTTGGAGACTGGCCTGCTCTCCTCAGAAAACTTCTCTACATGTGTAATAAAATCTTTCATACTCTGAAAAAGTTAATACATTTGTAGCATCATCAGTCTTGACATTCCAAACAAAATACAGGTGGAGGAATCTATCTCAAGTCTGCAGAATGACCATAACAATGTGGCAGTTTGAGTGGGATGCATGCAATAAAGATTATGGAGAAGTGATGAATTGAATTTGACAATGCCAATGAATGACTAAAGAGTCTGGGATACAGTGTCATTGGAAGTGAGTCAAAGAGGGAGTATCATGAGGATTCTCTCTATACATATTAAAAACAGCAAGATTTAGGACAAGAGAGATACTGGATAGGACATGTGTGCTAAACCTCTTCAGTCATGTCTGACTCTGTGCAACCTATGGACTGCAGCCTGCCAGGCTCCTTTGTCCATGAGATTCTCCAGGAATACTGGAGTGGGTTGCTGTGCCCTCCTCCAGGGGATCTTCCCTACCCAGGGATCAAACCTGCATTTCTTATATCTTCCTGCATTAGCAGGCTGGTTCTTTACCACTAGTGCCACCTGGGAAGCCCCCTGGATAGAATGCCAGTAGCCAAAAGTTAAAGTCCTTGAGAAATAATTCAGAGTGATCTATGAGTGAGTAGGGGACTACCACAATGAGGAGAGTGATATGAGTGATATGTCCTCTCATCAGAGGTCATGAGTTTAAGAAACAAATACTTTAGGGGGAGGAACTAGATAGGAGATGAGGAGAATAGCCTGAGAGAAGCAATGAAGAGTAAAGAGGCTCTCTCTCCCACCTCCAAGTCTTCCAAGGGTTCTGGGAAGGTTGCAGGGACAACAGCATCCACAGAGGGTGAGCCAGGTGTGCTTTAGAACAAGAAGGTGAAGAAATAGAGAAGAGATAGAAGATACGAAGGTTTTCGCTGAAGATGAACTGTGAATTCCAGAGGACATAGTGGAAAGAGTCTCAGAAATTGGGGAGTGTGGTAAAGGGGTTCAAAATAGGTGATGTGAAGAGCCCTGAGTGATTTAGTGGGTGGAAGATGAAGGGTGATCTGGGAGTCTAGGATTTCTTATGGTAAAGGATACAATCAGGAATAATAGGGACAAAGTTTCAACCAAATGAGAAGTGATTGTCAATTTCCATTTAGAATCAACAAAGAATCAATGTAGGGTTTCCCTGGTGGCTTGGCAGTGAAGAATCCACCTGCAGTGCAGGTTCCATGCCTGGGTCAGGAAGATCCCCTGGAGAAGGCAATGGCAGCCCACTCCAGTGTTCTTGCCTGGGAAATGCCAAGCAAGGAGGAAACTGGCAGGCTTCATACAGTTCTTGGGTTCACAAAAGAGTTGGACATGACTTAGTGACTAAAACAACAAAAAACAACAAAAAGAATCAATGTAGTTAACATTTTCTTATTCAAAAGGGGGAGATTAATTTTCTGTTCATTTTCGTTTTCAATTCTCATTTGGGTAGTTTCTCTTGTCATCCCATGTAGAGCAGCAGCTACCCTAGGGTCCATCCTGGGACCCTCCTAGGTGGGTTTGATGAGCTCTCATACCTTTGAACTTACACTTTTTGCTTTAAATCTACATGTGAATCCCAAGATGGATCCAAGCAGGTTGACCTGTGGCCAATTTGGGTAGGAAACATTCTACCTCTTGACCTGGCTCTCCTTCCCACATGGATTACAGTTGCCCTGCGAATTTTGCTGTCATATGGTGGAACTACCTTACAAGCATCTAAATTTACCTGTTTACCTAGCATCCATTCTTGTGAACTTAAAAGACCGTTTTTCTAAGTAAAACCTAGGTAATGCAAAACTAATGGTTGCGTAGCTGATCCATACGGTTGTGTTGAGAAGTAATTTGTGGCCTCTTAGTCCTCATGTATAACATAACTTTGGACATCCAGAGACAAAAGAGCAACTTCAGTGGTTTCAAATATAGAAAAATCAAGATCAATGGCCTTTAGACTTTTTTTGCTTCAGTTCAGTTCAGTTTAGTCTCTCACTGGTGTCCGATTCTTTGTGACCCCATGAACCACAGCACACCAGGCCTCCCTGTCCATCACCAACTCCCGGAGTTTACACAAACTCATGTCCATTGAGTCGGTGATGCCATCCAGCCATCTCATCCTCTGTCGTCCCCTTCTACTGCCCTCAATCTTTCCCAGCATCAGGGTCTTTTCCAATGAGTCAGCTCTTTGCATCAGGTGGCCAAAGTATTGGAGTTTCAGCTTCAATATCAGTCCTTCCAATGAACAACCAGGACTGATCTCCTTCAGGATGGACCGGTTGGATCTCCTTGCAGTCCAAGGGACTCTCAAGAGTCTTCCCCAACACCACAGTTCAAAAGCATCAGTTCTTCGGCACTCAGCTTTCTTTAAAGTCCAACTCTGACATCCATACCTGACCACTGGAAAAACCATAGCCTTGACTAGAAGTACCTTTGTTGACAAAGTAATATCTCTGCTTTTTAATATGCTGTCTAGGTTGGTCATAAGTGTCTTTTAATTTCATGGCTCCAATCACCATCTACAGTGATTTTGGAGCCCAGAAAAATAAAGTCAGCCACTGTTTCCACTGTTTCCCCATCTATTTGCCATGAAATGATGGGACTGGATGCCATGATCTTAGTTTTCTGAATGTTGAGCTTTAAGATAACTTTTTCACTCTCCTTTTTCACTTTCATCAAAAGGCTCTTTAATTCTTCACTTTCTGCCATAAGGATGGTATCATCTGCATATCTGAGGTTATTGATATTTCTCCCAGCAATCTTGATTCCAGCTTGTGCTTCATCTAGCCCAGCGTTTCTCATGATGTACTCTGCATAGAAGTTAAATAAGCAGGGTGACAATATACAGCCTTGATGTACTCCTTTTCCTATTTGGAACCAGTCTGTTGTTCCATGTCCAGCTCTAACTGTTACTTCCTGACCTGTAAGAGGCAGGTCAGGTGGTCTGGTATTCCCATCTCTTTCAGAATTTTCCACAGTTTGTTGTGATCCAAATAGTCAAAAGCTTTGGCATAGTCAATAAAGCAGAAATATATGTTTTTCTGGAACTCTCTTGCTTTTTCAGTGATCCAGCGGACTCCCAAAAGAATTTTGAAAAATTCTTCTATCTTTTCCTCATATTTATATCAACATCCAAATCTTTTTCTCATAAAATCAAACAATTGTAAAGGAAGTTATTTCCAGCATTATGTAGTAAATATTGGCATTTGAAAATAAAAGTTACACAACTCTTAAGTATGTCCAGTTGAATTTAAACACCATCTCTATTTAATACAATTGAAAGGGAGTCATTCTTTTGATGAATAAATGAAACATTGTTTCTTTAGCTATGAGAAATATAACATCATTCCCTTTTCTTCTTGAACTTTAATAGCTGCATTCCCTTATAACATTTTTTCCTATTACATACTTTTACACATTCTAATCTATGTTTCAACTGACCATACTTCTCTGCAATAGACATTTTAATGCCTTTTACTTTCATTGAAAACTTTAATTTTTGAATATGTATATTCTCACCTAGTTCAAAAATAAAGCCCAAATAAAAATATACATTGAAGTCTTATTCCCACACTTGCCTTTCTGCCTTGTCTATACCCACATAGAATTTTTATTGCATTCTTCCAGTGTCAGTGTTCCTTTATAGAAATCAAAATCAAATGTATTTTTAAACTTCAATATAATTTCATCCCCTTTTCTTACATAAAGATGGATTACTTAATTGTATTTTTTTAAAACTGCAGCGTGACAATCTACTAATTAGTATTAATGAAAATACACTGATTAAACCAATATCAAATCATACTCTTGATAAGAAGTTTTTCTTCCCCTTTCCTCTTGATAATGGGGTTGGATTGCAGAACTCAACTTGTATTCTTCAAGGATTTTTTGGATACCTAGGTGCTTTTAGTTCTTTGAACTCAACACCAGTGAGAGCAGAGGTTGCAAATTGCAGCCCTGGGCAGATGTGTTTTGTTTGACAGGTCCAACATGAACAGAATAGGACACTTTACATAAAGGTCCAGATTTTTAACTTTTTTAAAAAATCAGGTGATCAACTAGCCAAGTCTTTCATTCACTCAGCAGCAATGAGCTGGCACTGAGTACCTCCTCCTTCTTTGAGGGGGCCAAGGCTCTGCAGTTTGCCACAGGTCCCTCATTCCTTATTTCTCCTGCCCTAGCCCCTCACATGTATTTATTTTTTCCAGTCTGATCCTTGTAGGCATTTGACATTATGACCTCTGAGTTAACCTCACTGTGATTTGGGCAAGTAGACCCAATCAGGAGCTTCTTTGAAGCTTCAAAATGGGAAGCAGGAAAGGGAACTAGTAAAGAGTACAGAAGGGAGGAGATTAGGCTCTGGACGAATACTGCAATTAAAAAAGAACCCACGTTTTACCAGAACTTCCCTAGAGAAAAGAATAGACAAATTAGCTATTTACACTCTTTAGCCTGTATCCACTAGATGGCTTAGGGTATTGGTTAGCCAAGGTGGAGACTAAATTTGTACTCCAGAAAAAATGAGTCTGTTGTGTTTTAGGCATGAGATCATAGACTAAAAGGAGAGATAGGGCTCTCTTTTATCTTCTATGAAAAGGCAAATTGGATATTGAAGTAAAAAAAAAAATACAGTGGCTCTCTAATTTTCCACTAATACCACCACCTAATATGAACCTTTTATGTCCAAAATGTTATAAAATGATGTTAAGAGTATGGAATACATAAACCCTATATGAAGAAGGGTAAGAATTTTGTGTATCTGGTTTTATATGGAATGCTTCAGAATAGAAAAAAGAGAATAATCAGAATTCTAGTTCATTGTTATGTTTCTAACACCTAGCACAGGACCTGGCATACATAAGGTAATTCATAAATATTTGCTGAAAGAATAAAACAGAGAATAAAAGAGGCTGTCAGGAGAATTAAAGGTATAAAAATAGAATAGATGTTAAAGATGCTTTTAACTTGAAAGCATCATTCAGAATCTGAAACAGAATCATTTATTCTGTTCCTTAATATTATCAGTACATTCACTGAAGACATTTTTGGGGAAATAGTTCCTCAAGGAAAGGAAAGGCCAAGTAATTTGATACTAGGATTTTTGTCTGATTTGAGGCATAATACTACAACTCTGGATATTGAAATTTCCCTAATGAAAAGATTGCAATAAAAGACTTGTATGGAGAATTCACAATGACTGTAACAAGTGTGACAGAGATGATCATATAAAACCTGTCACATGGGAATTATTGAAGGGATTACCTTATTACTGTGAGTTATGGTTTTCATCAGGATATGGACTTGTCCTGAGACTGAGAATATTTTCAGTCTCTGGAACAGTCTTAAGGTTTCATGTAGACAAACTGTTAAATTCATAGTGTTCAAACAGCATTCCACAATTCAGTTTAACTATCCTCTTAATTTTGTTTTTTCTTTGGCATTGCCTTTCTTTGGGGTTGCAAGGAGTCTGACACAACTGAGCAACTGAACTGAACTGAATTTTGTCTATAGTGGCTCAGATGGTAAAGAATCACCTGCAATGCAGGAGATTTTGATCCCTGGGTCAGAAAGATTCCCTGGAATAGGAAATGGCAACTGACTCCAGTATTCTTGTCTGGAGAATCCCATGGACAGAGGAGCCTAGTAGGCTAGAGTCCATGGAGTCACAAAGAATCGAACAAGTCTGAGTGACTCAGCACATAATTTGGTTTATAAGGTATGCCATGCTGTTTATCAAAGAGGAAAATTGAGTAGAGACAAGAATAAGCAAGAGATAACCTGGTATCACTGCCAGAGCACTATTCATTGGGCGATTTGTAGTATTTCTTTTCTTCTGAAGGCCAGTCCTCAATTCTCTTGAACACAAGAATAACCATCTTAATCCAGGAAACAGCTGATTCGCTCAGATGATTGTGGAGGACCCATCTGTTTCCTTGCTGATTACCCCAAGTAAAATCCAATTACAAGAACCAATTCAGGAAATGTCTTAAGAGGTCCAAATGTCAGGTGGAGGATAATCCTTATCTTTTCCTGAGACTCCCCTCCCCCCTTATTCTTTATCTCTCTCTTTCTTTCTCTCTCTCCTTTTCTTGATTGTTTCTTGTTCCCATGTAATGATTAGGAACTATCTGGAGAGAGTTCAGTTGTTTGTCTGGTTCTGCCACTTTAAAGCAGAGAGATTTTAAGTAACTTGCCTGGAGTCACAGAGCTAGAGAGCAACAGAACCTGACAAACAATTGAACTCTCCAGTTCTGTTCAGTTCAGTCTCTCGGTCGTGTCCGACTCTTTGCAACCCCATAAACTGTAGCACGCCAGGCCTCCCTGTCCATCATCAACTCCCAGAGTCCACCCAAACCCATGTCCACTGAGTCGGTGATGCCATCCAGCCATCTCATCCTCTATTGTCCCCTTCTCCTCCTGCCCTCAATCTTTCCCAGCATCAGGGTCTTTTCAAATGAGTCAGCTCGTCACATCAGGTGGCCAAAGTATTGGACTTTCAGCTTCAACATCAGTCCTTCCAATGAACACCCAGGACTGATCTCCTTTAGGATGGACTGGTTGGATCTGCTTGCTATCCAAGGGACTCTCAAGAGTCTTCTCCAACACAACAGTTCAAAAGCATCAATTCTTCGGTGCTCAGCTTTCTTTATAGTCCAACTCTCACATCCATACATGACTACTGGAAAAACCATAGCCTTGATCAGATGTACCTTTGTTGGCAAAGTAGTGTCTCTGCTTTTTAATATGCTGTCTAGGTTGGTCATAGCTTTCCTTACAAGGAGTAAGCGTCTTTTAATTTCATGGCTCCAATCACCATCTACAGTGATTTTGGAGCCCAGAAAAATAAAGTCAGCCACTGTTTCCACTGTTTCCCCATCTATTTCCCATGAAGTGATGGGACCGGATGCCATGATCTTAGTTTTCTGAATGTTGAGCTATAAGCCAACTTTTTCAACTCTCCTCTTTCAATTTCATCAAGAGGCTTTTTAGTTCTTCTTCACTTTCTGCCATAAGAGTGGTGTCATCTGCATATCTGAGGTTATTGATATTTCTCCCGGCAATCTTGATTCCAGCTTGTGCTTCTTCCAGCCCAGCATTTCCCATGATGTACTCTGCATAGAAGTTAAATAAGCAGGGTGACAATATACAGCCTTGACGTACTCCTTTTCCTATTTGGAACCAGTCTGTTCCTCCATGTCCAGTTCTAACTGTTGCTTCCTGACCTGCATACAGATTTCTCAAGAGGCAGGTCAGGTGGTCTGGTATTCCCATCTCTTGAAGAATTTTCCACAGTTTGTTGTGATCCACACAGTCAAAGGCTTTGGCATAGTCAATAAAGCAGAAACAGATGTTTTTCTGGAACTCTCTTGCTTTTTCGATGGTCTAGCAGATGTTGGCAATTTGATCTCTGGTTCCTCTGCCTTTTCTAAAACCAGCTTGAACATCTGGAAGTTCATGGTTCACATATTGCTGAAGCCTGGCTTGGAGAATTTTGAGCATTACTTTAGTAGCATGTGAGATGCGTGCAATTATGCAGTAGTTTGAGCATTCTTTGACATTGCCCTTCTTTGGGAACTCTCTCCAGATAGCTCCTAATCATTACATGGGAACAAGAAACACTGAAAAGGAAAGAGAGAGAGAGAAAGAAAGGGGAGAAAGTTCAGGAAAAGATAAGAATTACTCTCGACATGAAATACAGAAAATGCCATAAGGGTTCCAAACTTCATGTTATAGAGCTTTTAGCATAATACCTAGCACAGAGTAAGCACTACACACATAGAGATGTCTAAAATACCATGCTGCTGGAAATTCCAACCATTAGGACTTGGCACTTTCACTGCAGGTTCAATCCCTGGGTGGGGAACTAAGACCCCACAAGGCATGTGGCAAGGCCAAAAATAAATAAAATTCTGGAAAGCCGTTACTATTTTTTTGGTGAAAAGAAACAATAAAAGGAGTTTTTTTTTTTTTAAATTCAAAGGTGTAACTGAATAGATTTATCATTCTTGTGTAATTTTTTATTGAACAACCTGAGTCAGCATCTTCAACAAACTTCCCCAAAAACCTTTAGGTAAAAATTCATTTTTGAGTTTTAAGGGAATGAACTTTTCCATACAAATTAATTTTATTAGAAAACAAAACTCATCTCTTTAAGTACCATCTCTCATAAAAATTTTGACCATTGTTACATTAATAGAGATTATTTTGAACTATGTCACCTAAATCCCTGTCTTATTAAACAAATTATAATGGACACAATTTAACAACTTCATGCTGTAGGACCGTGCAATACAGTATCACACATCTGGCATCTTACAAGTAGGTTGGGTATGACCCTGTAATACCAGAGAGGAGAGGAGACCCAGTCTTGAAAATAACCACTGGGAAATAATTAGAAGCCAGACAGTGTTCAAAATATTTCTCGGCACCAGGCATAGTTCACAAAAGCAGTTGTCAGCGAGAGGCCCAAGGCAGCAGTTGATCGCTGAATCAAGTTGACAGAAAATCAAGCAGCTCAGGGCAAGACAGTACTCTGCAATTCAGAGCAGCAGGTTAGAAACGACCTCTCTAAAGCTTGTCAGGGTCTATATCCACCATCTTTGTGAAGGGCAGGGCTCTAAATTTTAGCAACTGTGCAGACAAGAAGCTGGGACATAAATTTTGAAAGAGAGGTCAAGGCAAAGTTTTAACTATTAGGATAGAGACACATGGAGAGATGTAAAGTTTAGAATCTTATCTAGATTAAACCAGTGGTAAGGATGACTTGAGCCCAGGTCATAGATTGTGAAGGTGGAATTGATTTTTTTTTTTTTAATCTTTCTCAAGTGAAGAAGAATAATCTGACCTGGTCTTACTGAGAGGCTGCACAGCTGGGATTATATCACAGGCTGTCTGACTCTCTACATATTTCTGCTGTTTTTCTTTATTCCCTTTAAAATAAAACAGAGGAAACCATAGGCAAAACACTCTCCAATATAAGTCACAGCAGGATCCTCTAAGACCCACCTCACAGAGTATTGAAAATAAAAGCAAAAATAAAGAAATGGGACTAATTAAACTTAAAAACTTTTGCACAACAAAGAAAAGTACAAGCAAGGTGAAAAGACAGCTTTCAGAATGGGAGAAAATACTAGCAAATGAAGCAACTGACAAACAACTAATCTCAAAAATATACAAGCAACTCCTGCAGCTGAATTCCAGAAAAATAAATGACCCAATCAGAAAATGGGCCAAAGAACTAAACAGACATTTCTCCAAAGAAGACATACAGATGGCTAACAAACACATGAAAAGATGCTCAACATCAACATTATCAGAGAAATGCAAATCAAAACCACAATGAGGTACCATTTCATACCAGTCAGAATGGTTGCTATCTGAAGTCTACAAGCAATAAATGCTGGAGAGGGTGTGGAGAAAAGGGAACCCTCTTACACTGTTGGTGGGAATGCAAATTAGTATAGCCACTATGGAGAACAATGTGGAGATTCCTTAAAAAACGAAATAGAACTGCCATATGACCCAGCAATCCCACTGCTGGGCATACACACCAAGGATACCAGAATTGAAAGAGACACGTGTACCCCAGTGTTCATCACAGCACTGTTTACAATAGCCAGGACATGGATGCAACCTAGATGTCCATCAGCAGACGAATGGATAAGAAAGCTGTGGTACATATACACAATGGAACACTACTCAGCCATTAAAAAGAATACGTTTGAATCAGTTCTAATGAGGTGGATGAAACTAGAGCCTTTTATACAAAGTGAAGTAAGCCAGAAAGAAAAACACCAATACAGTATGCTGTTGCTGCTGCTAAGCCACTTCAGTCGTGTCTGACTCTATGCGACCCTATAGATGGCAGCCCACCAGGCTCCCTTGTCCCTGGGATTCTCCAGGCAAGAACACTAGAGTGGGTTGCCATTTCCTTCTCCAATGGATGAAAGTGAAAAGTCAAAGTGAAGTCGTTCAGTCATGTCCGACTCTTCGTGACCCCATGGACTGCAGCCTACCAGGCTCCTTGGTGCATGGGAGTTTCCAGGCAAGAGTACTGGAGTAGGGTGCCATTGCCTTCTCCACCAATACTGAATACTAACGCATATGTATGGAATCTAGAAAGATGATAATGATAACCCTATATGCGAGACAGCAAAAGAGACACAGATGTAGTGAACAGTCTTTTGGACTCTGTGGGAGACGGCGAGGGTGGGATGATTTGGGAGAATGGCATTGAAACATGTATATTATCATATGTGAAATGGATCACTAGCCCAGGTTCAATGCATGAGACAGGGTGCTCAGGGCTGGTGCACTGGGATGACCCAGAGGGATGGGATGGAGAGGGAAGTGGGAGGGGGGTTCAGGATGGGGAACACATGTACACCGGTGGCAGATCCATGTCAACGTATGGCAAAACCACTACAATATTGTAAAGTAATTAGCCTCCAATTAAAATAAATAAATTTATATTAAAAATATAAAACAGAGGTTATACAACTCTAGAAAATACAAAAATAACTGGATTTGGTTTTCTGATTCCGTGGAAAATTGCAACTGTACAATTCTAGAGTCAGGTCACTTATAAATTTTGAAGGGACAAGAGTGAATTATATATTTATAAGAAATATGTATTGTTGGTAAGGAATAGCTTGCTATATATGTACCTTAAGAATTAACTCTCATAAATTCCTGCATTCTAAAAGTAAATCTTTCAGTCTTCTTGGTAGCTTAGTGGTAAAGAATCCATCTGACAATGCAGGAGATGTGGGTTCAATCCATGACCTAGGAAGATGCCACATGCTGCGGAGCAGCTAAGGCCCTGCGCCACAACTACTGAGCCACTGCTCCAGAGCCCAGAAGCCACAGCTCCTAGAACCTGTGCTCCGCAACAGGAGAAGCCACCACAGTGAGAAACCCTGGCACCACAACCAGAGAGTAGCCCTTGCTCACCAACAGCTGGAGAAAAGCCCGCACAGCACTGAAGACCTGGCGCAGCCAAAAAATAAACAAAATTGTTTTCTTAAAAGATTGCTAAAAAAAAGAATAAAAGTAAATCTTTCAAAAGGAGTCAGTGTATCCCTATGAAGATAGCACAATTCAATTTTACCCATTTAAAAGACATCTAAATTCTAAGAATTCTAAGTCTTAATCTAAATTCACATGTGCAAAATTTCATACTAAGCTAGAAGTATATAGTTCAAAGGAACAAAATTTTCTTGACATGAAAATAGAATATTATTAGAATCAATGATCTAAACGGTTCTTACTCTAAATTATTCTTAGATAATTATTATTACATGTATTACCAACAATAAATTACTTTCTATTAGAATTCATTTTGTTTAATTTTATAGTCTCTATTATTGCCTTTTGAGATTCAGATCTAAAGAAGACTGAACAAGAGGTATTTCCTCTTGATTGTTTCACCTCAGGCTATAAAAACGTCAGTTCTGGGGTTGGTGCTTTGCAAAAAAAAAAGGTTAAGAAAATCAAACGGGTAAGGAAAGCAGAAAGTGGATGTTTCCTAGGCAGTGGGCCAGCAGGCATGAAAAAATAGTTTAGAAGTACACAAGAACCAAAGGACCAAAAAAATAAAAAATAAAAATCAGTGATCCAGAAATGAAAGGCAGGTGAAATTTAGAGTATGCTGGAAATTAGGCAAGCTGATAGCACCTAAGTTGAACAGAAATCCCAAAGGAATGCTTTAGGAGACCAAGAATACCCAAAGCCAGGCCGATGGTTAGGAACCCAGTAAGCAAAAAAGAGGCAAGAGTTCTGGATGGCAGAGGTCAAGCAACCAAAGTGTCGACAAAGGAAACTCGATTCTCAGGCCAAACTGGGTCCAGCTTGGGACCGTGGGGAGAAATGGAAACCTAGTTGCCCAGGGAATACGGAATTGGTCCACCAGAGGAGGTCCTCCTTTTTCCCTGTTAACAAAAGATTTGACTCTATGACTAGCTAGGCCTTTTTTCTGTATCTTTCACTTTTGGACACTTTTATCCAGATAAGAGTTCACAGCACTTTGTAGCTGTCTTCCAAGGTAATGTGACATTCTTAATCATTTTCCACAGATGCTGCTCTGATTCAACTTGGCAAGAGGCTTATAGTCTCTCAGGACAAGTCAAAAACTGAAAATAGATCCTACCCATTGATTCAGCAGGATTGGAGAGCTTGCTTCTTAATAATCCCACACCAAGTTAGTATTTATTGTGTCTAGGAAATCCTATTCTATCCCAGCATGGGTCTGATTTTGTTCCAAAGGTGGTTTTCTTATTAAAACAGAAGTATCGACAGCTGGTACCATGTTATTTTCTCCCTCTTTACAGAATGCTAACAAAAGTTCTACAGATATGAGTCTGGTGACATTTCCCTTCTCTTTATAGAGCATAGGTCTCACACAACCCACCCCCTGTCGAGGCCATCTGGAGAAATAGAATCTTTTATCTCTATAGGCAGAGGGTTTATCTGTTTCACTTCCTTCTTTTAAGCTGGGGGCCATCTAATGTAGTTACATACAGTTGGCCCTCCATATTTGTGGTTTCCGCATCCAGTGATTGAACCAACAGCAGATCAAAAATATTTGAAAAAAATTTCAGAAAGCCCCCAAAAGCAAAACTTAAAGTTATAGTTTGCAGACAACTATTTATATAATACTTACATTGTATTATGTATTCTAAATAACCTAGAGATTATTTAAGGTATATGGGAGGATGTGAGTAGCTTGTATGCAAATACTTTACAATTTTATATAAGGGACTTGAACTTCTGCGAATTTTGGTATCCTCGGGAGTCCTGGAATCACCCTGGCAGATATCAAGGGTCAACTATCTGTGGATAAATGACTCTCTGCTCCTGCCTTACCTGACTAGGTTGATAGCAGAAGTTATCTTCCTTGGAAGATAAAATTCCCTTTATCTTCAGTTCATGGAATGATGACCATGGATTTAGTTTTCCCTTTCCCCCTCAATTTCAAGGTCACTACAAGTTCTGACAGGGAATTTCACCCACATTCATTCTTCTGGAGACCCCTACTATGATTTTTATTTATATAGATTTGGATTAGACCACCTGAGTTTGAGTCTCAGCTCTATTATTTTCTAGCGACATGACCTTAGGCAAGTTACCTGATTTCTCTGGTGTCTAGTTTTCTCATCACGGTAAGATTAAAAATGATGCTTAAGTCACAGACTTGTGTGAATTAAACGAACTATTCAAAAGTGGAGATAATTCTGTGGAGATTAACATAAGGATTAAGTAACAGCCTTTATGCCTGTAGGTGAGAGGGCAGACACTGGTCATAGTAGGTTATCCATTCATCCAGACCTATTTACATTTGAGGCTGTTCTTTCATGGTGCATAATTTTATTAAAACAAACAAACAAACAAACAAACAAACAAAACACAACTCCCCAATGACTTTTTTCTTATAGATGGCCTTCTTTTTAACTGGATGGAAATTTCCAGGGTGCTGGTCCTGAGAGAAAGTTTAGCTTCAGTCCCCTTAGTCACTTTAATAGTGGCTGAATTGGTAACTCAACATTACCATTCTCTTAAGGAGCATTTATCATAGCTCAGTCGTTATTTAAAATGCTTCAGTGGCTTCCCACCTGCCTGCTGGCATAGCTTCAGCTAGCACCGCCGTGCCTCAGATGTCTGTGTTTCACCACAGGCCTCCTCTTTCAGTTCCCCTAATGCACTGTGCTTCCTCCTGCCATGTGGCTTTTGCACACACTTTTCCTACTTCCCAAAATGCTTCTTTCCTTTTCTTATCCTCTCCCCAAACTTCTGGGTATATCCTGCAGATCTCAGTTCAAAGAAGTCTTCCCTGACTCCCAAGACAAGTCTGATTCCACATCATATGTTCCCAAAGCCTACTTCTTTGTGGGATCATTTGATTATTTGACTTCTAGATTATAAACTCTATGAGAGCACAGGCCATGTCTATTTTTGGTTTACCACTGTTTGTGCAGAACCTGTGTGCCCAGTTCATAGTAAACAAATATTTAAATGAATGAATTAACCTACTGGATCTAGAGTTCAAATCTTATGGCATTTTTCACTAACTCAAAACACAATAGCTTACTCCAGACAGTATTGATTTAATAAGGTTCTGAGATTCTCAAGGTCATTCTAGAATTGTGACAATAGGGTCTGATGTTAATATCGAGGACAATGGGATTAACACGGTATAATCAGAACCACTATACAAGACTTTGGAATCTTGGTTTGAATTATGTGAGTTTTAGCAAATTATACACTACAAAAGTAAAGTGAATCCCTTAGTATATTTTATTTTTTGACAGAAAAAAACAGAAGGATTTGGAGTCATTTATAATAAAATGTAACAATAAAAGTCTACTAACATAAATGAAGACGGGGCAAAGGGAAAGTAAAAAGGTATAAAAATATAATACCTAGAGTTGAAAATATAACATAATATTCAGGCACTAAAAATTCATCCATGAACTTCTACATAGATACCGAGAAAAACACAAATTTGGCTCAGTTTCCTAATGCCCAAGGGAAAGCAAAGCTATTAAAAGATTCACAGTATCCATAAACTGAAAAGAAGACCAAACGCTTGGGAAAAATTTTTGCTTTTCCTATATACTGTGATGACCAGAAAGTGTTCTTAATAACAATTCTACAGTATTATACCATGCTGCTTATAATGTGTGTGTCAGCCACTCAGCCGTGTCCGACTCTTTGCGGCTGTTTCTTAAAACAGCCCTCAGTATAGATTCAAAGCAAAATGCAAAAATGTAGGTCAGAAAGGGCCATGTCATGAGGGAGAGAGGTGTTGAGTCAATGTGGCCCAAGAAATCTCTTCAAGGATTTGTTTCCAGCCTGACAGAATTTAGAAAGACTAGAGAATTTTGGGGTCTGTTCCCATCAGGCTGTTCTCCCTGAATATAATTTTCACAACTAAACTTTTGTTAATAATGCAACACCAGACATTTCAAAGTTGGCTTTTCTGAGAACAGCTAAAAGTGTAGAAGTTCTATGGCATAATCAAGCATAATCAACCTAGAATTGATACCCTTTATGAAAGAAAAGCATCTAACCAGTATGTATACCTAAACTGAGAGTGATTCAAGTTTTTCATGGAGGTGAACAGGAAAATTCAGGACAAGCTTTTCCTCAGATTATTTTTTGGGGGGTCCTTTTTTTGGGGCCACGGAGTCTTACCCATTGGACTGCCAGGGAAATCCCTTGTGCAGGGTAGGGGGTGGGGGACACACATTTTCACACACACACACACACACACACACACACACACACACACACACACACAGCAGGCATACAGCATGAATTCCTAGCAGGAAAAAAAAGAGTTTGACTACAAAGTAATGAACACTTGGGACTTCCTTGGGGGTTCAGTAGTTAAGACTGAGCTTCCAAGGCAGGGGGTACGGGTTCAGTCCCTTATTGGGGAATAAAGATCCCACATGCTGTGGGATAGCCAAAAAACAAAGTAATAAACACTTGTGAGAATTCCATGGACAGAGGAGCCTGACAGGCTATAGTCCATGGGATCACAAAGAGTCGGGCACGACTGAGGGACTAACACCCACAAAATATTCAGACCACACAGAAAGCCTTCTTCCTGCTATCTTCTCACTGCCTCTGGCTACTCACTGGAGCCTTCCCAGTGGCTCAGCAGTAAAGAATCTGCCTGCAGTGCAGGAGCTGCTGGAGACGTAAGAGACTCGTGTTTGGTCCCTGGATAGGGAAGATCTCCTAGAAGAGGGCATGGCAACCCACTCCAGTATTCTTGCCTGGAGAATCCCATGGACAAGAGGAGACTGGAGAGCTACAGTCCATAGTTATTACAAAGAGTTGGATATGCTGAAGGTAGCACGCACGCACACTGGGTACCCATTAGGAATGGTTTCTTGTGTTTCCTTCCAGACCTTTATCTACATGCTACCTTAAGGAAATCCCTGAGGATGGGGGTCCTGATGCCCCTAACACTATTATGATTTTCTCTTTCATGGAGAGCAGATGAGATGAACAGGCAGTAATTATAGTCTATTATTCTTAAGCAAGGTACACCAAGACTATGTGATCCTTCCAAATTTGCAATAAAGGAGCATTTATGGAGCATCCATAAGTACCCTGCTTTACAATTCTTAATATAGAAAGTATTATGTGTTTTTTATGTGTTTCTACAAAAGACTCAGGAGAAGCCTGTTGGTCTCTCCATGCCTGGAGAAAGGGGTCAAGTTGGCCATCACCATTGGCTCACATTTGTGCTCTGAGGAAAGTACTAGAAGGTATCAGAACATCTTCCTGCTTTGCAATATTTGCTCTCCTGGTTGGAAAATGTTTGGCAGAGAAGGACATCCTCTTTGCTGTTGACGTTCGTTGCCTGGTGAGCAGACGCAACTCTGGGGCCCAAGCCCATTCAAATCATTGAGCAAGTTCACCTTCAGGCAGAAGGGCAGGGGTAGTGTGATGGTATCGGGACACGCCTGGCCAGACCGCAGCACAACATACATACACACCTCCCACAATAAAACAAAACAAACCTATTTTACAGCCCTCTCTTGCTATTCTCTGATTTTTGTCTCACTATAATTCTTTTTTAAAAAATGAAAATAAGGCTCTAGTAAGAGAGATAAGGAATCTCAAATTTTGACACACTCTCTATAGATGTATTTTTAAAGTACATGAGATTATACATTATATACACTTGCTCTTTCCATTTAACAATATATCACCTACATGTATGTGTGTGTGCTAAGTCGCTTCAGTTGTTGCAGCTCTTTGCGACCCTATGGATGGACTGTAGCTTCTCTGTCCATGGGAGTCTCCAGGCAAGAATACTGGAGTTGGGTGCCATGCTCTCCTTCAGGGGATCTTCCTGACCAGGGATCAAATGTGTGTGTCTTGTGTCTCCTACATTGCCAGGCAGGTTCTTTGCCACTAGCACCACCTGGGAAGTCCATATCACCTACATACTACCACCTAAATGCATCCTACTCTCTACCAATAGTTCTACCTATATACCATAGGGCATAGTTGTAAGCAGCCTTGTTATAAAATTGTTTAAAAATGTACCATCATATGAATGTACCATAATTTATTGAAACTGTGTTTATTAATAAATGTTTTACTTTGACTCCAACTTCCACCTGTTTAAATAATGCTGCAATGAATATCCTTATGCATAGTTTTCTGGAGTGAAGTTTCCTAAACGTAAATTGCTGATCAAAAGATACATTCATTTTATTTTTTTTTTTTTTATTTATTTTTTTTTGCAATTTATTTATTTATTTTTTTTTTAAATTTTAAAATCTTTAATTCTTACATGCGTTCCCAAACATGAACCCCCCTCCCACCTCCCTCCCCACAACATCTCTCTGGGTCATCCCCATGCACCAGCCCCAAGCATGCTGCACCCTACGTCAGACATGGACTGGCGATTCAATTCTTACATGACAGTATACATGTTAGAATTCCCATTCTGCCAAATCATCCCACCCTCTCCCTCTCCCTCTGAGTCCAAAAGTCCATTATACACATCTGTGTCTTTTTTCCTGTCTTGCATACAGGGTCGTCATTGCCATCTTCCTAAATTCCATATATATGTGTTAGTATACTGTATTGGTGTTTTTCTTTCTGGCTTACTTCACTCTGTATAATAGGCTCCAGTTTCATCCATCTCATCAGAACTGATTCAAATGAATTCTTTTTAACGGCTGAGTAATACTCCATTGTGTATATGTACCACAGCTTTCTTATCCATTCATCTGCTGATGGACATCTAGGTTGTTTCCATGTCCTGGCTATTATAAACAGTGCTGTGATGAACATTGGGGTACATGTGTCTCTTTCAATTCTGGTTTCCTCAGTGTGTATGCCCAGCAGTGGGATTGCTGGGTCATAAGGTAGTTCTATTTGCAATTTTTTAAGGAATCTCCACACTGGCTCCATAGTGGCTGTACTAGTTTGCATTCCCACCAACAGTGTAGGAGGGTTCCCTTTTCTCCACACCCTCTCCAGCATTTATTGCTTCCAGATTTTTGTTTGTTTTTTTTTTTTTAAATTTATTTTTTAAATTTTAAAATCTTTAATTCTTACATGCGTTCCCAAACATGAACCCCCCTCCCACCTCCCTCCAGACATTCTGACTGGTGTGAAGTGGTACCTCATTGTGGTTTTGATTTGCATTTCTCTAATAATGAATGATGTTGAGCATCTTTTCATGTGTTTGTTAGCCATCTGTATGTCTTCTTTGGAGAAATGTCTATTTAGTTCTGTGGCCCATTTTTTGATTGGGTCGTTTATTTTTCTGGAATTGAGCTACATAAGTGGCTTGTATATTTTTGAGATTAGTTGTTTGTCAGTTGCTTCATTTGCTATTATTTTCTCCCATTCAGAAGGCTGTCTTTTCACCTTGCTTATATTTTCCTTTGTTGTGCAGAAGCTTTTAATTTTAATTAGATCCCATTTGTTTATTTTTGCTTTTATTTCCAGAATTCTGGGAGGTGGATCATAGTGTGGTCAGTATTAAAATTTTTTCAACAAATGTGGTAACAACTTATATTCTCATTATAGTATATTAAAATGTCTATTTCCTCATTAACAGGAATTGAATATTATCCAGTTTTTGAAGCTTTGTCAATCTGCTAAGCAAACAAAAAAATATTCTTTTTGTTTTGATAATTATTTCCCTAACTAGACGTGAATATTGTGCATTGTTTTATATGTTTACTAGCCATTTATATTTCTTCTTATATGAACTGCTTCAAAGGTAGTGTTAATTCTTTAGTGAAACTGGCACCTTAGGAGGCTGCTCAAGAGAAAAACTTTTCCCTTTGTGTTCTCTTTGGTTAACAATTGAACTGTAGAAGGTATATTATCTTGGGTAACATAAACAAGGGTGAGTAATGTAGCCAACCAAGCCTCAAGTGTAGAGCAGAATTTGAACACCTTCAGGACTGTTCTTTCAGTCTTCACAGCCCTCTGCACATTGACTATCCTGAGAATGATCCCTTGACTTCCAAGGGCTCCCAAGTTTCCATCTCCCATCTTTATTACTCCCATTAGCCCAGCTTAGGTCATGCACCATCTCTGTGACCAATGAGATATTAAGATGATTGGCAGACAGCCCTTACTAGAACCACATATAATACTTTGTAAGAGAAGAGGACACAAACATAGAGAACAAATGTATGGACACCAAGAAGGGAAAGGAGAATAATGAATTGGGAGACTGGGACTGACATATATACATTATTGATGATATATATAAAATAGATAACTAATGAGAACCTACTGCGTAGCGCAGGGAACTCTACTCAATGCCCTCTTCCTGAATGGGAAGGAAATCTAAAAAAGAGAGGTATATGTATATGTATGGTGGATTCACTTTGCTGTACAGTAGAAATGAACAACATTGTAAAGTAATTACACTCCAATAAAAATTAATTTAAATCTTATTTAATGTAAAATTAATTTAAATCTTATTTAAAAAATAAGAGAGAAGGAGTTGTCTTCAAAAAAGAAGAGGATATGGCAAAGACTGATTACATGTCTCTTAATATCCTTATTCTCCCTTTTCCTCTTTGATCTGTGCACATTGTGGCTCAGAAGTTTCCTAATTCTCCTTGCCTGCATGTGGTCATATGACAAAGTTCTAACCAATAGCAATAATAAGCAGAAGAGTGTATACACAATTTCTAAGAAGTATCCTAATAGGAGGGGCATGCTTCCTTTCTCCTTCCTACTACCTGGAAGAGAAATGTTTTGGCTGGACCTGGAGTAGCTAGGATCAGAAAATGGAAGCTATAGCAACAAATTTAGGAGGAATCTGTGTCCCTGATCATCATGGAGACACACCAGCCCTGAAATGCCTATATTTAGGAAAGAAAAATAAATTTCTAGCTTTTTTAGCTACTAGCTTTTAAAATTTACCATCACTTGCAGCCAAAACTAACCCTAACTGATGCAAAAGGTAATATTATACTAGAAGGAAAAGCTACTGGCTTAAAAAGAAATGAATGTTTACTGCAAATATTTGGTTAATATGTTTTTTAAAAATCTCTCATTAGTTATCCACAAGACTAACTTCCTTCCCTCACGTCTTTGCTAATCTATCATTTTATTACAATTTAAAATGTTTATTAAGGTATAATTTTAAACATTTTATTTATGTATGCATTTACTCTTGGCTGTGCTTGGTCTTCATCACTCACGTGGGCTTTTCTCTAGTTGCAGTGCACAGGCTTCCTGTTGCGTGGCTTCCCTTGCTGTGGAGCACAAGCTCCAGGGTGCGGGCTCAGCAGTTGCAGCATACAGGCTCAGTAGCCGCAGCACATGGGCTTAGCTGCTCCACATCATATGGAATCTTTCTGGACCTGGATGGAACACATGTCCCCTGCATTGGCAAGTGAATTCTTTACCACTGAGCCACTAGGGAAGCCCTGAAGTATAATTGTGTACAGTAAGCTGCATATATTTAAAGCATACAATTTGGTAAGTTTTGATATGTATGTATAAACACACCTGTGAAACAATCACCATAATCAAGGTAGGAAACATATTCATCACCCTCACAAGTTTTCATGTAACCCCGTACCCTCTCCTTAGTCACTCTCTACCCAGCTAAACACTGAACCATTTTCTGTCACCATAGATTTGTTTGATTTTCTAGAGTTTTATATAAATGAAACAATACAGTATGCACTTTTATTAGGGGATCTCAATTCTTCCAATCAGCATTATTATGTTGAGATATATTTGTGTTATTGTGTGTATCAATAGTTTATTGACTAAAAGGAATCAAACACAGATATAAAGGACAAATTAGTGGCCACTAGTGAGGAAAAGGAAGAGGGGAGGGGTATGTAGAGGTGGAAGATTAAGAGGTATAAACTATCATGCATAAAATAAGCTACAAGGATATACTGTACAACAGAAGGAAGATAGCCATTATTTTATAACAGTTATAAATGGAACATAACCTTTAAAATTGTGAATCTCTATATCGTACACCTATAACATATAATTTTGTTCATCAACTATTCTTCAATAGGAAATTTTTTAAAATACCATTGTTGGAACCCTAAGGACATAGCACTCCTGAAGCAGATCAGAATGCTCCAGGCTGATAAGAAGCCCTTCCGGATTCCAAGCTGCCCCCAAAGGATACAGTGGTTTGCACATTAAAAGGCTCATCTGTAACTCTAAGCCACTCAGGACTATTTGTTAATTACTGCTGGGGTAATTTATGAAAATTGAGATTTGATGACTTGAGCAAATAAAGATATCCACAAATGCCTGATGTACTCTACTTGTGTGTAAAAAAAAATCATTTTTTTATTCTGAGTAGCATGCTGTTGTATAGCTATATCATAATTTGTTTATCTATTCACCCATCAGTAGACATTTGAGTTGCTTCTAGTTTTGGACTATTACAATTAAATCTGCTATTAACATTCATGTACAAGTATTTGTATAAACATATGCTTACTTTTCTTCTAAGGAAAAGCTAGAATTGATTAGATCATGGGATAGATGTATATTTACCTTTTTAAAAGATTTCCAACCTGACTGATATCATTTTAAATTCTTACCAGCAGTGTATGAAATTTCAATTTCTCCATATCCTTGCCAAAACTTTATATATTATCTGTTTTTTATTATGGTGCCTGCAGAGCAGTGTCTCACTGTGGTCTAACTTTGCATTTCCTTAGGAACTAATCATGAGCATATTTTCATGTGCTTATTTGCCATCCATATATCCTCTTTGGTGAAGATATTCAAACTTTTTGCCAATATCTTGTAATAACCTATAATGAAAAGAACCTGAAAAAGAAAATACATATATACACACATACACACATATATGTATATATACACTGTGCTTAGTCGCTCAGTTGTGTCGCTCTTTGCGACCCCATGGACTGTAACCACCCAGACTCCTCTGTCCATGGAGATTCTCCAGGTAAGAATAGAGGAGTGGGTTGCCATGCCCTCCTCCAGGGGATCTTCCCAACCGAGGGTTCAAACCCAGGTCTCCCTCATTCAGGTGGATTCTTTACCAGCTGAGCTACCTGGGAAGCTCGTGTGTGTGTGTGTGTGTGTGTGTGTGTGTGTACACACATATACATATACATATTCATATATATACTCATATGTATATATATTTGAATCACTTTGCTATACACCAGAAACTAACACAACATTGTAAATCAACTATACTTTCATTTAAAAAAAAAAAAAAGAAAGAGAAATAAAGGCTCACACTTGCTGTCCCTGTGACTATATGCAGGAAGTCAGCCATGGTGGGAGGCAGGAGGGGTTTGAGGTACACAAGCTTTAGGAGTACCCACGGGCCAACTGGAGAGCGATTATCAGATGAGTTGTTCGGAGTGGCTCATGGGCAGATTTCCTGATGAAGTCCATAAAGTGGTTAGTAGGATCCATGCTCCTGTGAGGAGTTCTGAGAGATGGTTGTTTTGACCTAAATCAGATTGATTATATTCTATGTAGCCAAAGATGGAGAAGCTCTATACAGTCAACAAAAACAAGACCAGGAGCTGACTGTGGCTCAGATCATGAACTCCTTATTACCAAATTCAGACTTAAATTGAAGAAAGTAGGGAAAACCACTAGACCATTCAGGTATGACCTAAATCAAATCCCTTATGATTATACAGTGGAACTGAGAAATAGATTTAAGGGCCTAGATCTGATAGATAGAGTGCCTGATGAATTATGGAATGAGGTTCATGACATTGTACAGGAGACAGAGATCAAGACCATCCCCATGGAAAAGAAATGCAAAAAAAGCAAAATGGCTGTCTGGGGAGGCCTTACAAATAGCTGTGAAAAGAAGAGAGGTGAAAAGCAAAGGAGAAAAGCAAAGATATAAGCATCTGAATGCAGAGTTCCAAAGAATAGCAAGAAGAGATAAGAAAGCCTTCTTCAGTGATCAATGCAAAGAAATAGAGGAAAACAACAGAATGGGAAAGACTAGAGATCTCTTCAAGAAAATTAGAGATACCAAGGGAACATTTCATGCAAAGATGGGCTCGATAAAGGACAGAAATGGCATGGACCTAACAGAAGCAGAAGATATTAAGAAGAGGTGGCAAGAATACACTGAAGAACTGCACAAAAAAGATCTTCACGACCCAGATAATCATGATGGTGTGATCACTCACCTAGAGCCAGATATCTTGGAAAGTGAAGTCAAGTGGGCCTTAGAAAGCATCACTATGAACAAAGCTAGTGGAGGTGATGGAATTCCAGTTGAGCTATTTCAAATCCTGAAAGATGATGCTGTGAAAGTGCTGCACTCAATATGCCAGCACATTTGGAAAACTCAGCGGTGGCCACAGGACTGGAAAAGATCAGTTTTCATTCCAATCCCAAAGGAAGGCAATGCCAAAGAATGCTCAAACTACCGCACAATTGCATTAATCTCACATGCTAGTAAAGTAATGCTCAAAATTCTCCAAGCCAGGCTTCAGCAATACGTGAACTGTGAACTCCCTGATGTTCAAGCTGGATTTAGAAAAGGCAGAGGAACCAGAGATCAAATTGCCAACATCCGCTGGATCATGGAAAAACCAAGAGAATTCCAGAAACACATCTATTTCTGCTTTATTGACTATGCCAAAGCCTTTGACTGTGTGGATCACAATAAACTGTGGAAAATTCTGAAAGAGATGGGAATACCAGACCACCTGACCTGCCTCTTGAGAAACCTGTATGCAGGTCAGGAAGCAACAGTTAGAACTGGACATGGAACAACAGACTGGTTCCAAATAGGAAAAGGACTACGTCAAGGCTGTATATTGTCACCCTGCTTATTTAACTTCTATGCAGAGTACATCATGAGAAGCACTGGGCTGGAAGAAGCGCAAGCTAGAATCAAGATTGCCGGGAGAAATATCAATAACCTCAGATATGCAGATGACACCACCCTTATGGCAGAAAGTGAAGAGAAACTAAAAAGCCTCTTGATGAAAGTGAAAGAGGAGACTGAAAAAGTTGGCTTAAAGCTCAACATTCAGAAAACGAAGATCATGGCATCCAGTCCCATCACTTCATGGGAAATAGATGGGGAAACAGTGGAAACAGTGTCAGACTTTATTTTTTGGGGCTTCAAAATCACTGCAGATGGTGACTGCAGCCATGAAATTAAAAGACGCTTACTCCTTGGAAGAAAAGTTATGACCAACCTAGATAGTACATTCAAAAGCAGAGACATTACTTTGCCGACTAAGGTCCGTCTAGTCAAGGCTATGGTTTTTCCAGTAGTCATGTATGGATGTGAGAGTTGGACTGTGAAGAAGGCTGAGCGCCGAAGAATTGATGCTTTTGGAAGGAGATCAACCCTGTGATTTCTTTGGAAGGAATGACGCTAAAGCTGAAACTCCAATACTGTGGCCACCTCATGGGAAGAGTTGACTCATTGGAAAAGACTCTGAAGCTGAGAGGGATTGGGGGCAGGAGGAGAAGCGGCCGACAGAGGTGAGATGGCTGGATGGCGTCACTGACTCGATGGACGTGAGTCTGAGTGAACTCTGGGAGACGATGATGAACAGGGAGGCCTGGTGTGCTGCAATTCATGGGGTTGCAAAGAGTCCGACACGACTGAGCGACTGAACTGAACTTCCCAACCCCTCAGTCATGAAGATCACCTCAGTATTCTGGGTGAGTGAGCAACAAGTTGGCCTCGTGGGCAGCATTGTGCACTATTGGGGAAGCTGTGTGTTCACTCACATTCTCTCATTTTCTCCTGAGCTGTTCATTTTTATAGCTTGTAGTTATCTCACAAAATTTTTCCTACTTTTTATCTCCATGAGCAGGACAGCTAGATTTATTTTAGAATCAAAATCTATTAACTCCAATATCGAGCTTCTGTGAGTTTGTTTCTCTTGCTCACTGCTTCACAGGTTTTAGTTATATTGTCATATATCCCTATTTGCCCGCATATTTTTTAGTGTGTGCCAGAATACTGTAATGAAAAACTGTTCATTGAAAAATAAAAAGTTTGTCACCTAGGATGATCTTTCTTCAAAGAGAATTTTCCCTTGTTTCTGTCAGATAACTGGGTACAAATGGTCCAGGTTCACTTCAATCCAGTTTAAAAATTGTGTTTTTCTGAGTTACTTGTATGACACAAAGCTAAGCTGCCATCCATATGAGAACTGGTTTACTTTCGGTCCTTCTTCACTTCTAGGGTCCGGGTTCTTGGAATCAACCCAAAGTGTGGACTGATAGCTTCTGGCCCCAAATAGCCATGGAAATAACTGCTCAGCCTCTCAACTACCTTTGTATGCACAAATATTTTTAAACAAAAATCCACAGAAGACTGGCTCACTTCTGTTTTCTCCAGAAGTTTGCCTCACCACTGAATTTCTTTTTCTCATTTTGGCCAGATTCTTCATTATCTTGTTAGCTCTTTAATGCCTTCAAGTGGGTTTTTAAAAATATACATTTTGTCTCACAGTTTTGGTTGTCATTAGTCTTTGGGTTTAATTAAATAACCAAATTACGGAAGTGAAACACACGGGTTTCTATATAATAAAAGAGGACCATCAATGCTCAAAATTTTAAAATGAAATATTATTTTTAAAAAAATGAAATTTTGAATGCATGGATCATTTGAAGTTCCATAGTCAAACATTCTGCCTTTACCAAAGTAACTAACCCTCTGTAACTTGCCATAATCTGTTTTTCAAATTATATGTAATTCTCTGTTGTGTGGTATGACCTTTCTCCAGAATCTCAGGGGCCAGCTTTGTGGGATTTTCCTTTTCTGAAATCTGTCAAAGTAAAAGTTTATTAACATTTGGAATTTAAAACACTTTCGTTACAAAAATTATGAGAACTTCTGATTCTACTACTCCTTCTGGGATTCTCTATAGGCTCTTTCTATAGGCTTTTTTTTTTTTTTTTTTTTTTGCCACCACTGACACGTCCAACACCATAAGTCCTGCTGGATCACATGACCCAAGTGGCTGATTGCTCCACATTTTGCACCTGGGGGAGTATCCTTTCCTGCTCTGAGCCCCCTTGAAGCTGATATCCCTCCATGTTACCCAGTATAGGAGCAGGAGCAATGTTCTTAAGTGCGGAATATGTTGCCCCCAGAACTCAAAGAGACTTCCAGTCTCTGTGGTTTTCTTTATGGTAAGAGTGAAAGATGTTATAATTTGTATCTTACTTCAAAAACTATTTGGTTGTGTCAGATCTTAGTTGCAGCATGTGGGATCTTTGTTGCTCATGAGGATCTTGTGTTGTGGTGCAGGGGCTCTCTCGTCATGGTGCACAGGGTCTGGAGCACAAGGCACATAGGATCTTTGTTCCCTAACCAGGGATCGAACCCATCCCCTGCATTGCAAGGCAGATTCTTAATCACTGGACCACCAGGGAAGTCCCTGTATTTTACTTTAAGGAGATTATTTTGGCAAGCTTCTAACCACTGGACTCCTAAAAACTACACTGAATTGACTGGTCTCTGTGTCTTCATGGAGTTTTTCTCCAAACTCTGGCATGCATGTGCCTTACCAAGGCAACCAGTCACCTCTACCTGACCTCAGAACACCCAATATGCAGTGAGTTGCCCATCTTTACTGGCAGTTGTCTGAGCCACAGAACCTTGAATTTGGTGAGCCAAGCATTCCGTTATCAAGGGGAAATAGCATGTATAAGATCAGATTTAAGCAGCTTCCAAGAACCCAAGTAAATTGCATGAACAGGTGTCTCTCATTCACAGTATGCCTACTCTTCTCACACTCACTCCACACCTATATCCTTATGAGAAATTACCTTGATCAATTGATGGAGGAAAAAGAAATTCAAGCCTGGATTACAAATGACTGTCCATAAGCTGATGTTACTAGTCAAAACTAAACTGCTGTGTCAGTTCAACTTAAGTGTATCCTGAAAAGACCATGGAGGAATGGAAATCCTCCCAGGGGGTGGGGGCATAACTTCAACCAGTACATCTTATGGTCCATTTGCCAAGAAAGAAAGATGGACTGAAAAGTAGATCTATATAAATACTAGGACAGAAGCTGTGTGTTTGGTCACATGTTCAGAAACTGGGAAGGAGGAACAGAATACCAAGTTGCTATAGGTTTAGGGAAAATATATGTGAATGAATTTTTTGGAAAGATTATCAATATGAGAATATTTCTGTCCTTTGTGAATGCCCATCAAATAGCTTTTGCAGTAGAAAATGCTCTGAATAGTCAGGTGAACAAAATTACCCACTTTGGAATTCAGATTCTTTCCCCTTAACACTTCAGTACTTGCACAGTAGGCTCATGGGAAGATTAATGGTGTCACAGATAGAGATTATTCATGGATATAATATAGGGTTCTCTTCAACAAAGCTGATCTGGCTACTACCACATTAAACAACTGCAAGTTTAAACAACTTGTAGTTGTTTAATGTCAACCTGACCTTGAGCCAGCTGTCAATTCCACTTACCTTGAGCCCTCCATTCAGTGCTATATGCAGGTGGCAGGAAAACACTGCCACCTGGTGGCACATTGATTACATTCCCCCCCTCTATTACAGTTCAGGTCAGGTCAGTTCAGTCGCTCAGTCGTATCCGACTCTGCGACCCCATGAATTGCAGCACGGCAGGCCTCCCTGTTCATCACCAACTCCCGGAGTTCACCCAAACTCATGTCCATCGAGTCAGTGACGCCATCCAGCCATCTCACCCTCTGTCGGCCGCTTCTCCTCCTGCCCCCAATCCCTCTCAGCTTCAGAGTCTTTTCCAATGAGTCAACTCTTCCCATGAGGTGGCCAAAGTATTGGAGTTTCAGCTTTAGCATCTGTCCTTCCAATGAACACCCAGGTCTGATCTTTAGAATGGACTGGTTGGATCTCCTTGCAGTCCAAGGGACTCTCAAGAGTCTTCTTCAACATCACAGTTCAAAAGCATCAATTCTTCAGCACTCAGCTTTATTCACAGTCCAACTCTCACATCCATACATGACCACAGGAAAAACCATAGCCTTGACTAGATGGACCTTTGTTGGCAAAGTAATGTCTCTGCTGTTTAATATGCTATCTAGGTTGGTCATAACTTTCCCTCCAAGGAGTAAGCGTCTTTTAATTTCATGGCTGCAGTCACCATCTGCAGTGATTTTGGACCCCCGAAAGATAAAGTCTGACACTGTTTCCACTGTTTCCCCATCTATTTGCCATGAAGTGATGGGACCAGATGCCATGATCTTCGTTTTCTGAACGTTGAGCTTTAAGCCAACTTTTTCACTCTCCTCTTTCACTTTCATCAAGAGGCTTTTTTAGTTCCTCTTCACCTTCTGCCATAAGGGTGGTGTCATCTGCATATCTGAGGTTATTGATATTTCTCCCGGAAATCTTGATTCCAGCTGGTGCTTCATCCAGCCCAGCGTTTCTCATGATGTACTCTGCATAGAAGTTAAGCAGGGTGACAATATGCAGCCTTGACGTACTCCTTTTCCTATTTGGAACCAGTCTGTTGCTCCATGTCCAGTTCTAACTGTTGCTTCCTGACCTGCATATAGGTTTCTCAAGAGGCAGGTCAGGTGGTCTGGTATTCAAGGAATGGTAATTTAGTAATTTGTCATCATTGTAACTGCTATTTATTCTGGATAATCTTTCTTGCCAACTGTATGTGTCCTCCAGTAATATTATCTATGTACTTGACTAATGCTTCAATCACCAGAATGGTATATTATACAACATTGCTTCTGATCAAAGAATTTATCTTACAATTAAAAAAAAAGAAGGTAAGGCTGTGATTATGATCTTCACTGGTCTTAACATTTATCCCATCCTCAGAAATTCTAAGCAGAGTAGTGTCATTCAAGGTAACCTATTCAAAGCTAATGAGGAACACTGAGAATGGGACCCAGCTCTTGGGAAATAAGGTAGTAGGAATGAAGTGGGAAAGCGGAGTCTGGCTTTTAATCCGGGCTCAGAATATAGATGTCTTCTGCAGTGACAATATAAGGACGCAAAAGCCATGAGCCCCAGCAAGAAGAGATGCAGGAGGGTATCTGGCTTCTTTTCACCAGAGGTTTCTTGGGTGAAACCCAAGATTTCAGGATTGCTCTCAGTGGGCAAACACCTAAGCTCGTTTTTAAACCTTGATGGGTCCATGAGAAAGAATGATGCAACCTATGAAACCTAGATGTTTGTGAAAACAGGACCTTGCTTTTTCAGGAGGAATGGAGAAGGTGCTCTTAGAGGAGAGAGGTAAGGAGCAAGGGACTTCATAGTTACAGCAACTCTCTTCTCAACTGCCCACAGCTGTGCTTTTCCCTTTAGAATCTCTATAGCTTCATTCTGCCTCACCGTTAATATTGCCCCCAGAAAGAAGATAACTAGGCAAACAATTCACAGAATAGGCAGGAAAGTAAGTTTCGTTTGTTACTGCCATGATAATGTGATCTTCCCAGCCTTTGGTCTTCAGTATCATGACAAAGCAAATACTTTGGTGGGTGATACCCAAACCCAGCAGTAGGTTTTAGGCCAGTCCTAAGGGCACAGGCTCAAACTGAACGATCTGTGTCCTCTGCCATCATCTGGAACAGACCAACTCTCACCCCTTCCTTAACTTTGTAGTATACTGGGAGGTTAGACTGTCTGCCTAGAGACTTACCCTGTGGTTTAAAATTAGTTCAGGTAGAATGGAAGCTTGAAACAAACCAAAATCCTTGACCCCTGTATGAGTCAATCATAGACAGACACTGACTTTGCATATCTCTTGATTCAACTGTCTCAACAGTTGGCTAGACTCCTGTGTTTTTCACTTGGTCAGCCACTTTTCATGTCCCAGATCTTGGGCAGGGTAGAGGGTTAAGAAGAGCTCTAGGATTTCTGTGGGAGGCAGGAGGTATATCTTCGCCTAGTTATTCCAAGTCTCACTTTGGAAGGATCTGGGGGAGCACAAGGATACTAGCAAGCTTAGCCAGATTCTGTGCCTGGAATAAAATCTTTGTATAGGAGAGCTAGAGACAAGCCAGGCCCTCAAGGTGCCTATTTTATAGCACACACTTCCCTGTTCTCCCCAGGGGCCCACCATCCAGCAGATCTATCTATATATATCATGGGATAATCTTCCTAGTTTAAATCTTTGAGTGTTTTTCCTGAGTCAGGACTCATTTATGATGGCCAATAATATTCTTTAATGTCAGTTGTTAATAATTTTTTATTGTGTGTGTGTGTGTGTGTGCATGCATATGTGTGCGTCATGTCTAACTCTTTGTGACCCCATGGACTGCAGGCTTCTCTGTCTATGGAATTTTCCAGGCAAGAATACTGGAGCAAATTGCCATTTCCTCCTCCTGGGGATCTTCCCAACCTAGGGATCGAATCTGTGTTTCTCACGTCACCTGCTTTGGCAGGTGGATTCTTTACCACTGAGCCATCTGAGAAGCCCACAAATCACTTTGATTATTTATTACTAAATCTTTACCTGAGTTTCTCACACTGCCGGGTTTTTACTTTATGAAATAGTTTTTCTTAACCACATTTACTCTGATTAATTAGCTATGGTTTTTCTGTCATCACCTTTATTGTTCAAAAAAACATTTACTTATTTTGAGGCATGTTATACCAAATCTTCTTTGTGTGACTTTTTAAGAATTCTTTCTTCTTTTATTAAAGAGGATTTTCAGTGGATTGATTTTATCAGGCAGTTTTAATTCTGTTTACTGTTCATAAGTATGGGAAGTGATTAATGTTCAGAGTTCTCCTTTTCTTATCCACATTCCTATTTAAAGATTTGACCAGGATAGTTTGCCAAGAAAAAGAAAAGGTCTACTGCAAAAAAAAATCACTACTGAGATTTGACTGAAATAATCCAAGGGTGTTGAAAAATGCCACTGACTCTCCAGATCCCACTTTTCTTACAACCCTTAATCTTGAAATTGAGACATTATCTGTTGCCAAAAATTATATTGTTCATGAGCCCAGGGAATCCCATTTCTCTTCTTGGTGAGATATAAAAAGAACTAAGTTCTATATTCAATATCTTGTGATAAACCATAATGGAAATGAAAGAATATGAAAAAGAATGTATATGCATGTATAACTGAGTCACTTTGTTGTACAGCAGTAACTAACACTACATTGTAATCCGAGTATACTTTAACAAAAAATAAATGGAAAGAACTTCAGACACCCAAACACCATAGTTTCTTCTCTCACTTTTTCCCTTACTGGATGGGTTGGAAAGAAAAGAGAATGAAAAGTATCTTATCTGCCACCTATTACACTATTTGTTTTACATATGAAGTCTCGAATAATCCTCACAATGACCTCATTGCCCATATTTGACAAACGAGATAATTTAAACTCAGCATTCAGTTCAGTTCAGTTCAATTCAGTCGCTCAGTCATGTCCAGCTCTTTGCTACCCCATGGATTGCAGCATGCCAGGCCTCCCTGTCTATCACCAATTCCCGGAGTTTACTCAAACTCATGTACATTGAGTTGGTGATGCTATCCAACCATCTCATCCTCTGTCTTCTGCTTCCGCCTTCAATCTTTCCCAGCATCAGGGTCTTTTCAAATCAGTCAGTTCTTTGCATCACGTGGCCAAAGTATTGGAGTTTCAGCTTCAGCATCAGTCCTTCCAATGAATCCTCAGCACCGATTTCCATTAGGATGGACTGGTTGGATCTCCTTGCAGTCCAAGGGGCTCTCAAGAGTCTTCTCCAACACCACAGTTCAAAAACAGTTCTTCGGCGCTCAGCTTTTTTTATAGTCCATCTCTCACATCCATACATGACTACTGGAAAAACCATAGCCTTGACGAGACGGACCTTTGTCAACAAAGTAATGTATCTGCTTTTTAATATGCTGTCTAGGTTGGTCATAACTTTACTTCCAAGGAGTAAGCGTCTTTTAATTTCATGGCTGCAATCACCATCTGCAGTGATTTTGGAGCCCCCCAAAATAAAGTCAGCACTGTTCCCACTGTTTTCCCATCTATTTGCTATGAAGTGATGGGACTGGATGCCATGATCTTAGTTTTCTGAATGTTGAGCTTTAAGCCAGCTTTTTCACTCTCTTCTTTCACTTTCATCAAGAGGCTCTTTAGTTCTTCTTCACTTTCTGCCATAAGGGTGGTGTCATCTGCATATCTGAGATTATTGATATTTCTCCCGGCAATCTTGATTCTAGCTGGTGCTTCATTCAGCCCAGCGTTTCTCATGATGTACTCTGCATAGAAGTTAAATAAGCAGGGTAACAATATACAGCCTTGACATACTCCTTTTCCTATTTGGAACCAGTCTGTTGTTCTATGTCCAGTTCTAACTGTTGCTTCCTGAACTGCATACAGATTTCTCAAGAGGCAGGTCAGGTAGTCATAGTTAACCAAACTTACACAGCTGGTAATTTGGAAGTACAGCATCCAAACTCAGATCTGCCTAATTTTAAGGCCTGGGCTATTCTACTAGATCCATTACTCAGAAAGAGACAAGGATCACTTCATAACCTAGGCAATGAGTCAACAATAAACTTTTTATCCAGATGCCTAGAAATTAAAGGCCAGTGCAAATCAGGGAATTATAAATTACAAACCAGGCCAACAGAAGTTAGGAAGATGTAGATTTCAGAGGTTGGGGTAGAGACTGGGCAGGCTCTGGGTGTGTGGAGATAGGTTTGGCTAGAGAGGGGTGTGTGGACAGAGAATCAGGTCCTACCAGGATAAACCTGGAGAACATTAAGCTAAATGAAATAAGCCAGACGAAGGAAAATAAAAAGTGCATGATCTCACTTATATGTGGAATCTTAAAAAAAAAAAAAGAGTGAAAAAACTGAACTCATAGAAGCAGAGAATAGAATGGTGGTTATCAGGGGTTAGGGGGTAGTGAGGTGGAAGGGAAATGCAGATGTTCATTTGCGTAGCATGAAAAAATCTAGAGATCTTATGTACAGGTAGATAGCTAATCTTAATAATCCTCTGTTGAACTGTGTGAGGAGATTACATGTTAACTAGTTTGACTTTGTTATCATTTCACTGCATAAATGTAAATCATGTTATACCTTAAATTTACACATTTTTATTTAAAAAACTAAAAAATTAATCCCCAAATGCTCAAATTTGTTAAAACTGTATGGCATATTTAACAAGTCATAAATTAAAATTTTTAATGGGAAAAATGGGATTAATATATTAGCACTAACATGAACACATTGAATCTGTACTTCTCAGGAGTTTGACAGTTACTGAGATCATTTCTCTATTTCTTGCTCCACCTCTTCATTCTCCTGTTTTTCTCTATCATCTGCCTTAAAATGTTTATACTTTAGAACTGTACTTTAAAATTTTTATTTTTATTAAATTGAATTTTCTGTTCTGTAATCTTTACTTTCAAAACAAAAAGGCAAAATTAATTTGCCTTTAATGATTATGGTTTTTAATTGAAACTCTTCTACTGTTATTGAACATTGATAGTTAAAGTGTTCAGAAACCAGGCTTTCCCAGGTTCTTCATACAGGCTTCCCTGCCCCATCCTCTCGCTGTTATTCTCTTCTTTCTCAAGGAATGGACTGTTTCCGGTGAGGCCGGGATGGAAGGGACAGAGCAGATGGAGCAGAGGGAGAAGGGACAGACTTCCATCTTCTTTGCATGCAGCTCACAACCTGCTGCTGACTTGTCTACATTACTGACCTCAGGCTACAGTTCTGCCCTAAGACAATATTTGATAACCAACTTTCCAGAGTAGAGAAAAAAATACTTCATTTCTTTTAACTTGGAGACAAACATTCTACTTAGGAAAACAGAGCGACATTTATTCTGACTTGAAAATGCTGTGACATTTTTGGGAATTGCTGGGCTCGAATAACTTTCCAAAGTAGGAAACCAAAGAAACTGTCAGATGGCATTTTCACTCAAGGGAGAGAAGGGGTACAGAAGAGAAGATAATTTGGATTCACAGCTGAATGTCTGGCTTAGATGTTAAACCTCCCAGACTAAGAATGTGCTTTCTTGCTCCTATTTTTGGTGTAATGCCAAGGGAACTGTCAGACCACAAATGATCATTGTTAACTTGCAGTGGAAACCAGAGCCATTAAGAAAAATATTGACAGCTTGTTCCAAGATCATATCATTTTAGAGGGCAAAGAAATAAGATACCTGACTAACCTGTTTTACTAGGTCATAGATGAAAAATGTGCTGAACAGATGAATTTTAAGCAAGAATGATGATTTTTCCATGATTTGTCACAAATTTTAAAAAGACAGTGTGCTTAGAAAACAAATTTGCTGTAACTTGGGAAACTGGGAAAACAAAGACAGAAAGCCTAGGTAGCTCAGATTCATGATGCAGAGAAATAATTTTGTAATCTGGCCAGATTTGCTGGTTCTGATGCATTTAAGCTCCAAGGAGTTGCCTAGGGTCCAGGAAACAGCCCAAACTTGTGCAGGATGCAAATTCCTTTGAACTTCACAGTAAAAGTCTTCACTTCTCAAAATGTATCTTAGAAGATTTTGCTATCGATTCCCCCAAAGGCAAAAGCTACAGATTCCTGAAGGTTGTCTTTGTCAGATTTTACAACTAAATATTCTAAGTAACAGGTAGGAAGAGATGGAGGGACTTCCTCCAACAGTTGAGACAATTTTCCTTCTTCCATTTTTGTTTCTCAGTTAAAGTGTTTGAAATCCTGTTCCAGTGCAGGCTAAGAGGTGAGAAGTTGAACTGTCGATTTAATTGGCTGAACTCCACCATGGACTTCTTTCTGGTTGCCCCTCCAGGTCCACTCTCCACCCTTCATGGAGTTTCCAAGTTCTCCTGGTTTACCAAACCATTACATCATTCATCTCCCTCGATGCCCACTGACATCCTGGTAGTGCAAACCACCTCTGTCTTCCACTGTGTACTTCACAAGCTCACCCACTAATCCTTCACACTTGCTCTGACTCCCTCTGATTCATTTCCCATACTGCAGTCAAAGTCCTCTTTCTAAACTATGAATCTGGTCACGGAGATGGTGATCATCTCAGTTCAGTTCAGTTCAGCCGCTCAGTCGTGTCCAGCTCTTCACGACCCCATGAATCGCAGCACGCCAGGCCTCCCTGTCCATCACCAACTCCCGGAGTTCACTCAGACTCACGTCCATCGAGTCCATGATGCCATCCAGCCATCTCATCCTCTGTCGTCCCCTTCTCCTCCTGCCCCCAATCCCTCCCAGCATCAGAGTTTTTCCAATGAGTGATGTTTAACAAATATATATTCGATGAGGAAATCAGTAACATTCCCCTTAGGCTTAAAGTCCCTCTATGGTTTCCTAGTATTTTTAGGCTAAAACGTTAACAGTCTTACACGGCATGTAAGGCTTAGAAGATGCTATGATACCTGACTCCTGCTGACCCCACCAACTTCATCTCACACAATGGCTCCTCTTGTTCTCTGCTGCAGCCACATGGACCTCCTTTTAGCTCCTGAATTGAGCTGTGCTCTTCCTGACCTCAAAGCCTTCCCATCTGCATCCTCTGTTCTAGAAATTTTTCTTCTCTTCTCCCTCTTTGCTCATCCTTCCAGTCCCTGCTTGAAGTCTATTTGCTCAAAGAAACCTCACCTAACTGCTCTTCCATCCACTGGTTGGGTTGCCTCATTCAACTTTTTCATGACACCTGCCTCAATTAGGGGTTTCCCTAGTGGCTCAGACGGTAAAGAATCTGCTTGCAATTCAGGAAAACCAGGTTTGACCCCTGAGTCAGGGAAGATCCCCTGGAGGAAGAACTAGCAAGCCACTCCAGGATTCTTGCCTGGAGAATCCCATGGATAGAGAAGCCTGGACCACTACAGACCACAGGGTTGCAAAGAGTTGGACATGACTGAGTGAGTGAGCACACACCTCAGTTATAATTATTTGTTTAGTCACTTAATGTCTGGTTCCTCCCTTTTCTACTGCCGCCCCGGTCCCCACCATCACCATCACTTGCCTGAACTGCTAAAAGAAACCCCTAGCTGGTTTCCAAACTTCCTCTCTTGCCACTTCTCAATGATCATTCTCCACATAGCTACCAGAGTGATCTATAAATGGGTCATGTCATTCCCACACACTGAAAATAAACGTCTAGATTTGAACCCTGGCCTGCTGTGCCGTCCTGCTGGTCTTCGTGTCCATGCGCTCTCTACCTCACTCATTCTGGCCTCCCTTCTGTTCCTCCAACCTCTCTCTACTCCTCGCCACAAGGCCTAACATCTTCTCCTTTCTCATTTTAAGTTTTCTTTCTGAAAAGTCTAATGTGATTGAACAGTTTATGATGAGTTCGTGAGACAGCTGTCAGTTTTATTTCCCAACACCCTATCTCCTCCCTTCCTTAGTAGAACCTCTCCCACCTGAGTCCTAATTCTACCCCACTACTCCCCCAGATGTGTGGGACTCTAGTCTGATCAGCTCAGTCTCCCATTTCCTGGTGTTTTATTACGTAGTTGTTAGAAACTCTCACCTGAAGAGAATGTAAACCAAATCTTAAATTAATGTATCTTAAATGCTTCAGAGCCACTTAATTATTCAACAAACATTCACTGAACACTTTCTATGCTACCTACCTACTGTGGTAGGAACTGGGTAAATACATAGCAATGAACAAAGCAGACATAATCCCTTCCCTGGATAATTCTGTAACTCTGACAACAACAGCCATGCGATTACTAAAATTCCAAGTGCTAGAAAGGGATGCAGAAAATTTACTGGATCCAGCAAAGACCTTTATGATCAAATAAGTCTTCCCATAGGCCTTATGGATTCTAAAACTAATCTATGCTACAAAGCATATTAAAAATGCAAGGTATCAATAGAAAGAGACATTAAAATTCTCTCCTTTCACAGAACTGAATCACTCTGCTGGTTAGAGATAATTTGTAACCAGTTCTGAATCTAAAATGATTCTGGGAAGCAGAGACCTGACACAAGGTCACACATCTTTCCTCTCCACAAAATTTCAAAACATCAGCACAGTATTTACAAGAAAATGGTTTTTAAAAAGAGATAAATCCTTGGCCTAGGAGCTGAAAGTGCAAGAATACAAGTTTGGTGTTGCAATAAAAAAAGGTCAAATTACTCCATGGGTTTATTTCAGGAAGAGCTTTCTTAGCAATAGTTTAATTCTTCCATTTTTATGATTAATTCTGTTTTTATATATCTTTTATTTAGTGAGGGTGAGTTGAAAAATAAATAAGAGAATAAAGAGGAAAACAATCAGCCATATTCCAACCATTCAAAATCAACTGCTCTTAATGTTTTGGCCTATTTACTTCCAGTCTTTTGTCATGTTCATAGTTACTCTTAAAAATACTACTTTCTATCTTTCTGTCCCTATCCCTGTATCTCTGTCTCCTTAGCTCTTTCTATCTCTCTCTATTCAAAATATTTAAAAATATTAGAACATTAAAATAATGCTAAAGTCCTTCTGAATGTTATTCTTCTTGGTTCTCAGAGGTAACCACTATTCTGAATTTGATGAATATATATCTGCCTACCTACCCATCTACTTATCTATCTATCAAATGGATCCTCAGGCCATTTACCCAATGTTTATCTGGGATCCTGGTGAGGTGGTTGTAAAATCCACATGCCTAGATCAATGTCTGAATTATAGTTTAGGCCTAGTTGAAAGCCCCACCAAAATTATAAACCTACAGCCATTTTTTTCTGTAAGAAAATTGTTTCTATTCCATAAGATGAAATTAAATACATTGTTTTCCCAGCATGACATCATGATTTCCCAGTATTTCACCCTGAATGAGTATGAAGATCACTGCTCTATCAAAGGGGCTGACATGAAGTAAAATTTACTTATTATCTGTCACGCGACAGGTGCTGCTCCGGGTGCAGGGGTGCAGGGGTGCAGCAGTGAGCAAAGTCTTGGGCCTCAGGTAGCCTTAATTCTATTGAGAGACACACAGTGAGCAAAGAGACTAATAGACATCAGGTAGTGATAAATGTGAATGAAGGAAAGTAGAATCAGGTAGGAGAATAGGAATGAAAATATCGGGATGGGTCAGGGAGATCCCTCTGAAGAGGTGACCTTGATGGGAACATAGTGAGGAAAGGAGCCAGAAAATATCAAGGATTCAGCACAAATCAGTGTGATATGATGTTTGATATAATTTGCCGCTTCAGGACCCTGTGGTTTATTTTACAACTTAGTCCTCAAGGGAAAAAATGCTAACGGACAGAACTGGGTGCATTTCCTCCCCCAACTACCTAAATAGCAGAAGATAGAGGCATCCAGTCCCATCACTTCATGGGAAATAGATGGGGAAACAGTGGAAACAGTGTCAGACTTTATTTTGGGGGGCTCCAAAATCACTGCAGGTGGTGATTGCAGCCATGAAATTAAAAGATGCTTACTCCTTGGAAGAAAAGTTATGACCAACCTAGATAGCATATTCAAAAGCAGAGACATTCCTTTGCCGACTAAGGTCCTTCTAGTCAAGGCTATGGTTTTTCCAGTAGTCATGTATGGATGTGAGAGTTGGACTGTGAAGAAGGCTGAGAGCCGAAGAATTGATGCTTTTGAACTGTGGTGTTGGAGAAGACTCTTGAGAATCCCTTGGACTCCAAGGAGATCCAACCAGTCCATTCTGAAGGAGATCAGCCCTGGGATTTCTTTGGAAGGAATGATGCTAAAGCTGAAACTCCAGGACTTTGGCCACCTCATGCGAAGAGTTGACTCATTGGAAAAGACTCTGATGGTGGGAGGGATTAGGGGCAGGAGGAGAAGGGGACGACAGAGGATGAGATGGCTGGATGGCATCACTGACTCGATGGATGTGAGTCTGAGTGAACTCTGGGAGTTGGTGATGGACAGGGAGGCCTGGCGTGCTGTGATTCATGGGGTCGCAAAGAGTTGGACACGACTGAGCGACTGAACTGAACGGAGAGGTCTCTGAGGAATCCAGCTCATTGTGCACGGGGTTTGTTACATTATCAGAAGCATAAGCCAGAGATGACTTGAGGGTGATGTAGGGCTGTTAGGACTTCCAGGGCTTTGAAAAAATTTGCAAGTGATAGGAATTTGTTGTTCTGCCCGCGGCCTTGCCAAGCCACCTGGTGTGTTCCCCTAGTGGACAGCTAGCATATGTGTTGACCTACAATGCTCCTTTCTTCAGAATGGCACCCCTTTTCTTCTGGGGTATATTATTCCCAACTCTTCTGTGACCCCATGTACTGTAGCCCACTGGGCTCCTCTGTCCATGGGATTTCCTAGGCGAGAATACTGGAGTGGGTTGCCATTTTCTACACCAGGGAATCTTTCTAACCCAGGGATCTAAAGGGTGTCTCCTACTTGGCAGGAGGATTCCCACTACCACCACACAATTGGAAAGGAACTGCCAAGTTGTTACAAATCCTGCCCTTTGGTTACAATTGATGGGTCTGTGGGTGCAAGCATGACCCAAACAGAGCCAAACAGAGCCAGAGTATTTTATAAACTTGTCAAAGCTAGGTCAAATCACAAACCAAGTTATTTAGCTTGTGATTTGGGGGGTTTTTGGCTTGGAGCTCGCGGGGGAAAGGTCAGGCATCCAGAGGCAAAGCTGTGAGAGCCCAAGGAGCTATAGGGAGCTGGAAGTCCTCTCCCTGCTGTGAAGCTGTACTGAGAGAATGAAGCCTCCTGCTGAGAGAAGCAAAGAAGTGAGAAACATATAATTATTTTTTAAAAATGAATGAGACCAAAGAGCCCTAAGTTGAGTGGATAAAAGATGCATATTGTGAAGTGGTTTTTGAACTTTGAGAATGGGGTGAGGAGGTGGTTATTCCAGGCAAAGGGAAAACTTTCGAATTGTTTCTCTTTTGTCTTATTTTCATTCTAGTGGCTAAAATGTTGCTTAAATGGAGTACAATCTATACAAATATCTAATAACTATGTTGTACACCTGAAACTAATATAATACTGTATTTCAATTATACTTCAATTAAAAAAAAAATTCAATCTCAAGGTGAAGCCTCCAAGAAAGTTTTTTTTAAAAAATAGACTTTGGTTTTTTAGAGCAATCTTAGGTACACAGCAAAATTCAGAAGGTATAGATTTCTCATACATCCCCTGCTCCCACATAGACGTAGCCTCCTCCATTATCAAGACGGGGAAGCTTTTAAATTGTCCCTATTTCAGTGTGAATTGCTTTCAATACCAAATCAGATTACTTTCTCCTAGCACTTTGGAGAGGAATTTTATTTATGAAGCAGAAGTTGGGATAAGCAAAATTGGGGGATGGGGAGGAAGACAGTATGCATACTAACTTGGCTTGTGATTTGACTTGGGTTTAACCAGGTAATAAAATGCTCTGGTTGGCTCTGTTTGGGTCATGTTTGCACCCACAGACCCATCAATTGTGACCAAAGAACAGGATTTGTGACAACTTGGCAGTTCCTTTTGAATCACATGGTAGTGGGAATCAGCCTGCCAAGCAGGAGATAAAGGTTTGATCCCTGATTCCCAACACCCATAACACTTTATGTCTCTTCCATGGCATTGTAAGCAGATAGAGTCGGGGTTCCCCAGAGAAAGAGAACCAGGCATGGCTTTCTTGACATAAGAGAAGCCATTTTTGGCTTAAGCCATTTTGTGGTCTAAGCCTGGCCATGATGCTTGCCCTTGAACAGGTCTCACTAACTAGTGATCTTGAGGGAACAAAAGAATGCAGAAAAAAAAGTTATCAGGCCAGAGAAGTAACAATAGCAAATATATCTATTATAAAGACTCCAGTTTTGTTTCAGTGGCAAAGATTTCCCTAGAGTGCTCAACCACCAGAGCTACTGGAACCTAAGGGATGAGCATGTTGACCTTTTTTGACCTTCATGACTTCAGTCAACTAAAGCTTGGACTCTGTTGACCAACAACAAATGCCCTTCACAAATAGGCATATGCGTGCATGCATACTAAGTCGCTTCAGTTGTGTCTGACTCTTTGCAACCGTATGGACTGTAGCCCACCAGGCTCCTCTGTCCATGGGATTCTCTAGGCAAGATTACTGGAGTGAGTTGCCATGCCTTCCTCCAGGGAATCTTCCAGACCCAAGGATGAAACCCGCTACTCTTACATCTCCTGCATTGGCAGGCAGGCTCTTTACCACTAGTGCCACCTGGGAAGCCCTGAAGCAGTTCAAATTCTGCTGTTTGAGGAGACAGTGCTTGTGAAAGATCCCTAGTATTCTTACTTGCAGCGAGTAATATTAAATCCTTCTGTCGCCCAGTCTTTGGCTTGGTTTTGTCTTTTGGCTCAATAGCCACAAAGAGACAAACATAGTTTTCAGGTAATATTATGACTTATAACAATTTATTTGTGTGTATGTGTGCTTTCCCTCTGGAGTGAAAGCCTTGTGTGGGCAGGAATCACATAACACCAAGCATTGTGCTTTCTTATAAGTATCCAATTAATATTTTCTTATAATTTATTTACTTATTTATTTTTGGTTGTACTGGGCCTTTGTTGCTGCATGTGGGCTTTCTCTAGCTGCAGTGAGCAGGGGTGGGGAGGACGGGCTACTCTTCGTTGTGGTGCACCGGCTTCTCATTGTGATGGTTTCTTCTGTGCTCTAGAACGTGGCCTCAACAGTTGTGATGCACGGGCTTTGGTTGCTCTATGGCCTGTGGAATCTTCCCAGACCAGGGATCAAACCCATGTTTCCAAGCAGATTCTTATCCACTGTACCACCAGGGAAATCCTCAGTTAATATTGAGGGCAGTTGGGCAAAAGTCTTTTAAGAAACAAAAGTAATTACTGTGATCTAATTAATATGAGAAATAATGTATGTTGCAGGAATATAATTGTAATATAAATAGGACTTTGTTTCCACAGTGCTGTCATCCTAGAACCAAAGGGGATAGTCTGCAGTTTAAGTGAGTTGATTTATATACCTAGCGCTTAACAGCCAGAGCAGCTCAATCAACTTGCTCTTCCTCTCTCTTTCCCTCAGGCCTTCCCTCCAGCTAATGAGAGTTTTGACTTTCACACTGTAAGAAAAGCTGGCACCTGGAAAAGGCAGCGGTTACTTCAGTTCGACCAGCAAGCCAGCTGCAGCATTGAGAATAGATTTGCCCTCTCTGCCGCTCCGGCATGGGTCTTCTGCACAAGCTCTAGCCTTGGGCCTGTGGAGATAGTTCCCACATCAGGATGCGGATGACAAACACCAAAGGAGAGGCTGCTTGTCAGGTTAATTTCTCTCCCTAACGTTTGGAGAATGGAAGGGAGCTTCTCCATCTGAGACCTTAGGGCCCTAGTATATGCCTGTGTTATATCCCATACTCTTCTTAAGGGCTTGTGAGCATGTCACAGCCTCAGCCTTATACTTAAGCACAAGCATCTTTGTGTTGAGGGAGGAACTCTGAGATATAAGCTATTTAGTATGCTGGGAGCAATTTGCAGGGATGCAGCTTAGCCACGAAATCTTAACGATGCTGAACATCAAAGTCTGGATGATTGTCTGTTTCCAAGCTGCTTTCCAGGCTGGCTAAATAGTCCATTTTACCTCTGGCCTGGCCTCCAAGAGTAGCTGGAGTTTGGGGTCCAGTCTGCACAGTTACAGCCAGCTAAACCAGGGTTTCCACATCTCAGCACTACTGACATTTTGGGCTAGGTAATTCTTCATTATAGGAACTGTGGTGTGCATGGTAAGATTTTTAGCAGCATCCATGGCCTCTATGAACTAGAGACCCCCAGCATCACTCCTCTGCCAGCCAGCTATGGCAACTAAAAATGCCCCCAGGTATTGCCAATGTCCCCTGAGGAGGAAAATTACCCCCTAGGTGAGAAGCTCTGACATAGACCCTGAGCTTCATGCTCACTGTCCTCCAGGCCAGACACAGATAATCCCCAGCTCTTCTCCTCTCCAGGACCCCCAACCAAGTGATGTCTTCTTTCAGTGAGGCTAGGCTTTGACTATTTCTTCCTTATTTGCCTGACAGTTGCTGGTCTCTTGAATGCTCCCACTCCTCAATCAATGATTTCCCTCTGACCTTGGGATGACCTCATTCTTCTCCTGTTTCAGCCCATGAATTTCTGGATCAACAAAAATAGTGTACTCCTCCCAAATTTGCAACATTTATTCAATAAATTTTCAATGTTATATATTCTGCACTGATGACATTAACATATGCTAGTGATTTTAAGGTTTAACGGTTAAAATTATCCTCAGTTGCTAGAGATAGCAGCTTACCTAAATAAGGCAGAAGTTTATCTCACATAGGAGTCCAGATCAGGGACTTTCCTGGTGGGCCAGTGGTTAAGACTCTGACTGCCATTGCAGGGGACACAGGTTCCAGCTCTGGTCTGGGAAGATTCTGCATGCCTCAGGGCAGCTAAACCCGTGCACCACAACTACTGAGCCCGTGCTCTAGAGCCTGTGAACCACAACTAAGAAGCCCCAAAGGCCCTAGAGCCCATGCTTTGCAACAAGGGAAGCAACTGCATTGAGAAGCCTGTGCACTGCAACTAGGGAATAGCCCCCCTCACTGCAACTAGACAAAGTCCGCATGTAGCAACAAAAACCCAGCACAGCCTAAATTAATTAATAAATTTAAAATTCCAGATCAAAGCAGGCCAGATGGCATGTGATTTTTGCTCCATGAAGTTGCTCTGCCAGGCCTGGCCTCACTTCTTGGATTATTTTATGGTCAAAGCTGCTCCCCTCATGGTTAGCTGCTTTCCCTCTAGCCATCAGATCCACCATCCAGCCAGCAGGATGAAGAGAAGAGTGGGAAAGAAAGTTAAATTAAGGAAGGTTCCTGGAGACTATTTATACTTGTGCTTGCCTATCATTTGTTTGAACTTGGTTACCAGGCCTTACCTACTGTTAAGGTATCCGGAGGAAATGTGGTCTGTATTCTGAGTGACCATGTAACCCACTTAAAAACCGGGGAGTGTAGTGCCATGAATATTGAAGGACATCTGGAGGCCTGTGCTGCGTGGAAGGTTCAAGAACCTTTGAAACACAGGCACACCCTCAGGATGCTTCAGTCTAGAAGTGGAATTGGCTGTATACACAACGACCCCCAGTCTAACTTGACTAAAATAACTTTTTGCCTAAAAATATGATTACAATATTGATAAAATTATAAGGAATGTAAACTAAATATTAATTAGCCAATTGTGGATAAGGACACATGTTTGTATTTATGCAACTGTGACCTTCTATAAATGCTTGGATCCTGAAATTTTATTCTACAACACTTTTGAGTTTAGTTTTTGGAAACACTTGCATCTTAGGAAGTGAATACAGGAAACTTAATTACCCGTATTTTAAATGTTGGAAATAATAATTATGAGTCACTTGTTAGGCTCCACTTCTGTCATCTAGTAGTGGGTGTCAAATTAACTGCTGTTTTATATTTAGCTATGTACACATTCCCTGAAGGTTTGCAACAGCTGAAATGCGGGAAAGATTTATAGTTTCTATATGGTTACCAAATCTTTGTTAAAGACTATCCCAAACTGGTAATTTGTTTCTTGGTACAAATTGGCCTGTCATCCTCTAGCGCCAAAAGTCATTATTATCAAACAGCGTTGGAACTAGTGCAGCTCTTACTCTTTGTTTCCATATCTTTATGGCTTTTTTCCCTAGAGAACTCTATTACAGAACAGTGCTGTTCTGATGGCCAATACGGGGTGTTGGCCCCGTCTCCAGCCTTGCCACATAATATAGAGTCAACATAAGGGAGAAAAGTTCAGTTCTGAACTCGCAGTAGGAAGCAGGCAGTCTAAATATAGATCAGCAGATCAGCTTTGACTTTCTTTAGGAAACTTACATGGAGCAGAGTCAAGAGAACATTGACCTCATTTCACTATTTTGTTAAAAGAAGAGTTTGTTGTCCTCTAATTCTGATCCAAGTTCCTATCATCGCTCATTTCTAGAATTGTTTGGGTATAGCATATTAGAGGCAGAAGAAAGTGAGGTGGTCTTAAGACCTGATCCCTGGGTAAGACAGAGGAGGTAGCCAGTTCCATGGAATACAGCAACTGGTAAAGCAGTGTTTTTCTAAAGTCTGGGGGCCTTGAGATGAGGCGCTGGGGTGAGGAAGGCCTGAAAGTGGTAGTGGCAGCTAGACAGCAAAAGTCAGGCTTTCCTTACACATATCAGACAACGTCTCTTCAGTCACCCCACACAGCTGACTAGCGATCACCTTCAATAGTATCTGTTTCCAACAGGAAGAATGATGGAGTCTTGCCATATCTTTGCATAGATGTGTGTTATACCCACAAGTCCAGTTCTGTGAGGGAAAAACATGCATACAGCGCCCAGCACCGTGCCTGGCATGTGGTAGCAGGTGCTTGAGAGATGAGATCCATTGTTACTGCTATTATCCAAGTGACACCAGAAGGTGCACTGCAAAGCCCCTTCTTCCCACCCTTAGAAAAGTGCACTTGTTATTATCTGGGACCTGAGGCTGTCTCTCTCACCTTCTTGCAATACTTGTTGGCAGGCTCACTTTAACCAGTCATCTTACTGCTCCCTTCTCACCCTCAAATGCCTACTTTTTCTTCAAGGCCCAAGATGAATGCCAGCTTTTCTCTGTACTACACTGCATCACATTCCTGCATATTAATAGATATCCACTTCCTCCTACAGGTGCCTAGAGCCTCATTTATACATGTAATATAGCTCTTATCAGGCTATAGTTTAAATATGTGGCACCACCTCCAGTGGCAGAAACCTTCTCCAAGATAAGGATGGCTTTTTCATCTCTGCATTTTAAATTATTAAAACATTGCCTGACTGGATAAATTGTACACTCACTCAATGGGATATTATTCATAGATAAAAAGAAACAAGCTATCAAGCCACAGAAAGACATGGAGGCATTGCAAATGAATATTGCCAAGTGAACTAAGCTAGTCTGAAATGATTACACACTGTGTGACTCCAATTATATAACATTCTGGGGAAGGCAAGACTGTAGAGACAATAAAAACAGTGTTTTCCAGAGTTTCAGGGTGGAGGGATGGAGAGGTGAAGCACAGATGGCATTTAGGGAGGCAAAATTATTCTGTATAATATGTAATACTTTAATCATGGGTACATGGCAGTCTAAAATTATCAAAACCTATAAAACTGTACAACACAAAGAGTGAACCTTAATGTATTGAGATTAAAATCATTTAGGAGGTCAGAAAATTCCAGAAAGGAAAGCATATCATGTGTGATAGGAGAATCTACATTTTTAAAAAATAGATGAAACATCACTGAAGAATGTAGGAGGGAAAGGTGATGAACTTAAGCAAAATTGAGAACAAGTGGAATCTGTAGGGCTGAAGGCAAAAGAAATTGCATAGAACTCTAGTTGATACAGTTGATTCACTTGGGGGTATGTGTTAGCAGTTCTGATACTGCTACATGTGTATACTGGAACTAAACGTAACTGAGTGAACGGGCAGCAGGTGCAGCTCTTTGTTGAAGTGAGAACTTATAGACAAGCAAGCAGAGGGGGGCTAAAATGATCCATGTCATGAAGGACTGAGTTGGAGACATCAGAGGTATCAGGAAGAACTCATGTTGAGCTTAATACAGATATATATGGTTACAAATAGAATATCAATAGATGTGTATGTATATGCTGCAGCTAAGTCGCTTCAGTCCTGTCCGACTCTGTGCGACCCCATAGACAGCAGCCCACCAGGCTCCCCCATCCCTGGGATTCTCCAGGCAAGAACACTGGAGTGGGTTGCCATTTCCTTCTCCAATGCATGAAAGGGAAAAGTGAAAGTGAAGTCACTCAGTCGTCTCCGACTCTTAGCGACCCCATGGACTGCAGCCTACCAGGCTCTTCGGTCCATGGGATTTTCCAGGCAAGAGTACTGGAGTGGGTTGCCATTGCCTTCTCCGTGTACGTATATACTGATTGTATAAAACATATATTTCTCTGATCTGTTTACTGGTCCTAAAAGAAATGACACCACCTAGTACAAATACATGTGGCATTCAGATCTTGGTTTCTACTATTATTTATTCTCCAGTGAAAGGAACTAGGGCTTTTTGGAGAAATGATTCTAGGAGTAGGCCATGAAATATTCAAGATAAGCCTGGAGCATGTTGAAGTGACAGAAGTGAACAGAAAGTAAGGATAAGATTTCTTTCTTTCTTTTTTTTAGGATATGATATCTTTAAAAATCATATTGATGCAGATATGACAAAGGGCAGAAAAGCCAACTGAAAGAGTTCCCAATGGCCAAAGTTGGAACAATTTGGAAAAAAAATGAACAGAATTAAAATTGGATAATAACCCAAAGCATAAAATAATTATCTATGAGTTAATACAGGTATAAATTATTGAATAAACTAATAAACAGAGAAGAGACAAATTACCTATACTGAAGAATTTCAAACACTTTACAAGGATGCTTTGTTCTCAAGGAGAGGGAGAATACACCCCTAATCCCTAGGTGTGGGCTGCATGTAATAACTAAAGAGAATGGAAAGAGAGGAAACAGAATGACTGCACTGTGGAGAAACCTACGAAAGCTTACTGTGGGCAAAAACTACATCAGTCAGGTGATAAAGGTCAACATCAACAGTCATAAATCATGATAAAGGACTGGACTTCCCTGGTGGTCCAGTGGTTATACATCTGCTTTGCAATTCAGGGGACAAGGGCTTGATCCCTGCTCAGGGAGCTAAGATCCCACAAGCTTCGGGACTAATCCTGTACACCACAACCAGAGAGCCCGAGTGCTTGATGAAAATGGCACCTTGCGTCTGACATTCCTCCCCAGCTCCCATAAACCCAATGTAATCTAATCATGGGAAAAACATCAAATCCCAACTGAAGGACATTCCACAAAATACCTGACCCCTTAAAACTGTCAAGGTCATCAAAAAAAGGAAATTCTGAAAAACTGTCACAGTCAAGGGGAGCCTGTGGAGATATAAAATCTAAATGGAATTTGGTATCCTGGATGGAATCCTAGAATAGCAAAAGAATAGAAGGTAGATACTAAGAGAATATGAATTAACTGTGAACTTCAGTTAAGAATAAAGTATCAATATTGGTTTATAGATTGTAACAAATGTACCATACTAATGTAAGATGGTAATAACAAGAAAAACTCTGTGTGGGTATATGGTAATTCTATGTACTGTCTTCTCAACTTTTCTGTATAAATAAAACTTCTAAAAAGTAAATCACACCTGAACAAAGATACACAGGTGTTCCGATGTTTCACATTATATATCATCAGAGAAATGCAAAGGAAAACAATAGATACAACTACACACCTATTAGAATGGCCAAAATTCAGAATACTGTCAATAACAAATGTTAGCAAGGATGCGGAATAGGAACTTCTCCTTCCTTGCTAGTGCGAATGCAAAAGGGAAGACAGTGTGATGGCTTCTTACAAATCTAAACATACTCCTCTATGATCCAGCAGTCATGGTCCTTATATTTACCCAAAGGAGTTAAAGACATATGTCCACACAGAAACATACACACGGATGGTTATAGCAGCTTTATTCAGAATTGATGTGGAAGCAATCACGATGTCCTTCATAAGGTGGATAGATTAATAAACTGAGGTTCATTCTGACAATGGATATTATTCAGTGCTAAGAAAAAGAGCTATTAAGCCGTGAAAAGACGCGGAACAACCTTAAATTTATATTACCAAGTGAAAGAAGGCAATCTAAAGAGGCTACCTACTGCGTAATTCCAACCATATGATATTCTAGAAAAGGCAAAACTAGGGAGGCCGTAAGAAGATCAGAGGTTGTGAGGGATTTGGGGGGAGGGAGAGATGAATAGGTGGAACACAGGATTTTTAGGGCAGTGAAAATACTCTGTATGATACCATACTGATGGATATGGGTCATTACACATTTGTCCAAACCCACAGAATGTACAACACCAAGAGTGAACTGTAATGTAAACTATGGACCTTGGGTAATAATGGCGTATCAACAGTTTCAATAGTTTCAACAAGTGTTCTATCTGGTGGAGGATGTTGATAGTGGGGGAGGCTCTGCATGCTTACTGGTAGGAGGTATATGGGAAAGCTCTGTACATTCCCCTCAATTTTTCTGTGAACCTAGGACTGCTCTAAAAGAGAACTCTTTTTTTCAGGAAGAAAACCAATTTATTTTTTAAAATTTCTTATTTTGTATTGGGCTATAGCTGATTAGGTCTTCCTACCTGGCACTAGCGGTAAAGAACTTGCCTGCCAATGCAAGTTCGACCCCTGTGTTGGAAGGATCCCCTGGAGGAGGAAATGGCAACCCACCCCTGTATTCTTGCCTGGAGAATCGCATGGACAAAGGATTCTGGCAGACTATAGGGTCCCAAAGAGTTGGACACGACTGAAGTGACTTAACACGTGCTTGCACATAGCTGATTAACAATGTTGTGATAGTTTCAGGTGAACAGTGAAGGGATTCAGTGATATATATACCTGTAGCCATTCTTCCCCAAACTCCCTTCTCTTCCAGGCTGCCATCGAAGAGAACTCTTAATAGTCTATTTTTTAAAATTTCCTGACATATAATCATTTATTATTAAAGAACCTTAAGCACAGAAAAGTTAAATAATTTTTCCAAGTTTAGAAAAATTATAAATTTTTGTCAGTATAACCTAAATATTGGAGAAGGCAATGGCACCCCACTCCAGTACTCTTGCCTGGAAAACCCCATGGATGGAGGAGCCTGGTAGGCTACAGTCCATGCGGTCACTAAGAGTCAGACACAACTGAGCGACTTCACTTTCTCTTTTCACCTTCATGCATTGGAGAAGGAAATGGCAACCCACTCCAGTGTTCTTGCCTGGAGAATCCCAGGGACAGAGGAGGCTGGTGGGCTGCCGTCTATGGGGTCACAGAGTCAGACACGACTGAAGCGACTTAGCAGCAGCAGCAGCAACCTAAATATAAGAATGAACTTTAGGACTACCTTGGTGGTCCAGTGGTTATGACTCTGCTTGCCACTGTGAGGGTCACAGGTTCAATCCCTGGTCTGGGAAGATTCTACACGTCTTGAGCCAGCTAAGCCCGTGTGCCATAACTACTGAAGCCCACGTGCTCTAGAGCCTGTGCTCTGCAACACGAGAAGTCACAACAGTGAGAAGCCTGTGTACCCCCACAAGGAGTAGACTCCACTTGCAGCAACTAGAGAAAGTCCATGCACAGCAGAGCCAAAAATAAATAAATAAATAATGTTCCTAAAAGAATCAGTAAATAATAAAATTTTTAAAAGAATGAGATTTGTTGTGATTTTGCTCTAATTTATTTAGCAAATATATATATTATGCTTACTATGTGATAGGAACAATTCTAAATGCTTTAAAAATATTAGCTCAGTTTATTCTTGTAAAAATATCATGAAGAGGGACTTTCCTTGTAGTCCAGTGGCTAAGACTCCATGCTCCCAATGCAGGGGACCCAGGTTCAATCCCTGGTCAGGGAACTAGATCCCACATGCTGTAACTAAGAGTTCTCGTGCTGCAACTAAGGATCTCACATGCCACAACGAAGATCTAAGATCCTGGGTGCCACAACTAGGACCCGACGCAGCCAAATATATATATATATACACATATATGTCATGAAGAGGATACTATTATTATTCCCATTTTACAGACAGGGAACTGAGACATGGAATGATTAAACATGACTTACCCAGACTCAGACCGCCAGTAAGAGGCAAGGTTGGTGTTTGGACTGAGACAGGCTATCTCTGGAGATCGTGTGTTAGCCGCTACGCTGCTACTACTGCTAAGTCGCTTCAGTCCTGTCCGACTCTGCGCGATCCCATAGACAGCGGTCCACCAGGCTCCGCCGTCCCTGGGATTCTCCAGGCAAGAACACTGGAGTGGGTTGCCATTTCCTTCTCCAATGCATGAAAGGGAAAAGTGAAAGTGAAGAAGCTCAGTCATGTCCGACTCTTAGCGACCCCATGGACTGCAGCCTACCAGGCTCCTCGGTCCATGGGATTTTTCCAGGCAAGAGTACAGGAGTGGGGTGCCATTGCCTTCTCCGAGCCACTATGCTACGTAGCCTCTATTATTCAAAGAAAACTTTGAAAGTAGTTTTAAATCAGTCTTTCCCATTGCTTTTGGCTTAAAAGTTGTTGCAGAACTTCAAGTGTGACGGACATGCTATTATAACTGACCACTAGAGGGCGTCAAAACTCTTACAAACCCGCCAAACTATTTTGAAAGGGGTAGAGGACTTGGTTTTGCCTTTGCTTTGCTTTCAGCCTGTTTTCATTTGCAAATCCAAGAATAAGCAGAAAATCACACAAGTAAAATTAGTACAGAGATGTTTAAGTCTCACAAAGTTTTTCATGTGTCTTTTTTCTTTATTATTCATGTCCTACAAATTTTCCACATGGTACAATTTAATGCTTCATTATACACTGTTTTATTTTCAAGTCGTTTCATCTGTTTTGTCTAGTGCCTACAACTAAGATGCAAGCTTCTTGTCGATAGGGAACATGACTTATATTGTACTTATTATTTTTTAAAAATTGCATAGTACCTGACGCAGTGTTACGTACAGTTGGCATTCCATATCCTCAGGTTTCACATCTACGGAATCAACCAACCACAGATTGAAAATATTTGGAAAAAAATTCCCTAAAAGCAAAACTTCAATTCACGCAAAGGCAATGATTTTCATATCGTTTACATTGTCTTAGGGCTTTCCGGGTGGCGCTAGCTGTAAGGAATCCGCCTGCCAACGCGGGAGACAACAGGTGCGAATTTGATTCCTGGGTCAGACAGATCCTTGGAGGAGGAAATGGCAACCGGTTCCAGTATTTTTGCCTGGGAAATCCTACGGACAGGGGAGCCTTGCGGCCCACAGTCCATGGGGTTGCAAAAGAGTGGGACATGATTTAGCGATTAAAGGACAACAAAGATGATTTAAAGTATACAGGAGGATGTGCATAGGTTATAGGCAAATACTACATCATTTTATATAAGTGACTTGATTTTGGTGTCGGTGAATACGAAGGGACAACTATACTTTATAAACACCTGCTAATTGGTTTGGATGCATAAATACTTTAATTTATATAATAGATGTGTTCTTGAGGCTAGCATAATCAAACTTTAAAATTCAGTAGGGAAGCTGGATATTTACAACAATCCAATAGAGTATCCTTGTAAATTAAGTCAGAAGCACTCTGTTTTCATACGCGGTTTGACTTAAAGCAGAAAGCATCTTGGTATCAGTCGTTGAAGATAACCCATTTCTGTATCTTGTGCAAGGTTTAAAACAGGTTAACTCCCTTTCTTCTTGCTGCAGTTGACTGCAACAAACTGGGGGACAAGATAGGTTGGGTGGTCAAATGGCCAAAATGTTGCCCATAGAGGTGATTACTCTGGTCTTGCTCTCCATCACTCATTTATCTGGGCAAATCGCTTAAACTTTATGTCTTAACCCATAAAATAATGACATTGAATGAGACAAGCTCTTCCAAAATCAGTGTTCAATTTCCCAGCTAACGGGGGGAGTAGACAGAAAAGCCTTCAGACACTCCTGCCAGCCAACAATACTTACAGCACCTTATTCTTTACCTTTGTTAGATGCCATTGACATGGGACAGTTTGTAATTATACAGTCATTATTCACAGTGTTTTTAATATTTCCTTGATTCTCCCTGGTCATCTTGGACACTGTATGCCTATAAAGGCAGGTATCATCCTTGTGTTCCAATTTCAAAGGGAAAGGATGTTAATGAACTAGTAGGAGATTTGGCAGTCATTGAACCTAAACTCTCCTCTCTAAAATTAATTTAGAAAAAATGCTCAGATGTTATTTTTTTCTAATAAATAATTATAAACATTTAAAGAGCATAAGATTATTCAGATATTTCATTTTCCTATCAAGGGACACTATGGTTCATTTACCTTTGAATCTATCATAGGCGAAGAGATTTGAGGGCCATTGGGAGGGGTTTATGAGCTGTAAATTGAGTGCTCTGAGAGCAATTAAGCATTTAAATTAGAGCGATGTGTAAATTTAACAGCTGGTAAGTGTTGTCAGTCTCAAGCTACAGACCACCAGCTTCGCATAATCTGCATACAAACTGAAGAAAATAAATTGAATAGTGGAGAGTAGAATCTGGATTTGGTAATTTGGAGAATAAATTCTGATTACACATACTGCTGGAGTATGTTTAAAATTAATCCAGAAGTACAGCATGTCCTCTAGGAATGTTTGACTGGACAAAGATCTGCTCAGCGATTTAAAATGTGCTTAAATTACAATTTAATTACTCTCATAGTTAATAGCTTGGGATTGTTTCAAGAGAATCTGACCTTGAAGACTGATGTCTATTTATATTATAATCATTTTTTGGTGTTAAAAAGAATGGTTCTTAATGAAGACCTAGACAGTTCTATTTACACACACGGTATTTATAAAATTTATTGAGACTGGTTCTCACCATCATACCAGAGTCCTCCCTCAGGACTTGCCAAGGGGAAAGAAAGGGAGTTTCTGAGACATTGGTCTACCTTTCTATCATTGACCAATTTCTCAATTAAATATGTTTTAAATCCTCTGTAATAAAGCATTGTCAATTGTTGAAGAGAAAAACGTCATGAGATTTGAATTTATACTTGGTTGACCTTCATTTACTACTCCTCCTTTTCATGTACAAATCAACTCACCCTAGATGGATGGTTCTCTGAGCTTTTTTAAGGTGGTAAGTTGGTAATTTCTGGATAAATCAGGAGACATAAATCACAGAAGGAAGCTCTGCTTTTCTATTAATTGAAAAGGGGAAAGTTTTGAAAAGTTTGAGTTGCTGTAGAGTTGCTCTTTAGAGTTGCTGTAGTTTTTTTGGTTCCTTATCTTTACTTTGGAATAGATGAGTTCCTGAAGCACATGCTCAGTCCTTAGTCCTTCATGCATTCATGAGCTTATTCAACAAATACGCCTCACTACATGCCAGGCACAGTGTCAGAAGTCAAGAATACAAAGGCGAATAAGGCTGTTCCTGGCCCTTTAGGAAACCCCCATATAGGAGAAGACAGAAGTAGGAGAGATAAAAACAGTTATAACCACAACACGATAATATTAATAATATGTCAATAATGAGAGCACTCACTCAATATCAGACACTTTATTAGATGATTTACATAGGATATGTCATTTAATCCTACCATCAACCATAAGAGATAGGGGTATATCTCATTTGCTTATAGAGAGTTACCTTTGCTATTCTCTCACTCTCGTTTGTGCATTTAATTCCTCTGCCTGAAACTTTCTACCCGCTTTCATTTATTAATAACAATTCCTGTTTGTCCTTCAGAAAGCCTTCCTTGACCCTGGGAAGTGTCAATGCCCTGCCCAGTGCTCCCTGCATGCATCTCTAGCAGCACACTTGTCTCTCTAAATTTTAATTTACTGTCTGAATCCTCAAGTAGATTGCATTAGGACTGAATTTCTTTCAGGGCGAACACAATTTTGTCATCTTTGTATTCCTGGAACATGGATCAGCATGTTTCATATAATTCATTCTTGTTAAAGCTGCTTGATTGAATGAAACATGGCAGAGTCAGGATTTGAGGCTGTGTCTGCTTAACTCAAAAGCCCTGACCCCTTTTCACTCTGTTAATTTGCTCCCCAATCTCATGAGATAGGTGCAGTTGTAGAGATATATACAAAATATGGGAGCGCAGAGGAGAGAAAGTCACAGTGGGGTTCACAGAGAAGGCAATATCTGAGCTGATAATTTGTCAAGTTGAGAAAGCAACAAAAGCATCCCAGCTGGAGAAACAGTTCATGTGATGGCGTGAGAGAGCAGGGTAAATTTGATTTTGTTTATCAAGAGTGGTGGGTAAATCTGTATTGATAAAGCATAGGCTGAAAGGGGTTGAGTGATAGTAGACAGGACAGATAAGTGGTCCCTCACACCAGCATGAGAGGGACCTTGTATGCCAGTCTAAGTAAAGACCACCTGGCTACTAATGGTTTTTAGATAGAGCAGGTCCTGGTTGATAAAGGGGCTTCCCTGATGGCTCAGCGGTAAAGAATCTGCTTGCAATGTAAGAGACGCAAGAGACTCGAGTTAGATCCCTGGATCCGGAAGATCCCCTGGAGGGGGAAATGGCAACCCACTCCAGTATTCATGCCTGGGAAACCCCATGGACAAAGGAGTCTGGCGGTTTGCAGTGCATGGGGTCTCAAAGACTGACGCACACATTTGATAGAAGGAGCTGGAGTCAGAATACTTGGATTCAGGACCTAATTTTGTCCTTCGCTATGTGATCTTAGGGATTTCCATGTCCTCATTCTCCTAACTGAAAATTATAACACTCTATCAACCACCTCGCAGAGTTGTTATGAGATTCGATTAAGATGCATAACCAAAGTGCTTTGTAAACTGTAAAGCTAACCTCTACAGATGTTAGTTTTGGTTTTGGCTGCACTGTGTAGCTTGCAGGATCTTGGTTCCTCTGCAGTGAAAGTGCGGAGTCCTAACCACTGGACCACCAGGGAATTCCCTAAATGCTACTTATTATTAATTTAGCATATGTATCTGTTTGTTAGGTCTACCATAATGAATACCACAGACTTTGGAGGCTAGAAGTCTCAGATCAAGGAGCTGGCAGGGTTTACTTCATTCTGAGATCTCTCTCTTGGCTTGTAGATGGCCATCTTCTTCTGTCTTCACAGAGTCTTCTCTCTGTGCATGTCTGTGTCCTAATCTCTTTTCATAAGGACACCAGTCATTTGGACTAGGGCCACCCTAATGATCTCATTTTACCTTATCTTACACTTTACCTCTTTAAAGGCCCTATCTCCAAATGCGATTACATTCTAAGGCACTGGGGGGTTAGGACTTCAACGTCTAAATTTTGCAGGTGACACTATTCAGTCCATAACAGCATATAATAGAAACAAAATGTAATAACTACACAATATCTGCTCGGGTAGTGCCAAATGAAAATTGGAAAACCTAAGTTATTTTCTGAACATACCATTCAGATAAGAAATGGAGTCATGGACCCATTCCCACACCTTCTTCCCTATGATATGGATCCTATGGTCAGACATTGTGTTGAGTGGGATTTCATGCCTGTGGATCAATCTGCTCATAAGCCCCAGAAAATGGTCCAGGCCGTGGATCTGTGAGCAGGAAAGGGAAACCCACACCTGGAATAGGTATCTATCCTTGTGAAGATGAAACACTGGTTCTTCCATGATAGAAGGGACATTGAAATTGGTTTCTTTGAGGAACGGTTCCATATGAGGACCCCAGTGTTGCTGGACCCATGCTGCTGAAAGTTTGAACATTCAGAGGCAGCAATAGCTAGATTGGCCTTCAGAAGTAGCCTCCCAAGCTGCATTGCCTCCCTCACTTCCACCCTGTTCAGGTGCCCGTCACGCCTTGACAGTGGCAACAGCTGGCTAACATCAACTAGCTGAGACATTTTGTCGACTTTGTTCAGCACTTCTGTGGTGGATGCTTCTGGCAGGCATTAGTGCTTGATACAAAAATCTTCATACTTGGTGCCTACTTTCTACATCCTTCCACAAGCCTGTGTTCCTGGTCTCTGATCTTCTAGTCCTTTTCTTTCCACACCTCTGACCAGATGGTCAGGCTACTGACCACTGCCAGGAGTCTCCACATATTTGTTCCTCAGGTCATTTCTCCTTCCACACCATGGAAGGCAGTGTTAATTAGCTGATACGTAAATTTTAAAGATGGACATGCCTCTTCCTTGTATTTCTTTGGAATTAACCCTTCTAAAAAGAACACACATTCTGGGATGTTGCTCTAGGCTGTGGATTTTTACAGGGATGGGTCTAGCATTGCCCAGCGCTGCCTGTGAGTGTGTGGGTCTGTCTGTCCAATCTTGTCGCTAAACAACATTCTCTGAACTAGCCTGCCTCAGTAATTAAAGTGATTCTTTGATGTCCAGCTGCCTGACTCTTGCATCTTTCTCAGGATTAGTTCCCAGCTCTGGAAATATTACTGATTATGCAACTGAAACCCCAGTAGAAAGAGCGGTGCTTCCCTACTCTAAAATTTCTCCAGAGAGGCAGGCACTTCCCTGGGCCTGGGGAATTATAGGGATATTTGAGGTTATGGTGGACCTAGGAGCTGAAGCAGCTTGAAAGAACATTATCCCTTGATGGAAAGTTATAGATGATAGTGGGTCCCACATGACACAGAGGCAGGCGCAGGCTTGTCACTTCATCTCCTTGGCACTCTGCAGGGTTGCTTTGTAGGAGGCTGATGTAATGAGACCCAAGGTCAGGGTCCTGCAGCAACCCAAATTGTTTGAACTCATAGATCTTTTGGACTATATCATGGAGACAACTTTGAAAGAATTATAATGAAAATACTTTTTCTAATTCTCTCTTTTTTTAAGATTTTTTTTTACATGGACTGTTTTTTTTATACAGCACTTCTTAAAAAAATTATTTTTAATTGGAGGATAATTTCTTTACAATGTTGTTTTGGTTTCTGCTGTACAATGTGAATCAGCTGTAAGTACACATATAATACCCTCCCTCTTGAGCCTCCCCACCATCCTACCCCTCTAGGTCATCACAGAGCATGGAGCTGAGCTTCCTGTGTTATACAGCAGGCTCTGTGGACCATTTATAAAGTCTTTACTGAAGTTTTTAAATTACTGCTTCTGTTTTATGTTTTGGTTTTTTGGCTGCAAGGCATGTGGGATCTTAGCTCCCCAACCAGGAATTAAACCCATATCCCCCACATTGGAAGGTGAAGTCTTAACCATTGGACTGTCAGGGAAATCCCTCTAATTCTCTTTCAAAGACTAAATATTTTTACGTGCATTTTTGGTGATCATTACAGTCTTTCTATACATTCAATTCTATACAAATATTAACTTCTTATTGCATTTGTGGTGTTTACTATTTTGTATATTCGTACATATATATTTATAAATGATATGAGAGGGAAAAAAAGCAGTTGAGCTTCTCACATTTCTTACAAGTATTTCTTTAGTGACTACATGACAATATTAACAACTTTTTCTTTTCAAAACAATGTTAAAATACTTTGCCTCAAGCTAGTGGATTATTAGGAACAAACTTCACATATAAATGTGGAATCTAGAGCACTCAATTTCACCTCAAAATGTTTCTTGGGTTTTTTGTGTAAAAAAACAGAATGCATTTGATGTTTACTCTTTTAATTTTCACAGTACCAACAGTTGCCCCTGCATCTGGCATTTTGGTGGCCACACCTGGGTCATCACAAAACTGAAAACAGATGTGTGGGCTCCTAGAAAGCGGAAGTACCTGTCAGATTCAATCAGAGAAGCAATGGGAACATTATAGGGTGAAGCCTGTGTTTAACCACAAGGTGCCAAATTTGATTGGGGTTGACATAAAGAGAAGCCACAGACGAGTAGCTGGGAAAGGAAGAGAGGCAGAAAGAGAAAAGAGATAAAGATAAGACATGGGAAAGCAGATGTGGATCCATCCAGTGTATGTGTTTTGGGGTTTGGGGTGCTTTGAATGAGCTCAGTACTATTATCATTCATCTCAGCTCCCTGCACTGTCCAGCAGTTGGCACCTGTAACATGCACATTTTCACAGAAGGCCAAATAATATGACATTTAAGAGCCTGGGCTTTGGAGTCAGGAAATTTGGTCTCCTGGCCCATTGTTTACCACTGTGTGATCATTAATTAACTAAACAGTGAACAGCTCTGATTTTTTATTTCTTTTTCTGTAAAATGGAGTCAATAAGGGATTCTTCCATATGGAAAGGTGTGGTGATGATTATATGAGGTAATATAGAGTTCGTAACACAATGTCTGGCACTTAGGGAGTCCCAACAAAAGTTAGCTAGTTTTATTAACCTGGGTCAATAGTACTGAGTTCTGGAAAGACCTGGAGGTGTGTAGACGTCTTTGCTTACTCCCCACTTCACCAAAGCCATACCACTGTTATCTATTTTATATATGTGTCTTCTGTGAAGATTAAACTTGAGTGAAGTTTTGCTTTTTAAGGAGCCTTCAAAACCATGATCTAAATCACCAATATAAATCCTGAATTGGCAAGCCCAAGAATGCTGCAGTCTGTGGGGTCACAAAGAGTCAGACACAACTTAGCAACTGAACAACAGCAATAATAAGAACTTACCCAGGATGCTTTACTAGAAAGTTCTCTCCAGACTGTTAGGGAATACCCTTTGGCTTACAATGTCCCATCAACTATGAAGACATTTGCAATGCCTTCATCCTGCCTATATGTCAGCATCTTAAAGGAGACAATGAAAACTTTTTGCTAACTGACCTGCTTTAATCTGGAAACCTTGCAGCCATAGCATTTCCTCAATCTGTCAGTCTGGTTGATTAAAAAAGAAGCAGTATTGTTCCTCTTTGGCTTCACTGTTTCCAGCGCAGCTTCACAGTTCACAGATGATAACTACTGGCAATGATCATTTACAGGTTCTCTGATAAAGCGTTCCCCAGATAGAGTCCAAAACCATGGGAATTCATTTAAGTCCAATAAAGGGACTGGGAGAGTAGGCATAGGAAAAGCTTTCTATAATTTCATGCCCAGGAACTTTAAATGAGAATGAAGTTTTAAAAATTCCTTTCTGGCATTAGTTATATACTTAGCTTTCTTTAAAAAGTAAACAAAGCTAGATGTATCATCATTTTAAAAAGTTAAGTTGATGCATCTTTTCATGCACTAACTACTCATAACATATTGGGCTGGCAAAGAAATTCATTCAGGGTTTTTTGTAACATTGTATGTTAAAACTCAAGTCAACCCTTTGGCCAGCTCAATAGCAGATGTTCCACGGTGGTCTCTTTGATTGTTCTATGGCTGAACAATGCTTTGAAAATTAGTCTGGGATTGTATTTCCCATGGGTCCACCTCCCTTTACCAAAATGAAGCATATCAACCAGCTGCACAGGGATAAAATTTACACTTGTATCATGAAGTGTTTTTTTTTTTTTAAATATCATGAAGTTTTTAAGAGTATATTGTTTTAATAGAAGGGCTATGACACAAGAAGGCAACAAAAGTGTACTTTATAACTTTAAAGGGCAAGGGTCAGGAAAATAAATAAATCATTACATTTGATGATAATGAAAACACTTTTTAAAAAAGGCAGAAATATGTTTTTTGCTGCTATAGAGGATTGTAAATCTTACTCTAAAAGCTAAATAAATAAAATCTGTACTATAAGTAAAGTAGAGTACATTTGGTCAGAGAACAGGATATATTGATAATCAAACACTACATGCACACTATAATGTTCTGGAAAAATTGAGTGTAATGTCACCATTTAAAATTTTTGAATTACTACATAGGTTCCAGGGTCATACATTTGTTGTTGTTCAGTCACTCAGTCATGTCCTATTCTTTGCAACCCCTTGGATTGCAGCACTCAAGGCCTTCACCGTCTCCTGGAGTTTGCTCAAACTCATGTCCATCAAGTCAGTGATGCCATCCAACCATCTCATCTTCTGTCGTCCCCTTCTCCTCTTGCCTTCAATCTTTCCCAATGTCAGGGTCTTTTCCAATGAGTTGGCCCTACACATCAGGTGGCCAGAGTATTAGAGCTTCAGCTTCAGCATTAGTCCTTCCAATGAATATTCAGGATTGATTTCTTTTAGGACTGACTGGTTTGATCTTCTTGCTGTCCAAGGGACTCTCAAGAGTCTTCTCTAGCACCACAGTTCAAAGGCATCAGTTCTCCGATATTCAGCCTTTTTTATTGTCCAGTTCTCACACCCATACATGATTAATGGAAAAGCCATAGCTTTGGCTAGGCGGATCTGTGTAGCCTCTGCTTTTTAATACACTAAGTTTGTCATAGCTTTTCTTCCAAGGAGCAAGCGTCTTCTAATTTCATAGATGCAGTCACCATTCTGCAGTGATTTTGTGGCCCCCCAAAATAGTCTGCCACTGTTTCCATTGTTTTTCCATCTATTTGTCATGAAGTGATGGGACCAGATGCCATGATCTCCATGTTTTGAATGTTGAGTTTTTAAGCCAGCTTTTTCACCCTCCTCTTTCACTTTCATCAAGAGGCTCTTCAGTTCTTCTTTGCTTTCTGCCATAAGGATGGTGTCACCTACATATCTGAGGTTATTGATATTTCTCCCAGCAATCTTGATTCCAGCTTGTGCTTCATCCAGCCCAGCATTTAGCATGATGTATTCTGCATATAATTTAAATAAGCATGGTAACAATATAAAGCCCTGATGTACTCCTTTCCCAATTTTGAACCAGTCTGTTGTTCCATTTCCCAGTATGAAAAGGCAGAGGGTCATACATGAAACCCTGTAATCAATATGTTGTTGTTGTTTAGTTGTTAAGTCGTGTCCAACTCTTTTGCCAACCCGTAGACTGTAGCTTGCCACCTCCTCTGCCCATGGAATTTCCCGAGCAAGAATACTGGAGTGGGTTACCATTTCCTTCTCCAGAGGAGCTTGCCGACCCAGGGATGGAACCCGAGTGTCCTGCATTGGCAGGCGAATTCTTTACCACTGAGTCATCAGGGAAGCCCTCATAACCATTATGTAGTACTGGGTTAAAGAGAAGTGTCAGCTAACACTGGTGTTTCTCTCTAAGAATAAATGATAGTAAAATTCCTGCATTCAACAGCATCTAGTGGCCCATTGCCTCAGCTTAAAAAGTTTTTTTTTTAAACTAGATTCTTTCATCTAATTCTACATTCAATAAGGATTTTTGAGCTCATAATATTAGAAGTGTTATGTGCTTTCAGCTACATAAACCCTTACTGAATATTTCTCTTAAACAATCCGCTTAGAAGACCTTTATTTATTAAGGCCATAAATTGTGCTTGTGTGCTCAGTCATGTCCCACTCTTAGTGACACCATGGACTGCAGCCTGTCAGTCTCCTCTGTCCATGAAATTTTCCAGGCAAGAATGCTAGACTGGGTTGCCGTTTCCTACTCCAGGGGATCTTACTGACCCTGGGATTGAACTCTTGTCTCCTGCCTTGGCAGGCAGAATCTTCACCACTGTGCCATCTTGGGAAGCCCAAGGCCATAAATTAGTTGCAAGTAAAAAGCTATTAAAAATTATTATTGAGTACCTACAATTTTAATTTTCAAACCACCTTTCTACTCATTTGCTCTGGGGAGGGCTGGGAGGCTGATAAGCTTTTTCTCAGACCCTTCCTAGCTTATGACCAGATGCATGCCCCAACTAACCACAACCATGCTCCCCACATTATCCAACTGCTCAACCCCTTCCTGTTCCCTCAATCAACCATAGACCCTCTTGGGATTAAAATCTCTTATACAGGGCAATCTGTTCCCCACTTAGACTTATGCTTATATATCCAAGTGATCATGGCATATATTTTCACTGAACTTTTCTTTGAATCTGAAAGAGTTAAGAAAAATGACTCAATAATTAACACTTCTAGTTTTTTAGGTCAGGACAGTATAGGATTAAATGCACCAACAAAAAGAGAAAGACTGAGCAAATGAAACATGGGCATGTATGCACTTCCAGTTACCACATCATTCTGCTTGACCCCCCAAATTATATGTAATTATTTTATATTACCTGGGTTTGATCCCTGGGTCGGGAAGATCCCCTGGAGAAGGAAATGGCAACCCACTCCAGTATTCATACCTAGAAAATCCCATGGACCAAGGAGCCTGGTGGGCTATAGTCCATGGGGTTGCAAAGAGTTGGACACGACTGAGCGACTTCACTTCACTAACCATGTTTCCACTATGTTTGCAATTGTAATTTATTTTTTGTCTGGCTATTGATTGTGAAAATTGATAAACATCTTTTACTATTGTGATTATGTTACTCAGTATATCGTATATCATGACTGGTCAATAGAACAGGACAGTATAATGGAGAGATGAAATCATCCAATTAGATTTTAAGAGCCTTCAGAATAAAACATCATTTGCTCAAAGTCACTCAGTTAGAAAAACATTAAACTTAGAAAAATTTATGCCCTCAGATCCATTGATCCAAAACTATATCTAAAATCGTTTAGAAATCAAATGTTTTCACTGTGTTGGTTTCATGAGCATGCAACCTATGCAATTCACACAAGATCCTTATTCAAAAATGCCTGACACTTGGCCTAATGTTCTACTGTTTTCATCTTGAGATTCTGAATAATTAATCTTTGAACTTAAATATTGCGAGTGAAGTCTGATGGGACAATGTGGCCTGTGCAAGAACAGAAGAGATAAAATTGCTGTGGAAATTGCATGTAACTTTTTAGATTTGCCCCATGAATGCAGAATTCTGGTAGAGATCCACAATGCCTGAGTGTTCAGCAAAATTCATAACAAGTTCAAGGTAAGCATGTCATGTCCAAAACTAAGTGGGGTCCTGACAGCCCCTAGAGGGTGTGCTTTCTGTTGAAACCAGAACTTGCTTTCTGATTTCCTAACACAAATGACTGAAAAACAGTATCATACCCTTTCTTACTTGTGTTGCTTCCCTATATTAACCAACCATTTACACTAAAAATGACACAGAAGGAAAGGGAAAGATAATGACGTGTAGTTCTTCTCTTTCAGTTCTTCCTTACTCATCAGCAAGCTGAAGATAGTGCTTGTAGGACGTATACGTATCAAGAAGTGAAATAAAAACAGTTGAGTTATTTCTGTGCAGCGTTTCCACTGTTCTGATAAGGACAAAATATATTAATATGTGTGTGTATGAGCTACAATATATGAATTCTGTAATTTTGGTAATTCTGAATGAACCGCATGCTTTTATATTTGCGCTTAAAACTGGCATTGCACAATACAAATATGAACATTGAAATTCATGGTAATAATTTAAAATTGTACTTTTCTCTTTATTTAGAATGACATTAAATATCAAATTAAAAACGCCATTGAGGGACTTCCTGGGTGGTCCAGTGGTTAAGAATCTGCCTTCTAATGCAGAGGACTTAGGTTTGATCCCTAGTCTGGCAACTAAGATCCCACATGCCACAGGATAACTAAGCCCATGTGCTGCGACTAAGACCCAATGCCACCAAAAAGAAAACAACAAACCCACCTTACAAATCCAGAAACAGACCTCAGAATAAAGAAAAATACTTTATATTTGAGTACCTTTAAAACAAAACAAAACAGCTTTCACTAAGATATAGTTCACAAAAGTGAGAGCTTACCATTCGTGACAACATGGATGACAATTCTGGAGGATATTATAGTAAAGTGAAATAAGACTGAGAAAGATAAAGAGCAACTTTTTGTGACCACATGGACTGGAGCCTGCCAGGCTCCTCTGTCCACGGAATTTTCCAGGCAAGAATACTGGAGTGGATTGCCATTTCCTTCTCCAACTTGGATTATTAACTTGAAATAAATCATAATATTTTAAAATGTGCTTAACATCAAAACATTTCAATATATAGAGTACAGTTAGATCTGGACAGGGACTTCTCTATGGAAGCGTGCTCCAATTTCTGGGATCAGCATGGTCAATTTCATGAGCATACTGACTCCCTGAGGTCTGTTAAACAGACAGCCTTTTCCCTAAATTAAGCAAGCCAAAGCAGACATGCTGATAAGGACAAGGGAAACCCAGCCTCTGAAGCTGCCAGGTGCCTCTGCCCACTGAAGATAGGAGAGAAGGGATTTGATATTTGGTAAAAGCCAGTATAGTTACTTTATTTGATTTTGTCTTTCTGTTGTGACTAATGTTTGCCATTAAAATAAATCACAGTTGACAGATGAACCATTCAGATGAAAGAGGGCTAGGACACCAGTCTGAATCAAAAAGTACCTCCATGACTTAAGAGTAGGGACAAGCCAGAAGGTGCCTTTAATACTCCAGAACTGAATAAACTGGGTAGGGACAGAGGAAGCATAATCTTTAGGACACCCTTGAATAAGATTCCTGGGTTCTCTGCCATATAGAAGTGGGAAGGGAGAAAAATCTTATGAGAAAGAAAAATATAATGCAAACATATGAAACAATCCACATTGGGATTTTGTTTTTACTCTTCCATGGGTCAGTCAGTCAGTTCAGTCACTCAGTCGTGTCTGACTCTTTGCGACCCCATGAATTGCACCACGCCAGGCCTCCCTGTCCATCACCAACTCCCAGAGTTCACTCAGGCTCACATCCATCGAGTCAGTGATGACATCCAGCCATCTCATCCTCTGTCGTCCCCTTCTCCTCCTGCCCCCAATCCCTCCCAGCATCAGAGTCTTTTCCAGTGAGTTAACTCTTCGCATGAGGTGGCCAAAGTACTGGAGTTTCAGCTTTCGCATCATTCCTTCCAAAGAAATCCCAGGGCTCATCTCCTTCAGAATGGACTGGTTGGATCTCCTTGCAGTCCAAGGGACTCTCAAGAGTCTTCTCCAACACCACAGTTCAAAAGCATCAATTCTTCGGCACTCAGCTTTCTTCACAGTCCAACTCTCACATCCATACATGACCACTGGAAAAACCATAGCCTTGACTAGACGGACCTTAGTCGGCAAAGTAATGTCTCTGCTTTTGAATATGCCATCTAGGTTGGTCATAACTTTTCTTCCAGGGAGTAAGTGCCTTTTAATTTCATGGCTGCAATCACCATCTGCAGTGATTTTGGAGCCCCCCAAAATAAAGTCTGACACTGTTTCCACTGTTTCCCCATCTATTTCCCATGAAGTGATGGGGCCAGATGCCATGATCTTCGTTTTCTGAATGTTGAGCTTTAAGCCAACTATTTCATTCTCCTCTTTCACTTTCATCAAGAGGCTTTTTAGTTCCTCTTCACTTTCTGCCATAAGGGTGGTGTCATCTGCATATCTGAGGTTATTGATATTTCTCTTGGCAATCTTGATTCCAGCTTGTGTTTCTTCCAGTCCAGCGTTTCTCATGATGTACTCTGCATATAAGTTAAATAAGCAGGTTGACAATATACAGCCTTGACTTCTATGGGTATATTTAGACTAATTATTTAGCATAGGCAAAAAAGAAAAAGAAATGCTGTTTTACAAATGAGAAAAAGGAATGCTATTCACTAAATTGTTGATTCATCACCTATTTATATTGTGAACCTGCTCCATGGTAGAATATATACGGAAAATACACAGTTCTTTCTTTCAAAGAGCCCAGACTAAAAGGAGGAAACTTTTAGAAATTATTTAGATATAAGTTAATTATTATAAATTATACAATGAGCAACTGAAACAAAGAAATATGAAATATGGAAGGAGCTTTCAATTCTGGCACTAATGGGACTAATATCTAGAACATCTGAATTGGTCTTTGAAGGATGAAGAGGAGCTCACTATGTAAAAAACGTTAAGTTCCTTCTAGCAGGGCAGAAGAACCAGAGCTCTGGAGCATATTCTGTTTGGGGAATGTGACTGTATTAATGGGCTAGAGAGTGGGGTGTATATCAGGGAGATGCAGAAAAGGAAGGTTCTGACCTCAAGCTGGTCACTCCTGTGGAATTAGGAGTATTTTAAGAACAGGAATGATATGATAAGATGCATTTTTTAGATGGACAAATCTAGGCTTCAAGAGAGGAAGAATCTTTGAAGGGAGAAGAAGAAAATGGAGGCTCAGAGACTGGTTAAGAGACAAAAGGAAGAAATGATGTGTGTGTGGTAGCACTAGCAATGGAAGGGGAAAAAAGAAAAGAAAGATCTGCAGAGAATTTCAAGGAAGAATCAAAAAAATTAAGGGACCAGCTGAATGTGTAAGTCAAACGCAAGCTGAAAGCCTACCCAAAAGTCCTCATCCATTAGAAGTTTACAATCAAGTTGAGAATGCAAGACAATTGCATGTACACACACATGTGACCCCCCCACACACACACATGTCTACAATTCAGAAACAAACAATAGCCTAAGCAGCAAATGAGGAGAGTCATTTGGAATGAATGAGTGAGAAGTATAGTCAATAGTCGCTATGAAAACCAGAGGAGCACAATAGTAGACCACTAGACACAATGTTTATGAGTACAGGCTTTGGAATCAGGCCTTTTTAAAATTTCCATACAACCATTTAGCATAAGGAAAACTTGGGAAAGTTAATTAATCCTTTTAAGCTTCATTTTCCTCATTGGTAAGGTAAGGCATAATCATCACGCGCACAAAGGGTTGATGTGAAAATTAGGTATTGCATGTATAGGGCCTAGCACATGGTATATGATCAGTAAATGATAAAGATCACATTTGTGATGTCTTGGAGATGGTCCAGGAAGATTTCTCCAAGGAGGTGGAATTGTGTAGAACCTAAACTGGATTGTATGGAAAGGGTAGATTTTACATAGGCAATGAGTGAGCAAGGCAATTGCTACAGTCATGAGAAATGAAATAAGCATTATATGAGTTTCATTCTAAACAAAGCAAAACCACAAACCAGTTCCTTTGTGCTTTTTCTCCATACTCTCATTCTGTACACACAGTGTTTTTAGGTCTGACTCCTTCACTCCTTAAAAGCAAGAAACGTGTCATTTATAACTGTCACTATATTCTCATTACCTAATGTAACGGCTGGTGCACAGTAGGCACTCAAACATGATGTTCAATGAGTGGAGAAATACATAGGTCTCCATGGAGCTGCAAGAGTAACCAGGGATAGATTTTGTGGAACAATGTCACTGATATACATCTTATCTACAGGGTATTTTTTTCTCCTATGCCATAGCTATTTTTATTTGAGTCACAACTGGAGGATGGTTTTACAACCTTGGTAGCATAAAGGCAGCAGCTTGCTTCTTTTCTGGCTTAGGATTTTAAAGAATGAAGCACCTTTAAAAGGAAGTTAAAGTCTGTCGGAAAAATATAACTGTACAACTTCCATCACTAGTTATTAATAGATTCTCGAACAAATCTCTAAGCAATTCCTTGTAGTAGCACAATATCCTAAGTTAAAAGCAAGTGCAATCAACCTTCTAACAGTTTCTTTTTAAAAACACTTTTTATAAATGAGAAATATTGTTATAATGTATAAGATGATATTTTTCTCTGTAGCCTCACTATTTATCTTGAACACAGTCAATTAAAATTATAGCCTTACTTTTCATGGAAATAACATTTAAGTTATCCAAAATAAACTTTAAAAAAAGCATTATGGATAACGGAGATACATGCTCCCCTCTGTCTCTTCTTGGCACCCTGTAATAATCAAAATAGCAACTTCCTTTTTCCTTTTGTTTCTATTTTTTTAATTATCCAATCAGTTTTCTGTATAGTACATTGAGCTCTCCTCATTATTATTACAGCTACATAGTATTACATTTATGGATATACCATTGTTTATTTAACCAGTTTTTATAGATCAGTGGTTTTCATCAGGAGAATGGGAAAGATATGTCCCCAGGAGACACATGGCAATGTCTGCAGTCATTTCAGTTTGGAGGGAAGAATGCTACTGGTGTCTAGTGGGTAGAAGGCAGGGATACTGCTAAACATCCTACAGTGCAGAGGACAGTCCCCACAACAAAGAATTTATCTGGTCCAAAAATATCAATTAGTAATGAGGTTGAGAAACCATGATACAGATGGACACTTGGGCTCTTTCCAGTCTTGGCTAGTACAAAATTATTCAACAAACAACTTTGTAAACATCTTGCTTTATATAAATGCAAATATATTTTTAGGATAAACTTCCAGAAGTGAAATTGTTGGGTCAAAGAATAAATGCAATTGAAATGCCTTTCATGTGCCCTCCATGGGGTCCTGGATTTTATACTCCCAACAGCACTTTATTTCCATAACCTTGTCAGCAAAATGTGTAGTCACCCTTTGCTTTTTAACAGTCTGAAAGGTGAAAGATGTTATTTCAGCTAGTTTTAATTTGCAGTTATGATAGCATCCTTTTATATGTTTAAGAGCCATTTTTTGGTTGTTCATTTGTTTTGGCTGTGCTGCACAGCTTGCAGAATCTTAGCTTTCTAACCAGGGGCTGAACCCAGGCCCCAGCAGTGAAAGCACTGAGTCCTAATCACTGGACTGCTACAGAATTCCAAGGGTGATTTGAATTTTGTGTTCTGTTGCTTGAGTGTGAGATTCAGACAGCTGTCTATGGGATGGAATTTTCAGAGGAAGGGACTTGGGCAATAACTCCCTCTACACTTCAGAGGTAGCGCTAGTGTTAAAGAACCTGCCTGCCAGTGCAGGAGACATAACAGATGTGGGCTCCATCCCTGGGTTGGGGAAGATCCCCTGGAGAAGGAAATGGCAACCCACTCCAGTATTCTTGCCTGGGAAATCCCACGGACAGAGGAGCCTGGCAGGCTACAGTCCATGACGCTGCAAGGAGTTAAACATGACTGAGCACATGCACATCACACCTTCACAATGTCCTGCAAGAAACCACCACAGATGGAGGGTAGAGCCGGAGACCTTTGCTCTCTTATCTGGGCAAGAGTCAACTTCTATTTTACTTGATCAAGATGGGACAATCACCAAAGACTGATGACTTAGGACACTTCCAGTTGTTGGGTTATTGCATCTAAAGACCTACTCCTTGATAATAGAATTTCTGGAAAGTCAGTTCCATGAGAATGCAAAATTTCATAAAGACGGTGTCTCCAATGTTTTTGTTCATTAATATATCTCCAGAATCTAGAGTAGTGCTTAGTGAATAGTTGGCTCAATAAATAGTTGCTGGAATGAATGGATACTCTGCAAATTGTATTATAAGGATATTAGAATGGAAAGAAAAGGCTAAGAAAGAGGCCTTACAAAAAAGGAAATTTGTTGATTGGGACTGGGGTGTCAAGGGTAAGGAAGGAGTTAAGAGGACTTAAAGGATTAGCCAGCTGGTGACTTTGGGAATTGCAGCCCCACTGACATATGCAGGCCGTTAGAGGAGTTAGATTGTGGTCACGCTGAGTCAGAGGAAATAAGATGTTTGAGTGGAAATACTCAAAAGGCAGAGAAGGGAGAGAGTTAAAGGTATTGATTTGGAAGACATTTGTTAAGAGGGTTGATATTTCAATTGTTCCTGACTTATTTGAAGGACAGAATATTGAAATAAATGTTTTCAAGGAAAAATATTATTTTAAAAACATTTTTGAGAACTAAACTAGTTCTCAATTAGTTTAGGTGAACTAAACTAATCAATAAAATAAGCCCATGCTCTTTCAGCTATCCTTCTTTCCTTGTATTTTCAAGTTCTCCCTCTCAAATGGCAACTTTCTCTAATCAATAAATGTGCTCAAATTTCTAAATATCTCTGGTACTAATAATGTTCTCCCTCACTCCTCTGGTGACCTACCTATCTCCTTTTGAAGCCCACAGGGTCTCACCTTTCTAAAGGGATCAAAGGTTTTCCCAGACAAAGAGGAGTTTAGATGCTATTTAACCTTTTAAGCAAAACTGCAAATATTTACAAATGTAGAATAGAATAAAGAATTCCTGTCACCAGATTAAATAATTACCAACTCATGGGCAATGTTGTTCAATCTGTTAGCCCTCTATTGCCCTCATCAGTTCATAGGAGCAAATCCCAGGCTTCGTATGGCTTAATCTATAAATATCTCAATGTGTATTTCTAAAAATTATGGACACTTTTTTGCTGTCCACCTGAAACTACCACAACACTGTTAATCGGCTATGCTGCTGCTAAGTCGCTTCAGTCGTGTCTGACTCTGTGCGACCCCATAGACGGCAGCCCACCAGGCTCCCCCATCCCTGGGATTCTCCAGGCAAGAACACTGGAGTGGGTTGCCATTTCCTTTCCCAGTGCATGAAAGTGAAAAGTGAAAGTGAAGTCGCTCAGTCGTGTCTGACTAGTAGCGACCCCATGGACTATAGCCTACCAGCCTCCTCCATCCATGGCATTTTCCAGGCAAGAGTACTGGAGTGGGTTGCCATTGCCTTCTCCGTAATCAGCTATACTCAAATACAAAATAAAGAGTTAAAAAAAAAGTTATGGACTGTAAACCATGTAATCACAAAACTGTTGTCATATCTAAAATATGAACAGTTTCTTAATAACATCAAATAGCCAATGTTCAAATACCCTTGATTGTCTCACAAGGTTTGTTTTTTACAGTATTCATTTGAATCAGGATACAAATAATGTCCATACATTGTAATTGGTTGTTATGTCTTTTAAATCTTTTTTTTAATCTACAGATTCCCCTGTATGCTGCCCCCCTTAACTTGAAATTTGTTGGAAAAACCATGTTTTTTGTCCTATACTGTTTCCACAGTACAGATATGCTGAATTATCCCCATGATATTGTTTTAGTATATTTCTCTGTTATTTGTGTTTTCTGTAAATTGATAGTTTAGATCTAAACAAGATTTGCTTAGATTTTTGCTAGTTTGGGGGTGCAGGACTACTTCATCTGTAGAATCAGACACTTAACAAAAGCCACACAATGTCTGATTATCTTTTTTTAACGTTAGCTAACATAATTAATCAGAGAAGGCAATGGCACCCCACTCCAATACTCTTGCCTGGAAAACCCCATGGATGGAGGAGCCTGGTAGGCTGCAGTCCATGGGGTCGCTAAGAGTCGGACATGACTGAGTGACTTCACTTTCATGCCCTGGAAAAGGAAATGGCAAGCCACTCCAGTGTTCTTGCCTGGAGAATCCCAGGGATGGGGGAGCCTGGTGGGCTGCCATCTATGGGGTCGCACAGAGTCGGACATGACTGAAGCAACTTAGTAGTAGCAGCAGCATAATTAATACATGTATTAATTCAATAGAAGTTGTAAAAAGGAGATATTCTAATTCCATAAGTCCTGCATTTTTAACTAGAATACTTCTATAATGAGAAATTTTTTCTCATGAACTATTTGGTTATTTGGTAGAGTTCACATAAGAAAGGTAGAATAAAGGTTTGCTTTTTTTTTCCTTTTCTTACTGGTTTTCAAGATACAGTGTTGGTTCCTAGAACCTTCTAAATGTGACTAATTAATTTATCCTAATCACTATGAATTCATGGATCTAAATAAGATTTATGTTTTTAAACCCATTGAAATTATTTTCTCTTTTTAATAACTTAATACTCAAGTTATCCTATCTTAGGTCAGTTGGCTTCTGAGTTCTTTGATTTGCCAATGGTTCTTTGATTTGCCTTCTTGCTTTGAGGTATTACAAAATATTCCAACCTTTTGTCTTATATTTTCTGCCCTAGACAGAGTCAGCCATTTCTCCTAGGATCTTTGATTTTATTTTTAGCACAAAATGCTACATACAACCTACAAACTGGGCATCAGGGTTGCTCTTTACTTCTGGTTTGTCATTGTTTTTAGACCATTTCTGTGGGCAGAGATAGGAAATGCATACTATATATTTAAAGATAAAAAACACTGTGAGATCATATTGATGTTTTCAGTTTAAATTCAGGTTCCCCCTGCCCCGTTATTCTCTTTTGCATTTATATCTCTTTTGTCCCATGGCAAAAATCCAAGTTCTTGATGGTACCAATATTAACTGCTAATTCCCTTTATACCACAACACACAGTTATCTCAGGACAGCACCAACACTTCCATCAACAATATGAATACTGCAACTGAAAACAGTTGAACAGTCTTGTGTTTGTTTCCTTTTGTTTTTGCAATTCTTTTTTCCTTAAGGTATATTTCAATAGGAACCTACAGTCAAATTACTGAGTTTTAAAGTCATTTGGAGGACTTCCTTTGTAGTCCAGGGGTTAAGAATCTGCCTGTCAATGCAGGGGACACAGGTTCGATTCCATGGTTAGGAAGATCCTACAAGCCTCGAAGGAGCTTATGCCTGTGTGCAGCAACTACTGAGCCCTTGTTCTAGTGCGTGAGAGCCGCAGCTGTTGAGCCCATGCACCGCAACTACATAAGCTCGAGTGACCTAGAGCCTGTGCTCCACAATAAGAGAACCCACCACAATGAGGAGCCTGTGCATCACTACTAGAGAGTGGCCCCCACTCTCCTCAACTAGGGAAAGCCCTCTTGCAGCAACAAAGACCAATGCGGCCAATAAATAAATTTTAAAAAGCCATTTGGAATAGTCCCTCTCTGTGTAGTTATGCCACCAACTGGATACATGGTTAAGTTGAATTAGTTCTTCGCTTTAAATGTTTTTAAATTTAATTTTGTTTTATAACTATATTAAATATTTACATTGTTCCAGAGTCTAAACTAAAAGAAGATGTAATTAAACACATATATTTTCTATCCTTATTCCCTCAAGCCTATCCTTCTTTCTCCCATAGGTAACTATTTTTAAAATTGTGTGTTTATCATTCCGCTTAATGATATATATAGGCAAATATATGTATACATCCAGTTTTCTCTACCTTTGCATAGATAAATGCTAGCATACGAAAACACTTTTGTCTACCTTGCTTTTTTCACTTATCCTGATGATCATGCCATTTTAATACATAAAGATGTCTCTCTCTTTTTTTTACAGTTTTATATTTCTATCATGTGTAAATGTGTCACAATTTAGTCAATGTTTCTCTTTTTAATGAACTGTTGGGTTTTTCCAGTATTTCAACAATACAAAGAATGTAGTTGTGAATAGTCCCATGCAAACTTTTTTCTTACTTGTGCCAGTAAATGTTTGCGATAGATTCTTGGAAGTAGGATCTCTGGGTAAAATGCACATGTAATTTTGCCAGATACTGCCAAATTTTCTGCCATTAGCAGTTGTCATGTTTTGTACTCTCATAAGCATACAGGAAAGGGTACATGTGCCAAACAGCTTCACTAAAAGAGTATTGTCAAACTTTGGAATGTTTGCCAATCTTATAGGTGAGAAATGATATTGTAGTACCGATTTGTATAATTTTTCTTATGAATGAGATTGAAATCTTTTCATATAGTTGACAGACAGCATTACTTTTTTTGTGATATCTCTAATCCACTTGATATATGAGATTTTGGTCTTTTGTATTTTATAAGCTTTTTATATGCCAGATACAGTAATTTTTTCACTATGATAAATATTGAAAAAATTTTCCCAATTAGGAATTTTTCTATTTTCTTCATTGTAATTTTTAAAATGTTTTTATATGTTTACTTTATTTTGCGGCTATGCTGGATCATTGTTGCTGCATGTGAGGTTTTTTCTAGTTGCAGCAAATGGAAGCTACCCTATAGATGTCATGCTCCGGCTTCTCATTTTGGTGGCTTCTCTTATCAGAGCGGGGTTGTAGGGTGTGTGGGTTTCAGGGGTTGCCACACATGGGCTTAGCAGTTGTGGTTCCTGGGCTCTGGAGCACTGGCTCAATAGTTGTGGTGCAGGGGCTTAATTTCTTTGCTGTATGAGGGATCTTTCTGCAGCAGGGTTCAAACCCATGTCTCTTGCATTAGCAGGCAGATTCTTTACCACTGAGCCACCAGGGAAGCCCTTATTGTAATTTTTATCGCATAATTTAAAATTTGTTGTTGTTCAATCACAGTGACTCTCTGTTACCCCCTGGACTGTAGCCCACTAGGCTTCTCTGTTCATGAGATTTGCCAGGCAAGAATACTGGAGTGGGTTGCCACCGCCTTCCCCAGGGGATCTCCCTGACCCAGGGAATAAACCAGTGTCTCCCGTCTTGGCAGGCAGATTCTTTACCACTGAGCCACCAGAGAAGCCCATTTTGAAATTACTTTGTGAAATATTTATTAATATTTTTCTTATGTTTCTGAATAGGAAGTTTTCTCTGCTCCCATGAAGAAATTGATTACTTTCCTATTTTTACATTAAAACTGTGATCCCATTAGAATGTCTCTGGTATACCTTGTATATGGTATGAGGGTTGAGTTCAGTTGTGTCTTTTTCCATATGATTATCTTCTTCTAGTCTAAATTAATAAATATACATGGCTGATTATCAGTGTAACACCTTCAGTTTCATTCACATGTGTGTAAATGACCAGAAACTTAGAGTATGATAAAGTCCTGCTCTTGGAAACAATAAAAACAAAAACTAAGCTATGATATCCTTCTTTCATGCTTTTTGTGAATATTTGATGTTTCATGTAAAACTATGCTCTCATGCCAAGTGACATACTCATATTGTGGGAACTTCCCTGGTGATCCAGTGGCTGAGACTCTACACTGCCGAGGCAGGCAGCCCAGGTTTATCCCTGGTCAGGGAACTAGATCCCACATGCTACAACTAAGAGATTGCATGCTGCAACTAAAGATCCTGTTAGCCACATTTAAGACCCAGTGCAACCAAATAAAAAAATAAAAATTTTAAAAAAGAAATACTCATATTGAGTTATCTAGGTACCCTCCCCTTGAAAAGTTCTAGAGAAACACTAAGGAAATTATAGTTACCAACTTTACTTTTTCTGGATTATTTGAGATTCAATTTCTTTTGGTAGTATTTAAAAATTTTTTTATTACCAGTCTTTCTTCACTTCGATAGACTTTATTAATTTATTCTATAAATTATTTTTATTATATTTTAAATTGAATGCTTGTTAATGACAGCATCAATATTACTCTCACAACTAAATGCCTACAAACACTAAATTGTAGAATTTAATATTTCAGGAATGTTTCAAGAACCAACCCCATCAAAATTTCCACTTAGTTCAAAAGTTATCTTATGAAAGCAGAGTAATAAGTTAGAGTTTTGCTCAAAGACTGATTATCAGGAATTGAAGTACTTATCTTTTATGCTTATAGTACCATACTTGGCAACAGGGCAATGTAAAATGTAGCAATATATTTTCTACCTCTTGGGATGTCAAAGATTAGTGAAGGAGGTAAGCAAACCATAAAACTAATGACAATATAAATCAGATTGTGTGGGGTTTTTTTCTCTTTTTTAAAGCCCCAATTGTGGTTACTGTTGTTATTCAGTCCCTCAGTTGCGTCTAACTCTTTGCAACCCCATGGACTGCAGCACGCCAGGCTTCCCTGTCCTTTACCATCTCCTAAAGCTTGCTCAAACTCATGTCCATTGAGTCAGCGATACCATCCAACATGGCTTGCTTATATTTGTGGTTATAAGCATTTGCAAAATTAATATAAAGGTTGAGTCAGGAGTGGTTTCACAAAACTAGTAACATTTGTTCTAGGCATTAAAGGCCGAATACAATATAGGAAGATGAGATGGAGGGCAAGGGCATTCCAGGCAGGGGGCACAGGATGCAAAAAGGCAGAGAAATAAGTGTAAACATAGCACAGGTGGAAGTGGGATAGAAAATGGTAGATGTATAGCCAAGAGAGGAACACAGGGATAGCGGATGTTTTTAGTGGAAGATGGCAGGGAAATAAATGATATGTAACAAGTGATAGCTGAATATGGAAGTGGATCAACTGGTTTATGAAATGTAGACTAGAGAATAAAAATGCAAAGGACTGAGGAAGAGGTATCATAGTTATTATTTAAGGGCTAAGCAGAAGAAGAATAATTAACAAACATTTAGTTGGAAAATCCATTGGGAAAGAATTGAGTTTTGAAGACTCACAATATTTTAATTTGCTTATTTCTTTAACTTAAAAATTGCTGGACTTCATTTTTGAGTAATTTTAGGTTTACAGAAAATTTGAGAAGCCAGTACAAAGTTTCCATATTCTCCCTTCCCTAATCCTTCAGTTTCCCCTGTTATGTATTAGAATCTTGCATTGGTGGGGTACATAAGTTGAAATTGATGAACCAGTATCAATACATTAATATTTACTAAAGTCCATAGTTTATAATCAGAGAAGGCAATGGCACCCCACTCCAGTACTCTTGCCTGGAAAATCCCATGGACAGAGGAGCCTGGGGGGCTGCAGTCCATGAGGTCGCTAGAGTCGGACATGACTGAGCAACTTCACTTTCACTTTTCACTTTCATGCACTGAAGAAGGAAATGGCAACCCACTCCAGTGTTCTTGCCTGGAGAATCCCAGGGACGGGGAAGCCTGGTGGGCTGCCATTTATGGAGTTGCAGAGTCATACTGAAGCGACTTAACAGCAGCAGTAGCATAGTTTATAATAAGGTTCAGTCTTTGTGCGTATTACTCTGTGTTTTTTTAAAATTTATTTATTTACTTATTTACTTTTTGTGCTGGGTCTTCATTGCTTTGTTCAGCTTCCTCTAGTTGCAGTTAGCAGGGGCTACTCTTTCTTGTGGTGTAGAAGAAATGTGGCGGCTTTCTCAACGTGGTGGCTTCTGTTGTTGGGGAACACAGGCTTCAGGTGCTCAGGTTTCAGTAGCTGCAGTGTGCGGACTCTAGGGTGTGGGCTTCAGTAGCTGTGGCGCATGAACTTTAGTTGCTCAAGCCATATGGAATCTTTCCAGACCGGGGATCAAAACTGTGCCCCCTGCATTGACAGGCAGATTCTTATCCACCATACCGGGGATGTCCTCTGTACTCCTTTTTTATTGTATTCTTGATGTTCTTTCTCACTTTAGACATATATCTTGATAATGAGTTTATTCATCTCTTGCTCTTCCTTATGGTGATATTTTATGTTCTATTTTAAAATAAAATTTGAAATTAATATATCTTTTCTTGAGAATGAGAATTACCAATCTGTCTCCTCCGTCTTCACTTCTGGTTTCATGGAGCTATTCATCATTAGTCCTCAGTAGGTATCAGAAAAGGGAATAGTCACAAATATTTCTAATCACACTTCTAGTATTTTCTACTTCCAATTTAAATAAACTATGAGTGTCACGTTTTTTTCTTCCTTTGAAAAGAAGTATTTCATACGAGACACAGACACCAAATGTTAATAATGTTTATTTCCATGTAGATTACGAGTAGTTTTTATTTTATGCTTTAAACTTTTCTGTATTTTTCCAGAAATAACATCAATATTTTATAATTGGAAAAATATGTGTTAGAGATAATTAGTGGTTTGTACAAAAATTTTGTTTGCTTTTTTTAAAAAATTTTTTTTGTGGTAAGAACACTTAACATGAAACCCACTCTAAGATATTTTTGTTTACAATATATTATGTTGACTACAGGTACAATATTGTACAGTAGAACTGATTCATTTTGTTTAATTGAAAATTTCTGGTCATTCTTTGATTCTTTGAATCTATTTTAGAAACCTCACATTAAGTGTACTCATGGTAATACTTTTCTTTCTGTGACTGACTTATTTCACTTAGCATAATGCTTTCAAGGCTCATTCATGTAGTCAGACATGAGGCAGTTTGTTTGTGGCAATAGGTTTGCAGGATATAAGAAACATATCTGACACAGATCAAAAAATATTTTGCTTTTGTGAAAATACAAACAAAAAATCTAATGTTATATTACAATGAAAATACATTACATGTTAACAAAGGAATCTTTTTATGGAAGCCCTTAGAAATAAAAGGAAAATTAAGGCCAAAGCAAAAGTCATGTCATGACTTAAGAGCACTTTACTTCTATAGATACAAAATCTATTAACTTAAACAATGGGACTTCTGTCCATAAGAGCATAAAATATTCTGAATGGATAGAAGACTCCAACTGTAAACTGATGGACTTATGCGGTCTAAGAGCAGTTGAGAGTTTCTACCCTTAAGAAAAGAGTTATCATGTTACAGCAATTGAGGCTGTGAAAAATGTATACAACAGATTGTGTTTCACTGTTTTTATGAGTGAAACAGCCTGTATGGTTTGTTGAAGGTGGGTTAATACTGTGGGAATCCTTATTCCATTCACAACCCTGAATATGTACTTATGGTACTTATACATCTAGAGCTTAAGTGTCACCATCTGTACATGGATAATTTTTATCTATGAATTACTGGTTCTTATGTATTGTTTTGACATTATACACTATAGTTGACTTAAACAGAAGTAAATACCACAACAGTTGGTGCACCAAAACAAAATTCAGCCCAATAATTTCCCCATTATTGTGAAATCTAGAATATTCATCACCCAACTTAGTTTGCTACATAGTCAAAGTAATACCTTGGGAAAGTAAGAATGAAATCTATTTAGACAGTATCATCGCTCTTGACAGAAATCCTAAATAAAATCAATCGATACTCTGGAATTTAAGAAAGCTATATAGACCTAGAATTCCCAAAATTCATCAAGTATGATTGCTGGATGATATTTATGACCTCCCTTTGCATTTCTATTCTACTCTTTCTTTTTAATCATGGTACAGTATAACTTGTTTAAAATTTTTTCAAGAACTGAAGATTCAAATTAAAAGCAAAACTTCTTGGGATTGTAAACTCAATCTAAAAAATATAAGCATAAGATATGGGAAATTTTTTATAATTTATAATTTTTTAGACATTTTACTAACAATCAAGACATAATAGGTACCAAACAATCAAATTCCAGCTACAAAAAACTGTTTGAAAACTCATTTTAAAAGTTTTATAAACAGCTTCTCATAATCATAACACTTTCCACCAGTTAAAAAAAGGAGAGAGGGATATACAAACAGCTTATGCAGCTCAATATCAAAATACAAAAAACCCAATCAAAAAATAGGAGGAAGCTCTAAGTAGACATTTCTCCAAAGAAGATATACAGATGGCCAAAAAGTACATTAAAATTATCAACATCACTAATTATTAGAGAAACGCAAATCAAAATTACAATGAGGTATCACTTCATACCGGTCAGAAGGGCCATCATAAAAAAAAATCTACAAACAATAGATGGATGATGAAGAGGGTGTGGAGAACAGGGAACCTTCATACACTTGGTTGGAGTGTAAGTTTGTGTAGCTATTATGGAGTACATATGGAGGTTCCTTAAAAAATTAAAAATAGAACAACCATGTGACCCAGCAGTCTTACTCCTAGGCAAACACCTGGAGAAAACCATAATTCAAAAAGATACAAGCACCCCAGTGTTCACTGCAACACTATTTACAATAGCCAGGACATGGAAGCAGGAATGGATAAAGACGATGTGGTACCTATAGACAATAGAATATTACTCAGCCTTAAAAGAGAGCAAAATAATGCCATTTGCAGCAACAAGGATAGACCTAGAGATTGTCATACTGAGTGAAGTTAAGTTGGATGCAGAAAGACAAATATCATATGATATCTCTTACATATTGCATCCAAAAAAAGAGTACAAAAGAACCTACTTACAAAACAGAAGTAGAATCACTGATGTAGAACACAAATTTATGGCTACTAAGGGATAAGGGAGGGGATAATGAAAAAGAGAGATAAATTGGGAGATTGAAACTGACATATACACATTACTATATATAAAATAGATAACCAATAAGAACCTACTGTATAGCACAAGGAACTCTACTCGGTACTCTGTAATTCTCTAAATGGGAAAAGAATCTTAAAAAGAGTGGATATGTGTATTTATTGTTGTTGCTTAGTCACTAAATCATGTCTGACTTTTGTGACCCCATGGACTGTAGCCGGCCAGGTTCCTCTGTCCATGGGATTTCTCAGGCAAAAATACTGGAGTGGGCTGCCATTTCCTACTCCAGAGGATCTTCCCGACCCAGAGACCAAACCTGCATCTCCTGCTTGTGAGGTGGATTCTTTACTGCTGAGCTACCTGGGGAGCCCCAGATATATGTCTATGTATATGTATAACTGATTCACTTTGTTACACACCTGAAACAAACACAACATTGTTTATATTCCAATAAAAATTAAAAAAAAACAACTTTTACCCAGTAGTGGAGAGAAAGCAGGTTAGAGTTTGTTTGTAGCGCTTGTTCTCAAAAGGCAAATGCAAGGAAATGATAGTTGTTCAGTGCCAGAACGAGATGAACATTTGAGGTTTTCTCAGTTTTTATTTTCTGGTCAAGGTGAGGGTCAAGAATTTTGACTTAATAGAATACATCTTCTGTTATCTCTGGAGGGTTTATTTCCCCATGGAGGAGTCTGATCTTTTATGCTGAGAGATTCTCTTTTTCATCTTCCCTCCTGCCTCCCTGCAATTGTGTGTTAGGATAGGCAGCTCCACCTCTTTATAATATTATGAAAGTCATTAAAATATGATGAAAGTGAAAAAAGGGGTGAGGGAAAGCACATGCATTATATGAGAGGATTATTTTTAGACATAATTGATGTTTTTATTTACAAGTTTAGTTATATTTCTAAATATCAGTATAATTGAGTCTGGAGACTGGTTGTCTCAACTCCATGCGTGGATATACCTAGTGTGGAGATGCCAAGGATGCTGCTGAACTTCCTATAATGCACAGGACAGCCTCCCACAGCAAAGAATTACCACCTCAAAATGTCAATAGTGCCGTGGTTGAGAAACACTGCTATCTTTTCTTCACCAAATAGCCAGAGACCTTTTTCAATTATAGTCTTGTCAACACTCAGCTGAAAATCTTTGAAGGTCTTCCTACTGATTTTAGGTTAAGAATGTAAATCTTTTTTTCTGGCCCATAGGGTTCTCTGTAGGGTCACCCCTACCAACCTCTATCTTTAGCCTGTGCACTCACCTCTTTGCTTTCTGTGCTCTAGCCACATGGGCCTTCCTTCTGTGCTGTACATACTGTGTCTCACTACGGGACCTTACCCTCCCTCTGTCAGAATGCTCTCCTTCCTAACAACCCCCACCATGATCCTAATTCTAACAGAAGAACAAGTGTAAGTGTTGGGGGGAGGTGGCAGCTGGGAGAGACCCAGAGGCTCCATATTGACGATTCTGGAGTACTGAGTGAGGCCACTAAATATACCTGCTTGCTCTCCATTCATTATACAGAATCTTAAAAAAAAAAAAAAGCATGATGGGACCCAGTAGGGAGAGGTACAGCTGAATGGAGCAATGAGGTCAGAGCCTGGCTTTGCTGCCCTGAGAGATGCACTGACCACTGAAGGCCCTGGTGTCTCCCAGGCTTCTGGGGCTCTCTGCATGGGAAAATAGTGATCTTGTCAGAAGCAGATTCCTGGGATCTTTGTTAATATCACCTGGCCTTCCAACCCTAGGCCTGGCTGCCTAAAGAGGAAGAGTATAACCCTTAACTGGGTTGCTGAGGACTTTACCTCAGAGGTGGTGAGAGATGCGCCAGTAGAGGCAGTGGCTGTCTGAACCCTCCTGGCTGTAGTAAGCTTGAGTGGCACCTGCTGCTTGGTGCAGTTGGCGGGCATGTTCATGTTCTGAGTCCTGTTTGGTGATAGGGTCCTGATATCTTTAATGTGATCATCAAAACAGCCTGCAAGCAGGGACTTGTCCAGCAATCCAGTGGTTAAGACTGTGCTTCCTCAGCAGAGGACACGGGTTCAATTCCTGGTTAGGGAACTAAGATCCCACGTGTTGTGTAGTGTGGCCAAACAAAAACAAAAACAAAAACAGCCTGCGACAAAGAGAGAGGTCCGTGTTGTCACATGTGGCTGTGTTTTGCGGCTCCTTTTCAGGAGATATTTTCATTAAAAAAAAAAAAAGTGGGGATATGACAGGGCTGGGGAGGGCCAGCCAGGATGCCTAGTGACTCCCCAAACATGTCACTAAAGAAGTCAGACCCCCAAACATCAAAAATAATGCAGCAAGTAAAGGGGTGTTGACCAGTTTCTTCAGTAGTCTGTTGAGTTAAAAAAAAACAAACAGGCTGTCCTGGAAATCCTTGGTGCTGGTGGGGTGCAGAGCACAGCCAAGGAGTCAGAACAAAAGACTGTGTTGACAAATATTCAGGAAGAACTGGATAGAATGACTCAAAAGCCAGATTCCATGGTAACAAACTCTTCAACAGAAAATGAAGCTTAATTCTTCTTAAGAAGCGCATATGTAAAATGACCAAATGACTATGTACAAGAATCTTCTCTGAGACCAGAACTTTTCTAAGAAAATAAATAAAAAGGATAAACCCCTGTATTATAAACAAAAACAAACAAAATCACAAATCTAATTAACTCTTATTAATCCATTTAAAAATTTTTATTTATTTATCTATTTATTTGGCTGTGCTGTGTCTTAGCTGTGGCACATGGGATCTTTGATCTTTGTTGTGGCGTGAGAGATCTTTCTAGTTGTGGCAGGTAAACTCTTAGTTGCAATGTGTGGGATCTAGTTCCCTGACCAGGGATCAAACCCAGGGCACCTGCATTTGGAGTGCTGAATCTTAGCCACTGCACCATCAGGGAAGTCCCTCTTATTCATCTTTGAGATCTTAGCTCTAACATCTCTTCCTTAGAGAAGACTTCCCTAGACCTCCAGACTAGGTAAAAAGTTCTCATAGTCCTATGAAACTTTCACTCATAGCAGTGTGTAAGTACATACTAGTGTCAATATTTCAATAATATCTGTCTTCTTATACCCAACTTGCCACATTGAAATGCCAAGAAGGTCAATAATCCCAGTTTCTAGTGCAATGGCTGACATATAGTAGACATTAGATAATACTTTTAATAATGGACTTCAATTTTTAGAAGTTTTAGGTTTACAAAAAAAAAATGAGCAGATAGTACAGAGTTACCCTTTCCGCTGGGCATCCCAGGTGTCACAGTGGTAGAGAATCTGCCTGCCAGTGTAGGAGTCGTGAGAGGTGTAGGTTCGATCCCTGTGTCAGGAAGATTCCCAGGAGGAGGAATGGCAACCTGTTCCAGCATTCTTGTCTGGAAAATGCCCTGGACAGAGGAGCCTGGTGGGCTACAATCCATGGGGTCACAAAGAGTCAGATATGACTGAGCAACTGAGTGTACATACACACACACATACGTACACACACACACTCCCTTATCCCAATTTCCCATATTATATCTTTAGTGTGGTACATTTGTTATAATTAATGAAATAATACTGAACCATTGACTGAACTCCATAGGTGACATTAAGGTTTATTCTTTGTATTGTATAATTCTATGAGTTTTGACAACTACACAATGTCATGATCCACCGTTATAGTATAACACATTGTACTTTCATGATACTAAAGATCCTCTGTGCTCTTCCTATTCATTCCTCTCTCTCTTGCCTCCCTAACCTCTGGCAACTACTGATCTTTTTACTATCTCTATAGTTTTGCCTCTTCCAGAATATCATAGTGTTGAACTCATACTCATAATTTTCAGACTGACTTCTTTCACTTAGCAATATGCATTTATCCTCCATATCCTTTCTGGCTTCCTAGCTCATTTCTTTTCATCACTGAATAATATTCCATTGTATAGATGCGCCATAGTTTGTTCATTCACCAGTTGAAGGAATGTTGGTTAATTATAGTTTTGCAACAAACATCTGTAAACATTCATGTGCAAGTTTTTGTGTGGACATATTTATATTTCTTTGGGTAAATACCTAAGGTTGTGACTCCTAGATCATATGGTAAGACTATATCTAGTTTTGTAAGAAACTGCCAAACTGTCTTCTGAAGTGCCTTTATCATTCTCCAGCAATGAAAAGAGTTCCTGTTGCTCTATATATTCATCAGCATTCAATGTTGAATCTATTCAATACTATCAATTATTTTATCAATACTATTCTGATAGTGGTATCTCATTATTTTAATTCGCAATTCCCTAGTGCCATATGACACTGAGCATCTTTTCATATGCTTTATTTGTCATCTGTATATTTTCTTTGGTAAGTTGTCTGTTTACGTGTTTTGCCCATTTTTAATTAGGTTCTTTGTATTTTTTGGATGTGTTTTTTACTGGATATGTGTTTTGCAAATATATTCTCCCAATCCTTAATTTCCTTTTTATTCTCTTAAAGGGTGTCTTTTGCAGAGTGAAACTAATTTTCATAAAGTTAAACTTCTCAATTTTTAAATTCATGGATTATGGTCTTGGTGTCAAACCACATAGATTTTCTCCTGTATTATCTTCTTGAAGTTTTATAATTTTGCATTTTACATTTCTGTTACAGTCAAGAGTATTGTTAGACAAATTAAGAAAGGTTAATGGCAACCTAAATGGAAGAGATGAGTTTGTGTGGGAAGAAAGTTACTGGTTTTAGTCTATGTCTGATGCAGGATACAGCATGCTTGGGGCTGGTGCATGGGGATGACCCAGAGGGATGTTGTGGGGAGGGAGGTGGGAGGGGGGTTCGTGTTTGGGATCGCATGTACACCCGTGGTGGATTCATGTCAATGTATGGCAAAACCAATACAGTATTGTAAAGTAAAATAAAGTAAAAATAAAAATTAAAAAAAAAAAGAAAGTTACTGGTTTTATAGATTCTGGAGGCATCAGCAAGAAATTAACAGCTAAAACCTGTTGGAAACTGATTCAGAGAACTAAGTTGCCAGTTAAGACATAGTTGAGACAGCCAGTTGATCAGAGAGTAGGATTCAGGGTAGAGTAATGACAAGTAAGTCAGAAGAGACAGAAAGATCTGGCTCACTGATCAGAATTTCAAGGGAGGCAGTCCAGTACCCTGGAGAGCTCCCCAAAGAGCTCCTGTTTTGACAGCCTGGGAGTTTCAAATACTCACAGCTGATTGCATCTACATAGTCTCATGGGTTACAAGACCTGAAACTTATATCACGGCATTGTGTGTGTTTTAAATACACTTTTAGATATTACAAGAGTGGAAAAATTAGGAAATAGAGAGGAACATAAAGAAGAGAAACAATCTTACTGCAGAGATGATGATTAACTAACAACAATGGTGAAGCAAGATCCACAAATAGACCCTATCTATTCATATTCATGCCTGTTTTCTTTTGTTAGCAACCCTTCAAATACTCCAGTTTAATGTGTACATTTTGTGAATTAAATTTGAATACCTAAGATTATGTAATTAAATATATTCTGATTCAGTTACTATTTTTGCCAAGCCCTTGTTCCTGTATTAGGAGAGATGGGGAAGAATGCTAGGGAGCAAACTGGATTGGGGTACCAAGGCTTGATTAAGTGTGCACTTTTCCATGTGGTATCAGCCCTCTCCTTTATTGAGCTCCAGATGCACTTCCTGCTGCATACTTGACATCTCATTTTAATATCCCATGGGCACCTTAAACTCAACTTGTTCAGAACTTAATTAGTTTTTCCCTCAAATTATTCCATATCTTTTAGTATCTATCTTCGTTAATTTTAACATCAACACCTTATCCAATCTTCGCAAAAATGAAGATGGGAAAAAGAAAGGGAAGAGGAAACAAAGAAAAAGTCATCCTCTGTCCTCTCACTCAAGCCACAAACCTCAAAGCTTATCATTAAATCAATTCATTCTTTCACCTATCTCTTCCAGTGACTGCCAAGTTTTGTTAGTATCTCTTTCTGTCTCTTCTTTCCTCTCTGTTCAGATCTTCAGCCATCACTCACTTATTCAGTTGCAGTGGCCTCTTAATTTGCAGTATTTCCTGCATTGAATCCAATTTCCACACTACTACCAAAGAGATATTTCTAAAGGATCTCTTTATTTAATATCCTCTGATGATCCTCCTATTTCTGTATAGGAGAGTGATGAAACAGATGCAAGAGACTTGGGTTCAATCCCTGGGTGGGGAAGATCCCCTGAAGTAGGCAATCCTTGCCTGGAAAATCCTTGCCTCTTCCATGGACAGAGGAGCCTGGTGGGCTACAGTCCTTGGGGTTGTAAAGAGTTGGACACAACTGAGCACACACACATACAGACACTCCACCTACAGAGTGTCATACTGAGTGAAGCCAGGAAGAGAAGAAAAATATTGTATGACATCCCGTATATGTGGAATCTAAAAAGAAATGATACAAATGAGCTTACTTACAAAACAGAAAGAGACTCACAGAAAATGAACTTACGGCTGCCAGGGGAAAGGGACAGTTAGGAGACATTGGGAAGTTCATGTACACACTGCTATATTTAAAATGGATAACCAACAAGGACTTATAGTATAGCACATGGAACTCTGCTCAATGTTATGTGCCAGCCTGGATGGGAGGGGTTTCTGGGGGAGAATTGATGTAAGCATGTATATGGCTGAGTCCCTTTGCTATTTACCTGAAACTACCACAACATTGTTAATTGGCTATACACCAATACAAAATAAAAAATTGAAAGTTTGAAAAAAACAGAAAAAAGTAAAGAGTGGTCTCTGTAGTCAAACAAAACTGGATTCAGGGATTTCCCTGGTGTTTCATTGTGGTGGCCCTGGTTCAGGGATTTCCCTGGTGTTTCATTGTGGTGGCCCTGGTTCAATCGCTGGTGTGAGAACTAAGATTCTGCAAATGGTGTGGTGTGGCCACAAAAAAAAAAAAAATAATAAGAGAATTCAGATCTTCACTTACTATTGTACAACCCCGGACAATTTGCTTATCTTCTCTGTACTTCAGTTGCTTCATCTATAAAATAGGAATTGATAATATCTGCTTCATAGGGTTGTTGAGAATATTAAACAAAATAGCATATGTACTTTTTCACATGTCTTAGCAGAGTGTAAACATTCAATAATTATTATTATTACTATTATTATAATAATGGAAGTTCAAACTCCATTGCATGTTAGTAGATTCAAAATATTTTGATAGCTCAAAATAACAACTTCTCTTTGGGAAAACATCTTATCTCCCAGGCCAATTATCTGCCTCTTGTGATGGCAGCTAATAAGACTCCACTTTTTTGGCTACAGGGATGGGCATTGATTCAATTTATGTTGAATATCTCATCTTTTTGCCTATGACACACTGTTGAGATTGGGCATGTGACCCAAGACTAGTCCAACAGAATCCTTCCTTGGGATTTTTCTGGCTGGAACTCTAAAGGTGGGGAGTAGGGGTGGGGAAAGGAGGCAGAAGGAGAAAATTCCCTTTTCTTAATTGGTTACTACAGAAAATGTAACCTTCCTAAAAGACCTCTTTTCCACTAAACAGCGGCCAGTTGCAGAAGAAGAAAATGAAACACCATTTAGAGAGAAGAAAGGAGAGAGAGAGAGATAGCAGGGGTGGGCTGGGGAGGTTGAGAGAGATAGTCTGAGAGAGACACTGAGAGAGAGATGGAGGCTCCTTCTATCTTTTTAGTTTCTGTTTCCAGACAATACCAAGGCAAGGGTTTCCACCCTTCAATTCTGGTTGCAGCTGTGACCCTTGCAATCAAAAAAAGTCTTGACTGATATCACTTGTCATATGAGGTCTCTCACAATAAGACCCAATCATCTTTCAATCTTTCACACGAGGTTTCACTAAATTTATTCTCATTCCTTTCACACTTCTGTACATTTATATTGTATCTCAATTGCTTATTAATGGCACTACCTCCAGATTCTAAGCCCTCCACCTTTGTAGGTATATATTATCAATGCTTGTACCCTGTCCTGAACACTGTATGGCATAGTTTTTCTATTATTTATTGTTAAATAACCATTTATAATTTTATTTATATAAAGATAGATCTATGGTCCAGATGTATTTCCAGGGATAGGAATATAAAGAATAGTAATGCCTATCTACCCTCAAGAAGCTCGCAGTTGAATCAGGGGAGTCAGACATGTAATAATTGCTGTAAGAGAAAAAAATAAAGTACCTTTACACACACTTTCATTTAATCCAAATGATAAAGCTTTAATGCTGATATTCTTATCCTCCCCATTGAACGTTGTGAGAGTTTAGGTACCTGGCCCAAGATCATTCAGCTAATAAAGTAAGAGGCTAGCCAGTGACTGAGGTCCTTTGTCTTCCAGGGTTCCTGCTTTTGTTCCACCTTTCACATTATGCTTTCTCTCTTACCTTGTCCGCATTTTTGGTCACTCAGTGGAAAAATAGCAGAGCAAAGCAGATAAACACAGATAATTCTTTGTCTCTCTCTCTCTCTTATCCTCTTCCTCCTAGCTTTCAGTGATTTCATTTTCAGAAGCTTGTGTCATAACCAAGGTGTGTCACAAGCATGAATTAGAACCTAGTTCTTATGACTCTTCTTTTGGGGGGTGGGGCAGGGCGCTGTGCCATGCAGCATGTATGACCTTAGTTCCTCTAGGAATCCAGTCCATGCCCCCAGCAACAGAAGCGTGGAGTCTGAACCACTGGTCTATCTGTGGTTCCCTTATGACTCCGAATTGAGTGATTTGTTTTGACTGCACACACAGTTTTCACTTACCTTAAATTTTGATTGCCAGGACAGCACAAGTATCACTTTAAAGAAGCACAATAAATTCTTCTGGGATTAGGGTAGGGGAGTGAATGATTGAAAGTTGGTCAGTTGTGTTTGACTCTTTGCGACCCTATGGACTATACAGTATATGGAATCCTCTAGGCCAGAATATTGGAGTGGGTAGCCTTTCTCTTCTCCAGGGGATCTTCCCAACCCAGGGATCGAACCAAGGTCTCCCACATTGCAGGTGGATTCTTTACCAGCTGAGCCACAAGGGAAGCCCACGAATACTGGAGTGGGTAGCCTATCCCTTCTCCAGTGGCTCATCCTGACCCAGGAATCAAACTGGGGTCTCCTGCACTGCAGGTGGATTCTTTACCAACTGAGCTATAAGGGTAGGGGAAAGGTAATTTGAAAAGCTTGAGGAAGGTGCATGTGCTGTTGGTGAGGGAAAAATATTTAAAGGATCCACACCCATTTTCACAAAGCACGTAATAAAGGGTAAATTTTGAAATGGTAGGCAATAAACTGATAAGGGGCACACTATATTTTAAGATGTATTATATGAAGGGTCTAAGTTTTCTATATATACTGTTACAACAGATAAATGAGTTTAAAAGTAATGTTTATATTATATTCGTTATCGTTTAAGTGTTAGTTGCTTAGTCCTGTCTGACTCTTTGTGATCCCATGGACTATAGCCCATCAGGCTCCTCTGTCCATGGGATTCTCCAGACAAGAATATTGGAGTGAGTTGCCGTGTATAAGCTTTGGATAAGAAGGAAAGGAATTTTAACAAATCTTTTTTATATGATTATTATGAAAACATTCTTTTTTTATGTATCCAGTATATATAAAGACTTCTTATAACTTAATTAAAGAAGACTAATAGTACAGTTTCAGATCCATTTCGCTTTTAGACGAGTGAAAGCAGACTCTATAAGGGTACTTTTCTTTGCCTTCTCTGGTTATATGCATTTCAATCTCTGCACAATGAACAATGCAAAAGGTCTTCTAGCTTTTCCCCACAAAGAGTAATAGCTAATAATCGACAGTTCTTAAGTTTATACATTCCTTGTGATTTTTCAATTATAAATTTTTAGAAAATTTGAGAATTACCTAATATTTTAATTTTTGTATTTTTCATTTTTGGCTTTGAATACAGTAGAGAGCTAAATGCTATTATTGGGTTGTGTTACATATTAAGATATCTGGACTGTTTTAGTCAGAGTAAACTAAAATGTCCTGGGTAGCAAACAATTCCAAATTGCAGTGGCTTCCTTGGTGGCTCAGATGGTAAAGCGTCTACCTGCAATGCGGGAAACCCGGGTTCAATTCCTGGGTCGGGAAGATCCCCTGGAGAAGGAAGGAAATGGCAATCCACTCCAGCACTCTTGCCTGGAAAATCCCGTAGACGGAGGAGCCTGATAGGCTACAGTTCACGGAGTCCCAAAGAGTTGGACACAACCGAGCGACTTCACTTCACTTAATATAACAATAGTTTATATCTCTAAATATCTACATGCAAAAAGATGAATACAGGCCTATATCTCACAGTGTGCACAAAAATTAACTCAAATGGATCATAGACTTAAATGTAAGAACTAAACCTATAAAATTTTCAGAAGAAAACATAATAGAAAATCTTTGTGATCTTGGGTCAGGCAAAGAGTTCTTAGAAATAACATCAAAAGCATACGGCATGGAATATTACTCATCCATAAAAAGGAATGCATTTGAGTCAGTTTTAATGAGGTGGACGAATCCAGAGCCTATTATACAGAGTGAAGTAAGTCAGAGAGGGAAAGATAAATATCATATATTATGCATATATATGGAATCCAGAAAGATGGTACTAATGAAATTTTCTGCAGGGCAGCAATAGAGACACAAACACAGAGAACAGACTTATGGACATGGGGGCGGGAAGGAGGAAGGAGAAGGTGAGATGTATGGAGAGAATAACATGGAAACTTATACTACCATATGTAAGATAGCCAATGGGAATTTGCTGTATGATTCAGGGAACTCAAACAGAGGCTCTGTAACAACCTAGATGTGTGGGATGGAGAGGAAGATGGGAGGTAGTTTCAAGATGGGAGGACATATTTATATCTATGGCTGATTTATGTTGATGTTTGGCAGAAACCAACAAAATTCTGTAAAGCAATTATCCTTCAACTAAAAGAATAAATAAAAATTTTAAAGAAAGCATATGGTATCGAAAAAAGGTACACTGGACTTCATCAAAATTAAGAAACTTTAGTGCTTCAAAAGATACCACTAAGAAAATGAAAAGACAAACCATAGACTGGGAAAAAAATTTGCTTATCATGTATCTGATAAAGGATCTGTACCCAGGATATATATAGACTTCTTATAACTTGAAAAAAGACAAACAATACAGTTAAAAAGTGGGTAAAAGATTTGAATACATGCTTCACCAAAAAAGATGTAAGAAGGGCTAATACGCACATGAAAAGATGCTCAACATCATTAGCCATTAGGGAAAATCAGATTGAAATCATGAGGAACTACTTCATTCCCACTGGAAGATTAAAATAAAAAAGATAAGTAATAACAAATACTGGTGAGGATGTGAAGAAATCAGAACCCTCCCACATACTTTTCCTGCTCACATTTTGGAAAATAGTTTGGCAGTATCTTAAAAGGTTTAATATAAACTGACTATACAATGCAGCAATTCCGGGTGTAGGAATCTATCAAAGAAAAACAAAAACAAGTATCTACACAAGAGTTGTACACAAACATTCATAGCAGATTATTCATAGTAGCCCCAAACTGGTGAATGGATAACAAAATAGAATACATTCATACAGTGGAGTACTATTCAACAATAGAAAGGAAAGAACTAGGGACACATGGTACAATGTGGATGAACCTCAAAAATATTGTGGTGAGTGAAAGAGGTCAGACCAAAAGACTACACATTGTATGAGTCCATTCATATGAAATGGCCAGAAAAGGCAAATCTACAGCAACAGATAACAGATTGCCTGGGGTGAGGAGTCGGAGAAGGCAATGGCACCCCACTCCAGTACTCTTGCCTGGAAAATCCCATGGATGGAGGAGCCTGGTGGCTACAGTCCATGGGGTCACAAAGAGTCAGACATGACTGAGCGACTTCGCTTTCACTTTTCACTTTCAGGCAGGGGAGAAGGAAATGGCAACCCACTCCAGTGTTCTTGCCTGGAGAATCCCAGGGGTGGCGGAGCCTGGTGGGCCGCCGTCTATGGGGTCGCACAGAGTTGAACATGACTGAAGCGACTTAGCAGAAACAGCAGGAGTTGGAACAAGCACTGATTATAAATGGACATAATGACTTTTTTTAGGGTGGTGAAAATCTTCTAAAACTGGATTGTGGTGATGGTTATACAATGTTAGTCTCTCCTGTTTTCATTTAGGGACCCAAAATGAAAGATATTCCATCACAACACAAGCTTCCAGGATCACCACAGCAAGCAGGAGGGGATGTGCATCTGCCTCTTAAAGATTTTCCTAGAGAGTGATTGATTTTCTCTTCCATTTTATAGGTAAAAATGAGTTACATAGCCATACCTAACTCTAGGTAAAATGCAATTAGTAAAAATGAGCTACACAGCCATACCTAACTCTATGTAAAATGCAATTTTACTCTTTGCCTGGAAGAAAGGAGAACCAGAATTTTTGTGAGCAACCTGTATGACCATCAGAGAAATACATAACAACAAAGAGTACAGTTTACTTGGACTGGAGTTGTTTTGCTTTGTACATCTGAGACGTTCCACATTTGTTTCTTCTTAAGGTTCTAACCCATGGCAATATTGCTTCAGTTCAGTTCAGTCGCTCAGTCGTGTCCAACTCTTTGCAACCCCATGAATCGCAGCAAGCCAGGCCTCCCCATCCATCACCAACTCCCGGAGTTCACTCAGATTCACGTCCATTGCTTACTTAGCAGTAATTTCTGAGACCACCGTTACAGAAATTCTTTGCATTTTACTATGACTCCCTCACTGCCCTCGATTCCCTGAGCACCTGGCTTCCTAAAATGAAATGATTGCACTTTTGTACTCATATGTTTACATAGGGAAAAAGTAAACTTTTTTTTCCCAAAAAGACAGGCATCGTTGACTTCTCTAATGTATAAACGATCAGAACACTTTTGTGTGGCTAAAGAAGCTGAAAGTTAGACCAGTAAGTGGAAATTACAGGAAGGCAGATTGTACATTTATAAAAGGACGGACTTTCTAATTATTAGCGTTTGTGAAATCGGCAAGACTGCCTCCGAGGTACTGAACCACTAAAGATGTTGAAGCTGAGACTTGATGACCACTTGAGAGAATTGTTGAGGGGAATTTAGACCAAATGTTCTCTAAAACTGATGTTCTGTGATTAGATTTAGCTGCACAGCACGTATACCTTTTAAAAAATAAGTTAAACTCCATTCAACCAGAAGTGTGAAGGGGATTGAAGACAAATTTATGAGAAAATAGGTTATTATAAAAGTGAAACTTGAAAGGTAGCAGATAGATTGAGGCTGTCTTCTTAGACGGGAAAACATGGTACTAATTATCCCTGTGAAGTAATGAGACAGAAATTAAAAATTATTTTTAGAGTATTTTGACAGTTATAAACAAAGGTACCATATGCGCCTATTAAGAGGAGTTGGGTTTTATCTAAGTAGAAGTCACAGAGACAAGCATTCACTCTCTGTCACTTAGGACATCTGCAGCAGAATATTCGTAGGCTAAGGGTCTGCTCTAGCACAAGAAAGTTTTATATTGCCAAAATAAACCACTTAGGACGAAATTATTCTCAGATTTCATCACAATTATTAAGAATCTGCAAAGCAGATAAGCAGAGAAATCATTCATCGTCAGGGAAAAAAGTGTGAAAATCTTCTCCTGATAGGAAGGAATTTGGAGCTGGACAATAATCGCCGAACAAAATGTGATTCTGACGTCCCGGGCCTCTTCCCCGCTGAATGAAATTCGAACAGGCCTCAGGATGAAGGTTAGAGATTTTCTCCATAGAAAGAAAATTGGCAGGGCAAGACGTAAGGGGTACCGTTCTATTTGTCAGGAACAGAACATGCAACGTGAAAGCTGAACACAAGCTTCCCTCTGTAACAGAAAGAGCCAATACACCAGAGAACACCGTTCACTATTGTGTTAGCGCCGGCGGCGGAAGGACTTAGTTCACCACAAAGTCAAAGAGTCCTTCTTTGTTCAGTCCTAGCCGCGGACGCAGAGCGCGGTGTTCTTCCGCGCTCGCCCCGCAGTCCCCGCCCCCTCGCGGCTCTGGAGAGCTGCCATTCGGCACCGGAGGCGCTCCGCTTTCCCAGAATGCACCGGCAGTCCGCGGGAAACCAAAATGGCGAAGGGTTGTAGCGAAGTGGGCTGTGTTTGAGGCCGGTGTAAGAACGCTCACTCTACCCTTCCCCAACCCTCGTCCCCAGGACCTCGGTTTGTGCGTGTGTATGTGCGGGGTGCCCGGTGGGGCGGGTGCCTAGTAAGTGCTCGGACTCGCAAGGGAAGCGCCCACGGGGTCGTGATTGGTTGTTTTTTCCTGTATGAAGCGGTTGGCACCACTGAAGTGACCGAATGAGGTGAGAGACCTTGGCCTGGGAACCAGGCTCTTCCGGAGGAGGTGGAGGGGGTGGGGAGGAGGAAGAAAGGAAGCAAAAGGGAAAGATGGAGGCTCAAGGTGGGGGTGGGGGCTGCAGTATGTGTATGGGGGTGCCTTGAAAAGAATGGATGGAAAGGAGTAGTCAGTTGGGTACTGGAGAAAATAGGGTCTAAAGGAGCGAGCAGGGCATTGGGGGAAGTCGGTTGGAGGAACAAGATGAAACGTTGAGACGGGGAAGCTGGGTTTGGAGGGGCAGGAAGGAACCTGGGGGCGGGAGACGGTTGGAGGGGCAGGATGAACCTGGTGATGAGGGGGTGGGGAACCGAGGGGAGGAGCCATTAGGAAATGGGGAATGAGGGAGATGTTGGGGACCACAGTGAAGGGGTTGTCTGGGACCTTAGAGGGCGCAAAGGGAAGTAGCCGCTTGAAACGGGGTGGGGGATGAAATTGTATGGAATTGGAGTATGGGGTAGAGTAGAAGGGCAGGATGGAGTGTGAGGTTAAGGGGAACACTAAGTAGAGCCTGAGAGCAAACCCTGCAAACTTAAAGGGAAGAAGTGGAAGAAAAATGTGAGATGGGAGAGAGGTACCTTATATTCAGAGCCCACCAAAAATCGGAGGCAATTCTGTTTAATTAAGTCTAACTCTTAATGCCTGGTCGGATGTAGATTTGTATCATTGTATTCACTTTACAACTGAGGTAATTACGGCTTAAGAGATTTTAACTAATTTGCCAAGATTTCTTAACATGTTTTAGTAGTGCCAGAACTCTTAACTGTGTTTTGCAATGTGGCGTCCTTGGTTGGTAGACTTTTTCTTTGGAAGCAACTAGCGGGAACAGATGAGATGGATTTATCGGGGTGATTTGACGAACTGTAAGGGTTCGAGAACAATGGGAAAAGGGGTATGAAATACTGTTCTGTTCTTTAAAACATTTAAGGTTGGTTGAAGATAGAGTCCATTTACTAATTCAAATATATAAACCTAGGTAGGCTTGTGTATAATATAAGAAAGCACCATGTGAGGTCAGTATAGAACTACAAGTATGTATATAGTTCCTTATTTGACTCCAGATGCTCCGGTAGTAGTAACTTTCTCCTTCAGATTGATTCCAGGTGACCCTTCTGTACACCTTGGCTGTAGGTTGGTTTCAGTTTCATGTTTTCATTCTCGAGAATTTCTTTCTTTGGTAGTGGATTGTAAAGACAGTGCCTTTAAAAGTATTTAGTGTGGATAAAATAAAGTGTGCGTCAATTAATGAGTGACCTTTTCGGTGGTTTGAAATGCTTTAAATAGAATTGATTTGACTAAGCTTCAAGTGCCCAGTAGTTTTAGCAAGGAAAGAGCTGATTTTAAATTTCTGTTATATTCTTGGGCTTCCCTGGGAGCTCAGCTGGTAAAGAATCCGCCTGCAATGCGGGAGCCCCCGGTTCGATCCCTTGATATTTGGAATGTTGTTCACTTTCCAAGCGTTTGTGGTGATAACTTGGGATGGGAATATGAGATGAAGCTTTTTGTTTTTGTTTTTTTAGGTTTCCAAATATAAAAATCTATTTGAATTCACATTTTAAATTTGTTCACCTCCATTTTTTTTAAGTGCTAAAAATATTTTAAAATATTTGAATTAAGAGTGCACCTGTTTCCTGATACTGCACATTCATGTCAGTGGGCGTTAACGAAATCTATACCTATCGGGATGAAGCGCTCTCACAGTTTTAGAAGTATAGAAATCATCTGGCTAAACATTATATCTAGGTAAAACAGTGTATTTAATTATGCTTTTAATTACGCCTGTTACCTCAGAACTCGAGTAGGAAATTAATTTTATTCCGTGTATTTTGCTATGGGTCATAAACTCTTTGATGTCATGAATTATAAATAGACCTTTTCATTAGACCTTTGACTGACAGGATACTTTGCTTTATATTTAAGCATAATCTTTACATCTGACTTTAGGAAACTGGCAGTATAGTGATAATCTAGTTTAACAGATGGGGAAGTTTGCCTCTGAGCAGTTGCCAAGGCCAACATCTGTAGCTTGGTCGTTCTGAAAGTAAAATTTAACTCTAGTTAGTCTAAACTTCCATGAATGGTATTTCTTTGTTGATATATTATGCTTTGTTTTCCCTGTTCTTCAAGATTTGTTTCTTGTAGCACAATACAGTGTGTGTGTGTGTGTGTGTGTGTGTGTGTTCAGTTGTTTCAGTCCTGTCTGAATCTTTGCGGCCATATGGACTGGAGCCCGCCAGGCTCCTCTGTCCATGGGATTCTCCAGACAAGAATACTGGAGTGGGTTGCCGTGTTCTCTTCCTGGGGGTCTTCCTGACCCAGGGATCTATCCTGCATCTTGTACATCTTCTGCATTGGCAGGCAGGTTCTTTACCACTAGTGCCACCTGGGAAGCCCAAAATACAGTATAACAACCCGGAACTGGACTATGATGGTTTCTCTGTGGATGTTTTTTAATGTGTTCGAGTAGTGTTCTCTAGTGGAACTTTTCTGCGGTGATGGCAGCTGTCTATATCTGCTGTACCCAGTATGGTAGCCATAGGCCCATGTGGTGTTAAATACTAGAAATGTAACTGGTGAGGCTGATAGTTGAATTTATAATTTAATATACTTCATTTAAACTAAAATTAAAATGGCCATATGTGACTGCTGTATGGGACGGCACAGTATTGCATCCGTTTATTCGGAATTGTCACACCCATTAACCATGGAAACCACATGAACCCGAGGTAAGGAACTATCTTTGAACTGAAGGGATTCACATTCCCTTTGTAACTTTTTAAGGTGAAGTAATCTTCATTTTTGCACACACCATGTCTTCTGTCATATATGTTTTCACATAACATTGCAAAAGAATAATGAAGGTAGCAATGTCTCTTGTCTTTTTTAAGATACAAGATTCTTTTTCTTTTGTCAGAAACAACGGAAACGAGTTTTAGGAAAATTAGTTTCCTTTGCTATTTAAAATAATTTGTTATTTTTACACATAAACTTTCAAACACATACAAAGTGAACAGAAGTATAATGAGCTTTTCAATGGAAAATTTATACATATTAAAATGCAGACATTAACTCTACACTTCAATAGCTTGAAATATAATGCATGTTTTATATTTATAATGGCACCCCACTCCAGTACTCTTGCCTGGAAAATCCCATGGATGGAGGAGCCTGGTGGGCTGCAGTCCATGGGGTCTCTAACAGTTGGACACAACTGAGCGACTTCACTTTCACTTTTTACTTTCATGCATTGGAGAAGGAAATGGCAACCCACTCCAGTGTTCTTGCCTGGAGAATCCCAGGGACAGGGGAGCCTGGTGGGCTGCCGTCTGTGGGGTCACACAGAGTTGGACACGACTGAAGTGACTTAGTAGTAGTAGTAGTATACATATACCTGGAAGCTTCCCAGGTGGGGTAGTGGTAGAGAACCCGCTTGCTCATGTAGGAGACATAAGAGACATCGATTCATCCCTGGGTTGGGAAGATTGCCTGGAGGAGGGCATGGCAACAAGAATCCATGGGATTCTTGCCTGGAGAATCCCATGGACAGAGAAACCTGGCAGGCTACAGTCTATAGAGTTGCAGAGTCAGATATGACTGAAGCGTCTTAGCGGGCAGGCACTCAGTCATAAGGGAGAGGCAGCATTTTGGGCTTCTCTGGTGGCTCAGTGGTAAAAAGTCCACCTGCAGTGCAGGAACCTCAGGAGACGCAGCAGGTTCGATACTTGGATTGGAAAGATCCCCTGGAGGAGGAAAAGGCAACCCACTTCATTATTCTTGTGTGGGAAATCCCATGGACAGAGGAGCTTGGGGGGCTACGGTCCACGGGGTTGCAAAGAGTTGGACATAACTGAAATGACTTAGCATGCACGTGTACATAATTCACATACATGTACCCTTTTAACTTACAAGTCAGTGATTTTTAGTATATTCAGAGTTGTGCAGCCATCACATCATTATCTAATTTCAGAACGTTTTCTTTACCCCCAAATGAAAGTCTGTATTCATTAGTAGTCACTCTTCATTCTTCCCTACCCCTACCCTGGACAACCACTAGTCTACTTTCTGTGTTTGTATTTTGCCTATCTTGAACATTTCATGCAAGTGGAATCATACATTTTTGAGGCCTTTTGTGTTCGGCTGCTTTAACCTGTTGTAATGTTTTCAAGGTACATCCATGTTGTAGCACTTGTAGTAAGTACTTCCTTTTTATGGTTAAAATATATTTCATTGTATGGACATACTACAGTTTGTTTATTCATTCATCGGTTCATTGACGTTTTATCCCCACTTTTTGGCTATTAATGAATAATGCTACTGTACACATACATATGCAGGGTTTGTATGGACATTACTTCCATTTCTTTTAGTTACATAGCTATGAGTGGAATTACTGGGTCAGATGATACCTTTGTGTTTAAAGTTTTGAGGAGCTGCCAAACCATTTTCCAAAGGCCCTGGACCCTTATATATCCTCACCAGCAACTACAGGGGTTCCATTTTCTCCATATCCTTGCTTATGCTGCTGCTGCTAAGTCGCTTCAGTTGTGTCTGACTCTGTGACCCCATAGACGGTAGCCAACCAGGCTCTGCCTGGGATTCTCCAGGCAAGAACATTGGAGTGGGTTGCCATTTCCTTTTCCAATGCATGAAAGTGAAAAGTGAAAGTGAAGTCGCTCAGTCAAGTCTGACTCTTAGCGACCCCATGGACTGTAGCCTACCAGGCTCCTCCATCCATGGGATTTTCCAGGCAAGAGTACTGGAGTGGGTTGCCATTGCCTTCTCCAGATCCTTGCTTATACTTGTCTTTTTGATTATAACCATCCTGCTGGGTGTGCAGTGGTTATCTCATTGTGGTTTTGATTTGCATTGCCCTGATGGCTAATGCTGTTGCATGTTTTAAACCCTGTAGTTATTTGGGCTGTGGTATATCTTGTTTGAATAACTGCCTATTTAGGTCCTTTGCCTCTTTAAAAAAATTGGATTCTCTTTTTAGTGAGAGTTGTAAGCATTTTTGTGTATTTTGAATCCAAGTCCCTTATCAAATGTATGATGTACAGTTATCTCCTGTGGGTTGTCTTTTCACTTAATGATGTCCATTGAAACACAAAAGTTTTCGATTTTGAAGATGTTTGATTTATCCTCTTTTTCTTTTTTGCTGTGTGTTTTTTTGTTTGTTTGTTTTGTTTTGTTATTATCATTTTTTGGCTGTGGTGAGTCTTCATTGCTGCTGAGGCTTTTCTCTAGATAGGTGTGCCAGTTTCTCATTGTGGTGGCCTCTCTTATGGAGCATAGGCTCTAGGGCTCCTGGGCTTCAGTAGTTGCAGCATATGGGCTAGGTATGTAAGGTTTCTGGCCTCTGGAGTGCTGGCTCAGTAGTTGTGGAGCTTGGGCTTAGTTGCTCCGCAGCATGTGGGATCTTCCTGGATGGGGGATCGAACGCATGCCTCCTGCATTGTATTCTTGACCACTGAGCTATCAGGGAAGTCCCTTGCTTGTGCATTTGATGTCATACCTAAGAAACCATTCCCTAATTCCAGTACAGTTTTGACAAATGGATATAATTGTATATATTCTATCATGGTATCATAGAATATTTTTTTTTTCCTAGTAAGCTCACATGTAGCTTTTCTTAGGCTCCTCCATCTCCCTAATTACAGTTCACTTTAATTTATATAATTCACCTAATATAAATACTGGAATCTTGGCAGTATGCATATCTGTTAAAATTTTTGTTTCATAAAACTGTAACTGCTGTCTTAGCTTGAAAATTCCATTCTACAAGGAATATTATAGTAGTGGCTTAAGAATCTTAATATTATGTGGTGACAGTCCTAACCAACATTTTAAGGGTGTAACATAAAAGGTTTTTTAATGGCTTGTGAAGTCAGTTCTGTTACTTTGAATGGATAAAACTGAGTAGGGACTTAATGAGTTGTTATTCAGTCACTCAGTCTTTGTGGCCCCTTGAACTCTAGCACGTTTACTTCCAAATGTTCCCTAAGATGAATATATAAAAATTAGGGGAACAAGGTAATGTGAGGGATCCTTGTGATGATGGAAATATTAGTATCTTGACTGTATTGATGTTAATATTTTTGCTTGTGATATTATTCTGCAGTTTTCAAAGATGCTACCATTGGATAAGAGTTACACAGAATCTATTATTTCTTACAGCTGTTTATAAAATACAATATCTCAAACTAAAATGTTTGATTAAAAAATAAAAGTTAGGGGGACAAAAATGGACCAAATCAGGCATAGCAAGATGAGGTTAAATTTGGTTTGGTTTCAGTTGGTCAGGTTCTAAAAATAGTCAACTTTTGTTTTTCTCTACTCTTACTAGTGAAGTTTATATTGCAGATAAAGCTCCCACAATTTTTTTAGGTTGTAGTTGGGGGTTGAGGTGGAAAGACACAGTTGTCTACTGGAAAGTACTGACTGTATACTCAGAAGATTTGGGTTTTTGTTTAATCTACTAACTCTGCAGCAGTTTTAGTTAGTTCCTTTACTTACGAAACAGGGATGTTACCCACGTGTTATTCGCAGGATTGCTGGGAGGGTCAAGAAGGAAAATAAAGGAGAAAGTGCTTTAAAAACTAGATGCAATGTAATTGTTTAGTATTATTTTCCAAAATCCTTTTCCTGAAGAGTTGTATAGAACAAGAGAAGTACCTATGATGAAACCTATACAATAAAAACACCCTCTGCAACTTTCCTCTCCAGATGACGAGTATGTCAAATAATGAATAATTTATTTTTCCCTATTGATAAGTATGACTTCAAACATGTAAGCTAAACTGCCATGTACCCTGTTGAGTATACTATTTTTAGAAGTGTTACTGAACTGAATGTTGAATTTTTAAAAACCATATTAAAATTTGAAAAATACCAGCTCTTGGTATTTTGGGTTGACCAGTGCTGCTATCCATGGGGTCGCTAAGAGTCGGACATGACTGAGCGACTTCACTTTTCGCTTTTCACTTTCATGCATTGGAGAAGGAAATGGGAACCCACTCCAGTGTTCTTACCTGAAGAATCCCAGGGACGGGGGAGCCTGGTGAGCTGCCATCTATAGATAGGGTCGCACAGAGTCGGACACGACTGAAGCGACTTAGCAGTAGCAGCAGCAGTGCTGCTAACTCACCTTAGATAAGCACCCATAGAACTGAAAAGCCAAACCAAAACAAAGACCAGTTTCCTAGAACTCACACCCTGGAGATTCTGATTTGAGAAATTTGGTGCAAGCTTTTGTATATTTTTGTGTTTAAAAATTCTTCCTAGTTGATTTTGTTTTGCAGCCAGGGTTAAGGAGTACTGAATTTTGTTCTGGGATCAAGTTTAGGAATTTAGCAGTTCTTATTGAAACATTACTAAGAGCTTACAAAGGGAAGACTAATAATAGACATGTTTTTCATACTTGAAAAATATTTTAGTACCGTTTACGTCATACTCATTTAAAATACTTTAAATAAGAGGTTAATAAAGTAGTTAATGGAACTTTGTAGACTGGGCACTTTGTGAACTGTTAAAGGTTTTGTAAAATTGCATTTAGGTACTATGAATTAGAGAATTCTCTTTTCAGGGAAACATTTAAACAGAGGCTAGATCATCCACTTATTTAGGGATATTATAAGGAGGGTTTTGGTGGTTTTTTTTTTTTTTTTCCATTAGCTAGGAAGTAAATGACCTGCTAGGAACTTCTTAACTAAAATAAGGTTCTAGCCAGTGGACACTGGCTTTCCTTTAGGTTGATGGGATTTGTCAAAGGGAATTGAATCATTCTCCAAATCAAGTTTTTCCTGAGTGTCCTCTTTTATGTTTTTGTAGGTCTCATAGTATTTTCCACTTTATGTCTAAATCTGTCTCTTAGATTTTTCTTTTTCAAAAACAGGCTGCAGAATAGAATCTTTTTCCTTTTTTTTGGTTTCAAGAGTTTTTGCTGTTCATTTAGAGAGGAACAAACAAAGGTAGTCATTTGCAAAGATTAAAAATTTAGAATATTCTTGTATTCACTGGTGCAGTGATTCTCAAAGTTGTTGGTCTCAGGAGCGCTTTACACTCCCTCTGTCCTTTAAAAAATATTTGTTTATTTTTGGCAGCATGGGGTCTTAGTCGAGGCATGGCTCAGGGGCTCTCTAGTTGCAGTGCGAGGGCTTAGTTGCCCTGAGTCATGTGGAATCCTAGCTCCCCAACTGGGGATGGAACCCGAGTTCCTGCGTGGGAAGGTGGATTCTTGACCATGGAACCACCAGGGAAGTGTCCCCCCTTTACACTCTTAATTATTGAGAATCACAAAAAAATTTATCGAGTCATCTCTTAATATTTACTGATGATAAATTAAAACTAAGAAAATTTAAAAATGAAAATACTTATGTATATACCCCATTAATCTTAAGAGTGAAATCACCACGTAGCATTTAGCCTCTGGAAAATTCCACGTTACAGTTGTGAGAGAATGAGTGAAAAAGGCAGATATGTCTTAATATTATTTTGAAACTAGCTGTGACTTTGTAGACCTTGTAGATCCCTAGGGACCATACCTTGAGACTTTCTACTCCAATCTACTGTTTTCTTTAGGGAGTTAGGGTGGCTTTATGCATTGCATGGTGATTAACATTCCTAACCACCTCTGCTTAGGCAGATTTTTGTCAATTCTTGGAAAAAACTTGAGGCTCTCAAACATGACCTGCTTCAGCTTTGCCTTTCATATCTTCCAGCTTAACTGTAGGTGTACCCATCCTCATATCAGAAGAAATGTATCTTTTTTGATTCAAGGTTAGTCTTTCCCTTAAAGATTCAATTTCTCTTACTTGTGTTTTCAGTTATCTTTTGGTATCTTCCTTTCATATTAGAAAAATGGTCAAGACTCTTCATACTTAAAACAGAAAAAGGCATTCACGTTAACCTTGTATCCTCATGCAGATGTTTGTAGGCTTCTCTTTTCTATGTAGTCGGGAAAACATATGTTCTTTGAAAACATAGTTTCAACTTCAGCTCTCATTTAGTTTTATTATTAGATATTATAACATACATATACTTGTAGAAAATTTAAATATGAAAAAACTTTGAAAATTAATCTGTCACCCTGACAGCTACCAAAAATGCTTTTTTAAGTCTCATTGCCTTCAGTTCAGTTCAGTTGCTCAGTCGTGTCCGACTCTTTGCGACCCCATGAATCGCAGCACGCCAGGCCTCCTTGTTCATCACCATCTCCTGGAGTTCACTCAGACTCACGTCCATTGAGTCCGTGATGCCATCCAGCCATCTCATCCTCGGTCGTCCTTTCTCCTACTGCCCCCAATCCCTCCCAGCATCAAAGTCTTTTCCAGTGAGTCAGCTCTCTGCATGAGGTGGCCAAAGTACTGGAGTTTCAGCTTCAGCATCATTCCCTCCAAAGAAATCCCAGGGTTGATCTCCTTCAGAATGGACTGGTTGGATCTCCTTGCAGTCCAAGGGACTCTCAAGAGTCTTCTCCAACACCATAGTTCAAAAGCATCAACTTCGGCGCTCAGCCTTCTTCACAGTCCAACTCTCACATCCATACATGACCACAGGAAAAACCATAGCCTTGACTAGATGGACCTTAGTTGGCAAAGTAATGTCTCTGCTTTTGAATATGCTATCCAGGTTGGTCATAACTTTTCTTCCAAGGAGTAAGCGTCTTTTTCATGGCTGCAGTCACCATCTACAGTGATTTTGAAGCCCCCAAAATTAAAGTCTGACACTGTTTCCACTGTTTCCCTGTCTATTTCCCATGATGTGATGGGACCGGATGCCGTGATCTTCGTTTTCTGAATGTTGAGCTTTAAGCCAACTTTTTCAGTCTCCTCTTTCACTTTCATCAAGAGGCTTTTTAGTTCCTCTTCACTTTCTGCCATAAGGGTGGTGTCATCTGCATATCTGAGGTTATTGCTATTTCTCCCGGCAATCTTGATTCTAGCTTGTGTTTCTTCCAGTCCAGTGTTTCTCATGATGTACTCTGCATAGAAGTTAAATAAGCAGGGTGACAATATACAGCCTTGATGTACACCTTTTCCGATTTGGAACCAGTCTGTTGTTCCATGTCCAGTTCTAACTGTTGCTTCGTGACCTGCATACAGATTTCTCAAGAGGCAGGTTAGGTGGTCTGGTATTCCCATCTCTTTCAGAATTTTCCACAGTTTATTGTGATCCACACAGTCAAAGGCTTTGGCATAGTCAATAAAGCAGAAATAGATGTTTTTCTGGAAGTCTCTTACTTTTTCTGTGATCCTTATTTCTAAGTTTATTTTTCATTTATGCTAAACTTTAAAATTTCCTTTAGTTGGGTAATACATGTAGTTGACTAAAAGTATCAGAGTACAGAAACAGAAGGATTTAAAATCAAAAGCTACAGTCTTCAGGCCTTCTGAGTCCTGTTTTGTGAGGGAATTGCTTTCTTTTTAAGTGTTACATTCCTTTGTTCTGTTGATTATTTCTGTAATGCTAAATGATACTTTTTATACTATTTGATTTTTTTCACTTTAGACATTTTGCTGGATAAAGACATTCCTGTTGCAGTAAAGATTCAGTTCACTTAGGCTCTACATCTCTTTTCTCCTTTCCAGTTTTGGGTTTTTTGTTGGTTAGTTCTTTAAACTTAAACCTTCTTTCATATTCTGTCAGCTTTAGACTTTATTCCTCTACTGTAAGGCAAATTAAAAAGTCCCTTCCTTTGATTTCTCTTCCTCCTTCCACTGCTTCATTTTTGTTATCTTTACATTCCTTTTCAGTCTTAATTTTTTTTTTTCCTTTTTGTAATCCAGACTGGTTGCTCTCTAGATTTTTTTCATGGCTGCCATTATGGGGATTCTCTATGTTGCTCTCTTGGGTTGGGTGTTCTATTTCTTGCATCCCATGATTTTTCTTTCTTAGAGGATATTTCCTCACTTAACTAGAGCCAAATCCTCAAATCTTGGTTTAAGATCTTAACATTTATTTTATATACCTTCAGTTTTTCAAATTTAGTTTGGTTGATTGGGATTCTAGTTTGAAAATTATTTTTCTTCACAATTTTGAGGCAATCCATTGTCTTAGAGAATCTAGTGTTTCTCTTAGGTCTAATTCTGATTCTTATTCTTTTGTAAGTAACTTGATTTTTCTCTTTGGAAGTTTATTGTGTCTTCTGTTTTCATTATTATGCAATTTCATGTGAATTTAGGGTTTTTGAAAATCAGTACCTTGAAAGTCTTATTATTTTGAAGATTTCTGTCGTCTTTCCATCTTGGGAAATTTCCTTTCAGTTCAGTTCAGTCTCTCACTTGTGTTTGACTCTTTGTGACCCCATGGACTGCAGCATGCCAGGCCTCCCTGTCCATCGCCAACTCCCGGAGTTTACCCAAACTCGTGTCCATTGAGTCGATGATGCCATCCAACCATCTCACCCTCTGTTGTCCCCTTCTCCTGCCTTGAATCTTTCCCAGCATCAGGGTCTTTTCAGATTTCCTTTTATGATTATTTAAAAAATAATCCTTCACATCTGTTAGATTGTTTGTTACCAAAAAGACGAATAACAAGTATTCGTGAGGATGTAGAGAAAGGGAATCCTTGTGCACTGTTGGTGGGAATGTAAATTGGTGCAGCCACTACGGAAAACAGTATGAAAGTTCCTCAAAAAATTAAAAACAGAACTACCATATGATCTAGCAATTCCATTTCTGGGTATTTATTTCAAGAAAATGGGAGCGGTAACTGGAAATGGTACACAGTTGACCTAAAAGGACACAGGTTTGAAGTGTGTGGATTCCACCTATTATGTGGATTTTTTTCAATAAAAGAGTACCTGTATTTTCACTTTATAGATCTTTAAATTAAGTAAGTGTTGGGGGAAAGTTTGTTTGATTAGAGATCACAAAATGTGGAATCATATGAGCTAGAATTTGATGGTAATTCTATCCAAGACTATTTCAGCTTACTGACTTTGAGTTATCAGTTCGTTTGTTTTTGAGTCAGATAGGAGCACTCAGATTTTTGATTGTGCATTGGTGTGGGGTTGGTTGGTGCCTCTAACCTCCAACTTGTTCAGCGGTCAACTGTATATACCTCCCATGTTCATTGCAGCATTAAATTTATAATAGCAAAGACTTGGAAACAACCTGAGTGCTTATCAATAGATGAATGGATAAAGAAAATGAGGTAGGGTTGTATAGGTGTGTGTATAATGAAATATTCAGCCATTAAAAAGAATGAGATCTTGCAATTTGTCACAACATAATGATTGGATCTTGAGGGCATTATGCTTAGTAAAATGAGTCAGAGAAAGACAGATATTGTATGATCTAAAACAACAATAGCAACCAAAAAACCTAAGCTCATAGATACAGAGAACAGATTGGTGATTGCCAGATTATGGGTGTGGGTTGGACAAAATGGGTGAAGGAGGTCAAAAGGTACAAACTTCCAGTAATAAAATAAAGTTTGGGGATATAATGTACAGCATGGTGACCTATAATTAATATGCTGTATTGCATATTTGAAAGTTGCTAAGAGGGTAGAACTTAAAAGTTCTCATACAAGAAAAAAGATTGTGACTGATGTTAACTAGACTTATGGCTAACTGATGTTAAACCAAACTTTTATTGTCATTTCAAAATATATACAAATATCAAATCATATTGTATACCTGAAATTAGTATAGCATATGTCAGTTGTATCTCAATGAAAGATAAATGTTAACTAACAAAAATAAATTAAGTGCTGTGGAAATGTATTTCTAGTCTAGATAGGAAAAGATGTTTCAAACTACTGTTAAAATGTTTTTTTTAAAGGCTTATTACAGAGCAGTATATAGAGTTACCTGATTTGGGGGCCGGGGTCACGGAGTCTGAGTGAACTCCGGGAGTTGCTGATGGACAGGGAGGCCTGGCTGCGATTCATGGGGTCGCAAAGAGTGGGACACAACTGAGCGACTGACCTGAACTGATGTAATTATTAAAATTTGTTGGCTTTAATTGGAGGATAATTACTTTATAATATTGTGATGGGTTTTGCTCTGTATCAACATGAAAGTAGACCTGGTTTTTAGAGATGATAATACAAATCCACACGAGTCAAGAAAATTTATTTGTCCTATGCATTATTTCTTGGTTGATGGCCTCATTTCTTTTATATTGTCCATTTTCTTGATCATTTACCCTACTCCCCACCCTCACTCCCCAATATTCTGGGATATTTTTATTGACTTATTTTTCCTGTTCAATTAAACTTTTTCTTAAATCTTATTTTTAATTTCTAGGAGCTTGTCTGTGGATTCTGATTGTTCCTTTTTTACATCATCATGTTTTCAGTTTTTGGATGCAACATATTTTTAATTTTTTTCTGTGTGTATTTTTAGACTCTATTTATTTGCTAGCTAGCTGCACTGGGTCTTAGTTGCCACACATGGAATCTTTGATCTTTGTTGCAGCTTGTGGGATCTTTAGTTGTGGCATGCAGACTCTTAGTTGTGGCTAGTTTCCTGACTAGGAATCAGTCCGGGGTCCCCTGCATTGGAAGTGCAGAGTCTTAGGCAGTGGACCACCAGGGAAGTCCCTGGACATTGTTTTCCTCCCGCCCCCCCCGCCCCCACTTTTTGGCTATTATGAATGTTACTGTAAACATACATATGCAGGGTTTGTATGGACACGTGCTTCCATTTCTCTTTTAGGTATGTAGCTATGAGTAGAATTATTGGGTCAGATGATATCTCTGTTTAAAGTTTTGAGGAACTGCCAAACCATTTTCCAAAGGCCCTGCACCCTTTATAGCCTCAGCAGCAACAATGAGGGTTCAGTTTCTCCACATCCTTGCTTGTACTTGTCTGTCTTCTTGACTATAACCATCCTTGTGGGAACTTACCTGCTGGTCCAGTGGTTAAGAATCCTCCTTCCATTGCAGGGGACATGGGTTCAATCCTTGGTCTAGGAATTAAGATCCCACATGTTGTGGGGCAACTAAACCTGTACACCATAACTATAGTCCCCATGTGCTGTGGATACTGAGCCTGTGCTCTGCAGCTGGACAGTCCATGCACCGCAATGAGAGAAGCCTGAGCACCACAACTAGAGAGCCTGAGTTCTGCAGCCGCTGAGCCTGCAAGCTCTAGAGCCCTTGCTCTGCAGCTAGAGAAAGTGCGCATGCTGCAGCGAAGACCCAGCACAGCCAAAAAATACAAAATACCAAACCATGCTAGTGGGAGTGCAGTGGTATCTCTTGTGGTTTTGATTTGCATTACCCTGATGGTTGATGTTGTTGAGCATGTTTTAAACCCTATAGTTATTGGCCTGTTGTATACCTTTTTTGAAGAACTGTCTATTTAGGGCCTTTGCCTATTTGAAAAATTGGATTCTTTCTTATTTTTTTTTTTCACTGAGAGTTGTAAGCATTCTTTGTACATTTTGGGTACAAGTCCCCTATCAGATGTATGATATGTAATTATTTTCTTCTGTGGGTTATCTTTTCACTTGATGGTGTCCTTTGAAGCACAAAACTTTTGATCAAGTTTAATTTATCCCTTTTTCCTTTTTCACTTGTGCTTTTGATGTCATCTGAGAAACTTTTCTAACACAGAGTCACAAAAGATTTACATTCTTTTTTTCTAAGAATAGTTTTAGCTCTTACATTTGATTTATGATCCATTTTGTATAAATTTTTGCATACAGTGTGAAGTAAGTATCCAGCTTTATTCTTTTTTTTTCAATTTTATTATTTGTCAGCTCTGCTGGGTCTTTGTAGCTGTGTGGGCTTTTCTCTAGTTGTGGGAAGCAGAGGCTACTCTACTTGCCATCCACAGGCTTCTTACCACAGTGGCTTCTCTTATTGCTGAGCTTAAGCTCTAGGGATTTGGGCCTCAGTAGTTGTGCACAAGCTCAATAGTTGTGGTGCACAGGCTTAGTTGCTCCGTGGCATATGGGATCTTCCTGAATCAGGGATCAGACTCCTGTTCCCTGCATTGGCACGCGTTTCTTTGTCACTGAGCCACCAGGGAAGCCCCGGCTTTATTCTTTTTACATTTACCAATTCCCTAGAACCATTTGTTAAAAAAACTCTTCTTTCTCCATGGAATTATTTTGGCAGTCTTTTCAAAGATCAGTTGATCATAAATGTAATGGTTTGTTTCTGGAGTCTTAATTTCATCCCACCCATTTATTTTTGTGTGCTTATGCCTGTATCATAATGTCTTCATTACCATTGTTTTTAAGTTCTGAAATTGGGAAGTACTTACAGTAGTTTTGTCATTCTTTTTAAAGGTTATTTGGGTATTTGTTCCTTGCTTCATGTGAATTTTAGGATCTGTCAGTTTCTGCAAAAAAAAAGGCAGCTGCGATATTGATAGGTACTGCTTCAAATGTGTAGATCAGTTCGGGAAATATTGCCATCTTAACAGTGTTAACATCTATGAGCTTAAATGAGTTGACTTTCTTTCCATTCATGTAGGTCTTATTTAATTCCTGTCTCTGTTGTTGTGTAGTTGCCATTGTATAAGCTTTCCACTTTTTGGTTAGATTTATTCCATAAATATTTTGTCCTTTATGGTGCTATTGCAAATCAAATTTTTTCTTAATTTCATTTCTGATTGTTCATTGCTAGTTTATAGAAACAGTTGATTTTTGTTTGTTAATCTTGTATTCTGCAACCTTGCTGAACTGATTTATTAGTGTTAGTAGTTTGTGTGTGTGTATATGTGTGTGTATTTTGAATCACTACTTGAGTTTTATAGCATACTTTTCCCTCATAGAATCAATTTTGGTGACATCATGAATATTGATGACATTATTTCTTAAAGCTAATCTATGGAATAATTAAAATAATTATATAAAGGTGTACACACACCCACACCCCCCACACCCCCCGAATGGCCTAGTGGTATTTTTCCCTACTTTCTTCAATTTAAGTCTGAATTTGGCAATAAGCAGTTCATGATCTGAGCCACAGTCAGCTCCATGTCTTGTTTTTGCTGACTGTATAGAGCTTCTCTCATCTTTGGCTGCAAAGAAAATAATCAGTCTGATTTTGGTATTGACCATCTGGTGATGTCTGTGTGTTGAGTCGTCTCTTGTGTTGTTGGAAGAGGGTATTTGTTATGACCAGTACGTTCTTTTGGCAAAACTCTGTTAGCCTTTGCCCTTCTTCATTTTGTACTCCAAGGCCAGACCTGTTACTCCAGGTATCTCTTGCCTTCTGCCTTTTGCATTCTAATCCCCTATGATGAAAAGGACATCTGTTTTTGGTGTTAGTTCTAGAAGGTCTTGTAGGTCTTAATAGAACCGTTCTACTTTAGCTTCTTTGGGATTTGTGGTTGGGCATAGACTTGGATTACTGTGATATTGACTGGTTTACCTTGGAAACAAAGATCATTCTGTCATTTTTGAATTTGCACCCAAGTACTGCATTTAGGACTTTTCTGTTGACTGTGAGGGCTACTTTGTTTCTTCTAAGGGATTCTTGCCGACAGTAGTAGATATAATGGTCATTGGAATTAAATTCACCCATTCCAGTCCATTTTAGTTCACTGATTCCAAAATATTGATGTTCAGTCTTGCCATCTCCTGTTTGACCACTCCTAATTTCTGTTTGGACCTAACATTCCAGGTTCCGATGCAATATTGTTTTTATAGCTTTGGACTTTTTCCATCACCAGTCACATCCGCTGCTGGGTGTTATTTTTGCTTTGGCTCCGTGTCTTCATTCTTTCTGGAGTTATTTCTCCACTCTTCTTCAGTAGCATATTGGGCACCTCCCGACCTGGGGAGTTCATCTTTCAGTGTCATATCTTTTTGCCTTTTCATACTGTTCATGGGGTTCTCAAGGCAAGAACACTGAAGTGGTTTGCTATTCCCTTCTCCAGTGGACCACGTTTTGTCAGAACTCCCCTCCATGACCTGAAAGTTCTAGGACCCGCAATGCGGAAGTTCTAAGATCCACAACAGATTTCCCAACCTGGGAATCTGGCAAAGGGACTGAAAACCTCCAGGGAATTTGACTTTAAAGTTATTAATAGACATCAAAAAAAGAACTTCGAGCTCTTTGAGGAGTGTCTGGCACAAATACCACTTTACTATTGCTAGGTGAGTTTTTGTTTCTTTTTTAGAATTATAGTTTTATAATATTAAGATGTTTTAAACATACAGAAACAAAATAAACCAATTTTCAACCGCAAGAGAGATGCTAATTTCCTTCCCACAGTTTAAGGTTTCCTTACGGATACTTGAACCTCTCTACTGACAGTGTGAGGACTTTTCTATAGCAGTTCATGAATTGTATTAGAAGAGTGGTTTATGCAGCCCTGGTTAAGTGTTCTTATCCATTACTAAAAATGTATTTATACTGAATTTCAGAGAATTCTCATGTAGTTTTGGGTTCTAACGACATTACCTTTTTTTTCTGTTTTTTTTTTTTTTAAAGGGATTTGTGAATTTCTTTTATTCTTATTGAAGTGTAGTTGATTTACAGTGTTGTATTTGTTTCAAGTGTACAGCAAAGTGATTGTTACGTATTTTTTTTTCAGGTTCTTTTGCCTTATAGTTACTATAAATATTGAGTATAGTTCCCTGTGCTGTACAGTAGGTCCTTGCTGGTTATCTGTTTTTATACATAGTGTGTATATGTTAGTCCCAAACTCCTCTAATTTATCCCTCTCCCCTCTTTTCCCCCTTGATAACCCACGTTTGTTTTGTTCATTTTTATTTTTAAAGATTCCACATAAAGCGATATCTAATATTTATTTTTCTCTATCTGGCTTACTTCACTTAGCAGGATAATCTCTTGGTCCATCCATATTGCTGCAGATGGCATTGTTTCTTTTTTTGTGGCTGAGTTATTTTGCATTTTGGGCTTGTCAGGTGGCTCAGTGGTAAAGAATCTGCCTGTCAGTGCAGGAAACGGGGTTCAATCCCCAGGTCAAGAGAAGGAAATGGAAACCCACTCTAGTATGCTTGCCTGGGAAATCCCATGGACAGAGGACCTGACAGGCTGTTCAGTCCTTGGGGTCACAAAAGAGTTGGACGCGCCTTAGCAGTTAAACAGCATTAGCGTTGTCGGTTTTGTTGTTTTAAATCTGTGGTTACCTGCTATCTATTGTATGCAGTATAGCTAATTATTGCATGCAAGATAACTGTTCATCTCATAACTAATATCATGAGGGATATGCACACTGATATTACTAGCTAAATAATAAAATGTCATTGTGGAGACATTCTGTTCTCTATTTGCACAGTTTAGATGACGTGGATATTATGATGAAAAGGCACCGACTATCTTTTAAAAAAAATCCAATATAGTTTTGAAATGTTATACTGTCTCTAAATGTTTGGTATTTCTTTGCTGTTCCAAAAAACACTTGATATGTTATATTTAAGTGTCATTTACAATTTTTTAAAAAAGTAATGATCTTTTATTAATAGTTTATAAACATCTTTATGTGATCACAAAATATACTTGTTGTAAAAGCCTGAACATACGAAAGTGTTCTATAAAACTGATATTTTTTCCTAAATTTGAAGGTGTTAAAGTATATTTTCTGTAATTCACGAAGAGAGCCAAAGCCACACTCAACTGAAATTGTAAACACCTCTGTCATTGCCTGACCCGTTAGATGGCTAAGCTATTTTTAATTCTAGAGGATATAGGCTGAAACTGAGGTTGGGGTGGAGAATTGCCTCTTCTGCTTTTAGTTTCAGTCTTCAAGTGAGGTGAAATTAAGGCAATTAAAAAGTTTTTGGCTTTTTCTATAGTAAAATATGTGCATTCATAGGATAGTGACATTTGCTTGATAGGTGGATTTTTTTTTTACTTATATATGTGTATTGGTGAATATAAGCTTTGATTAATTTTTGTTAAGAGATAATTATTAAGTACCTGTTGTTTTCTGCCAGACACTATGTAAAGTTTTAGAGAGCAATATATTTCTTTTCACCTGTAATTTGAAATGCAAATTCCATTTGTTAGAAGTTGTTAGGTGATACATTCCTAGAAAATTCTTTGATTCTGTTTTTAATATATGTTTTACACAGTAGATTCAGACTTAATCATCAGTTTATGAAAGAGTAGGTTTGTTAGACTATTAATATTTATGGTTAGTAAATAACCTAGTTTCAACAGTCTCTTCATTCTTTAACCAGTAGCTTATATTAATGGTTAAGTTTGCCCATCCCAAAACATCTTTTGATCTCTGAGGAGCTTAAAAAGTGTAAGCTAAACTCAGCCTGTTTGTAAAGCCCCATGTAATCTGGCATTGGCAACCCACTCCAGTACTCTTGCCTGGAAAATCCCAAGGGCGGAGTAGCCTGGTAGGCTGCAGTCCATGGGGTCGCTAAGAGTTGGGCACGACTGAGTGACTTCACTTTCACTTTTCACTTTCATGCATTGGAGAAGGATATGGCAACCCATTCCAGTGTTCTTGCCTGGTGAATCCCAGGGAAAGAGGAGCCTAGTGGGCTGCCATCTATGGGGTCGCACAGAGTCGGACACGACTGAAGTGACTTAGCAGCAGTAGCAGCAATCTGGCATTTAAGCTCAGTGATCATAGTTGACTTTGGAATGGTTAACTTCAATAAACAGCTTTTATTGCTTATTTTCCCTAACCTACTCTATTAGGTACATCTGATACATTACTATCTCCTTTTTCTCAGTCGTCTTTTTTTTTTTTTTTTTAATGCTATTTCTCTCTCTGGGTTATCTTTCCATTTCTGTGGTGACTCTTTTCCTTAGAGGATTGTTTTGATCATCTTTTAAAAGAGTTTTCGTAAGATTCCCAGATTTGACTTTCATAAACTTTTCGCTTTTCTTAGTGGGCTGGAGGTAGTGTCCTGACATAAGGTTGTCAGCTTTTTATTTTGGAAAGTAAAAATGTTTAAAAAAACTGCCACTTATCACCATTATTTCGTAAAAGAAGATATATTTCAGCTCCAAGAATGTGAAAAGGATATGCTCTCAAAATACAGAATGGTCTATAAGGTGATTAACTTAATTAAAGCTCTGTATAATTTTAACTTAATTAAAACTCAGTATATCCTTGCTTTTCTTACTTTGTTGTAGATTGACCCTGGTCTGTGGACTTAATTACATTTGAGAACTGCTGACTTAAAACAGTAAGATTTTTGAGCTAGTTCAAGGGGAAGGGAGTGTGGGTAGTTCTGTGAAAAAACTGTGAAGTGTATCTTAACATATGAAGGGCTTCAGAATAATCCTTCATGAAAAAGCCCCCTACTTTTTCTTCATATGACTTTTCATAAAGCGGCTGTTAATATTCTGTAGAACTGTTATTCCAGAACTGTTACTTCCTTTGGGAAACACTGCTGTAGATGTTGATGTTACCAAGAGTATTTCTTAACTTTAATAATTTTCTAATATTCATCAAAATATTGCTTGCTGAGAGTGTAAAACATCAAATAGTTGTAAAATTAAAAAAATTTTAACAAAAATACAGTTTGTCTGTTCCCGCTACCTTTCTTAGAGGCAGCTGTTTTTAACTTTTAGTATTTCTTCTTTTTATTCTTTTCCCCAAAGGTACAGTTTATTAGTTTCAACAGGAGAACAAAAATAAAGCCACAAAGCAAACCGGACAGACAGGGTGAGGTGGGTTTTTAAAGTGGATTAGATGGCAGGTTCCTTGCTCTCATCAGGGCACAGGTGTTACAGGTCTCCATTTTTGATGGACGGTTTGAAACAGGATAGACAAATGGTCACATCTGCCTTTGTGCAGACAAGTTTAGGAAAACTAGTAAGAGCAGCTAGTTTTAAAGTTTAATAATTATCTGCCAAGGTGGAAGTGTCTAGTTTAACTCAAGATTCTTTTCGCACTATATGGTAGACTTTTCGGCAGTGTCGGCTTTCCAGGCGATGCTGGTGGTAGAGAACCTGTCTGCCAGTGCAGGAGACGTGGTTCCATCCCTGGGTAGGGAAGATCCCCTGGAATAGGAAATGGCAGCCTGCCCCGGGAGCTACTGAGCACAGACACATCTGCAGTAAAGAGATAAGTTTTTAAATTTTCATCCTAAATTTAACAATCAACCTCCATGCATTCAAAACTGATAAACAGAGTTTTTTGAGGTGAGGATTATTCAGAAGCTTCATGATGTGAACCTCTTGATGTATTTTCTCCAGATGGCTTGAACCTAATCATGTTTTGTCAATTATTTTTATTGCAACCTGTGTTTTGGTGATTCGATGCCCAGCTAGCTTCACCACCAAGAAATTGCCCTTGCCTAGGGTCCGCTTGATGTTGTAGAAACCCACCTGCAAGGGCTTCTGCTGGCCCTGGCCCCAAGCCCGTGGGGTCCGTGCCTCACCTCCACTATGGCTCTGGGCATACTAACGGTGGTGGCTGGGACAGCTCTCGCCTCATGATGCACCCCCCCACCCTCAGCCCCACCCTCCTCTGCTGCCCGCATGCTGCTTGTTAGCTCTCCTGTTTCTTCTTTATATTGCTAAAGAAAACATAGCTGTGTGTTGATTCATCAGTTTGAGACGTTTTCTTCCTGTGATGTTAAATGAGAATTTTTTCTCATTTAGTCTCTTCCAACATTCTTTCAGTATGGTTATACAAAAAATTTCAAACTCCATTTTCCTTTGTAGGATTTTATAAAAATAGTTTACATATGAGCCACGTAGAGTATGATGTTACAGAGTAATCATGAGGCTTCGGTGAGTTAATACATGCACAGATCTTAGAACAATGTCAGAAATTTGTTGCATATTTTTAGCTTTTATCTCTAGAATTCTTTTCTTATACAACTGTATTTCAAAGTTGTCTCACTAAAAATTAAAATTGGCTTAGTTTTCTTTGAACATTGAAATACTCACTCATCTTGCCACAGTTTGTAAAATGTCTTGAAGTGTACTTTTCGAGATCTGTTGTGTAACTTAATCAGTCACGTTTATTTTTCTTGAAATATTCTCCTGGAGCTCTTCTGGAGTTCTGCTCTAATCTGTACTCGTAGCTCTCTAAAAGATGTCTTGGGGCTTGCCTGCACCATCATTCCTTTGCCTGTCTGCTGTGTTGACTCCCTTGTATCCTATGTCTGCCTTTTATTTGGTTTACTCCCGCTCTTTGGTATCTTCTGTAAAGGTCAGAGAAAGTGTGTTTGGGGATAAGTCTTTACAGATTTCATAGGCTTGAAAATACTCTTGCGCTGCCTTCATTCTTTTTTTGGGTTGAAGACAAGAGGCATGTGGGGTCTTTGTTCCCCAACCAGGGATTCAGCCCACAGGCCCTGCAGTGGAAGGGCAGAGTCTTAACCACTACACCACCAGGGAAGTCTGTACCTTCCCTCTTGATCGATAATTTGGCTAGTTATAAAGTTGATTTTCACCCTATTTATTTTTCACTTAGAATTTTAAACGAGTACTTTCACTGTCTTTTAGTGTTTCATGCTGCTGTAATGATACCCAGGTGGCTCAGTGGTTAAGAATCCAGCTGCCAATGATAGTTTTATTTTTAGTTTTTTAAGAAACCTACATTCTGTTTTCCATAGTAGTTGTATCAATTTACATTCCCACCAGTAGTGCAGGAGGGTTCCCTTTTCTCCATACTCTCTCCAGTGTTTATTGTTTGTAGGGTTTTTGATGGTGGCCATTCTGACAAGTGTGAGGTAATGTCTCATTGTAGTTTTTATTTGCATTCTGTAATAATGAGTGATGTTGAGTATCTTTTCACATGTTTGTTGGCACTCTGTATGTCATCTTTGGAAAAACGTTAGGTCTTTCACCCATTTTTTGCTTGTGTTGTTTGTTTTTTGGTACTGACCTGCTTGTGTATTTTGAAAATTGACCCTTTATTATTGCTTCATTTGCATGTATATTCTCCCATTCTGAGTGTTGTCTTTTTGTCTTATTTATGATTTCTTTTGCTGTGTAAAAGCTTTTAAGTTTAATTAGGTCCCATTTGTTTATTTTTATTTTCATTACTCTGAGAAGTGGGTCAAAGAGGTTAGCATTTGTCAAATGCTTTTTCTGCATCTGTTGAGGTGATCATGTGGTTTTTATTCTTCATTTTGTTAATTTTGTATATCAGATTGATTGATTCATGAATGTTACACCATCTTTGCATCTCTGGATGATCCCACTCGATTATGGTGTGTGATTGTTTAATATTTTGTTGAATTCAGTTTGCTACTATTTTGTTGAGTATTCTTTTGCATCGGTGTTTATCAGGGATATTGATTTGTGGTTTTCTTTTCTTGTGAATCTTTGGTTTTGGTCTCAGGCTAATGCTGGTCTCATAAAATGAATTTGGAATTGTTCTCTTGCCTTCTATTTTTTGAAGGCGTTTGAGATGGATTTGCATTAATTCTTCATCAGATGTTCTGTAGAATTTGGCAATGAAGCCATTTGATTCTGGATTTTTGTTAGGAGTTTGTTTAAAAATTAATGGTTCCATCTCTACTTCAGTCTGTTCAGATTTTCTCTTCATGATTCATTCTTGGCAGGTTGTATGTTTCTAGGAATTTGTTTTCTTCTGTGTTGTCCTTGTTGGTGTATAATTGTTCATTGTAGTCTCTTATGATTCTTTGTGTTTCTGTTGTATTAGTTGTAACATCTCCACTTTCATTTCTGATCTTATTGATTTCTCTTTTTCTTGGTAACTAGCGAAAGATTTGTCTATTTTGTTTATCTTTTCCAAGAACCATGTCTTAGGTTTCATCAGTTCAGTTCAGTTCAGTTGCTCAGTCGTGTCTGACTCTGCGACCCCATGAATTGCAGCATGCCAGGCCTCCCTGTCCATCACCAACTCCTGGAGTTCACTCAGATTCATGTCCTTCGAGTCAGTGATGCCATCCAGCCATCTCATCCTCTGTTGTCCCCTTCTCCTCCTGCCCCCAATCCCTCCCAGCATCAGTCTTTTCCAGTGAGTCAACTCTTGGCATGAGGTGGCCAAAGTACTGGAGTTTAAGCTTTAGCATCATTACTTCCAAAGAAATCCCAGGACTGATCTCCTTCAGAATGGACTTGTTGGATCTCCTTGCAGTCCAAGGGACTCTCAAGAGTCTTCTCCAACACCACAGTTCAAAAGCATCAATTCTTCGGTGCTCAGCCTTCTTCACAGTCCAACTCTCACATCCATACTTGACTACTGGAAAAACCATAGCCTTGACTAGACAGACCTTTGTTGGCAAAGTAATGTCTCTGCTTTTGAATATGCTATCTAGGTTGGTCATAACTTTTCTTCCAAGGAGTAAGCGTCTTTTAATTTCATGGCTGTAATCACCATCTGCAGTGATTTTAGACCCCCAAAAATACAGTCTGATACTGTTTCCACTGTTTCCCCATCTATTTCCCATGAAGTGATGGGACCGGATGCCATGATCTTCATTTTCTGAATGTTGAGCTTTAAGCCAACTTTTTCACTCTCCTCTTTCACTTTCATCAAGAGGCTTTTTAGTTCCTCTTCACTTTCTGCCATAAGGGTGGTGTCATCTGCATATCTGAGGTTATTGATATTTCTCTTGGCAATCTTGATTCCAGCTTGTGTTTCTTCCAGTCCAGTGTTTCTCATGATGTACTCTGCATAGAAGTTAAATAAGCAGGGTGACAATATACAGCCTTGACCCACTCCTTTTCCGATTTGGAACCAGTCTATTGTTCCATATCCAGTTCTAACTGTTGCTTCGTGACCTGCATACAGGTTTCTCAAGAGGCAGGTTAGGTGGTCTGGTATTCCCATCTCTTTCAGAATTTTCCACAGTTTATTGTGATCCACACAGTCAAAGGCTTTGGCATAGTCAATAAAGCAGAAATAGACGTTTTTCTGGAACTCTCTTGCTTTTTCCATGATCCAGCGGATGTTGGCAATTTGATATTATTGTCTTTTTAGTCTCTATTTTATTTATTTCTGCTCTGATCTTTGTTATTTCCTTCTTTCTGCTAACTCTTGCCCTTGTTCTTCTCTTTCTAGTTCCTTGGAGTGTAAAGTTAGGTTGCTTACTATAGATTTTTCTTGTTTCCTGACATAGGCCTGTATTACTATGGAATTCCTTTTTAGAATTGCTTTTGCTGCATCCCGTATGTTTTGGTATGTTCTTTTTCCATCTTTATTTGTCTTAAGATATTTTTTAATATCTCTTTTGATTTTTCTTTGAATTGTTGGTTGTTCAGTAGTATGTTGTTTAATTATGTATTTGTGATTTTTTTCATTTTTTTTTCTTAAAATCTATTTGTAGTTTCATACCACTGTAGTGGGAAAAGACTGTAATAAAAGACACAGAAGGGCATTACGTAATGGTAAAGGGGTCAATACAACAAGAGGATATAATATTTGTAAATACTTATGCACCCAGATGGGATCACTTAATGTTTAAACACATATTAACAGACCCAAGGGAGAAATACACAGCAGTACAATAATAATAGGGGACTTTAATACTCCCTTTTCATCAGTGGATAGATCATGCTGACAGAACCTCAAAAAGGAAACATTGACCTTAAATGATCCAAGTGGATTTTCACAGATACATACAGAACATTCCATTCAAAAGGAATAGAATATACTTTCTTCTATTCCATCATGTGTTTCATGTGTACATGAAATATTCTCCAAGATACATTATATATTAGGCTACAAAATAAGTCTTAACATTTTTCTTTTCTATTATAGATATTTTAAAAAGTGACTTATCTAAGTACTGCATTAGCCATATCTGAAAAGTTTTAATATATGATATTTTTATAATTGTTCAACTCAAAATACTTGATAATTTCCATTATGGTTGCTTCTTTGGCCCGTGGGTTATTTTAGAAGTATATGACCAAGTTTTTAAAATTTTTATTTATATTCTTATTGCTTTTTAGTTTTATACCATTGCAGTCAGAGAACATAAGCCATATGATTTTTATAGCTTGAAATTTGTTGAGACTTGTTTTATGTCTTAGTATATGGTCAGTGTTTATAAATATTTTGTCTAATAGACATCTGTTCTTTGATGAAACAGATAATTTAACATGGCTGCTATTTTCCTCCTAATTTCCCTCGTATTATCCTTCCATTCTCTCAAGTTGAAAACCTGGGAATTATTCTAAATTTCTCGTTTGCTTTTAATACCACATGGAGTTAATTCTAGATATCTGTCCAGTGTATTTTTAAAATTATTTAATATCATTACTAAAATGAAAACCTTGGAAAGCCTAAAGTATAAAAACTAAGTTACTCAAAGCCCTGCTATACATGACTCTAATTCATGTTGTTATTTTCTTGTTCATAGATTATTGTGGATTTATTATAGTTTCCATCTTTTCTCTCCTTTGATAGCATATATTTATTTGTATGTTTATTTATTCAGCTGGTATTGATAACCTATTATGTGCTAGGTACGGGGTATATGTAGGCTTCCCAAGTGGCTCAGTGGTAAAGAATCCACCTACCAATACAGGAGAGACAGGTTCAATCCCTGGGTCAGGAAGATCCCCTGGAGAAGGAAATGGCAACCCACTCCAGTATTCTTGCCTGAAAAATCCCATGGACAGAGGAGCCTGGCAAGTTACTCTCCATGGGGTTGCAAAGAGTCCAACATGACTGAGCACACGTGCGTGCCTTATATGCATTTTTCATTTGGCCAGTGTTATTTTTTGCTACTTTTTCTCTGAAGTTTTGTACCTAGAAAAGTGTGTATTGTTGTGGAACTTTGTGCCTTTGCATATGTTCCCTAGGCTTACAAAGCCCTTTATAAAGCTCATCTGGGAAACTACTGCTCATGTTTCAGGTTAATCAGCTGAGTGTTGAAGTCTCGACTGACCTTGTCTCTTGCTCATAGATAGATTAGAAATTCTTTCTGAGTGTGTTCATTATAGGAAATGTTTTTTCATGCCCTTTTGTTCCCCCATTTAGTCTGTAGTTCCTTGGTGTTATGTTATATATTTGTTTCTCTTACCACCTAGCATAGTACCTGGGATGTAGCAGATATTTAACAGGTAGAATCATCATATTTGCCTTAACTTCCATTTGACCTCTTCTTCAAAATTGTTTGGGGAATGAACTGTTTTTGTTGCTTAAATTGTCTGGTTAATTAAAAGTATATTTGTTCTGAGATACCAGTTTTCAGCTACTAACAGCTTAGGAGACAAAAGCGTATGAGTTAGTTGATAGTAAGGGTGTAATCTGGGACTACACTGGCATTCAAATGGTTAAGACTCTGCTTCCAATGTAGGAAGTGCAGGTTTGATCCTTGGTTGGGGAACTAAGATCTCATGCTGTGCAGTGTGCCTCCTCCCCCCCAAAGAAAGCCATATACATATTTAATATGTATTATTTTATACATAATTCACTGTGAATGGGAATTAGGATTCCAAGCCACCTGGTCTATAATTTGTCATATAACTTATTTGCAGTGTTCCTAATACTTTCTACCCACTGTAATGGTTTCAAAATTTAAACCTGTGCTCTAATTAAGCGTGTTTCTTCTCAGCGTTGCCCAGCTGTAGGACTGAGGTATCTGCTGATTCTAAGCCTCTAGTGGTAACCCTGACCAGGTGTTCCAGCAAGGTGACGGTGGAGAGGATAACATCGACAGTTGTGAGAAGTAAGATGTCCGTATCTTAAACAGGTGGACACTGCCCACTGACCCACACCCAGTTGTCTAGCTTTTCAGGTAAATAATGTGGAGGGGGTTCTGAAGAAAGACCTTCATACTTTGGCTTTTCAACCTAAGTTTTGCCTTCCCAGCTAATAACGCTAAAGCTTATCTCATCACTCTATAAGTTCTGTATCAGAAGGAAGAATTCACATGCAAATTCTTATAACCTCAGTCTTAAATCGGAGAAGGCAATGGCACCCCACTCCAGTATTCTTGCCTGGAAAATCCCATGGACGGAGGAGCCTGGTAGGCTGCAGTCCATGGGGTCGCTGAGGGTTGGACATGACTGAGCGACTTCACTTTCGCTTTTCATTATCATGCATTGGAGAAGGAAATGGCAACCCACTCCAGTGTTCTTGCCTGGAGAATCCCAGGGATGGGGGAGCCTGGTTGGCTGCCGTCTACGGGGTCGCATAGAGTCGGACACGACTGAAGCGACTTAGCAGCAGCAGTCTTAAATATCAGTGAACAAGGAAAAGTTCACTGAAAGCCTGTTGCATGAAAGGAGAGCCCAAGATAAACTGAAGAAATGATTCCTGAATAAGTAGATAATGGAAAGGGTTTACTGAGAAGTGAGCAGTATGATGAAAAGAAGAGCCTCCATCTAGACACATCCTTACGAATTTTGAAGATATCAATGATAAAGGAAGATCCTAAAAACCTCCTGAGGGGAAAAAAGCACTAGCCTACCAGGGAGGAAAAAGCAGAGTGGCATAACTCTGATTTTCATTGTCAGTGCTAAGTGCTGGTTGTAGTTTAGGAGTTCAGTCAGACTTCTGAGAGAATTATTTTCAACATAAAACTCTCTAGGACTGAATAGTTTTAGATACATAAAGATTCAGAATATGTACATGCACACATCTTTTTATTGCAAGCCACTGGTTCAACAAAAGAATATGTGATCCAGAAAATAAAGTGATAAGGGAAACTTCAAAGGTGATGGGGCCTAGAAGATTATTAGTGCAGATTGGTTCAGGAATGAGGAGAATTCTAATAGTAAAACTTATATGTGGGGAAAAAAATTGACAGTCTGACAATTTGAACTAAGGAGACACTAAACTAGTATATTAATAAGCAATTTTAGGAAAAATAAAAAGTGAATAAGAAAGGATATGTAATAAATGTATGCCATTTAGCTGAGTAAAACACTTCATTGATTTCTTGAAAATAGTCCAGTAAGATTTGTAGAGGAAGGGGTTTGATGATTATTTTTTTTATAATAAATAGTTAAGATCTGAAGTTGATCAATTAAAAAAGAGAAATATAAGCACATTATTTAGAAATATGGTGATACGTCCCAAGAGAAATGGGTGAAAGCATCAGCCTCTGGAGAGCAAGACTGAAATATGGGAAGGGATTGGTGGGGAACTACTGCATTTCATTTTAATCCTTTTTGTAATACTTGATTTTAAAAATGTAATCATTATTTTGTCTTCATTGTTTCTAAAACTAAGCACTTCAGTAGAGCAGCCATAAAGCTGCCTGCTTATGTTGTCTGTCCTCTAGGTCCAACCCTGGTTCCGTTAGATGTTCTACAGTGAAACCATAGCCAGTCAGAAGGCAGCCAACCTCAAACTTCATTTTACTATATTTGCCTCAAAAGAGAATTTCTTCCCTGTTGCTTCAATGCAGGGTGAAGGTTCTGTAGATTGTCTTCTACTTCCGTTATATCTGGGCTCTGCTTTGGCCCTGCTTGACCTCATGAATTTGACTGTATTTTTGTGAAAGGTTCCATCAAAAGTGGCATCGTTGTTAGGTTACATTATATTCTTCACATGTGATTATATCCCAAACACATGGTAGGGAAGGGAAGAAATTGTAGGAAAGAGCCTGGGCAAGATGGCAACTTTTACTCTTTAAGATGAGATGGGATTGATCAGGACCTGAGATGCTTGGGGTTAAGGTAGCAGCAGAATAGGGTTTTTTTTCTTCCCTTTCTCCTTTGGCAGTGCTAGTCATTTCTTGCTATTGCATACCTTTTTGAGTTTCTGGATTGAGGTGAGTAAGAGGTGGAATGTGCTCCAGTGGGAGATTGCAGTAGTGAATTGGGACTAGATTTTTCTTCCCTGCTTTCTTTGCTGCCAAGTACTTACCGGTTGAAAGTTAGTGCAGGGGTACTTGAGACATGGTTGTAGTGAATCTGTCTTGGCTTATTGGGTTTATTACAGAAGAATAAGGAAACCTTAAGCACAATAGAGGGACAGAAGTTCCTATCAGGGAGGTGAGTCATTTGTTTGGCTCTTAGACTGTTTTTAATTAAGAGTCCTGCTGATAATTTATTGATTACTGTGTTTCTACTGCATTCTGAGCACTGTGCTGTGTATCTGGGAAGTCTTGGTAAACAAAACTGGGACAGTCTTTTCCCCTCTCAGAGAAGGGTTGAGAAGTAAAGACAAATTAGTGCTCCACTGTGCAAATGGAGCACAGTGTGGAAAGTACAGTGATTGGAGAGCTATATATAGTATACTAAGAAAGCATGTAACCTGAACTTGGTGGCTGGGCTTGAATCAGCCCTAAGAACTTAAGTTTTCATTCCAATCCCAAGGAAGGGCAATGCCAAAGAATGTTCAAACTACTGCACAATTGGACTCATCTCACATGCTAGCCAAGTAATGCTGAAAATTCTCCAAGCCAGTCTTCAACAGTCCATGAACCTTGAACTTCCAGGTGTTCAAGCTGGATTTAGAAAAGGCAGAGGAACCAGAGATCAAATTGCTGACATCCATCGGATCATAGAACAAGCAAGAGAATTCCAGAAAAACATCTGCTTTATTGATTACATCAAAGCCTTTGACTGTGTAGATCACAACAAACTGTGGAAAATTCTTCAAGAGATGGGAATTCCAGACCTGCTTCCTGAGAAATCTGTATGCAGGTCAGGAAGCAACAGTTAGAACTGGACATGGGACAACAGACCAGTTCCAAATTGGGAAAGGAGTATGTCAAGGCTGTATACTGTCACCCTGCTTATTTAACTTATATGCAGAATACATCATGTGAAATGTCAGGCTGGATGAAGCACAAGCTGAAATCAAGATTGCTGGGAGAAACATCAGTAACTTCAGATAGGCAGATGACACCACCCTTATGGCAGAAAGTGAAGAGGAACTGGTGAGCCTCTTGATGAAAATGAAAGAGAAAAGTGAAAAAACTGGCGTAAAACTAAACATTGAAAAAAACTAAGATCATGGCATCTCATCCCATCACTTCATGGCACATAAATAGGGAAACAATGGAAATAGTGACAGACTCTCTTTTCTTGGGCTGCAGCATCACTGCAGATGGTGACTGCAGCCATGAAATTAAAAGACGCTTACTCCTTGGAAGAAAAGCTATGACCAACCTAGACAGCATATTAAAAAGCAGAGACAGCTTGCTTCGGCAGCGCATATACTAAAATTGGAACGATACAGAGAAGATTAGCATGGCCCCTGCGCAAGGATGACACACAAATTCGTGAAGTGTTCCATATTTTTTCACAGCAGGATCCTCTATGATCCACCTCCCAGAATACTGGAAATAAAAGCAAAAATAAACAAATGGGATCTAATTAAAATTAAAAGCTTCTGGACAACAAAGGAAACGATAAGCAAGGTGAAAAGACAGCCTTCTGAATGGGAGAAAATAATAGCAAATGAAGCAACTGACAACTAATCTCAAAAATATACAAGCAACTTATGCAGCTCAATTCCAGAAAAATAAATGACCCAATCAAAAAATGGGCCAAAGAACTAAATAGACATTTCTCCAAAGAAGACGTATGGATGGCTAACAAACACATGAAAAGATGCTCAACATCACTCATTATCAGAGAAATGTAAATCAAGACCACAATGAGGTACCATTTCACACCAGTCAGAATGGCTGCGATCCAAAAATCTGCAAGCAATAAATGCTGGAGAGGGTGTGGAGATAAGGGAACCCTCTTACACTGTTGGTGGGAATGCAAACTAGTACAGCCACTATGGAGAACAGTGTGGAGATTCCTTAAAAAACTGGAAATAAAACCGCCATATGACCCAGCAATCCCACTGCTGGGCATACACACTGAGGAAACCAGAATTGAAAGGGACACATGTACCCCAATGTTCATCGCAGCACTGTTTATAATAGCCAGGACATGGAAACAACCTAGATGTCCATCAGCAGATGAATGGATAAGAAAGCTGTGGTACATATACACAATGGAGTATTACTCAGCCATTAAAAAGAATACATTTGAATCAGTTCTAATGAGATGGATGAAACTGGAGCCTATTATACAGAGTGAAGTAAGCCAGAAAGAAAAACACCAATACAGTATACTAACACATATATATGGAATTTAGAAAGATGGTAATGATAACCCTGTATGTGAGACAACAAAAGAGACACAGATGTATAGAACGGACTTTTGGACTGTGAGGGAGAGGGAGAGGGTGGGATGATATGGGAGAATGGCACTGAAACATGTATACTATCATGTAAGAAACGAATCGCCAGTCTATGTTTGATACAGGATACAGGATGCTTGGGGCTGGTGCATGGGGAAGATCCAGAGAGATGATATGGGGTGGGAGGTGGAAGGGGGTTTCAGGAATGGGAACTCATGTATACCCATGGTGGATTCATGTCAATGTATGGCAAAAGCAATACAGTATTGTAAAGTAAAATTAAAAAAAAAAGGCAGAGACATTACTTTGCCTACAAAGGTCCGTTTAGTCAAAGCTATAGTTTTTCCAGTAGTCAAGTATGGATGTGAGAGTTGGACTATAAAGAAAACTGAGTGCCGAAAAATTGATGCTTCTGAGCTGTGGTGTTGGAGAGAACTCTTGAGAGTCCCTTGGACTGCAAGGAGATCCAACCAGTCCATCTTGAAGGAAATCAGTCCTGAATATTCATTGGAAGGACTGATGCTGAAGCTGAAACTCCAAAATTTTGGCTACCTGATGCGAGGAACTGACTCATTTGAAAAGACCCTAATGCTGGGAAAGATTGAAGGCAGGAGGAGAAGGGAACGACAGAGGATGAGATGCTTGGATGGCATCACCGACTCAATAGGCATGAGTTTAAGTAAGCGCTGGTAGTTGGTGATGCACAAGGAAGCCTGGTGTGCTGTAGTCCACGGGTTTGCAGAGTCGGACATGACTGAGTGATTGAACAGAACTGAAGAACTAAGAAGAAAGGTCTGTCTGAGTCTTTCCTACCAAGATCTTGAGCTTCGAAGATAGGAACCTTGACTGTCTCGTTCACCAGGCCTAGAATAGGCACTTAGTTCAGTTCAGTTCAGTCCTTAGTCGTGTCCAACTCTTTGCAACCTCATGAATCGCAGCACACCAGGCCTCCCTGTTCATCACCATCTCCCGGAGTTCACTCAGACTCAAGTCCATTGAGTCCGTGATGCCATCCAGCCATCTCATCCTCGGTCGTCCCCTTCTCCTCTTGCCCCCAATCCCTCACAGCATCAGAGTCTTATCCAATGAGTCAACTCTTCTCATGAGGTGGCCAAAGTACTGGAGTTTCAGCTTTAGCATCATTCCTTCCGAAGAAATCCCAGGGCTGATCTCCTTCAGAATGGACTGGTTGGATCTCCTTGCAGTCCAAGGGACTCTCAAGAGTCTTCTCCAACACCACAGTTCAAAAGCATCAGTTCTTCGGCACTCAGCCTTCTTCACAGTCCAACTCTCACATCCATACATGACCACAGGAAAAACCATAACCTTGACTAGACGAACCTTAGTCAGCAAAGTAATGTCTCTGCTTTTGAATATGCCATCTAGGTTGGTCATAACTTTTCTTCCAAGGAGTAAGCGTCTTAATTTCATGGCTGCAGTCACCATCTGTGGTGATTTTGGAGCCCAGAAAAATAAAGTCTGACACTGTTTCCACTGTTTCCCCATCTATTTCCCGTGAAGTGATGGGACCAGATGCCATGATCTTCGTTTTCTGAATGTTGAGCTTTAAGCCAACTTTTTCACTCTCTTTTACTTTCATCAAGAGGCTTTTTAGCTCCTCTTCACTCTCTGCCATAAGGGTGGTGTCATCTGCATATCTGAGGTTATTGATATTTCTCCCGGCAATCTTGATTCCAGCTTGTGTTTCTTCCAGTCCAGTGTTTCTCATGATGTACTCTGCATAGAAGTTAAATAAGCAAGGTGACAATATACAGCCTTGACGTACTCCTTTTCCTATTTAGAACCAGTCTGTTGTTCCATGTCCAGTACTTATTCAATATTTATTGAAGGAAAAATAATGAACCTGAAAGGACATTGAGTTTCTAATATTTCTTCTACCATTTTTGAGAAATTATACTGTCAAGTGCATAACTCATGTATTTTGTTTTTTTAACTTTATTTTGTTATGGAGTATAGTTGATTGAGGGTTTCCCTAGTGGCTCAGACAGTTAAGAATCTGCCTGTAATGCAGGAGACCTAGGTTGGTTAACAATGTTGTGTTAATTTCATGTGTACAGCAAAGTGATTCTTTTACATATATACAATAATCTTTTTTTTCTTTTTTTTTTACAGCGTTGTGCATAATGTGGGATACTAGTTCCTTGATAAGGGCTTGAACTGTGCCCCCTGCTCTAGGAGTATCTTAACCACTGGACTCCCAGGGAAATCCCTCATATATTTTAATATTAGCCTTGTAGTAGTCCTCAGAGATTATATCAGACAGATGAAATAGGCTGTTTGCGGTGTCACAAGTAATATTCAGATAATTTCCTAGTTAGCTGCAGGATGAATTGGGAAATGGGTTGGGGAGAAAAAGAAAGCCGCACTATTTGAATTACGCATCTAGTTCTCAAGTTCTTGAGTCAAGGGTCTTAAGAGTTGAGCACTACTGAGCGACTTCACTTTCACTTTTCACTTTCCTGCATTGGAGAAGGAAATGGCAACCCACTCCAGTGTTCTTGCCTGGAGAATCCCAGGGACAGAGGAGCCTGATGGGCTGCCGTCTGTAGGGTCGCACAGAGTCGGACACGACTGAAACGAACAAAGGAGTGGGTAGAATCCTTGGTCTCCACTTGATTAATTTTTTTTCCCCACTTGATTTCAAGGAAAGAAACTTTTTATCAAGGCAGTTTCTTTCAAGATGGATATCAATACTAGTGATGAAATGCTTCTCTAATAATAATAGCATTATAGGTACAGATATATTATAGATAGAGTCTTTATGTGTGTGTTGTCAAATAGTAAAATGTGTGTGTGTGTGCTCATTCATGTCTGACTCTTTTGATGCCATGGACTGAGCCCAGTGGGATCCTCTATCCATGGAATTTTCCTGGCAAGAATACTGGAGCAGATTGTCATTTCCTACTCCAGGGGATCTTCCCGACCCAGGGATTGAACCCATGTCTTTTTCATCTCTTGCCTTGGCAAGTGGATTCTTTACCACTGTGCCAAAGGCAAATAGGAAATAGTGATAGTAGTAATGAATATTTTGAGATATGATTTGAGTCCTGCTACTCAGTTACCTATAATGTATTCACTAGTATACAGTGTCATCCCAAGTCTATGGCCACTGTATGTCTAGTTTCCCCAATCCTCAGTCAAATCCCTTCTCTCATTTACCAATTGTCTTAACATACCCACTGGAATATAATTAATATATTTTAAATATTCTTATGTATGTATGTGTTCTTATGTATGGTGTTACATGTGCATTTTTAAGTTTGCGTAAGTGATAATTGTGCTATAAATTTTGTTCTGTTTTCATCTGTGCCTTTGCAGAATATTTCCATGTTTTTGAATCTCTTCTTCATTTCCAAGATCAAAACAGTATTCTACATTTTCTAATTAGATTTCATGTTTAGTATTTTACCTTTCATGTCTGGTCCATCTGGAGTTCACCTTTTTTTGTATTGTGAACTAGGGATACAACATTTTTTCCTTTTAAGTGAAACAGTTTCTATAACACATGTTTAATGAATAATATATCCTGTCTGTATGGATTTGTAGTATCATTTTTATCATTAACAGTTTCCTGTAAATAGATCTGTTTTGGAAATACCTGTTCTGTTGCATTGCTGTTATAGATTCTTACCAGTACAGAACAGTTTTCTCTGGAATACATCACAGTATCTGGTAGGACAAGTCTCCCCCTCTTTGTTCTTCCTGTTGAAGGTTGATTTAGCAGTTCTATTGGTTTTTTTCATTAATTTTCTGAAGTATTTTACCTCTAAAAATCCTGCTGGGATTTTAATTGGAATTGCATTGAACTTAATATGCTAAAGATTAACTGCCTAATATTGTGAAGTTTAGCCTGCATCAACTCCATGTGGGAGAAGCTGTATTCTCTACACTTTTAACATCCTGTAAAAAGGAAGGTATGGACTGGACGTTTAATGAATGTTGAGCATTCATTACTCAAGAGCAAAGGTAGGGACTACAGAGCTTAAAGAAAGGGTAGGTGGACCAGCTTCTTCTATTTGCTTTGGTTTTCTGTGTAAATTTAACTTAAACATGAGAGTCAACCTAGCATTGATGTAAGATGAGCGATAGAGCTTTGTAGCTATTGACCAGGGTCAATTGAGCATCCAGAAGTAATATTTCCTGATCAAAAAGTATTTATCAAGGCACTTTTACATGATATGAACTGGGGAAAATATTTCCAACTGTATAATAGCAAAGTATTAGAAATATATAAGGTGCTCTTGAAAATCATTATGGGAAGGATTAACATTTCAGCTTTAAAAACAGGCTGAGAACATCAGCTGGAGTTTCAAGAAAACACAAATTGTTAACAAATTTATGGGGGGAAAAAAGCTTCTTGGTAATAGAAATGTAAATAGAAACACGCTTGTATGTGTGTGTGTGTTGTCAAATAGCAAAAGGATGATACTCCTTTTCGGAGAAGGTGTGGGCCATCAAGTAACGTCTCTGATCCGGTCAGAGTGTTGATTGGTACTGTTTTGGAGATTCATTTGACAATAAGTATCACATTAAAATATATACGTAATGCGAGTTTTGGGCAAAATGGGGTGTTTAAATGAAATACCCATCACAAGATGATAATTGAAACTGGATGGTGAATATCTGATGGTTCATTGTGCTTGTTTTGTTTATTGTTGTTCAATCACTAAGTTATGTCCAACTGTTTGTGACCCCATGACTGCAGCATGCCAGGCTCCCCTTTCCTCCTCTATCTCCCTGAGTTTGCTCAAACTCATGTCCACTGAGCCAATATTGCTATATAACCATCTCAACATCTTTTACCCTCTTCTCTTCCTGCCCTCAATCTTTCCGAGCGTTAATATCTTTTCTAATGAGTTGGCTCTTTGCTTAGGGGCCAAAGTATTGGAGCTTCAGCGTCAGTCCTTCCAGTGAATATTCAGGGTTGATTTCTTTAGGATTGACTGGTTTGATCTTCTTGCAGTCCAAGGGACTCTCCAAGAGTCTTTTCTAGCACCACAGTTCAAAAGCATCAATTCTTTGGCGCTCAGCCTTCTTTATGGTCCAACTCTTATATCCGTACATGACTACTGGAAAAGCCATAGCTTTGACTAGGTGGACCTTTGTCAGCAAAATGATGTCTCTGCTTTTTAATGTGCTTCCTAGGTTTGTCATAGCTTTCCTTCCAAGGAGCAAGCGACTTTTGATTTCATGGCTGCAGTAACCATCCGCAATGATTTTGGAGCCCAAGATAATAGCATCTGCCACTGTTCCACTTTTTCTGTTTCTGTTTGCCATGAAGTGATGGGACTGGATGCCATGATGTTAGTTTTTAGAATGTTGAATTTCAAGCCAGCTTTTTCAGTCTACTCTTTCACTCTCATCAAGAGGTTCTTTAGTTTCTCTTCACTTTATGTCATTAGAGTGGTATCGTCTGCATATCTGAGGTTGTTATTTCTCCTGGCAGTCTTTATTCCAGCTTGTGATTCATCCAGCCTGGCATTCTGTATGAAGTATTGTGCGTATAAGATAAATAAGCCGAGTGACAAAATAGAGCCTTGTTGCACTCCTTCCCCAATTTTGAACCAGTCTGTTGTTCATGTCCATTTCTTTTTTTTTTTAATTTTTATTTATTTTTAATGAAAGGATTATTGCTTTATAGAACTTTGTTGTTTTCTGTCAAACCTCAATGTGAATCAGCCATAGGTATACATAAATCCCCTCCATTTTGGATCTCCCTCCCCATCCCATCCCTCTAGGTTGATACAGAGCCCCTGTTTGATTTTCTTGAGTCATACAGCAAATTCCCATTGGCTGTCTATTTTACATATGGTAATGTAAGTTTCCATGTTACTCTTTCCATACATCTCACCCCTTATCCCCTCTCCCGGTGTCCATAAGTCTATTCTCTGTGTCTGTGTCTCCATTGCTGCGCTGTAAATAAATTCTTCAGTACCATTTTTCTAGATTCTGTGTCCGTGCGTTAGAACACGATATTTATCTTTCTCTTTCTGACTCACTTCACTCTGTATAATAGGTTTTAGGTTCATCCACTCATCGGAACTGACTCAAATGTGTTCCTTTTTATGGCTGAGTAATATTCCATTGTATATATATGTACCACAACTTCTTTATCCATTCATCTGTCGATGGATATCTAGGTTCCTTCCATGTTCTAGCTATTGTAAATAGTGCTGCAGTGAACATTGGGATACATGTGTCTTTTTCAATTTTGGTTTCCTCAGGGCATATGCCTAGGAATGGGATTGCTGGGTCATATGGTAGTTTTATTCCTAGTTTTTTTAAGGACTCTCCATACCATCTTCCGTAATGGCTGTATCAGTTTACATTCCCCCCAACCATGCTGGAGCGTTCCCTTTTCTCCACACCCTCCAGCATTTATTGTTTGTAGACTTTTGATGATGGCCGTTCTGACCTGTGTGAGGTGATATCTCATTGTTTTGATTTGCATTTCGCTAATAATGAGTGATGTTGAGCATCTTTTCATGTGTTTGTTAGCCATCTGTATGTCTTCTTTGGAGAAATGTCTGTTTAGGTCTTTTCCCCACTTTTTGATTGGGTTATTTGTTTTTCTGTTATTGAGTTGTATGAGCTGCTTGTATATTTTGGAAATTAAACCTTTGTAAGTTGTTTCATTTGGTATTATTCTCTCCCATTCTGAAGGTTGTCATTTCACCTTGCTTATAGTTTTCTTTGCTATGCAAAAGCTTTTTAAGTTTAATCAGGTCCCACTTGTTTACTTTTGTTTTTATTTCCATTACTCTAGGAGGTGGGTCATGGAGATCTTGCTTTGATTCATGTCACCCAGTGTTCTGCATATCTTTTCCTCTAAGAGTTTTATAGTTTCTGGTCTTACATGTAGGTCTTTAATCCATTTTGAGTTTATCTTTATGTATGGTGTGAAGAAGTGTTCTAATTTCATTTTTTTACATGTAGCTGTCCAGTTTTCCCAGCACCATGCATTGAAGAGGCTGTCTTTGCCCCATTGTATATTCTTACCTCCTTTGTAAAAAGTAAGGTATCTGTAGGTATATGGGTTTATTTCTGGGCTTTCTATCTTGTTTCATTGGTCTATATTTCTGTTTTTGTGCCAGTACCATACTGTCTTGATGACTGCAGGTTTGTAGTATATAGCCTGAAGTCAAGAATCTTGATCCTCCAGCTCCATTCTTCTTTCTCAAGACTGCTTTGGCTATTCGGGGGTCTTTTGTGTTTCCATATGAATTGTGAAATTTCTTTGTTCTAGTTCTGTGAAAAATGCCACTGGTAATTTGATAGGGATCACATTGAATCTGTAGATTGCATTTGGTAGTATAGTCATTTTCACAATATCGATTCTTCCTACCCAGGAACGTGGAATATCTGTCCATCTGTTTATGTCATTCTTTGATTTCTTTCATCAGTCTTATAATTTTCTATCTAAAGTTCTTTTGTCTCCTTAGGTAAGTTTATTCCTAGATATTTTATTCTTTTTGTTGCAGTGGTGAATGGGATTGATTCCTTAATTTCTTCTTCTGATTTTTCATTGGTAGTATATAGAAATGCAAATGATTTCTGTGTATTGATTTTGTATCTGGCTACTTTGCTAAATTCACTGATCAGCTCTAGTAATATTCTGATACTGTGTTTAGGGTTTTCTATGTACAGTATCATGTCATCTGCAAACAGTGAGAGCTTTCTTCTTTTCTGATCTGGATTCCTTTTATTTCTTTTTCTTCTCTGATTGCTGTAGCTAGGACTTTCCAGAACTATGTTGAATAATAGTGGTGAAAGTGGACACCCTTGTCTTGTTCCTGATCTTAGGGGTAATGCTTTCAGTTTTTCACCATTGGGAATAATGTTTGCTGTAAGCCTATCATATATGGGCTTTACTATGTTGAGGTTGGTTACTTTTATGCCCATTTTTTTTGAAGAGTTTTAATCATAAATGGTTGCTGGATTTTGTCAAAGGCTTTTTCTGCATCTGTTGAGATGATCATATGATTTTTACCTTTCAGTTTGTTAATATGGTGTATCACACTGATTGATGTGCGTATATTGAAGAATCCTTGCATTCCTGCAGTATACCCAACAGTCATGGTGTATGAGCTTTCTGATGTGTTGCTGAATTCTGTTTGCTAAGATTTTGTTGAGGATTTTTGCATCTATGTTCATCAATGATATCGGCCTGTAGTTTTCTTTTTTTGTGTTGTCTTGGTCTGGTTTTGGTATCAGGGTGATGGTGGCCTCGTAGAATGAGTTCAGAAATGTTCCTTCCTCTGCAATATTTTGAAAGAGTTTTAGAAGGATAGGCATTAGCTCTTTTCTAAATGTTTGATAGAATTCTTCTGTGAAGCCATCTGATCCTGGGCTTCTGTTTTTGGGGAGATTTTTGATCACAGCCTCAATATCAGTGCTTGTAATTGGGTTGTTCATAATTTCTGTTTCTTCCTGGTTCAGTCTTGGAAGATTGAACTTTTCTAAGAATCTGTGCATTTCTTCCAGGTTATCCATTTTATTGCCATATAGTTCATAATAGTCTCTTATAATCCTTTGTATTTCTGCATTGTCTGTTGTAACCTCTCCTTTTTCATTTCTAGTTTTGTTGATTTGATTCTTCTCTTTTTCTCTAGATGAGTCTTGCTAAGGGTTTGTCAATTTTGTTTATCTTTTCAAAGAACCAGTTTTTAGTTTTATTAATCTTTACTAGTATTTCTTTCATTTCTTTTTCATTTATTTCTGCTTGGATCTGCTGCTTCTTTCCTTCTGTTAATTTTGGTTTGGTTTTTTTGTTGTTGTTGTTCTTTTCCCAGTTTTAGGTGTAAAATTATTCAATTGTCTATTCAATGTTTTTCTTGTTTCTTGAGGTAGGATTGAATTGCTATAAAATTCCCTCTTAGGACTGCTTTTGCTGCATCCCATAGGTTTTGAGTTGCCCTGTTTTCATGGTCATTTGTTTCTAGAAATTTTTGATTTCTTCAGTAATCTCTTGGTTATTTAGAAACGTGTTGTTTAATCTCCATGAGTTTGTGTTTCTTAGTTTTTTTCTTGTAATTGATATATAGTCTCATAGCTTTGTGGTTGGAGAAGATGCTTGATGCGATTTCAGTTTTCTTAAATTTACTGAGGTTTGAGTTGTGACCCAAGATGTGGTGTAGCCTGGAGAATGTTCCATGTGCACTTGAGAAGAAGGTGTATTCTTCTGCATTTGGATGGAATGTCCTGAAGATAATGAGATCCATGTCATCTAATGTATCATTTAAGACTTGTGTTTTCTTACTAATTTTCTGTTTTGATGGTCTGTCCATTGGTGTGAGTGGGGTGTTAAAGTCTCCTACTATTAGTGTGTTACTGTCAGTTTCTCCTTTTATGTTTGTTAGTGTTTGTCTTATGTATTGAGGTGCTCCTGTGTTGGGTGCATAGATGTTTACAATTGTTCTGTCCTCCTCTTGGATTGATCCTTTGATCATTATGTAGTGTCCTTCCTTATCTCTCGTAATATTCTTTATTTTAAGGTCTATTTTGTCTGACATGAGGATTGCTACTCCAGCTTTCTTTTGCTTCTCATTTGTATGGAATATATTTTTCCATCCTCTCGCTTTCAGTCTATATGTGTCTTTAGGTTTCTTGTAGACAGCATATATACGTGGGTCTTGTTTTTGTATCCATTCAGCCTGTCTCTGTCTTTTGGTTGGAGCATTTTATCCATTTACATTTAAAGTAATTATTGATATATATGTTCCTGTTGCCCCATGTCCATTTCTTAACTGTTGCCTCTTGACTTGCATACAGGTTTCTCAGGAGACAGGTAAGGTGGTCTGGTACTCCTGTCTCTTAAGAATTTTCTACAGTTATGATCCACACAGTCAAAGGCTTTAGCATAGTCAATGAAACAGAAGTAGATGTTTTTCTGGAACTCCCTTGCTTTTTCATGATCTAGTGGATGTTGGCAATTTGATCTCTGGCTCCTCTGCAGCTTCGAAACCCAGCTTTTACATCTGGAAGTTCTCAGTTTCACATACTGCTGAAGCCTAGCTTGAAGGATTTTTGAGCATTAACTTTCTAGAATGTGATATGAGCACAATTTTATAGTAGTTTGAAAACTCTTTGGCATTGCCCTTTTTTGGGATTGGAATGAAAAGTGATCTTTTCCAGCCCTGTGGCCACTGCTATTTTCCATATTTGCTGACATAGTGAGTGCAACACTTTAACAGCATTATCTTTTAGGATTCTAAATAGCTCAGCTGGAATTTTATCACTTCCACTAGCTTTGTTCCTAGTGATGCTTCCTAAGGCCCACTTGACTTCACACTTCAGGATGTCTGGCTGTATGTGAGTGATCACACCATCATGGTTATCTGGGTTGTTGAGACTTTTTTGTATAGTTCTTCAGTGTATTGCCACTTCTTAATCTCTTCTTTTTGCATGTATTTATAATGTTCTACAATAAAAGGGGGAAAATGCATATTTTTGATACAGCAGTTCTTTTTGAATTTATGCTATATAGTATTTGGAATGCTTTAAAACTAAAGTGTAAAGGGATGAACTTTGTATTATTACCTGTGATAGTAATACTAAAACATTGGAAAATCCTAAATGTTCCTCAGTTGTGTGGTAGTTGGAAAGGATCTTAGCAACTGTTGTAAAGATTATCTTACATAGTTTTATATTCATACAGATGGACATTACATTGATTTAAGATATATTGTTATGTGAGAAAAATTACAGAGCAGTGTATACAATATTCTAACTTTTATTATCATGTATGTAAATTATATCTACATGTAGATTATATACATAAGAAAAATGAGATGAATAGTTTTGTTTTGTGGGAGGAAGTAGCATGGGAAGTTTTTATTTTTATTTTTTTGATTTTATATTTATTTTTTAATGCAAAAAGCATTTTGTATTGAGGTATAGCCAGTTAACAATGTTGCGATAGTTTCAGATGATCAGTGAAGGGAATTTTATTTTTGAATGTATATTTTTATATTATTTATTTAACCAGCTCTGTGTTTACCTTTGTAATCAGAAAGGAAGTAATACATTCTAAAATTAGAAAAATGTTTAACTTCTAATAATGGATACATTCTGGACAGGAGGGAAGTAATCAGTGACAGTAACAGGGGAAAAGGGAAGATGTACATTGTTTATCCTAGTTATGTTTGAGTTGTGTTCAGTGTTATGGGTCATTTACCCTTTCTTACTTTGTTTTCTCTAAAATTTCTTTGGGAAGAAGAATTTTAAAGTAGGATAATACTTTTACAAAATATCTTTATTAAAGTAGTTTCAGATAATACACGATTTATGTTCTGTGTGTTTGTATTGATAAAATATTGGTGTGCATTTTCCTTAGAGTGTAAACTAGAGTCTATTCTTATTCTTAGAGCAAAACTGAGATTATTTTGGCATATATTTTTAGAAAAAAAAATGTTACTTTACATAGCTTTTTTTAAATTGAGTTTGAACTTTATAAAGTCCATATAATCTTTCTGAGCTTTATGTACTGTACCCTATAACAGAGCAATGAGGCTACAGCTGTCAGAAGAGTAACACACATTTCCTGGTTTTGGTAGAATGTTTGGGTGGGAGAATGGTGGTGTGTGTTGCAGTTAATTTCACACTAAATGGGGAGACGACTGTAAGAGCAGAGAAGGGAAAAAGGTTATATTGGAAGTAAGACATAAGGAATCAAGGGCATCTGTTACTGGATTAAGGATTGTTAATATACGATGTGCCAGAAATATTAGTAAAATCAGGGTGGAAACACTAGGAGTGGAAAGAATTTTTTAATGGTTTATTTCTTATGATCTAAGGGCTTATTGTGTAGTAGGAGTAATATAGTAGAGAGTGAGATGGGGACAGACCTTGCCATCAAAGGTTAAAAAGGGAGAGAATTTGGTGAAGCAATGGCAGAGCATACTAGTGTATCTGGAAATGTTTGCAGTTGCAATTTTGTACATATTCCACTCTAGAATTGGAAGGTTCTAGGTCCTTGTAGTCTCCTTGGCATTCTGATGAGGTTATTTCTCACACATAATTAATTATGTTGCTCAGGCTTTAGTTTCTTTAAGGGAAGCAAATTCTCTGTGACCTTTGAATTTATAGCTTTCTAGAAAGTTGCTTGCTAATAGTCATTTTCATACTGTGATTTGAAGATTTTGTTTCACTGTCTGGATAGAGAAAACTCTCAGCCTGACATGGATCTTTCCTGCTGATAAAATTTATTATAGTGACTCATTTTCCATTTTTATTTCTATCACTCATCTTGTCAGGTTTTTAAGTCTTGTAAATCATCTAATTATAGTATTGAAGAGCTTTTTCTTCAGCTGATGCTGACCTGACAACAGTATATGGTGATATATATCTTTAGAGCATGACTCTTAAAATGTGATCCATGGGTTTTTTCAGGTGGTCTGCAAGGTCCTAGCTGTTTTCATGATAATACTAATATGTTACTTGCTTTTCCCACTGTATTGACCTTTGTATGATTGTGTAAAAACAGTGTTTGGTCAAACTAGTGTATGCCTTAGCATGAAACAAGGCACCAATGTATGCTCGTATTACTTATTTTTGAGCACTCACAGTTAAACAAAAACACTACACAAGCACAGAAAACCCTATTGCAGTTAAGAACATTCTTTTTTAAAATTTTTATTTATTTTTGGGTGTGCTAGGTCTTCGTGGCTGTGTGTGGGCTACTATGGTTGTCATGTACAAGCTTCTCATTGTGGTGGCTTCTCTTGTTGTGAAGCGTGTACTCTAGGGCTTATGGGTTCAGTAGTTGTGGCAAATGGGATTAGTTGCCCCAAGGCACGAGGAATCTTCCCAGACCAGGGATCGAACCTCTGTCCCCTGCTTTGGTGGGCAGATTCTTAACCACTATACTACCAGAGAACATTCTTGATGAAACATTATTTTCATTTAATATTAATCTTGAGTTTAGATTTTTAATATTATATGTGACAGAATAGGAAATCCATATAACATATTTGTGCCATTGAGTTGCTGGTTGAACTAGTAGCTTTTTCATGAAACATCAGTTTTTACTTGAAATAATGACTTGCTTGGGTTATATGGTAGATACTTTCTTGACATTCTTTTCATTTGTATTTACTCACCATTTTTTATTTTCTTGCTTTGTCCTTATGGGTTGGAGCTACTATATGGTGTCATTACTTAAATACAGTTTTGTTCCCACCGTCTTTTGTGCAGTTATTGTCAAATATATTACACTCTTGTATGTCATAGCCCTAACAATACAGTTATGTACATATTGTTCCATATGTTTGCTTTAGAGTAAGTATGCATTTATACTGACTTTCATGATTAATTACCTTTCCTAGTGTTCTTTGTTTTTTATTTTGTGTGTGTGTACACATATGTGCATGTTTGAATTTCTACTTTGGTTTACTTAATTTCAACCCTATGAACTTTTTTATTACTTGTAACTCTGCTAGCAACAAATTCTCTTAGTTTTTGTTTATCTGGAAGTATCTTTTTTTCACCTTCATTTTTGAAAGCACAGTTTTGCTGTATATAAAATTCTTGATTGACAGTTTTTTCCTCCCTTTCAGTTCTTTGAATATGCTATTTCACTGCCTTCTGGCCTTCATTGTTTCTGAGAAGTTGGCTTTACTGGGGTTTCTTTGTATGTGAAGAATTATTTTTCTTCCTGCTTTCAAGATTTTCTTTGGGTTTCAACATTTTTACTGTGTTTTGTCTAGATGTAGATCTCTTTGAATTTATACTGCTTGGAGTTTGTTTAGCTTCTTGGTTACATAGATTAATGTTTTTTTAGCAAATGTGGAATATCAGTCACTATTCCTTTGGATATTTTTAGAATGTAGTATATCTTTAAAACTGAAACTCTATGCCCTTTATTTATTCATTTAGTTTTTAAATTTTTTATTGGAGGATAATTGTTTTACAGTATTGTGTTGGTTTCTGCCATACATCAACATGAATCATCCACTGGTATATAGACACTAACTTCTCACGCCTCCCTACTCCACACCCCTGGAACTTAACCATTCTACTCTCTGTTTCTATCAGTTTGACTACTCTAATTACCTCATGTGAGTGGAATTATACATTATTTGTCTTTTTTGTCTGCCTGTTTTTACTTCATCGTAATGTTTTCAGGGTTTATTCATGTTGTGGTTTGTGACAGAATTTCCCAGAATTTGTGTATCCTTAGGTATTGAAAATAGGTATTCCCAATTGGAAACTATTTTTTCTTCCCTACTTACTTCATTTTTACCTAACTTTTATACTGTTTTAGAATGATCACCTACCTAGTTTTACATGTTATTGTACATTTAATTAGTTAAAAGTCTAAATTGGGAGGATGAGACCAAACACATATTGCTTGCTTATCTTTATGAAGGCTGATAGTGGTGTGCTGTGCTATTTATGCAGTAATTGATATATGTCACAATGTAATTTTGGAGTATATAATTTTGGGGTCTTATGCTTAAAAAATGTAAGTGATCTTACAATTGGCCTCTCGGTTGAATATGATTTTGTAAAAATTGGTGGCTCTCAGTATTTTTTTTCACTTCTAGAAGTTAGTATACTTGAGGGACTGTGATGCATTCCCATCAGTGAACAAGGCTTCATTCAGTAGTGATACCCTTTAGGGAGGTCATGACTACCGTTCCAATGAGTTAAATATACCCAACTACCCAGAGTCACTGGTTAGTATATTTTAACTACATGTGGCATAATCTTTTTTCAGTTGAAGTATAGTTGATTTACAGTGTTTCAGATGTACAGCAAAGTGATTCAGTTATACATGCTGCTGCTACTAAGTTGCATCAGCTGTGTCCGACTCTATGCACCCTCATAGAGGGCAGCCCACCAGGCTCCTCTGTCCCTGGGATTGTCCAGGCAAGAATAGTGGAGTAGGTTGCCACTTCCTTCTCCAGTGCATGAAAGTGAAAAGTGAAAGTGGAAATCGCTTAGTTGTGTCCTACTCTTCGCAACCCCGTGGACTATAGCCTACCAGGCTCCTCTGTCCATGGGATTTCCCAGGCAAGAGTACTGGAGTAGGCTGCCATTGGCCTTCTCCGTCAGTTATACATATATGTGTGTATATATGTATTCTTTTTTTTTCCTTTCTTTTGGCTTGGCGGCATGTGGGATCTTAGTTCCCTGACAAGGGATCAAACCTGTGCCTCCTGAATTGGGAGTGCTGAGTCTTAACCCCTGGACAGCCAGGGCAATCCCTATATATGTATTCTTGTTAAAATTCTTGCCCATTATTGGTTATTTCAAGATATTAAATATCATTCCCTGTGCTATGTAGTAGGTCCTTGTTGTTTATCGTATATGTAGTAGTGGACATAATCATTCTTATTCTTTATCGAGTGCTTATGAAATTATGTCATGCAGCTTCTTTTGTTTTATCTAAAGAGATATGAGGGACTTCCCTGGTGGTCCAGTGGCTAAGACTCTGCACTCCCAATACAGGGAACTGGGTTCCCTTCCTGTTCAAGGAGCTAGATCCCACATGCCTCAACTAGGAGTTTGCATTCTGCAACTAAAGATCCCAGATCCTGTGTGCTGCAACTAAGACCTGGTACAGCCAAATAAATAAATACACACATACTTAAAAAAACCTAAATATGAGATTCAGGGCATCCTTTGCTCATAACCATGGCCTGCCCACTTCAACTTATAGCTGTCATTTTGATTATAGCTTTCCCTGAATGTGTTACCTTGGAGTGGTTGCTGAATCCTGGCCTCCCTTGGGTTGACACTGAATGAATATTGACAACTGCTATAATTTTGTTTTAAGCTTCTTTGTTTCTGGAGAGGTACTTGTTAGTATTTTCCCTAATTATAAGGTTTTTAATGGATAAAACATTTTGATAAATACATGATTGGTATAAAATAAGCTTTATAAGTATCAGTCTTATATGTGATTATTTATTTCCTAAACAGAGACTCTACAGGGGCAGGTAATTCACTGGTCCACAAGCGGTCTCCTTTACGTCGAAACCAAAAGACCCCAACATCCTTGACCAAGCTGTCTTTACAGGATGGACATAAAGTCAAAAAGCCAGCATGTAAATTTGAAGAGGGTCAGGATGTCCTAGCTAGATGGTCAGATGGCTTGTTTTATCTTGGAACTATCAAAAAGGCAAGTTACCTTAATACATCTTTTGCTGTTTTTGCAGTAAACTTTTAATAATCTTGGATTTAAATTTAAGATTGTTTTTGATTTTAAAAGAAATCACTGTAAGTTTTCCTCTTTTCCAGATAAACATATTGAAACAGAGCTGCTTCATCATATTTGAAGACAGTTCTAAATCCTGGGTTCTCTGGAAGGACATTCAAACAGGCAGGTGCTACTATTTCCCCTGGACATGATTTACAGTAAAGTTTTATTTTCTTCAACTTGTCATTTTCTAGTGTTGTCTCTTCAGTACAGTGTATTAAGATAACTTAAAAAAAAATCAGGGTGGTATTCAGTCTTTAAGGAGTTATCTGTGTTATAGATGATAAGAAAATCAAGAATTGCTCTGTTGATAAGAGTAGATTAGAGGACAGATGCACATGTATAAATTACTGTTAGGGCCCTTCTAAGAACTTCGAAGAAAAATTTTAGCTGTTAATATGAGTAATACTTTGGGCTTCACCTTAACTGTTACTTGCCTGTAGTAGTAAGAAGTTATATAGAGAGCTAATATTTATTGAGAGCATACTATTTGCCAGATGTTTTGGGGGATTAGGATATATTAAATAGCTTTAGAATACTAGAAATACTCATCCTTAAGAATAGTTTAAAATTACTGCTTAGCTATGAGTTTTTATATTTAGATGAGAAAACTAGGTTATATTTGGATGCAAGTAGAAGTGAATACAGGTATGCATTGGTTTGGTTATAGGTATGTTTCTTGTAATGCTTTTTATTGCAAACTATAATTGTTGCATGCCCTTTAAATCTGTTAAATAAAGGCATTTTCCCAGGTCTCTGTTTCATGAAAGTGCTATAGTTATGAAAAATTATGAATATTAAAAGTGCAAGTACTTTAGCTGCAAACTAAAGCCCCAGTTTTGGTATTCTTGTAATTTGTTAATGTGTCTCCACTTAGATATTTTTATATCTCCTTATGTAGAAAGGAGACAAATTCTTTCAAGTATTTATCAACTGGGTTTTTAATTTGAATCTGAGGTGCGACTTTATGGTAGGTTACGGCTGTGTTCATATTCTTGATTTCACTCTTAATTTTTTTTAAAGAATAAAAAGTTTCGGTAATGGAATTGGAATGTTCTAGTTGCCATTTTTATACATGGTACTTAGGAATTAGATGGAGAGTTCAATAGCTGTTAACTTTAGTAAAATGTTTTCCTAGAGAAATTTGTTTTCCAGTTTTTAGGACTGATCAATTTAAAGGACTACATGATGTTTTGAATCTCAACTTGAGGAGTCAGTGAGAAAAGGAATAGGAGGAGCATAGGATGTCTCCAATAGTAGTGATACTGAATAGCTCTTATTAGCCTGCATACAGAATTATCCCCCTTTTCTTAGTTTGTAAATATGGATCCTTCTGGTGGAACTGAAACATGTGATAACTGATTCTAGCTATGTGTCCCTTTCAACTTTTCCACCTTTCTGAGGTTCCTGTGAGTTAACTATAAGATCTTTCTCTTTCTTCCTTCTCTCTCATCCTTCCTTCCATAAAGGAAGGAGAAAACCAATTGTACACAGAGGTAGAAAGTTGTCGTGGAAGTGAGGGGGTTGTGTTCTACATGTGGCATACTCAGTATGTCAGTTCAGTGGCCTCTGATTGTTTTTTCCTTGCTGGCTCCTTTTACTATTCTTAGATAGCTCTTGGGCCATTTAATTCTTTCTAACACCTAGAAACTTGCACACATATAACTTGGAGTTGCTATAGAATGAGTAAGTGAACCTAGAAATTGCGTTATGGCAGATGTCAGTGTGGAGTGTAGCTTTAATAGATTTCTTCCTGTAAGAATCCTGCATATAGTAGTTATATATCAAAATGACTTAATAAATTATAGTAGTTTCACTCATCTAATAAGATTCTTTTAGAAAATTTACATAAATAAAAGCAATGTATGGTCATATTAGTAATCAAAGCAATGTGCATTGCAACAGATAACAATTAAAACCGTTAAATAATTTTAAAAGGATTTTGATCTTAATAACTATTTGTTATGGTTTCTGTGAATATGGTACACTGCTGGTAGCAATATTAAATTTCTATTTTGGATATTTGCAATAAATGCATAAAAATGCATTAAATGCATAAAAATGTTTTCTTTGCTTTCATCTATACAACAGATTCATTTGTAGCAGTTTACTCAAAAGAAATAATTCAGAAGTAAAAAATCCAGATAAAAAATGTTTCCTGTAGCTTTAACAACAACAAAAAATTGGGCACATCTAAGATGAAATGGCTTTATAGTCATTTGGGCTTAGAGTCAGGGAGACTAAGAAGGCTAATAAGCTACACAGAAAGTTTTTGTAAACTTGATGGTAAAAAAGACATACTGAATATCACAACTAAAGGCAATTCTCTGCTTCCTCAGGATTGTTTTCTTGAGGTGAACACGTACGTCTTTTGGATCAGCACCCTCTTTTCTGAGGAACTGCCTTTCCCCACACCAGTCTACATGGTTATAATGAGAGATCAGGCACCTACTGCAATCTGGGCCTATTGCTCCTTTTCCAGGAAGTTGCAGATTTGGACTGAGAGGTTCTAGGTGCAGTCTGGTTGCTCTCCTGACTGGAGCTATAAACTGAGAAACTGTGGGAAGCCACATCCAGCTATGTGAACAGAGCCTGAGAGGAGAGGAGAGAGGACAAGAGCCAAAACAATAATGGAAAAATGGAAAAAACAAGCAAAAAATTTGGTAACCTGCATATCTAAGAATAGTCATAAAAAAGTAAATTTGGTTATTTCTACTGGAAAGAATAGCATACAACTATTAGAAGTTAGACTTTCGAGAGACTTCCCTGGTGGTCCAATGGTTAAAAGTCCATGCTCGCAACGCAAGAATCCTGGGTTCGACTTACTAGAACCCACAACTAAGATCCCGCAGCCAAATTAAAAAAAAAAAAGTTACACTCTTTGAAACCTACAGTGTGAAAAATTCTTTTGATGGAAGAAACATTGCATATAGTATTAATGAAAAGAAACAGCTCACAGTGGAGAGAATATGGTGTATCTGGGTTTAAATTCTACCCTTGATACTTGATTAAGGGTCCTTGAACTATAGTTCCTGTATCTTTCTGAGTCTTAATTCTTCTCTATAAATAGGGTATTTATCTAATAAATTGTAAAATTAAACAAAGTAATATTGTCAAGAGCCTAACAGTGCTGGCTCATAGCACAAAATTATACATTTTTATTATTGTTAGTATGTGAATAAAATATGTGTGTATTAATATTTTATGTATATTGAAATTGAGATTATTATAATTGTGTTAAAAGTGATGAAATTCTAAATTTTGTGGAATAAAATTGTTTTTAGAATATAAATGTTTAAGGAAGAAATAACTTATTCAGGTAAAAAATTAATGATGGAACCCCTCATTTTTGTTGCAGTGTCATATTGTTTAGGGTAGATTGATACCATGTTGCCATATTTCAGAAGCTGGAGATCTGATAATTAATGTTCAGCCTTTCCTTTTTGTAAATTAGTGAATAAAAATAAATGTTCTTTAACTTGAGAGTAACGAGTCATTGATGGATCTTCCTTGCCCCTTTTCTTTAGTCTCATGATGTTAGGCAGTGTAGGGTGAGTGAGTACATGTACATGGGTAGGTGTGTGTTCTGGAGAGTTGTTCTAGTGTTCAAAAACATTGGCTTTTCCCGCCTCCCAGGATGGTGGAAACACTGGAAGTGAATGGTAAGGGATCCTGCCTGAGAGCATTTTAAATTATGCCCTTTGCCAAAAGGCAGATTAAATTGTGAAAGCAGACAGTAAGGCGTCTTCAGTTAAAGGTGAGAACAGAGCTAGGGAGCAGAGAGATAGTGTTTTGTGTATAGTACTTTGCCTTGAGAAAACACCATTATGATCTGGGAAACAGATGTTGCCAGCATAGGCTGCTCTCTGCGTCAAAAAAATAGTTTTGTTATATGGAACAATTCTTTATGTATATTTTAAATATTTCAGGAGCCACTGGAAGTGGGGAAATGGTCTGTACAATATGTCAAGAAGAGTATTCAGAAGCTCCCAATGAAATGGTTATATGTGATAAGTGTGGCCAAGGTAAGCATTGATTTGTTTTAATCTTGTGGAAACATTTTGTTGTATACTTAATGCCCCTGTTGATCATTAATGATTAAAAACTCTTTACGTTGGTAATTTGAAGCTCTTACCATAAGTTTAGTCATCACTTTTAAATATATTAATGTAGGAAAGAGAATACTAAAATGCCTTCTTTAAATTGTGTTGCAGTATTTATTAATAAAATAGAATTTGCTTTATGCTTTTTTTGATATTAAGGATATCATCAGTTGTGTCACACACCTCATATTGATTCCAGTGTGATTGATTCAGATGAAAAATGGCTCTGTCGACAGTGTGTTTTTGCAACAACAACAAAGGTATCTTTTAAGTGTTTTGGGCTAATGCCCTAAATGGAAATTTGTAAGGCGCTATCAACGTAACGATTGTGTACGTTGAAAGTTTATCTGAATGAAATGAGCAGTCAGTGCTGGGTAGAAAGAGGTACTGCTTATTGTTTGACTAATGATGCTTAAGTGACTTGCAACTATTCTTGCACTTATTTTCTGATAGTGGTCTTGGAGTTGGGGCAATAATTTGAAAGAAAAGACAACAAAATAAATAAAGATTATTATTGGTCAAACAGTTTGTGATATGGTAAGAAATTTAGAGTGCAGATTTCTTTGGAAGTTTCAGAAGCATTTTAAAATTAGAGAATTATATTTAAAATTTTATCCTTCACTCTTTTAAATAACTTTTTCCCTCTAATATAGAGGGGTGGTGCGCTTAAGAAAGGACCAAATGCCAAAGCATTGCAAGTCATGAAGCAGACATTACCCTATAGTGTGGCAGACCTTGAATGGGATGCAGGTCATAAAACCAATGTCCAGCAATGTTACTGCTATTGTGGAGGCCCTGGAGAGTAAGTAAATACAGTTATTTAATGCCCTTAATTTTTAGTTGCGTATATTATCTACTTTATTTTTGTTAATGATTATGGTATCAGAGTGATAGTGAATTGTAAATGCATGAAAGTATCAATGAAGAAAATTAGGGAGGATTAGAGGCCATAGTTTTATTTATCTACCATTAAATGTTTGCTGAATAAGCGAGTCAGCAAACAGTTCTAAGAATGTTTAGAAATTTACCTTTAATTTCTGATCACTGGTTCTAGTTCTGCTCTTTGAAACTAAACCCATCCATCTTATTTTTTGTAGAGGCAGCTCTTAAAATAGTTAAGTCCAATAATCATATTTCCCACTCTCTGAGTGACATACCAAGTGTTCTCTCATCTAGGCTAAAATCTCCATTCACATCAGACATTCTTTATGAACTCTATCTTTGTTGCTCTTCAGTTTTTGAAAGTTTACTCTTGAAATATGGTGCCATGATTTCAAAATGGAGTGTTTCCAGGAATAGTCTGACGATATAACGAGGCTGTTAAAAGTTCTAGGTATTATGCTTCTGTTATTGCAAGAAAAGATTGTGTTACCTCTCTTTGGTTGAATATGTCCCATCATATTCTTTTGGCTCATTCTGGGTTTGTTGGTGGTTGACTAAAACTTAAAGTTCTTTTTTTCATATAAATTGATATTAAACCAAATTGTGTACCATGTATTTGTGCTATACGTAAAAAATGTTAGTGAATAACTTTACATTTAACTCTATTTAAATTATAATTATTGGTTTCTTAAATCTTATTGGACTCCATGTTTCTTAAGACAGGTGCTCTCTAGAGGATGCAGGGACATATAAGTTGTTTAGTGCTGAAAATGTCAATAAGTGAACATATAAATTATTTTTATTTCTTCATTTTATCTTGTCTCTGATCTTATGGAATTTTTATTTGTGGTTTAACATTTTTATAATATTTTTCAGTTTTTGGTCTCTTGCAGATTTGAAAAACATTAGGTCTGGTTTCTTTAAATCGTTTATAAAAGAGATACAGTGAAAAGAGATGGATCTTTTTCCTTTAATCATTTATACCTAGTGTTTTGAAAGTGAAAGTGAAGCCGCTCAGTCATGTCTGACTCTTTGCGACCCCATGAAGTGTAGCCTACCATGCTTCTCCATCCATGGGATTTTCCAGGCAAGAGTACCTGAGTGGGTTGCCATTTCCTTCTCCAGGGGATCTTCCCGACCCAGGGATCAAACCCAGGTCTTCCAGATTTCAGGCAGATACTTTACCCTTTGAGCCACCAAGGAAGTTTATATACATTATTTTATGAAGCAGATTATTCATTGTTCTTTAATGTCTTGACTACATGAACTATATTTGATATTGCTAACACTTTTAACACCTAACAGAGTGCCTGGAAAATAGTATTCATTAGTCTTTTGCCTTACTGGTAGTTGTCTTGCCTTTGCCTGTATATGGCTTAAGATTAATGGTGGGGCTCACTTAGTGAGCAAAAGAATTTGAAGAAAAGGTATTAATTTGGTGGCAAATAAGGATTTTTATATATTAAAACCATGTACTAACTAAAAAGAGACTTAGCTTTAGCTGAAGATTTAGTTTTAGTATGTTCAGCTATCTGAAAGGGGACAAAAATCTGTCACAGAGCCTTTATACCGGTGGAGCCTTAGATTAGGTTTGTAATTATGTTAATCAAATTTATTAAATTGCTATACTCCTTTGCATTATAATGAACAAGAATGATGGAAACATAGAAATAAAGTTGCCTGTGGTCATTTGGTGTATAGGACAAAATAGCTCTACATATTGGTGACTTCTGAGACTGTTGATGTGAAAAAAAAATTGCAGACTTGTCAAAGATCCTTTACTAATTTAGGACCCACATTTCCCAACTGGTCCAGTGGCAAAGAATCTGCCTGTGAATGCAGGAGACGCAGAGACATGGGTTTGATCCTGGGGTTGGGAAGATCCCCTGGAGTAGGAAATAGTAACCCACTCCAGTATTCTTGCCTGGAAAATTTCCACGGACAGAGGAACCTCGCAGGTTACAGTCAATGGGGTCGCAAAGATTCAGACACTACTGAGTAACGCTAGAAATAGTAGACATAGCTTTCAAGAGCTTATAAATTCTCAAGAATAAAACGCAAGAAGGGATGATGTAGTCAATATTAATAAACTTTTTGGAAAGGAAAAAATTTAATACGATATCAGAACTATGATGCTATAATCACAACTATATTCTGCACGTCACTTTTGTCGTGGTTTTTTTTAACCTTTACATCATGAAAGGTAGTAATTTTAATCTTAAATTTTTTTGTATAGCTGGTATTTAAAGATGCTACAGTGCTGCAAATGTAAACAGTGGTTTCATGAAGCTTGTGTGCAATGCCTTCAAAAGCCAATGCTATTTGGAGACAGGTGAGAGAAGGGCATTTGAGCTTTACTGACTCATTTATGGGCTTTTTTTTTTAGCTTTTAAAAGTTGTGTTTGCCTTTTCACATTTCTAAAGGTTGTTTTTTTTTTTTTTTTCCCCCCAAGTTTGATTCGGAAACGGTTCAGCTTAGAGGGAAAATATTGTTTAATATACTTAAATTATACATAATTTTTAAAAAACACAATTTTTGTGCTTTTGGATATTATTACAGAAAGCTTTTAAAGTATTTGACCAGTGATTGTATTGGTACCTATTGCCCCACAATACATTCTATTATACTTTTTTAAAAGAAGCTCAATTAGGTCTCATGATAGGCAATTGGAAAAGGCCACAGAACCTTGATGCACACAGTTTATATCTTAGATCTAAAGAATGTCGGAAGGCTGACCTAATGTCCTTTTTGATTAAGAGAATGTGAAATAGGGCTCTAGGAAGAAAAGTTATAGATAAGAGCACTAAATGTAATATCAAAAACCCTAGGTTTAAATCTTAGTTTATGCAGTTTATTGTTTTTCTGACCTTGGCAATGTCAGCTTGTCTTCTGGGCTTATTTTACCAGATTGTTTTGGACATGTAAAAGTAACAGTGACTATAGCATATGAGAGCAGCCATCACAATTCACAGTACAAACAAGTCATTAGTAAGCTATACTTATATGAATTTGTATGTGAATTCTGAAGATCTCTAATAGTTAAAAAAAAACTGATCCTGCCCCCCTCACCATATACAAACTGTTTCATTACTTGTCATTACTAGAGAAGAAATTCTTTACAGTGTCATGATTCAGATTATAATTTGCTTTGTTTATCAGTCCTTATGTCAATTGTAGGATATGTACTTGCTGAATATTAATTGTAATTGGTAAATAATTTGTACACACTCTTGCTTGCTCAGTTACAACTTTCTTTTTCTTCAGGTTTTATACATTTATTTGCTCTGTCTGCAGTTCTGGACCAGAATACCTCAAACGTCTACCATTACAATGGTAAGTATGGACCTTTCTATTAAGGAGCAAAAGAAGAATTGTGTTTTAAATCTACAGGATGAAACTTTTCTATATACATTTACTTAGCTTAAAGAAAAATTTGTTCTTTATGCCTGGCTTTCTTTCTTTTCCTTTATTTATCCTCAAGCCTGATGTTATCTTTCCCAAAGGTTATCTAGTTTTATTGCTAAGGTAATAAGGCCATTCAGTTTCTAATGGTATAAAAAGTAACTTTGAAATATCTTTTAGATCTTCAAAATTCTTATTCATGTTTCTAGTTCTTTTGGGCCTTCAGAATACAGTAGAAGAGAGAAAGGTCTTATAATATGCCAGTTTCTGCCTCAGTTAAGTAATCCTTGGGCATGGGAAGTATGATGAATTTTGGAGATTTACTGAAAATGCTTATAGTAAGTACTTAGATATTTTTGTTAAATGTTTTACATATTTTAGGAAAAGATAGGATTTAATTAATGAATCAGATAAAATAAAATCTGTTAAAGTATGATCCATTTTATAGCTTATGTAGTAGTGAAAATATGAAATTTTAGATCATAAATTAACTTTTAAACATCAGATTCTCTTTTAAGAAATCGAGTATCTTAAATTTTAGTTATTATTCAGGGTAAATTAATGTTTTTCATTTATTTTCATATATGTGATTTATTGTGAATATGACATGGTATTAACCATCTGTTCATCTAAATACTTTGGATTTTTTTAATAGCTGGTTTTATAATAATAATGTGTGATTTTAAAATAATAACCAAAACATTATTTTCATATGATTTGATTATTTTTGGATTCCAGGGTAGATATAGCACACCTATGCCTTTACAACCTAAGTGTTATTCACAAGAAGAAATACTTTGATTCTGAACTTGAGCTTATGACATACATTAATGAAAACTGGGATAGATTGCACCCTGGAGAGGTAGGTGGTCTCAGAGCTAACATCATTAGCTACTTAATGTCTCTTTTATTTTGTTTTTATTGAAAGCAGCTAAGGCACATGTGCAAGCCATACATCTAAAGTAGCACTGTATTTTTAGATAGGGAGAAATAACTTCGGTGAGGCTATCAGGATCAGCCCTCATTCTCCTGTTTGTTGCCTGTTAACTTGAGAAAAAGTATAGGAGGAAATAAATTACTTAATTCTTCCATTTTCTGAAATGAGAATTGCTGTAGCTGAAGATAGAAGAGAGGGAGAAATCCTTATTACTGGGTATCCTGTGGTTCTTCCTTCTTTTCTTCTAAGTGTACTATAAACTTAGAGATGTAATCAGCATTCTTCATTTTTCTCTTTTTGGTACTCTCTTTTATATCTTTGACTTTCAGGAATAGTAGGACCTGGTAATAATGTTAGAATAATAAGAGACTGAAGTTACCTGAATTGAGGATTATCCCTGTCATTCTCACATCTCATTTTTCTTTTCATTTGCAAAGTGTAACCACTCATGCTGTTTGTGAAGAGTTTTTTTATTTTATTTTATTTTTTTTTACAAAAAGCAATATAAAAGTTAATGCATGTTCATTGGAGATTTGGAAAATACTGAACAGCACAAAGAAAAGTAACTAGAGTAACTTTTATATTTACCTTTTTAAAGATTTATTTAGAATTATTAAAATGCAGATATTAAATGTTAAAATACAGATACTAAATTTTTTGTTCTATAATATGTGGAATAGATGTGTGAATTTTAGTCATGTGTTACTTTTTGAGGCAAAAACTAAACTGATACGAAATTTAGGAAGAATTTCTGCATTTGTAGCTTTTAGACAGGCAATTTATAAGGTTTACATCAAATAAAGTATCAAGTTTCTGTTCTGGGGGTTTTATGAGGCATCAGGGAGTGCACAGTACATATTTATTAAAAGTAGTAGGTCAGTTGTATAAAGTAAACACCTGTGATATACTTAGATTTTAAAATCAATGATACTAAAATCAATTGAGTTAAGAGTTTTGAGTGTTAGAAATTAGAATATAATATTCTCATTAAGTTTTCTCTTAAAAGCTTCTTTTAGATGACTGGAGAGAAAGTGAGTGACTTGTAAATATGATAAATTTTAATAAACTGATTAGTAATTGGAGAAGAAAATGTAAGGCACTATTATTAAGTATATTGTTCTTTATAGTCATCTGAATATTTAATGTTCTCATACATTAATTTCAAATACTTTCTTCCCAGCAGTGACTCTTTTAGCACTTCATATGCAGATACATTTATATTTCTGTTAGTACACTTGTGTTTTACGTGGTTGAAGTCTGCATTGGTTACTTCATGTAGATAATGGGCATGCATATAAAAACTCAAGTTGTTTATTTCAAATGCTATCATTTTTTATTACAATAAAAGATAACTTTAGATTTATTGAAGAAGCTGAAAACAGAAAATAATAAAAACTACAGGCTGTTTTTTAAAGAAATGAGTTCAATTTATGAATTCTAGCTGTCTCAGTTCCAGCTGAACTTCTGCTATACATCAGAAAACATTTATTTCAGCAATCGGTACATGTTTTATTTTCTGAACCCTATGAGATAATGTCTTACATGTAAGAAATTTCAATTTCTTATTCTTTGCCCCAAACGGAAAAATATATCTTTATTTAAAAATTAAGAAAAACATGATTACAATCAAATATAACTTTATAACAAATGTTTTACTTTTCTAAGGAATGTTCCCATTTTGGGGAGCCATCAGATTTATTATCAGAAGAAGTGACTTTCTAGTCATTTCTCATTGCTCTTTTTCCACATTAAAAAAAAAAGAAAACATTCAGATTTAGTAGGTTAGTCATCTCATTCTCTGGTTATTTATAGATAGAAGTTCAGGTTTTAATTTTCTGTATTAATACTTTACATCTTAATATTGTAATTAGTTTTTAGAGTGAAGTTTTAATGATAAAGAGACCATAAAATTTGTAAATAATATTTGTTCATTGATTTTCATTTAGTTTACTTTTAAATGTTTGTGGTAATAGAAGCAAAGATAATACAGACAATGTATTATTCCTAATTATTAAAGTAGTAAATCTTTGGCTAACTGAAATTGAATTGCAAATTGAGTTTTGTTACTAACTCAAAATTAGGTTAATAAAATTTTCTTTTTATATTTGTATTAAAAATCTTTTTATAAAGTAACATTAATTATAGTTATTCAAAATGATGTAATAGAGTTGGCCCTTCGTATCTGGTTGATTTTCAATGGTTGGAACCAAGGGATACTGAGGGCCAACTGTACTTTCAAAACATGTGAATTACTACATCTAAGTATATTAAAGATACACCTCAGAGATACTGTGGTTTCAATTTCAGGCCACTGCAACAAAACTAATACGCTATAAATCAAATCACAAATTTTTGGTTTCCTAGTGCATATAAAAGTCATGCTTGTACCACACTGTAGTCTTTGTGTGCAATAGCATTATGTCTAAGAAAAGCAATGTACATAACCTTAAATTAAAAACTGGGACTTCCCTGGTGGTCCAGTGGTTAAGACTTCACCGTCTAATACAGGGGATGTGGATTTGATCCCTGGTTGGGGAGCTGAGATCCCATATGCCTCCTGGCCAAAAACCCAAAATATAAAGCAGGAGCAGTATTGTGACAAATTCAGTAGAGATATAAAGACTTTAAAAATGTCCACATCAGAAAAATTTTAAAAAAGTAATGCTGTTGCAGGATGGTGCTGACAGTCTTGCACGAGGCAGTATTACTACAAACCTTCAATTTGTAAAAATTGTAGGATCTGTGATGTACAGTGAAGTGAGATACAATGAAAGAAGGTATGCTTATATTGGTTATTTAAGTACCTTAGAATATTGAAGTCATTTTGAACATCAGTTCTTATTATATATGCTGTAGACTATATGACAAAGATCTTTATGCTAGAATATTAGAGAGTCCATTTTAGAGAGTACAGTTGACTGGAGTACATGGAGTTGGGGTATTGACCCTCTCTGCCATCAAAAATCACATACACCTTGAGTTGGCCTGCCCTGTCTGCAGTTCTGCACCTGCAGATTCAACTGTCCGCAGTATAGTACTGTAGTATGTATTTGAAGAAGTGAAGTGAAGTGAAGTCGCTCAGTTGTGTCCGACTCTTTGCGGCCCCATGGACTGTAGCCTACCAGGCTCCTCTGTCCATGGTATTTTCCAGGCAAGAATACTGGAGTGGGTTGCTATTGCCTTCTCCAGGGGATCTTCCCGACCCAGGGATTGAACCCAGGTCTCCTGCATTGCAGGCAGATGCTTTACTCTCCAAGCCACCAAGGAAATCCTAGATGTATGTATTTAGTGGGGGATAAAAAATCCATACATAAGTTGACCCATGCAGTTCAACCAGTTGTTCAGAGGTCAACTATATATCCTTTCACACTGAAAGGTAAGGTTTAACGTATATATTTTCTTTTTTCTTGATTATTTTCAGGATTGCTATGTCAAGAGAAGCTGAAACTTTTAGAACATGTTAGAACACAGTGATAATTTCCTTATGTGATCTTGGTAAACATCTTTGAGAGTTGGTACCTTAATGATTATCATATAGACTGAATCTAGTATTTGAGAAACTACTGTGTTTTGAATTATTTTTTTTTGAGATAGTAAAAATATGTAGTATAATTTGACACCCCAAATAAAAGTTGCTTAAAATTTTTACATAGAATGAAGTGTTTAGAATGAGGTTATATCAGATTGCTTTGGGAAGTTACAATGAGATATTAATACTTTTTGAAATCTGCCTATTATCATTTGTCTTTACTTCCTAATGTGATTTGAAATTTCAGTTTCATAAGGACAACCCACTTTTCTGTTAGCTGTGGTCTTAAGCTTTAAATACCTAAAAGGTTGATGGAGCCAGTGGGTTGAGTGCTACTTTACTTGAAGGATAGAGAGAGAAAAGCATAGATAAAATGAAATAATATGGCAGAAACAGTGTTTTGGCTAGAGAAAAATATAGTAGAAAAAATAAAAAATAGTAGAAAAATAGTAGAGGTGGTATAATACTTTTAAGGGAAAATTATAAGAAATCTGATTAAAAGCAGTACTTGGGGCCTTGAGTTGTATTAGCGTACAGAATATATGTTGGTAAACAAATTACTAAAGCTGTTTGGCATACTTAAGCCTAGGTGGTGTGGAATTCAGTGTGGTAACTGAGGCATGTATTTTATTGAAGGGAAGAATTTTAACTGTATGTAATAGCATGTATCGCTGTACAGTAATACATAACCCTGAACGTGAAATCACAGTGTGAGATTAGTGTCAGTATACGGAGGAACAAAAATGTTTCTTCTATTGAAGATCTATGTTATAAACCTCATAGTCAGGTGGAAGAACTAGACTATGATGTTCTTCTAATACAGATTATTTGATTAACAGTATAATACTTGCACACTCTGTTTTCAAAATACAGTGAGGGAACCTTTGACTGCATTATGCAAGTTGAAATAAACAGTCCTGTGCAAAATAGTCCTGGAGTGCTGAAAGAACTTACAGATAAAATTTGAATTCTCTAGGCAAGAATATTGGAGTGGGTAGCCATTCCCTTTTCCAGGGGATCTTCCTGACCCAGGGATTGAACCTGTGTCTCCTGCATTGCAGGCAGATTCTTTACCATCTGAGCCACCAGGGAGGCCCAGGAAATCATAGAGAACAGGTACCAAAAGAAAAAAAGAGTTTGTTGTGATTTTCAAAAAGTAAAAAGGAGTAGATTTGAGAAATTCTAAACTTTTGTTGTTGAATGTCAGCAAAATTGTAGAGCAGATTTTTCTTGTGAAGAATTAAAAAGCAATCAGAAAAAATACCACTAGTTTATTAGAATAAATCATGTTAAATACCTTGGTTTCTTTTTTGATATGGTTAGCAGCACTGATATGTCAAGTGCTAATGTGCATAGTATAACTCAGTTTTATATAAGATATTGGAATGTGAACTGGTTAGAATAAAATTTAAATGCATTTGTAACTAATGAGTTAGTAGCAAAAGCAGTCATTGGCTTGGAAATATTCTTGAGGGAGATTCTAATGGCGAGCCACAGGGTTCTGTTTTTGTCTCTATCTTCAGTTCAAGAAGGATGACAGAATCAGGAGAAAATATCATCTCAAACACTGAGCTGAAAACCAAATCAACAGTAGTTATAAAATTTTTCTTTTAGGCTTAAATATACAAACAACAATATGGAAGAACAGTGTATGATGGGGGATACTTGGCTTGATGGCAGTTGATTTAATGAGATTTTAGAGTTAAGATGGGAGTAGGGGACCAGGACTTTGGCCACCTCATGCGAAGAGTTGACTCATTGGAAAAGACTCTGATGCTGGGAGGGACTGGGGGCAGGAGGAGAAGGGGACAGAGGATGAGATGGCTGGATGGCATCACTGACTCGACGGACATGAGTTTGGGTGGACTCCGGGAGTTGGTGATGGACAGGGAGGCCTGGCGTGCTTTGATTCATGGGGTTGCAAAGAGTTGGATACGACTGAGTGACTGAACTGAACTGAACTGAGGGGACCAGGAAGAGGATGGAAGTACTTAGCCAGGCTTAGTGTGAAATAATCATGTGATGGTGCTGCTAAACCTAAACATAATCTTCATACTTAGCCCTCTTACCTACTGTCAAATGCTTGAAGAACTGCCTTGTATAAAAGAGAATCCAGGAGGGAATGTTTTGTTTGCCCATGGAATGGGCTTCTTCATTAGGTTTCATCTGTGGTACTAGTTAAACCAAGGTTTCATGACTCTTGAGTACTATTAAAGGGATTACAGTATTAATGAAAACTTAAATTAGGTGGATATCTCATGTCTCTTTTGGATTATAAAGTCTGAGTCCATTATTTCTCCTTTAATAGAAATTTTCTGTCATTGGACACTTAAGAAATTACAATAGGAAGGTGTGGTATGGTTAAGGAGAATGAGCACCAAACTTTACTTTCCTTTTCCTCTTAAAGTACCCAGTACAGGCTCACAATGGGCTCTCAGTGAATGTTGAAGGAATGTACTTAATTGTCACTTGGGTTCAAATTCTACCTCTTTAGCTAACCAGCAGTGTGAATTTGGGCAATTTAGGTTTATAGCTGTTGACTAATTGGTGAAATAAAAGTAGATGACTGTAAAAGTCTCTTCTACCTACCATGTTATATTTGACAGATTTGTTTATTTTTTTTTACTTGAAGTTCTGAGCTTTGGGAGTTTCAGCTGCTAAATAAAATTACTGGCAGTCATTTTAAAAGTCAACGGTGGTATTTTGGAAGATTTTTTGTTCATTTGTTTAAATTTTTATTGCTTTAATTGAAGATGGTATTTTATAATTTAATTTTTTTCTATTGGGCCCTAGTCTTTAAACTTTGAAGAAAAGGCAGAAATAACTCTGAAAGAAACTTTTTTGAAACAAAATATTTTCCAGAATTGAATGTTTATATTTTAAAATGGTGTATGATGATAAAAACGTACTGAGTCACTTTGATTTTAGGCTTAACCGAAGTCTGTAATTGGTATGAAAACAAAATCCCTAAATTTGTTATTTTTTCAAAGTTATAGAGGTTGTTGGTTTGTGTTAGAAGTATTGGGAAGTAAAATGGCATGTTTATCATTACTTTTTATATTTCCTGTTAATATCTATTAGAAGCTTTATAGTTGATATTAAAGTAATTCTAATGTATTATTACTTTCCCAGGTTATAGAATTAAAGTAAATTCAATGATAATAAAATCCCATTTTTATTGTATTTTACAGTTTATGGTTCTTTCAAGCATATCATTTTATCTATACAAGTATTGATAGTAGTAAAGAAACTAGTAAAGGATTTATACTCTCTTTTTTATACGTGAGAAAACAAGATTTGAGAGGCTAAATGGCCTTAAGTCACAAAGCTGGTCAGTGAGGACCTGAAATTAGAACTTTGGTCTTCTGACAACTAGTCAGTCAGCTTTTCTTTTGTATCACATGGCGTCTATCACCTGTGTATTACTAATCGATGAAATTACAGTGCACTAAATTGTTTTTTTGATACTTCACAGCTGGCAGACACACCAAAATCTGAAAGATATGAGCATGTTCTGGAGGCATTAAATGATTACAAGACCATGTAAGTTATTTTATGTATCCCTATGAAGGAGATACTTGGTAAATATAAGGAATAATGGCATTAAGAATTGTGAGATTGGTGTAGAGTTAATACATACCATTTTAATGTCCTCTCTCAGTCAGAGTAAACCATTGATTCTCAAAGATTGAAGAGGGGAGGTGCAGTTCTCTGGAAATGTTGGATGGAAGGCATATCAGTATTTCAGGGGAATTTGGTCAGTTTAGTTGAAAAAGCATAATCAGTAATGACTTGTTCTTATAATTTAATCTGCTGAAAGTAAAACAGAATCATATTAGCTGGTAGGAATATGCAGAAGATAGGGGGATATATTAAAGAGAAGATAGGTTTTTAAATGATTGAGGTCTTCTATGATTTTAAGTTTAGTTAGTGCCATCTTTAGGAATAGTAGTAGTATTAGTGATCTAAGTTTTTGATAATTAAGTGACATTGTTTGATATAGTCTTATATAAATCTTTCCCTTTTTTTCTAAAGGAGCATATCTACATCTCTTAAAAATATTTTTAAAAGGCAATAGAAATAAAATGTATATGCTGGTTTCAACCAGCTATTTAATTATAACATTTTTGTTTGTAACATGTTGCTTTTTTTGAACTTAGCAACATTTCCTCATTAATAAATGTTATAATTACAAGTGGTTAGATCTTTAGGACAACTTAAAAAAGCCATAAAGTTACCTGAGCAGTTACTGTGCTGGTAAAAATACTTTATAGGACAATGAATTCTGTAATCCCAATTTAGTGTGCTAGAAATACCTTTGTTCCTACTATGGTAGAAATGGGAGCTCCCGTTTCTCACACTTATATAAAAGATGAATGGCAATCCAAGCACTTGGTAGTGGTTCTTAGGCCAGGCATGCTCAAGTAGAGCTAAGAGGTTATTTTAGAATAAGGACTCTAAGGACTTTGGGAAACGATTAAGGAACACATATTTCAGAAACCCAAGCCCACAAGAAATGTCACCTCTGCTCCAGGTTATTTCCAATTCCAGATCTGACATGCTAGACACTGCTTTTATTTTCTGGGCCTCTAGGATTGATGTACTTTTTTCCAGTGCTCTTACCTATTTCTGGCCAGGGTTTCTCTCCTCACCTATTCACTCTGAAATAGAATTCTGTTTTCCCTAAACCTTTTTTGAGGTGTTTGTAACAGATAAGACTAAAAATGTGGAAAAGCACATTGAGACTAAAAGAGATACCACTCTGTACTCTTCTTTCTTTAAAAAGTTAGATGCTACGTTTTAAAAAGAAAAACGGCCATGTGTTCCTAGCGGACATGTGTTCTTCCTTCTAACACTATTCCTCTCTCCTGCTTCCCTGTCGTATCCTACTGTGGACTGGCTCTGGGGCAGATAAGAATCCAATAAAGCAAAGGGAAAAAACAAGAGCAAGGGGGTAGTATTGGGTAGACTTTCATGTGTTTTATGACTGAGGGTCTTCCATGTATATGTGTTCAGTTTTTAAATTTTTAGTTAATTGTTTTTTAAATTTAGGTTTATGTCTGGGAAAGAAATAAAGAAGAAGAAGCATTTGTTTGGGTTGCGAATTCGTGTTCCTCCTGTGCCACCAAATGTGGCTTTCAAAGCAGAGAAAGAACCTGAAGGAACCTCCCATGAATTTAAAATTAAAGGCAGAAAGGCATCCAAACCTATATCTGAATCAAGGTAAAAGTTGATCTGTGGGTTAGTTTTTCTCTTTAGCTAATTTGTAACTAAAAATGTGTGTTACTTAAGCCTCATTAGTATATTTGAAAGTACAAGTGGCAGTGACCCTGATTTGTTATCCTATTTAAAATTTCTCGCTTGAACAAGTTACAAAGAGTTAATGCTAGATGTTTATTTATTTACTATAGATCTAAGGCTTTCCAGGAATAGACCCTATTGATTTTGTTCAGCATAAGTATTTATTCATTTGTTTGTTCATTTCTCATTCGTTTGTTCATTCATTCTGTTTATCAAGCACCTTAATGTCTAAGTGCTGCAGATATAATAAATGAGACCTTCTTTCTGCCCTGGTGGGGTTTACATTATAATGGGGAAGAAAGGTGGTAAACAAAATAATTACAGATCATGTTAATACCATTTAGGAAATAGCAAACAGATTTAGACTGTACTGGGATGGATAGAGATATAGGGGTCTACTTTAAGAAAGAGGCTTAAGAAGGCTTGTTTATGATAATATTGAAGCTGAAACTTTAAAGATTGAGAATGACCTAACAATGTGAAGAATAAAGGGAAGAATACTTCAGATAGCAGAAATAACAAGTGTGAAGCTATGAGGCATGTTCTAGGAACTTTCAGAAGGCTACTAAGGTGTGAACAAGGGCTGGAGAGAGTAGTATTGGGTATTGGAAAGGTTGGGTGGGGCTTGGTCATGTGTTTTGTAGACCTCATAAGGAATTTCGGTTGTTTTCTCAGAATAATGGGAAGCTATTTAAAGATGTATGTACGCTGAATTATCTTTTAAAATAGTTCTCTGGATCTGTTTGGAAAGCAAATCTATAGAAGTAAGTAGAAACAAGAAAAAATGAAGACTTCCAGTTTTCTAGGTGAGAGATAATGGTGGCTTGTGCAGTTGTAGGTGATAGCAGTCAAGTAGAGAGAAAATAGATTCAAGATCTCCACTGGAGGCATAATTTGTTGGCTTTGCTAATGAATTAAAATTTTAAAGGAAGGGCAAGATAAAGTTATACAATGCCCAGATACCTTGTTTGAGCAACTAGTGGGTGGTCATGTCTGTTACCAAGAACTGGAAGAATAGATTTTGATGACGTGAATAAAGCATTCTTCCATTTCAGACTCATTTAATTCAAGATTCTTATGAGGAACATCTAAGTGATAATGATGTTAAATACAGGCAATTGGGTGTGTTCAGTCAGGAGCTCAGGACACATGATAATAAATTTTGAAGTTAATTTATAAAACCATGAGAATGGATGATATTACCTAGAGAGAGAAAAGAAGAGAATGTGGCCCAGAATAATGTCCTGGTATTATTTAGCGATTTGGAAGAAGTGAAATAAATGTAGGAGATGGCTAGAAAACGATCATGTGAAATAGGAGGAAACTAGGAAAGTTTGATGTCATGAAAACCAAGTGAAGGAGAGTGTTTGAGAAAGATACGGGTCTATTAAACAGTACTGAATGTTGCTGAGAGGCAGGTTAAGATGAGAGAAAAATGTTTATTGGATTAGATAACATTTTGTTATTAGTGATTTTGATAAAAACTATTTTTCTTAAGTGTTAAAGGTAAAAGTCACATGGCAGTAGGACAATATGATCGAATCCAGCACTGCTCAACTTACTGTCAAAACTGGTCTTTTTCTACAATTAGGGACATGGGAAGATTCAAAATGATGATGATGACAGTAATACAGGAAAAGGGGAAAAAAAGGAATACTTGTTAAGAATTTTGAAAGAGAATGAAGAAAGTGGGAAGGGTATGTGTTGTCAACTCTCAGAAGTAGTTTCACTGTATTGTTAAGGGAGGGAAGTAGACAAATGCAATGGAAGCTGAATCGAGTGATGGTTTTTTAAAAATAGATATAAGACAATTGTAACCTGTTTCTGTATGTCAGTGGAGCAGAATGATACAGAAGAAAGAGAGGTAACTGAAGATATTGTAAAGTCTTTGAGAAGACATAAGAGACAGGATGTGGGAATCTAAATGTGGGATTGACCTTCTAAAGCAGGACTTAACATCTTTCTGTTGAAATGGAGAGAAAAAGAAGTGAAGTCGCTCAGTCGTGTCCAACTCTTTGCGACCCCATGGACTACATGTAGCCTACCAGGCTCCTCTGTCCCTGGTATTTTCCAGGCAATAGTACTGGAGTGGATTGCCACTCCAGTGGAGTACAAATTCTAATTCTGTGATGACTGAAGTTATTGCCTAGTAGCTTCTGTTTTCTCAATGAAATGATGAGGCAAAGATAGCTGAGAGAGAAATTTAAGGAGCCAATACATAAGGTATGAGTTAATCATCTTGGCGAATAAGAAAAAAAAAATTACAGAGGGTTGTCAGTGCTGTGTATCCATTTGAGTTAGTAATAAAGTAGATAGTACTTTAAGGGTTTTTTTTTAATGAAGGAAAATAATACTATTCCTATTACTTTCAGATTTTTATTATTAATCTTTTTCTAGCAATTGTTTATATTATAAATTAGAAAAAAGATTTCCACAATCTTTCTTGTTCCTGTTTTGATTTTGATAGGACATTCTGTCTGTGGTAGTTATCAGATTTTCATTTGATGTGATCAGATAATGGTTCAACTTTCTCTAAAGGCATTTTCAGTTCATTCTGGGCCCTATGTATGAATTGGACTAAAGGGTACTTTCTTTAGTCCAGGGGTCCTTTGTAAATGTTATGTTGATCATCCTGCCAAAAAAATAAATGTACACCCCACCCATCTTATCCTTGGATAAGATTTTGGATTATAGTTCTAGTTACACTTTCTTCCTCTACTTCTCTACTTTCTCTTTCCTCATACTTCCACCTTTATTTCCCCAAACCAGTTTGGTGAGGAGGGATAGTCATTTCTTGTTTTCTCCATTCACCTCTTTCTAGCGTATTATATAAATCTGTTCCTTTACCTTGTTTTTTAATTCAGTTTTTCCTGGATAATGTTATTGTAGCACTTAACCCATTTTATTATTCTGCTTACATGCATGTTTATTGTCTTCTATCTATAGTGTGTGTGAAAGTTACTTAGTCATGTCCTACTCTTTGTGACCCCATGGACTATAGCCCCTGTCAGGCTCCTCTGTCCAACGAATTCTCTGGGCCAGAATGCTGGAGTGGTTAGCTGTTGCCTTCTGCAGGGTATCTTCCCAACTTAGGGATGGAACCCAGGTCTCCCACATTGCAGGCACATTCTTTACTATCTGAGCCACCAAGGAAACCCAAGGATACTGGAATGGGTAGCCTATCCCTTCTCCACAGGATCTTTCTGACCCAGGAACAGGGGTCTCCTGCATTGCAGGTAGATTCTTTACCAGCTAAGCTACCAGGGAAGATCTCAAACCCCTTAGTACAGGGAACATTTTTGTATTATAGTATTCCCTTTATATAGAGATGTTTACTGATTAAATGAAATAGATGTTCTGTGTACTGGTATTTGTCATTTTTCCCTTCTGTTAATTAGATATGTTGTTGACCTATTTCTTGTTTTCCCTTCTTATGCTTGATTTTTTCCTTTATGTCTCTAAAATGGTTTTCTAAAACTTGCTAATTTTGTCCTTTGAATGATTCCCCTGCACAATATGAAGGATTCCTCCTTTACGTTCTCCAACCTCTTTCTGATTAGCATCATTCAGGAACCCACAGGATATTTCTATTTAGAGCTACTGTATAGGGAGTGAACAGTTTTAACATAGATAACTTCCTGGCTCCATGAGGTTAACTACTGAATTCATACTACTGAATTTAGTACTAAATTCTTGAAACATCCTCCAAGTACCTACATAGTAACAACCTAAATGAAATAATTGAACTTAAAGAGTTTTGAAATCTTCCATCCAATACAGTAGTACTTTTTTGTTTGTTTTGTAAAAAATTTTTTGGTGATGTGTATTTTTCAAAATTGTTATTAGGGAACTTTTTTCCTTTAAACCTTTCATATGTAAAGATCTCTTTAAGAAATATTTATTCAAATTAAAATATATTATCTGTGAACTTGACTAAACTTGTAGATTCAGCTTAACTTTGTTTTTATAATCTAATTACTACGTAAGTAGAGGTTATGACAGTACATATTGTCCACTGTCTTTGTTTTCTTTCTGCAGAGATTAAATACATAATGGTTTTATGTTTCAGGGAAGTAAGCAATGGCATAGAAAAAAAAGGAAAGAAAAAATCTGTAGGTCGTCCACCTGGCCCATATACAAGAAAAATGATTCAAAAAACTGCTGAGCCACCTTTGGTAAGAGGATATATTGGTCTCTGTTCTCAGAGCAGAAGTCTGCTTGAAATTACTGAGAAACTAATTTCTTTTCGTTACTTTTAGAAGCCATTCTTTGAATTTTTGTTTTTGTTTTCCAGGATAAGGAGTCAATTTCAGAGAATCCTAGTTTGGATTTACCTTGTTCTATAGGGTAAATAGAAAGTTATTTTCGCCTATCCTAGGAATTTTCTTCTTGGGGGGGAATTAGTATTTCTATTGTTATGTAATATAGTTGTTATACCGTTTAAATTCTTTTGTCTCAGGAGAACTGAGGGAACTGCACATTCATCCAATACCTCAGATGTGGATTTCACGGGTGCTTCCAGTGCAAAAGAAACTACCTCGTCTAGTATTTCCAGGCATTATGGGTAGATATTTTATGTTCTTATTCTTAACTAATTTTCCTCTAGAGTTTCTTCTTTGTAAAATGATGATTAAATACATTTTTAAGAATTGAAAGTGATACCAGTTTGTCTTGCAGCTTTTGAGATGCAGTCTATATATAGATATTTTAGGTTATTAATATTCATCTGAGTATTTTTACTTTTCAGAGCACAGATGTTAAAATTTTCAAATTTGTCAGGAATTTTGCTATGTACACAAAGAAGAGGTATCCTGGTGTTTATAGGTGTGCTCTTTTCTGTGAGACCTTTTTATACTTTTAATATACAAGTGTGAATTTTTTTTTTAATAAGTTGGAATCAAGCACACACACCTTTTTATTAGAAAAAGGATTTTAAACTCAGGGTCTTTTTTTATCAATAGCAGACTTTCCCTCTAGTATTTTTTTTTTAACCTAACTCTTTAGAAAGGCAACTTTTTCCTGAAGTCTGATGTATCAGGTAAGAAAAATTTAGTTTATTTGGGGCCAGAGCCATGAGCTTACAGATTTTATAGTTCCCTTTGTTCAATTTTTGTTTTCACAACCAAGCATTCTGTTAAGCTTGTGCACATTATCTTCTTTTTTTTTGTACATTGTCTTGTTTAAAACAGTCTTTTGAGTTGTTTCCATTTTGTAGATAAGAAAACTGAGACTTAGAGGGTTTTTGTAACAAGCCCAAGATGGCATGTGCATTAGCAAATAAATACAAAACTGAGGTTTAACTTGGGCAGTAGAATTTATTGGCTATATTATATTTTGACCTTGTTTTATAATATCATAAAATCTTTTAATCTCTGAACTCAAAGCTTGTCTTGTTTAGTCCCTTCACTTAATCTCTTAAGAGAACACAGAAGATAAAGAGATTTAAATTTGACCGATATCATGTTGAGCTATACCAAGGGTATAGTTTAGGCTTATTTCAATTTATTATATTACTTAACAATAGGCCTAGAATTGATAACCAAGAGAACTTTTGTACTGGTTCTGCCATCAGTTAAAGCACATGTAAAGGTGTCTTTTACGTAATAGGTGCTTATTAAATATTTCTTGCACTGAGTGAATGAATGAATGAACTTTCTTCTTTTTAATGATAAAAATGTTGACAAGATCTGACTTAAAAATCCTCTTGGTAAGTAAGAATTTGCCTTGTTGGCTTCATAAATCAAAATTTCCTCTGATTCTTTTAAGCTTAATAGTACATAGTTAAGGAAGAAAAGCTCTTCAAAGGTCAGCCCCAAGAAGGTGATTGAATTTAATGAAGGCGAGTGATAATCCATTTCATATAGCATTTGTTGTTTTGATTTGGCTGATTTTTATGTCAGCAAGGGTAGACAATTGTGGCCTTTTTTGTTCTGTAGATTATCTGACTCCAGAAAAAGAACTCGTACAGGAAGATCTTGGCCTGCTGCAATACCACATTTACGGAGGAGAAGGGGTCGTCTTCCAAGAAGAGCACTCCAGACTCAGAACTCAGAAATTGTAAAAGATGATGAAGGCAAAGAAGATTACCAATTTGATGAACTCAACACAGAGATTTTGAATAACTTAGCAGATCAGGAGTTACAACTCAATCATCTAAAAAACTCCATTACCAGTTATTTTGGTGCTGCAGGTAGAATAGCATGTGGTGAAAAATACCGAGTATTGGCTCGTCGGGTGACACTTGATGGAAAGGTGCAGTATCTTGTGGAATGGGAAGGAGCAACTGCGTCCTGACTGTAGGACTGAACATTATGTTCACTGCACTCTCATTTTCTGTAGGTACAATTCAGAACCCTAAAGGAGTCTGGCTTTTACTATCTTTAAAAAAGTTAAAAAAAAAATCACATAAGATGATACTAGCCTTAACATGTACTTGTCAATGTTATGGATATTGTCATAAAAAGATATCTTTTAAAAATCAGAGACTTAATTTTTTAAATCTTGAGATTTGTAGAATGTTTCTAGGATAGGATATTAAAAATGATTCAAACCCATGCATGGTGTTAGATAATTTTTCTAATTATTCCATTGAGTCAGTTTTTGTGGTTAGTGGTTCTCAGAGCAAACTGATCATGTAGATAGATAGCACAAGTATTTGGAGAAACATTGTCTGTTTTGTTACCAAAATGTTGGAAAAAATTTATTTCAATACCTTTTAGAAGTGCAGTGTATATAATGCCTACTAAAAGACTGTAAAATACTGAAATTTTCTTTCAACAAAGTGTAAAAAATATATTGAGCCTGTAAATTGCTCTGTGACTAGACTTCATTGTCGTCTTAATATATTCTTTGCATGTGCATATATATACACACATGTGTATATATATGTGTGTGATTGATTATGTGACCTATGCAATACAAATTATGGGAATGGGCAGCTTTGGAGTATATATCCCATAATTCTTTTTTCAGGAATAGTTGCAGTATTTACACAGCAGCATTTCTTCTCAGGCTTTTATTGGGTGCTGTTGCTTGCTATGTATGAAGAGAAATGTGTCAAACAAGTTTAGTGTGTTCTGAAGAAGGGTGTGAACAACAGTGTTCATGGGCTTTTTCGAATGCTTTTCATTATCAGTCTTTGTAACTCAGCTGTTCAGTACCTAAAACAAATTCAAATAGTTATGAACATTATCTCCTACTAGAAGTAACATTTTCAGATTTTCATGGCACATTATGATTGTAAATGTCTCTCAGTTTTAACAGTAAGTCTATAGGAATCCCGTGAAGATTCCTGAAATGTCTGTAGTAACTGTTAGTCATGTTGAATAAGTGTAGTATGAACAAAGTATTTTATTGCACAGGGTTAACAAACAGTGTGTTGCCTGCGAGGCAGCTGCTGTTTTATTACAACATTACCTCTTGTTTTTATGAAATGTACCAAGATTTAAATTGATAACTTTATTTTACATGTGTTTTGTTTTTTTTTAAAAGTTTCTTTTATCACCAGTGTTAGAGTTGTCTTCTGTTTCTTTTTGTTTTATTTGTTTTCTTTTTTAGCCAAAGAGTAAACAGAAGAATATTCTTATTTTGGTGGCTGTTCATTTTACTCTTAAAAGTGATTGGTGGATTTTAGCCTAAAAATTGGAGAGTTTGCCACCAAAATGAAAAATATGTAAAGTGTAGTGATTACAGAGCGGTTAAAAATGTGGGTTAGTGCTTATTTATTCCATTGATTGATTATTTGACTGTTTATAAGAAAGTTGCTTTATTTCTTTAAACATCTTCAAAAGATGACCTTTTCTTGTCACATTATAGCCAAAAGAAGCAGAGAACTTCGTAGTCCTGCATTTGGTTCCTGGTTGGCCAGGTATAAATGAGCTTTACAAAAGTGCAAATTAAGAACTGTCACTTCTGTTTACCTCCACCAAAACTTGATTTTCCCCTAGCTATTAATTTAAAGTTGCCTTTCCTGCAGCTGCAATATTTTGAATAACACACAAGAGTTTGTGTTGATTTTGAATGTTTGTTTATATCTAGGGGTAATGGAAAATGTAAATCCCGTGTAACCTTATTCACTCCACCTGTATCATATTATTTCATTTTCCCCAAAGTCCTTTAATTCTAACTGAACACCAGCAGTATTTTTAGTAATTCTTTCTTTAGCATACTTGGAAGATGATTTATTAAGCTGAACTGTCTTTAGACGTAATTATTGTGAATGTCTGTTTTATTTTATCATGGTGGTTCACATGGCTCTGATGTTCAGTTTGTATTTTTGGAATTGCTTTACTTAGAATTAAAACAGACGAACATTAAATGTGTGTATTTTTTAAAGAGCTAATGAGTTTTGCTTCTGTATTTTGCTGAAAATACACACTAGTGCAGTAGATGGCTGCTTTTATCTAGCCAGGGAGCTAAAGAGTTTCTAGTTCTGTTGTAAATATGTTCACTTGAGTTAATCTTTATAAATCTTTACTTTCATTTTCCTCTTGTCCTCCCAATAAATATTAATAATTATTTCATGCTCATTTTATATGATCCTCTGAAGAAATAAATTATGTTTAGCCAGCTTGTACACTTTATACTTGAAAGGCAAGGTATCTCCCTGTCGCCAAACTTCAAAAAAATTCAACTTTTCAACTGTTTTCTTCTTACCTGCATAGAAGGTGTTAGGGTTTACATAAAAGGATTCCTTTTTTCTTTTTCCTGAAAAGCTTTGCCCCAGGCTACAGAAAGAAAAGATGTAAAAATAGTATACCTTATTCATTTTTACTCAAATATATTTTATAAATACCCTGATAGTCATGGATAAATATGGATTCTAAGGCCTTTAGGTGATCAAACAGAATATAAGCTATCAGAGTTATTCTGTCAGTTCTAATGTAAGAGTGATGAAGTCAGATCTTATCTTGTTGGATTTATTTTGTTACTGAATGTTTAATAGAAGTGAATGTTCACTGATAAGTTTGAGGGTATTTCTTCTTGTTTTATTTGCAAGGTATGTTTAGTTTCTATTGTGTATATATTAAGATTTGTGTTAGTGTTAGGGTAGAAATAATTTGGGGGCTATTTGATTGAGTTTTTATTAGGTATTATAAAGTTTTGCTTGGAACCTGATCTGATTTTTATAGTTATAGCAAACTTGTACTCCGGTTCTAGGGTTGTTTGAATGAGAATATAATGGCAAAGGAGGATGTCTGTGCTACGTTGGACTACCTTTATAAATATACTTCCAGAAGTCTCCTTCAGTTTCTTTGGCAGTTTCCTCAGGGGAATAAAAATTTGATAGTTAAATGTAAAGTGAGAATTTTATCATGGAATTTGTTTATAATTAGTAGCAGTTAAGAAACTTGATATCTGTCTGATACAGATTTGAAGATGGAGGAACTGTGAAAGCAAACTGATTAGCTCTCTAAATAACAAATAGATGGGAGCAAGTAAGTTTTAAGTCATAATGTCAAAATATCTTAGAGCAGTAAATGGATCAAAATGTAATACTGTAGTTATAGTTAGAAGAAGGTGGCAGATTAAGCAGTTCATACTTTATTTCTCACCTTGCCTCACTTTTACTCAATAAAATCTCTTTCTGCTTTTTTTTCCTTCTTTTGGCCTGTGGTATGTTGGATCTTAGTTCCCCGATTAGTGATCAAACGGGTACTCCCTACATTGGGAGAGCAGAGTATTAACCATTGGACCACGAGCAATGTCCCACTCTGCTTTTTACCCATGTAGTTTCTCTTTGTCGGAGATGATGCTTGGATGCTTAGCAATAGCTCCTCACTTTTGCAGTATCTTCAAGGAATGTGATTTCTCGTTCAAGAAAATTTTCCACTGGATTTAAGCAAGCCAACAAATGAATAAAACCTTCATAGTTGATAAAATGAATAAAACTTTCATAGATGATAAAACTTAATAATACCTAATTAAAACTCAATCAAATAGCCCCAAAAATTATTTCTACCCTAACACTAACAGAAATCTTTATGTACTTATTGCATAAAGCAAAACTGTGTCCTGTTTAAAATCATTAATTTCTGTTCCTTATATTTAATGAAAGGTATTCAGTCCTTTTTTCCCTTCTACCTTATGACCTGCTTTCCCAGTTAGGGGGCAATATTTGTGCCCTAAATGGGCACAAATTGGTTTAGGAGTAGGGTTGGAGGAGCCAAAAAAATCTTAATGATTTTTAGCCCTCCAGAACTCAACTCTATGTGACAGAAATCTTATTCCTTTTTATTTACTTTTTGTTGAGTTTTCTTGAATATCACAAGAGCAGCACTGACATCGAAGTCATGGAACATATACAAGATAATTTTAAGATCAGTGCTGACAAATGTATAGCTATATTCCAGAGAACTTTGTTTAGTCTTGAACTCACTCAGTGAGAGGTGGGTCTACATATGCCCATTGGCTTCCACTGACTCTCTTGTGGGTTTCATTTATGTTTGATCCTAAGTACTTGTATGTGACTTGGGCTTGGAGAATTAAATAAAAGTAAAGCTCAAGTTTATTTGACCCATGATTAACCATGCTAGGTGCAGAAAAGAAAAAAAACTGAATGGTGAGTGAATGTCAAATGAATGAATGGAATATCTAGCAGCTAGTTCAAAGTAAGTTTTTCATATTAAGCAAAAATTCAAAATAAGCTCACCAAAAACAGTTTTTTCAAAGGAATTAAGTTTTTCTAATGTTTTACTTTTCCTGAGAAATACCACCTTTGAATAATTTTAAAATATTTAACTATATTGCTATTGTTGTGTGTTTATAAAAATGGCACATGTAAATTTAGAATCAATTTATAGAAGTAAATAACATTGAAAGTTACTTGTAATGAAACTATAATAGGAGCATCCAGTATTAATAGTATTGTACATGCTTGGTGAGGGGATTAGAATTTTCTATACAGAACTAGTGGAATGTAAGGAAAATTTTCCTGTACAAAATTTGAGACAAAAGATTTTGTGAGAATTTGGATCCCCTTTGAAAACATGTGAAGCTTGGTTAGATGCATCTGAAGTTAAACTTCCTTGAGGAGACCATGAAAGTTTAAGCAGATGAAGCTTCTTAAGAGAGAGTTTTGACAGGGAACGCCTATTGATTCATGAAAGATTGAGGCACACTTTTGGTTTCAGCTGTGTTTCCCTATATTGACAGACCTCTTGTAGAACCCAAAGCATATCTGTAAGTTCCATTGATATTTTTTTTTCCCCTGCCTTTGGTATTATAATTTTGTATAACCACATAGCGACTTTCTGTGATTTTCTTACCTCTAGATATAAGTTATCCAATGAAAAATTATGTCATAATTGATACCTCTTTATAAACCACAATTTACTGTTTAAGCAACTTTAAACTATTAAAGACCATAAATGTTTAAAAATGCCACTTCATTGAAGATTTTTCTAGTTATTAAGTGCTTCATATTTCTAATAACACCATTCTTAGCATGCTAAGTTTTTCCTAATTACTGAGAAATTGTGAACATTGATTTATTTTTATGTTGCTGTAATGTGGTATTTTCAGGGATCTGGATGTGGGTAGGGGACTCTAGTCCTTAATCACTTAGGCTGCGTGATGCTCTTACATTTGTCTACTTTTCACGTATCTTTTGTGTTAGTCCCCAAGTTAATAATCCATATTTATTCACAGTGTATTGAGCAGCTTTCTCCCTATTTGTTTCTCTAGCTTCTAAACATTACTAATTTACAGTAGACTGGGAAGAACTTTAATGAGGTTTTCCGGAACAAATAGATAACCACTTCAGTAAAAATTTAAACCTTTTTCTACCCACAGTTCTGATTTGTTTTTAGAGATTTTTTTTGATGTAGACCATTTTTTAAAATGTCTGTTGAATTTGCTACAACTGCTCCTGTTTTATGTTTTGCTTTTTGGCAGCCTGGGATCTTAGATCCCTGACCAGGGATTGAATCCACACTCTGCACTGGAAAGCGAAGCCTTAACCACTGGACTGCCCAGGAGTCTCTAGATTCCTGAGTAATGAATCAAGACTGATTTCCTTTGAGAAAGAGTAAATGCTTTTTTATACTGTTCATTACTCAAAACAAGACTTTTTTTTGTTTTTTCCTATTTGACATTTTATTGATCAAAATGTTTATGATCATAAATTGCATTAGATTTTCTGTTATCAAACACATAAGATAGGTTTTCAACTGTCATTGAATAGTTGAATGTAGAAAATAAATATCTTTCATTTGCAGGTACTTAAGAGTTGGAAAAATTTCTTCAACATTCTGTATTCCATCTTGTATTATAGAAGGCTCTGTCTCTTCATCTAGGAATTTAAAGCCTTGATTGAGAAGACTAATTGGTTAGCAAAATAGTTTTACAGTAAAAGCCATAGAATCCTATGTAGCTGAGGCAGTGCCAGCAACTACCATAAAGACTGAATTTCAAATTTTATACTATTTCCTAGTTTTTCACTGCAGAAAATGCATTTTTTGAAAGAAATTTAGGCATTGGTTATATAGATTGGATCCATTTTTCTGATGCAAAAATGTAATTGCTTACTTATACATTACAGTCTTGCATTTTGCATGTGTCTCTTGAAGGTGCAAAGGCAGGTTCAGAATAAAGAGGAAATGCCAAAGAAATGATGAAAATAACTTTGATCTATGATGAGAAGAGAGACATTTTATCATGTCTTTTCCTGTTTAAGACTAAGGAAGTGTCATTGTTCTTGACATGAAGTCTTCCCCTATGATCTTAGTCCTATTCCATTTCCTTGTTTTTGTTATCTGACTTCACAACAGTCCCTTGATTTGAGAGGCTGTATCTCTTTCTTAAGTCCTCAGTAAGTCCATCGAATAAAACAATTCTCAGCCTTTAGGTTGTGCACTCTTTTTCAGTTGACATCCTTGTCTTGAGTAATAAACAAGTTTTGTTTTGTTTTTTAATTTTTTATGCTTCCCATTTTATAATACATGAGTGGTTGATAATTTTTGAAATCTTGACTTCTGGATAAGTGAGATAAGACTATAATATAAGCCAAAGTAGGTGATTCTTTTGTGGCTCTCTAATCAATCCCAAGATAGTAAAAACTGCATAGCCAAAAAAAAAATCAGTGGGCTTGTTAGAGATAAACTCTTGGATTCTGGAAGAGATTTGGTGATAAAGGGTGGCAGGGTTCAAAACCTTTCCTCCATAAAACTAGGTGAATTCAATAGACTTTTCCTTTCCAAAAAGGTGTTAAGCGTTGGCTCATGCTGTCTGTGCATTATGAAATAGTGAAAGTGTTAGTTACTCAGTCATATCTGACTATGACTGTGTGCCCCATGTACTATATGTAGCCTGCCAGCCTCCTCTGTCCCTGGAATTCTCCAGGCAAGAATACTGGAGTGGGTTGCCATTCCCTTTTCCAGGAGATCCTCCTGACCCAGGGATTGAATCCCCTGATCTCCCATATTGCAGGCAGATTCTTTACCATATGAGTCACCAGGGAAGCCCATTGCATTATGGGAAAGAGAAATAAGGTTTTGTCCAGTTTGCATTTGTCGTATAATAACAAAGTTATTTTAGAGAATAGCAAATTGACATGGCGTTACTCCATGCATATATTCAATAGTCATAAAAGTAGTCTAAAGGAATAGACAGGAGGTAGTATTTCAGTCAGAGCAATAATTCCATATTAATTTTCTTGAGTTTACAGAATTGAATAGTAGTAATTTAACTTTTTAGTACTTTAAGTGCTAAAATTATGTGATTGCAATTGAACTTTAAAATGCCAAGCTTCAGAGGATCATAATTTCTAATGAAATATTTGTTTTACCAAATTCATGTAATTGTATATCAGCTAAATTTGGTTTATTATATTGGCTAAATAAGTCAGGAAAAAGTGTAAAATAAATTACCTATGCTGTTTATTGTCTTTATGTGGAAGGTATAATTTAATATGTCTCAGTAGGGTTAAACTCTTGAGTTTTTGAAAATTTTTTAAATAAGTTTTTAAAATTTGAAAATGTTTTTAAAATAGGGTTTTACTTAAAAGTAGTACTTAAAGACTGATGTTTTAAATTTTAATTTGCATTTATTTGGGGCTCCTTTCTAGAGAGACTGTGTGTATTTTTAAGCTTTGCTATAATAAAATTTTATCTGCTAATTGAAAATGCCACTGTCATAGGGAAGTCAAGAGATACCTGGAGTAACAGGCAGGTTTGGCCTTGGAGTACAGAATGCATCAGGGCAGAGGCTGTTTTGCCAAGAGAATGTGCTGGTCATAGCAAACACAAGAGGCGACTCTACACATTGACATCACCAGATGGTCAATACCAAAGTCAGATTGATTATCTTCTTTGCAGCCAAAGGTGGAGAAGCTCTATACAGTCAGCAGAAACAAGACTGGGAGTTGACTGTGGCTCAGGACATGAACTCCTTATTGCAAAATTTAGACTGAAATTGAAGAAAATAGGGAAAAACCACTAGGTCATTCAGGTAGGACCTAAATCAGATCGCTTATGATTATACAGTGGAAGTGAAAAAGAGATTCAGGGGAGTTAGATCTGACTGAGTGAAGAACTATGGAACAGAGGTTTGTAACACTGTATAGGAAGCAGTGATCAAAACCATGCCCAAGAAGAAGAAATGCAAAAAGGCAAAATGGTTATCTGAGGCCTTACAAATAGCTGAGAGAAGAGAAGCAAAATGCAAAGGAGAAAAGGAAAGATAAACCCATCTGAATGCAGAGTTCCAAAGAATAGCAAGGAGAGTTAAGAAAGCCTTCTTAAATGAACAATGCAAGGAAATAGAGGAAGACAATAGAATGGGAAAGACTAGAGAGATCTCTTTAAGAAAATTAGAGATACCAAGGGAACATTTCATTTAAAGATGAGCGCAATGAAGGACAGAAGCAGTATGTACCTAACAGAAGCAGAAGATATTAAGAGGTGGCAAGAATACACAGAACTGTACAAAAAAGGTCTTAATGACCTGGATAACCACAATGGTGTGATCACTTACCTAGAGCCAGACATCCTAGAGTGTGAAGTCAAGTGAGCTTTAGGAAGCATTACTATGAGCAAAGCTAGTAGATGTGGTGGCATTCCTCCTGAGCCATTTCAAATCCTAAAAGATGATGCTGTGAAAGTGCTGTACTCAGTATGCCAGCAAATTCAGAATCTCAGCAGTGGCCACAGGACTAGAAAAGGTCAGTTTTCATTCCAATACCAAAGAAAGGGAATGCCAAAGAATGTTCAGACTACTCCACAATTCCGCTTTTACATGCCAGCAAGGGAATGCTCAAGATCCTTCAAGCTAGACTTCAACAGTACACGAACTGAGAACTTGCCAGATGTACAAGCTGGATTTAGAAAAGGCAGAGGAAACCGAGATAAAATTGCCAACATTGGTTGGATCATAGAAAAAGCAAGGGAATTCCTGAAAAACGTCTACTTCTGTTTCATTGACTATGCTAAAGCCTTTGTGTGGATCATAACAAACTGTGGAAAATTCTTAAAGAGATGGGAGTACCAGACCACCTTACCTGTCTCCTGAGAAACCTGAATGCATGTCTAATAAGCAACAGTTAGAACAGGACATGGAACAACAGACTGGTTCACAATTGGGAAAGGAATATGTCAAGGCTGTATGTTGTCACCCTGCTTATTTAACTTAAAAGCAGAGTACATACATCATGCAGAATGCCAGATTAGATGAAGCACAAGCTGGAATCAAGATTGCCAGGAGAAATATCAGTAAGCTCAGATATGCAGATGATACCACCCTTACGGCTAAAAAGCAAAGAGGAACTAAAGAGCCTCTTGATGAAAGTGAAAGAGGAGAGTGAAAAAGCTGGCTTAAAACTCAACATTCCAAAAACTAAGGTCATAGCATTCAGTCCAATCACTTCGTGGCAGATAGATGGAGAAAAAGTGGAAACAGTGACTGACTGTATTTTCTTGGTCTTCAAAGTCACTGTGGACAGTGACTACAGCAGTGAAATTAAGACCCTTGCTCCTGGGATGAAAACCTATGACAGGCCTGGATAGCATATTAAAAAGCAGAGACAATCACTTTGCCTACAAAGTCCCTATAGACTATGAAGAAGGCTGATTGCCAAAGAATTGATTCTTTGGAACTGTGGTGTTGAAGACTCTGGAGAGTCCTTTGAACTGCAAAGTTTGCAAATCAGTCAATAGCAAAGGAAGTCAACCCTGAAATTTCATTGGGAGGACTGATGCTGAAGCTGAAACTCCAGTACTTTGGCCACCTGATGCAAAGAGCTTACTCACTGGAAAAGACACTGATGCTGGGAAGGATTGAGGGCAGGAGGAGATGTGGGTGACAGAAGATGAGATGGTTGGATGGTATCACCGCCTCAGTGGACATGAGTTTGAGCAAACTCCAGGAGGTAGTGAAGGACGGGAAAGCCTGACGTGTTGCAGACTGTGGGGTCACAAAGAGTTGGACACGACTGAGCGACTGACAACAACAACAGTAGGTAAACAGATTAACAGATTATGCAATTATTTATATTTTTAATTTGAGGAATTTGGTTGTGGTTTAGGATCATTGAACTTATTTTAGTGTTACTTTAAGCACAGTGAGAAAAGCAAAAGTTGGATAACTTGAAGCATGATACAAGGGTTAAAGGGTACTGCTGGGGTAAATTTTCTAAATAGTAAAAATATTGACCTATTCCTAATATTAAGTTACATAGAAAATTTGCACCTTCACCATTCAGAAGATAAAGATTTACATTGTAGTGAAAATAACTTCATGAAACAAAACTTAACATCAAGATCCTTAATTACATCTGCAAAGCCATGTTTCCAAATAAGTTCACATTCACTTCACACAGGCACTTGAAGTTAGGGCTTCTGTCTTCTGGCGGGACTCAATTCAAAGGTTTATTATAGGACTTTTACAGTAATATTACAGGATGTTTTTTGTATTCCCAGTTCTTGAAAATGGTTTTTCAAGCCATTTTGTATTATTGTTTATTTAAATGCAGGAATTAGGTTATTAAGAGAAAAATGAATTAGGAGTCCTGCTCTGAATTCTTAAACTATGGAGGGCACAGATATAAATAAAACTAAACGAGTTGAAATACGTTAGGTACTATGGAATATTGGTACAGAGTTCTGTAAGAACTTAGAACAAATCTAAGAAGCATTTAGGAAGGACTTACTGAATGGACGTCCATTTGAGTTTGGCTTTAAGGATGATAGGACTTTAAAAAATTGTTTAAGTATATTTCCAGTGTGTTAATTTCTTCTGTATTGTAAAGTGATTCGGTTATACATATTCTTTTTCATATTCTCCATTATTGTTCATTATAGGATATCAAATATATAGTAGAACCTTGTTTATCCATTATATAAATATGATAGTTTGCATCTGCTAATCCCATAATCCCAATCTATCCCATGGATGATAGGATTTTGATAGGCCAAAATACAGTAGGATAAGAAACAGCATAAATTAATTCAAGGAGATTTTGGTAGGGGAGGTGAGAGTTCAGTGGGCATACTTTAGAGAATGGTACAGGATTGGACCCAGGGTTCATGTCCCTGTTTGGGCAAAGCTTTGTTTGGGCTTCCCTGGTGGCTTAGAGGGTAAAGCCTCTGCCTGCAATGTGGGAGTCCCGGGTTGGATCCCTGGCTTGGGAAGATCCCCTGGCAAAGGAAATTGCAAGCCACTCAGTACTCTCGCCTAGAAAATTCCATGGACAGAGGAGCCTGGTAAGCTCCAGTCCATGGGATTGCAAAGAGTCATACATGATTGAGCAACTTCACAATATTGGAGAGTTTAGGATATAAAATGTGAGAATTAAGCAACATAACGGAAACAACATATGACCACAGGTACCCAAATATGTGCTATATTGCTGGAGAAATGAGATTAGTTTGGATGTAATATTTGTTAGGTTGTACTTTAAAGGATGAATTAAATAGAGGCTTTGGGAGAGAAAAGCCAAGTTCAGAATGAGGGAGCAGGGTCAGAATAGGCCTGGAGTTGAGAATGAACATCTCAATATTTGAGTACCTAATATTTTCCAAGATACTTATTGTTGTTCAGTTGCCCAGTCGTGTCTGCCTCTTTGCAACCCCATGGACTGCAGCACGCCAGGCCTCTCTGTCCTTCACCATCTTCTGAAGTTTGCCCAAGTTCATGTCCATTGCATTGGTGATGCTATCCAGCCATCTCATCATCTCTGATGCCCTCTTCTGCCCTCAGTCTTTACCAGCATCAGGAACTTTTCTGAGTCAGCTGCTCTCATCAGATGACCAAAATACTGGAGTTTCAGCTTCAGCATCAGTCCTTTCAACAAGTATTCAGGATTGATTTCTCTTAAGATTGACTGGTTTGATCTCCTTGCTGTTCAAAGGACTCTCAGGAGTCTTCTGCAGCACCACAGTTCAAAAGCATCAATTCTTCGATGCTCCGCCTACTTTATGGTCTGGCTCATAACCATTCTTGACCATTGTGAAGACCATAGACTTCACTATACAGACATTGTTGGCAGAGTAATGTCTCTGCTTTTCAGCACGCTGTCTAGGTTTGTCATCGCTTTTCTACCACAAAGCAAAACGTCTTCTGATTTCATAGCTACAGTCACCATCCTCAGTGATTTTAGAGCCCAAGAAGAGGAAATTTGTTCTAAGACACTAGCAGGAGAAAAATGTGAAGTAGGTACAGTTACCTCCTCTTACTGGGAAGCTTAGAATGTGTATGTTTACAAGTGTCAGGAATGGCAAGAGCATTTAAGGAGAAAGAGAAAGAGTGATTACTTTTGCCTGGGGCCTGGCTGAGGAGTACATTTGGGAAAAGAGATTATTAGGAAAGACTTCATAAAGGAATTTAAACTGGAGCATGAATAATCGGGATCTGTAGAGAAGGGAACACACTAAGGCATTCTGCAGTGCAGGCAGAATAAGCAAAAGCTTTAAACGCATATAGAAGAGGATAGTAGAGTTTGGTCAGTGTGTGGCATAGTTTAGGCTGGAAATTATCTGGATTCTGATGGGAGTGTGGTTCTAAAGTATATTTTACAATTAATTTGGCACTGGGATGTAGGATGAATTAGAGGGAATTGATAAGAGGTACAGTTGCACTCATCTCACATGCTAGTAAAGTAATGCTCAAAATTCTCCAAGCCAGGCTTCAGCAATACGTGAACTGTGAACTCCCTGACGTTCAAGCTGGTTTTAGAAAAGGCAGAGGGACCAGAGATCAAATTGCTAACATCCGCTGGATCATGGAAAAAGCAAGAGAGTTCCAGAAAAACATCTATTTCTGCTTTATTGACTATGCCAAAGCCTTTGACTGTGTGGATCACAAGAAACTGTGGAAAATTCTGAAAGAGATGGGCATACCAGACCACCTAACCTGCCTCTTGAGAAATCTGTATGCAGGTCAGGAAGCAACAGTTAGAACTGGACATGGAACAACAGACTAGTTCCAAATAGGAAAAGGAATACGTCAAGGCTGTATGTTGTCACCCTGCTTATTTAACTTCTATGCAGAGTACATCATGAGAAACGCTGGACTGGAAGAAACACAAGCTGGAATCAAGATTGCCTGGAGAAATATCAATAACCTCAGATAGGTCATCTGACACCACCCTTATGGCAGAAAGTGAAGAGGAACTAAAAAGCCTCTTGATGAAAGTGAAAGAGGAGAGTGGAAAAGTTGGCCTAAAGCTCAACATTCAGAAAACGAAGATCATGGCATCCAGTCCCATCACTTCATGGGAAATAGATGGGGAAACAGTGGAAACAGTAGCTGGCTTTATTTTTCTGGGCTCCAAAATCACTGCAGATGGTGATTGCAGCCATGAAATTAAAAGACTCTTACTCCTTGGAAGAAAAGTTATGACCAATCTAGATAGCATGTTCAAGAGCAGAGACATTACTTTGCCGGCTAAGGCCTGTCTAGTCAAGGCTATGGTTTTTCCTGTGGTCATGTATGGATGTGAGAGTTGGACTGTGAAGAAGGCTGAGCGCCAAAGATGCTTTTGAACTGTGGTGTTGGAGAAGACTCTTGAGAGTCCCTTGGACTGTGAGGAGATCCAACCAGTCCATTCTGAAGGAGATGAGCCCTGGGATTTCTTTGGAAGGAATGATGCGAAGGCTGAAACTCCAGTACTTTGGCCACCTCATGCGAAGAACTGACTCATTGGAAAAGACTCTGATGCTGGGAGGGATTGGGGGCAGGAGGAGAAGGGGATGACCGAGGATGAGATGGCTGGATGGCATCAACGGACTCGATGGACGTGAGTCTGAATGAACTCCGGGAGTTGGTGATGAACAGGGAGGCCTGGCGTGCTGCGATTCATGGGGTTGCAAAGAGTCGGACACGACTCAGCGACTGAAGTGAACTGAACTGAACAAAGCCAGCTAGGGCTAGGTAAATCTGAGATAGGAGCAGCGGTGGGGGTTATTAGAGAATTTGGATTAGCTGACAGTACTTGAGTTGAGCAGGTCTTGGGTCTTTAAGTTTTGAGGACCTGGGAGGCTAGTGATGTCATTAAATAGGAGCAGGTGTATTTGGGGAGCAGTGGAGCAGTAAGGAAGACAAGCTTGATTTAAAGAAAAGTTTGCTACTTAGAAGTAGTAGAAGTGGGGTAGGATGAGGTTATGGAACAAAGCTGGTTTTCGATAGCTGCTGATTGCACCAGGCAATGACTAGAAGCTTCTGCTCTTTATTGTTAAGCATTTGCTCCTTACCATTCTTTGAGCAATGACCTAATTTCTTTGCTTCATAGAACATTCAGTATACTAACGCATATATATGGAATTTAGAAAGATGGTAATGATAACCCTGTATGCGAGACAGCAAAAGAGACACAGATGTATCGAACAGTCTTTTGGACCCTCTGGGAGAGGGAGAGAGTGGGATGATTTGGGAGAAAGGCATTGAAACGTGTATAATATATGAGAAACGAATCGCCAGTCCAGGTTCGATGCAGAATACAGGATGCTTCGGGCTGGTGCACTGGGATGACCCAGAGGGATGGTATAGGGAGGGAGGTGGGTGGGGGGTTCAGGATGGAGAATATGTGTACACCCGTGGCGGATTCATGTTGATGTATACGAAAACCAATACAATATTGTAATTAGCTTCCAATTAAAATAAAAAACATTCAGATTTCTTCATAGTGGTACTGTGGCAGGTATGTACAAAATTTTCAATAAAAATGTAAGTCTTACATGTTATCACAGAATGAAAATAATTAGAGCAGATTTTAGGTATTGAACAAAAGAAAGCAAGTAATACATAGTGGGAAACCATTGTGTTGTTTTCTTTTAAAAGCTTATTGTAAAGCAAAAGCACTTGGAAGTGTTTTCAAGAGAAGACTTTCTGGGGCTTTCCAGGTGGATACTCTATGCTGGAGATTCAAAAGTCCATACTTTTGAATAGTGTTGCACAAAAAAACAGGTGGTAATAAAATCAAACCTGAAAATATTTTTTAAAAAGAATTGTTAATAAAACTAATGTGAAAATGTTGATAGTTTGAGTTTTAACAAGAATGAGGTAAAGACTGTTCAGGGAAGAAAACTGTCAATAATACCTTGACTTAATAAGTTATAATAAGTTATTCAGAGTGGTGAAAAAAATGTCAGATGGTTTTGTTGACTAACTCTGAAAAGCAGCCTTGAAATATTTCAGGTGGTTACTGAAGGTGACCTCTTTAAAGAATTGAACATGTGTTTTGGTATTGAGAAATATAAATTTAAGTTTTAAAAATGACAGGCATTTGCTATAGTCTAGTAGTAGTAGTAATTGGAAACTAGTTAAATAGTACATTCAACAGGCAGTTCATTCCCTTCATAAGGAATCTGCAATATTCTGCAGTTATGGATTTTCTTAAGGGCTTTCCTGGTAGCTCAGATGGTAAAGAATCTGCTCGCAATTTAGGAGACCAGGGGCTCGATCCCTGGGTCGGTAAGATCCCCTGGAGAAGGGAATGGCAACCCACTCTGGTATTCTTGTCTGGAGAATTCCATGGACAGAGTCTATGGGGTTGCAAAGAGGTGGACATGATTGAGTGACTGCCACACACACAACATGGGTTTTGTTGTCATAGAAATTGTATCTGGTGTTAAAAGTGTTCCTTCATCCAAATCTGACTTGGAGGAAATAATGCTAATTTGTTTCTCATGTACTTTTTCCCTTACCTTTGTGGTGGTGTGTATTAGCTGGCAACAAAAGGGAGAATTAGTAAAGTGGTTTCAAGAAATTGAAGATGTGGTTTAGATGAAAGGGGCAATGACTGGGAAGCATGGTGGTAGTAGATAGAAAAACAGAGGAGGAAATCCTTATTTTTTTCCCTAAGTGAAAAAGCTTTACAGTTTTCTAACTATGATATAAAACCACTTGAGTGAACAATTAAGGTAACATAAAACTTAACATAGTTCTGAAACTCCTCCAGGTTCTATAATCCAGAGCTAATGGTATATAAGCCTTATCCTTCAAGACTTTTTATCTGTTTCTGTTTTTACTGAAAGAGGATTGCGTTTTACACGTCACAAACTTTTTACTTAATCATAGTGTGCCTTGTCTTTCCACTAGCAAATACTGGTTCTAGATATTGTGCTGGGTGCAGTAGATAGAAGAGATGTTCTCTGCCTTTAGAGATTATAGTCTTGTAGAGGGATCTTATAAGTTAATTCTGATACGGTATGAAGAGTGATTTGAAGGGGAAGCATAGAGGGTTATACCATAGAGGGATACCCAATAAAGGTTACACACATAACAGGGATATACCATAAGTTTAAGGAATTTGGCAAAACTTCTTGGAGCAATGAATGACAAAGCTGACTTGGAAAAATTAGTAGCTGCTACTTTCTGAATGCTAAACTACTCTTCCCTCCAGGTGAACCATCAGCTCTTTAAAGGCAGATTTTTTTTTTTTTGGTTGCACCAGGTCTTTGGTGCTATGCGCGGGCTTTCTGTAGTTGCGGTGAGTGGGGGCTATTCTTCATTGTGGTGCGCAGGCTTCTCATTGCAAAGCCTTCTGTTATTGCAGAGCACAGGCTCTAGGCCTGTGGGCTTCAGTAGTTGCTGTGTACAGCTTCAGGGCTTGAGGGCTCCAGTAGTTTTGGCATGTGGGCTTAGTTGCTGTGGGGCATGTGGAGTCTTCCTGGATCAAGGATCAAACCCATGTCCCCTGCATTGACAGGTGGATTCTTATGCCACTGCACCACCAAGGAAGTCCTAAAGACAGATTCTTTGCTTTTCTATTCTCCAAAGTTCTATTTACAGTAATGCTCAAATTTTTCTTATTCTAAGATACTAAACTGTCTTGGGTATATTGTGATGAGTGTAACTTGTATTAGAGGCTTTGGGGCTATGGAAGTATTGTATTCTGTCTTCTCTTGGGTGTCTGAAAGGAAGTATATTATCAAAGGAGAGTATGGGCCATCTCCATAATGTTTTCTAGCCTTTACTGGTTCCTCATACTAAACAAAGTGACCTTTTTCATTCTTTGCTCCTTTGCTGTTTGTCCAAGGGATAATGAAGGAGTAATTGCCAGCATTTTTATTTTTAAATTTATGTCCTTTTGGCATTTAAGAGTTTACAGTGGTTTGTATTATAATTAATAAGTTGCTTCCTAGTTGCATATCCTGTATATGCCTTAATTCTAAGATCCTTTATAGCAAAAAAGGGGTTGTTACCTTTATAGAGGAAGGGATCAGTTATCCACTGTGTTATGCCACAATTGTCCACTGAAAAGTTAGCATTTGAAAAAGTCAAGGATAGCTTCTCTGCTGAAATTCACAGAATGATGGTTTTACAACTTTGGGGAATTAGGTGTAATCTTTCCATGGCAGTATTCTAATAACCACTTCATCATGGTATAACTTCTACTGGATGCACAAGCTGGAATTGAGATTGCTGGGAGAAAGATCAATAATCTCAGATATGCAGATGACACCACCCTTATGGCAGAAAGCGAAGAGGAATTGAAGAGCCTCTTGATGAGTGTGAAAGAGGAGAGTGAAAAGCTGGCTTAAAACTCAATGTTCAAAAAATGGAGAACATGCCGTCCAGTCCCATCACTTCATGGCAGATAGATGGGGAAACAATGAAAACAGTGACAGACTTTATTTTCTTGGGCTTCAAAATCACTGCAGATGGTGACTGCAAGCCATGAAATTAAAAGACGCTTGCTTCTTGGAAGAGAAGGTATGACCAATCTAGACAGCATTTAAAAAGGCAGCAAATACTGCTTTACTTTGGCAACAAAGATCTGTCTAGTCAAAGCTATGTTTTTTCAGCAGTCACGACTGAGCAACTTCACTTTCACTTTTCACTTTCATGCACTGGAGAAGGAAATGGCAACCTACTCCAGTATTCTTGCCTGGAGACTCCCAGGGATGGCAGAGCCTGGTGGGCTGCCATCTGTGGGGTCGTACAGAGTCCGACATGACTGACGCAACTTAACAGCAGCAGCATGTCTTGATGTGAGAGTTGAACCATAAAAGAAGACTGAGTGCTGAAGAATTGAGGCTTTTGAACTGTGGTGTTGAAGACTCTTGAGTCCCTTGGACAAGATCAAACCAGTCAATCCTAAAAGAAATCAGTCCTGAATATTCATTGGAAGGACTGATGCTAAAGCTGAAGCTGCAGTACTTTGGCCACCTGATGTGAAGAACTGACTCCTTAGAAAAGACCCTGATGCTGGGAAAGACTGAAGGCAGGAGGGGAAGGGGATGACAGGGTGAGATGATGGATGAAATCACCAACTCGATGGACATGAGTTTGAGCAAGCTTCTGCAGTTGGTGATGAATAGGGAAGCCTGGCATGCTGCAGTTCATGGGGTCTCAGGGAGTCGGATATAACCGAGCGAATGATCTAAACTGAACTGAACATAGTATAACTTCTGGACAGAATTTTAGAAAATGGAATTGCTCAAAAAAGGAAAAAGGTTGACTTTTGACTCTTCTTTCATATTTCATGTCAGAATGTTCAGGCTCAATTCCTTAAGAGCCTTGAAGAATATAGTATTTCACTTTTCTGCTGATAACTAACGGAGAAGGCACTGGCAGCCCATTCCAGTACTCTTGCCTGGAAACTCCCATGGACGGAGGAGTCCGTGGGGTTGCTAAGAGTTGGACACGACTGAGCGACTTCCCTTTCACTTTAAACTTTCATGCATTGGAGAAGGAAATGGCAACCCACTCCAGTGTTCTTGCCTGGAGAATCCCAGGGACGGAGGAGCCTGATGGGCTGCCATCTATGGGGTCGCACAGAGTCAGACACGACTGAAGCGACTTAGCAGCAGCAGCAGCTAACTAAATTCTTTAAGAACTGTTCAGTTCAGTCTCTCAGTCATGTCTGACTCTGCGACCCCATGAATCACAGCACGCCAGGCCTCCCTGTCCATCACCAACTCCCAGAGTTCACTCAAACTCATCTCCATTGAGTTGGTGATACCATCCAGCCATCGCATCCTCTGTCATCCCCTTTTCCTCCTTCTCCCAATCCCTCCCAGCATCAGGGTCTTTTCGAATGAGTCAGTTCTTCGCATGAGGTGGCCAAAGTACTGGAGTTTCAGCTTTAGCATCAGTCCTTCCAATGAACACCCAGAACTGATCTCCTTTAGGATGGACTGGTTGGATCTCCTTGCAGTCCAAGGGACTCTCAAGAGTCTTCTCCAACACCACAGTTCAAAAGCATCAATTCTTCGGCGCTCAGCTTTCTTCACAGTCCAACTCTCGCATCCATACACGACCACTGGGAAAACCATAGCCTTGACTAGATGGACCTTTGTTGGCAAAGTAAGGTCTCTGCTTTTTCATATGCTGTCTAGGGTCATAACTTTCCTCCCAAGGAGTAAGCGTCTTTTAATTTCATGGCTGCAATCACCATCTGCAATGATTTTGGAGCCCCCCAAAAATAAAGTCTGACACTGCTTCGCCCTCTATTTGCCATGAAGTGATGGGACCAGATGCCATGATCTTAGTTTTCTGAACGTTGAGCTTTAAGCCAACTTTTCCACTCTCCTCTTTCACTGCCATCAAGAGGCTTTTTAGTTCCTCTTCACTTTCTGCCATAAGGGTGATGTCATCTGCATATCTGTGGTTATTGCTATTTCTCGCGGCAATCTTGATTCCAGCTTGTGCTTCTTCCAGTCCAGCATTTCTCATGATGTTCTCTGCATAGAAGTTAAATAAGCAGGGTGACAATATACAGCCTTGACGTACTCCTTTTCCTATTTGGAACCAGTCTGTTGTTCCATGTCCAGTTCTAACTGTTGCTTCCTGACCGAGAACTAAAATGACACTCATATTTTCTTTTTTGTAAAAAAGACAGATTTATTTTTCTTTGCCAGGTCTTAGTTACAGCTTGCAAACTCTTAGTTGTGTCATGTGGGATCTAGTTCCCTGACCAGGGATTGAACCTGGGCCCCCTCACTGGGAGTGTTGAAGCACTAGCTACTGGACCACCAGGAGAGTCACGACAATTTGATTTTCTCAATGAGAATATTTTGGTTTTATTTAGCATGAAGTTAAATTATTTTATTTATTCCTGGGCTCATTCAGAAATATGTATATTACAACACAGTAATGTCTCTTGCAGTATAAAATTCACCTGCCTCATTTTTAAGTTTTTATTTTGTAATAATTATAGATCCACAAGAAATTGCAGAAAGAAAAAAAAGAGGGGAGTTCCTGCGTACTTTTCATATATTCCAATGGTGATATTAGCATAATAATACAATATTTAGTACAGAAAATTGACTTTGGTACAATCCAGAGTTTATTCAGATTTCACCAGTTTTACAAACACTCATTTGTATGTGTGTATATAGCTCTGTAAATTTTATACTGTGTTAGATTTGTGTAACTGTCACTATCAAGACTGAATTGCTTCACCACAAAGCTGCCAGTTTTAGCTCTCTCTTTCCTCCATACTGTGTGTGACCCTTTATGAGTTTTCCCCCCAACCATAATTCCTTTTAAGTCTACTCGCATTATTGCATGTATCAATAGTTTATTCTGTTTACTGCTGCTCAGTATTTCATAGTATGGATGTACCAACGTTTAACTGTACACTCTCTAAAAGAAAGTTTGGGCAATTTCCAGTTTAGAACTATTACAAATGAAGTTGCTATGTATGTGTGTACAGGTTTTTTTTGAGCATATGGTTTCATGTATCAGGGGTGTGTCCAGGAGTATAAATGCAGGGTTGCAATGGTAAGTGCATGTGTAGTTTTAAAAGAAATGGCCCAAATATTTTTGGAGTGACTCTACCATTTTATATCCCACTTAGCAGTGTAAGAGTGTGAGTTAATGTCTCTTGCATCCTTGCCCAGCATTTGGTGGTGTAACTATTTTTAAAATTTTAGCCTTTCTGGTATAGTGATACCTCATTATGTTTTTAACTGGAATTATCCTAATGGCTAATGATTTTAAAATTATTTTCATGTGCTTATTTGCCATCCATATATTTTCAGTGAAATGTCCATTCATGTCATTTGCCCATTTTCTAATTGAACTGTTTTATTTTTTTAACTGTTGGACTTTGAGAATTCTTTAATATTCTAGTCTTTTGGATATGTGATTTGCTCATAGTTTTCCCCTTCAGTAGCTTATTTTTTCATCCCCTTAGTAGGTCACGGAGCAAAAGTTTTACTTTTGATGAGGTCCATTTTTCCTTTTATGGGTCATATATTAAGTGTCAAGTATGGAACCTCTTTGTCTAGCCCTAAGTCTTAAAGACTTTTCTCATTTTTTTTTCCAAAAAGCTTTATAGTTTTAACATTTAAGTTCATGTTTTCACCTATGTTTGACCCAGTTGCTTCAGCACCTTTTGTTTAAAAGGCTGTCTTTCCCCTATTGAATTACTTTTGTGCCTTTGTTAAAAATCAGTTTGACTTGTCTTGGTGTATTCTAGAATGTCTGTTCTGTGATCTATGTGTCTATCCCTCCACCAGTACCACACTGTGTTGCAAATATCAATGTAGGTAGACTTTATTCTTTTTCAAAACTGTCCTTTTCTTTTGCCTTTCCATTCCGCATAAATTTTAGAATATGCTTGTCCTTGTCTACAAAAAAACCTTGCTAGATTTTTATGAGAATTATGTTAAATTTATAGATCAGTTTAGGAAGAACTGACTTTTTTATGTTGAGCCTTCTCACCTTTGAATATGGTATGTCTCCCCATTTATTTCGGTCTTTCTTTTACCAGACATTTGATAACTTTTATCATACTGATCCTGTACATATTTTCTTTGGAGTGATTATAAATGGTATTGTGTTTTGAATTTCTTTTCTGTTTTTTAATACCAAGCAAGAGTTCAGCAAAATAGAACTCTACAATGTGTCTTTTGAAGCTCTGGCCCTTTCAGCTTACTCCTACCACTAATATTACTTAGTGCTTTAAAAAATTGAAGTAAAAACAGAATATTTAGTTTTATTAGTCCATCTTTCCATTTTACCCCAATGTAGAAATAATCCCTTTTATGTCTAATCATTATTGCCACTTGTAAACTAAGATTGGAGAGTTGTTGCTTGCTTTATTGATAAGGGAGTTCATTTCACTGTTGGATAAAAGATTCTCACTGTTCACTTTGCTGTTGATTCATGGCCATTGAAGACCACTAACTTTTTCCCCTGCTCTGCATTTTCTCACCTTTTCTTCTCAATGCAGGGATCTAGTATCCATGATGTGCTCATTCTCAGATGCCATCATCTTAGGTCTGGATTCTTTATTCTGTCATTCTCCCAGATACACATTAAGTGTATGTATATCCAGTGTCCAGTGACACAAACCCAGACACCTGAAAGGGACGGTAATGCAGAACCAGAAAGGTGCCTAAGGAATTCCACTAGTCTGTGGGGGAAAAGTGACTTGTCTAAATGGTATGAAGGAGATCACCAATAATATATCAACCTTCACTAAGCATTTTTAACTGAATTTTAAGATGTAACTTAAAATACTTCTACAAAGGAGGAAACTGGAGTTGTTTTCTTTTTTAAATATTTATTTGACTATGTTGAGTCTTAGTTGTAGCATATGAGATCTCTGATCTTGGTTATGGCATGTGAATGCTTAGTTACAGCATGTGGGATCTCAGTTCCCTGACTAGGCATTGAACTGTGGTCCCTGCACTTGGAGCACAGTCTTAGCCACTGAAGTCCTGAAACTGGAGTTTTGATTTCCCAAGTTCACCCAGTTAGCAAATGGTCCAAGGATAATGTAGACTCCAGAATCCCAAATTGTGTTAATTAAGATTCAGGAACCAAATTTTAATCCTAAACAATCAATTTCTGTAATAGGGTAGAAGAGTGGAACAAGCTCTCTGAGAACTTATTTAGCATTCCAGACTCTCAGAACTGAATCTTTGCCTGGTTTGAGTACCTTTGAGTACCTCTTAGTTACAATACATGTTTTGGCAGCAGCAGAACAAGTACATATACAAACAGAACTCTACTGAAGGGTAGAATGATTCACAATAAAAAGTGCAGAAGTATGGGTTTTCAAACGGAAGAGAGCACACTTTTAAGATGAAATTAATGAAGGCTTTAAAGATTAGACAGTATTTATAATGACTGGTAGATAAATAAGACATTCTTTGATTGTAATTTTTATTATATATACTCAGCACAGTATTCAATGCTCATTTAATATGGCTGTGTCTGTTCATAAGTATAAAGCATTTGAGCAACACTAATTGTGCATTATTAAATTTCAACTGAAAAACCATTACGTGGTGAATCAATATCTTTGAAAATTTCAGATAAAAGAATTTTCTTTGGGGAAGCATACAATGATAGGTATTCAATTTTTGTTAATTTTAGGACATAACAATACTTGAGAAGGATAAACATACCTAAAATAAAATGACATTTCATTTTATACTTTATTTCAATACTATTTCAACCACTTATTATCTTGACATTCACAGAAAACCAATCATTAAGGATCCAAATGCAAATCATAGTGAAATTCTAGGCCTTAGTTAAATATTTTAGTATTTTAGAAGTTTATATGAGTAAAAAGTAAAGATAAAATAAGCTGTCAACTGACAGTTTACTCACTTTTAGCATAATTTTAATGTCAAAACTTAATACTACACTAAAACCAGATGATGCAGATAAACAATAAGCTTTTAGAAATATTAAAGAATTTAGTTCTTTGCATACAAATTTTACTCTATGGTTAATACAGGTAACATGCTTCTTAAATAATCTGTTTTAACTTTGTCTATAAAAATAAAATTGTCCTCAATATCCCTAAATTCTTTGTTTTCTAAATAAGGCCTTTATTATATAATAGAAGTTACTGAATCAAAGGTTTAAAAAATCAGTGGCACAAATCAAATGCAGATGATGTAACGAATCCATTGTTAGGTAAAGAATCAGAGCACAGCAAGTACAGTGACCAGCCACACAGAAGAGGTAGAATTCTTAGTCACAGTTTTATAGAAAAGGTGCAGTAGTTTTTATCTGTACTGTTTTATCAGCTAAAGTACTTTACGTTCGCTTCTCATTATTAGTTCATCAGAAGAGGAAAAAGCTCTTTCTAAGCAAAAGTCTTCCTGGCCCTTGTTTTGCATATGTTAAAGGGGCTACTCCTGTACACTTAAAAGCATTTGCTTAGCCAATTAAGGTAATCACCTAAACATGGCATTTATCTCATTTTAAAAAAGCCTCAGAGTTTGAACTAAGTTTCTATTCTCCCAAGAAGAATAGAGGGAAATATGTAAGATGGAGGGAAATATCTCTCATTTTGTACCACTTGATTATATAGATGAAACCATCATTGTCTCTGGATATTATTATTGCTTATTAAGAATTCAGCAGTACTAACCAACTGTACTCAGGTTTATCAGCTGATTGTTTTTAACTCTTATATTACAAGTGGGTATAACCTAAAAATTCTGTTTAATTCATTATACTAGTACTTGATTAAGACATGATGGCAAAGACTATACTATAGGGTTGTTCACATATTGAGTGTTGAAACTTCTGTAGGTTTTCAATTTTTATTTGAATGCCAATAAATAAAGTGATCAGAAAGGTCATTTATGAAAATTACAATGAAAACTAATAAATATTTATACTAGTAGGGCTTATACCATATTATACCTAAATACTTATAAATGATAATTTAAAACAATTGTTAAAAAATAAAACCTACAGTTTTCTAACAATTAACTGGAAATTAATCTCATGGTTTATATTAGGATTGAGTGATTATGATAAGCCAGATTCCAGATACATATTAAGTAAACTTAATTTTGATAAGATAGTCTTGTTTCCCTAAATTCTTTAATATTGACTTTTTTTTTATGATTTTTGAGAACTCACGATATTTACTTAACATTAGGTCTAAATTCTTTTAGCAATATTTCCATCACACTGCTGGTATTAATATATCATCTAAGTCAGTAAATACATTAAAACTAATGTAACACTGTTGATAATATAAAAATAAAGTGATTTCCCCTCATTTAATTTAAAAATCCTATATCTTAGTTAACTATTAGAGAGAATGTATCCTTCTAGAAATTGGGAACGATCTTTATTCACTTCAAAGAGAAAATCTGTCCTATTTTTGATAAGTATGCTCTTAGTATTTTTAAGAATTATTCAAAAAGTCAGCTTTTGGGAATGTAGGCTAGGTATATAAAACTAATACTTTTGTTAATATTTTAATATATTTGGTTATAAAAAATCCCACATACCTTTTTTTCACAGCTGTGTTTCTATATACATTTAGGAGATACATATGTAAAAAGAGAAAAGTTGAGTTTTTGTTTTCTAAAGATATCCATGATTGGATAATTCTCATATGATTTATAATTGATATACTGAAAAACTTCTACAATTAATTTGTAATTGCCACATTTACAAAGAAAATGCTGGGTAACAATCTTCTAAAAACATTGTTCAGTGTTACATTTAGGCCTAAAAAGTTCATTTGTTTAAATCACCTAATGACATTTGCAAAACTTTTGCAAACTTAGGAAACTACTGTTATTAACATGGCTTCATTCATTTATACCTGCACAATATTTGCAATACACTTAAGTACAACTGGAACAGTAAGATTACTTGCACAGATGAAAGTTAAGCCTTTCCTTTCATATTAAAATTATACTTATTTCACACTTAATGGTAATGCCTGAAAATGTTTTGGAAAAAACTTAATTGTCTTGACTGTAACAGTTTATTGCATTTTTCTGCCCCTTTTTGTGAATGTTAAGTACTCTGGAATTTTAAGTTCTACTTTTCCTCTTATCTTCAAATAGACTCTTTAGCATATACACTTGAATGGCTGACACTACAACCATTACCACTAAATTAACCATAGACCAGAAATTGACTCTATCAAAGTTGCTTTCTTGTATGTTTCGGTCACGTGCTTCAAATGCTCTAAGCAGAGTTTGGATGTGACCACTTTTGCTTAGTCTGGACTTGATGCTGTTGATAGACTCCTGGAGATAAATAAAATAATTTTATTGTAAAAGAATGTTCAGTAATTTTAAGTTAATTTAAAACTGTGCTTCACTGTACTCTTACTAGTTTAATATCCAAAAACAATTTTAATTAAGGGGTAGGTTACTACTTAAGATTTACCTAAAGATCTTTACTACATAAAGTTTATGTAATAGTTATCATGATATATTTAAATTATTGTTTATAATTATTCTAAAAGAGAACAAAGCTACTAGGAATTGAAAATACTATGAAAATACGTTTGAGTACTACAGTGCCAGTAATTTTACATACATTATCTTGTTAGCCCTAACAACCATAAGAAATGTTTTTATTAAAGAAACGTTCCAAGATTACATTCATAAAACAAGCTTACCAAGATGCAGTCTGAGTTGCACATCTGAAAAAATTTTTTTAGTAGGGTCCTGGTGAGAAGTGATTTAAAAACTATAAAAGGTTTACATGAATACAAGGTAAAATTGAGATCAGAAATTATGTTAAAGTATTGATGGCATAAGTTAAGAAAATAACAGAAACAGATTTTCCTGTATAGTCACCTTACTTAAAATCCTCATTTAAAAGCAAAAAATATACACAAAATTTCAGAGTGCTCTGCTAAGCCTACGAAACTACAAAGTAGTATATTTGTCATATATGTGTATTTGTAAAGCAATGGTAATCTAGTAATGCAAATATTTTCCAGAAACATATGAGATTGAGATCCCTAAATGAAAAGACCATGCATAGTTCTTTTCAATATCAGATGATGACAGTCAAGTATAAAATTGTTTATTCAAGTTTGCTGCTGTGATAAAAAATTTTGATGGGGGAGTGTAAATGGAAAAACTCCTGAAAGACACTTTATTTTTCTTTAACAAAGACTAAGTATTTTAAGCCATGTTTAAATCTGAACTTTCTGGTCATTTTGTTTAATTGTGAATGAAGTCAATTTCTTGAGAATTCAGTGAAGTATTAATACTAATAAAATTTACAACTACTTGTATTTTGTACTTGTTGGCAATATAAATTTAAAATGGAAGAATATATTAATATGATTGAGATTTTTTAAATGAGTGGGAAAAAGACTGGATTTCTATCCATAGTAGTGAGACTATGGATGCATCATTTCCATTTTAAGCCAGTTCCTTATCTACGAGATGGAATAAAAGGGGAAAGGGAGTTTGGAGCTGGACTAATGATAACTAAGTCTTCTTCTGAATCTCAAATTCAACTGAATTCAGTATACATATGAGATGATGAGATCAAAACTGTCATGGTAAGTATTCCTGGTAATCAAGCTTAATCGTTTCAGTTTGTAGTCAGTTAACACCAGTGGTAAAGGTAAGAAAACTAACACTGTGTGCTAGATGCTGTTTTAAGCGTTTATAGATAGGCCGTATCCCCATTCATCCCCACAACTCTAGAGGTGGTACCCCAAGGGAATAGGACACCACGGCTTAGAAGGCTTGGTCACTAAGGAATTACACATACGATATGATCATTTAATTTTCCGACTTAGCTAACTGATCTTACAATATGTCTCTTTTTTTATAATTTGATAGTTTTCTTAAGAAACCTCAACATGATCACACTGTAAAACATGATCACAGTATCACACTATAGAAAAAACAGTTCAGGTTATGAGTATGAGAGTTATATATAACAGTTTCAAATTTGGAATAACATTATTTCTCCTACAGAAAGTTCTGTAACAGGAATATATGCTGTTTATAAATACTGCTGAATAAATTCTATCATTTGATTACATCTAGTTGTGGCTGAAGGGTAATGACCTTTCTCCCCAACACTGGCAATATAATCATTAGTAAATGGGTTCATATACATGCATATTTCTTTATGCATGTTTATGACAAATAAAGCATAAAGCAATTCAAGCAAAGAAGCTTTTATTCCTGAGGGTAGTGGCAGTTTCTGATAACTACTAGGTTTGGCTGAGTTATGTTAACAGCGTTCCCCAAATTAATCAAGTGATACCAAATTTCACGTTATAAAATCTGTTGTGGGGGAAAATTTCTGTATATTTTAAGTGTTTAAAAATTGCTCAATTTTGTGTGCAAGCATTCTGCAGATCATTACAATCCTCTGTTTGAACATACTAAGTTCTGTAGTTAGGAGCGTGTGTTCAAATTTGAGTTTCCCTCTCTGGTTCTGTGACAATTACCAAATACCCCTAATCCTTAATTTTCCTCATTGGAAAATGGAGTGGATAATCCTCACAGAATTAAGTACGGATTAGGTAAGAGAATGTAGATAATACCTAACTTAGTGCCTATCACATGGTAAAAGTCTCTAGATGTTGTAACTTTTTATTATTTTATTCTAAAAAAAAACCAAACTATACTGACCAGAATGTCCTCCAGTTTCATATCCAGCATATCTGTGCCAGTAATGTATTTCTTCCAGTCCTCTTGTTCTTGCTCCTGTTCTCCCATATTATCCAGGATTAATTCAAAGAAAATCACCTTCTCAGAAATGGTGCTGAATGTATTGTCAAAGCAGAACATGTAATCACCAACTTCAGTCTCTATCCTGTATTAAAAAAAGAAACTGTCCTCAGCTATCTGTACTTCCATCTGGGATCAAAGAAAAACTATTGTAAAAGAAGAAATAACATGATTTATAATTGGAGAGCTTACTGACAGACCTCCGTAGTATTGAAAGATAACTTATAATTTTTAAAGCAGTAACCTGAAAATAGATATTCACGTACTTGCAATTTAAATGTGCTTAACACTGGAGCAGGATTAAAAACCTACATAGGATACCTCAGAGTGAACCTTAATATTTACGTATTATTTAAAGTAGTTTATAATGAGTTCAACTCATATGGAAACATCACTACAGACCTCCACTTTTGTGATTAATTTGTAAAGTGAGATTTTTTTTTTTTAATTTTCAAAACCAATGGATTTTCCTAAATGCTTCATTCTAGGCCCCTCTGGATTAAGTACATAATTATAATACAGTTTACAAATATTAGGAATGAGTTCAGTGGCAAAGAACAAGAGCATTACTCATAGTGGCATTACCTTTACTGAATAAATGCCACTCGTAACTTAAACGATCTTGATCTTCACATTAAAGATTATTGGCCTAGGCAGAGTTAATTTAGCAAAATCATTTTCTAATAATTTTTCTGTGGAGAAAAGTTTTAACAAACTATTTACACAGGCTAATGACATTTACTACTGCTGGCCACAAAACAACAAAGTTCAACAAAGGTTTTGTTGTGACTATTCACGAAGGTTGGTCTAAATTGGAAGTTTCCTTATCCAGTATGCTGGATCGCTTAAATTTTGGGGTAGATTACATCATTTTCTATAGCCTTCTGAGCAACATGTGATTCTCATCTTTTAAGCCATCTCCATCTCTCCCCCCACCCCTTATTTCTGACCTAGGTTTGTTTGGCATAACATGTAAATAGCAATGTGATTTGATTTTAGCATATATCACTATTAATAAAAATAGCCAGTACTTAAATACCTCTTCATAATTTACACACTGCTTTCACACATTGTTTTTAATCCTTGTCATCCTATTTGAAAGTAAGCATAATTGACCTTTTCAAGGCAAGTAAAATAAGGTTCACATAGACACAAGTTTCTTGCCCCCATCACATAGCCTGTTCTAAGCATAGATGAAGCTTGAACTTTTGACCTTCAGTTAATTGATCTTTCTACAATACTGCTAGAAGCCTTCTGTATTCTTTGCAGTGTCCTTAATTATGACATACCTTCCCTGGTATGACATACCTTCCCTGTACTTCCCTGGTAGTCCATGTTTAGAATCCATCTACTAATGTAGGGCACCTGGGTTCAATCCCTGGTCTGGGCAGATTTCACACGCCACGTAGCACCTAAGCTTGTGCATCACAACTACCGAGCCTGCACGCTCTAGAGCCTGTGCTTTGCAACAAGAGAAGCTACCGCAATGAGAAAGAAGCCCGAGCACAGCAACGAAGAGTAGCCCACAATTAGCAAAAGCCGGTGCACAGCAATGACGACTCAGCACAGCCAAAAATTAAGTAATTTTTTGAAAAGTTAATATAGCTAAAGATGAAATTTCGTTTTAGTTTTTAGAAAGTAGATTTGTAAATTTGGTATAGTGATTAAGAGTAAGTTGCTGACTGGTTTTAAATCCTGGCTTTGCTATTCGTTAGCTGTGTAACCTGCAGCACTTTACTTAACTGCTCTATGCCTCAGTTCCTTCATTGTTAAGATGACAGTAAGGACCATTGGGAAGAATAAAAAAAAAATTAATACATGTAAAGTGCTTAGAACAGTGACCTGACATATCAAAAGAACTCTTATAAACTCATTCTTTTTTCCCAATGGTTTAATGAGAGATAATTCTATGTGGTCACTCACCTAGAGCCAGACATGCTGCAGTGTGAAGTCAAGTGGGCCCTAGGAATCATTACTACAAAGCTAGTGGAGGTGAGGAAATTTCACCTGAGCTGTTTAAAATCCTAAATGATGATGCTGTTAAAGTCCTGCACTCAATAGGTCAGCAAATTTGGAAAACTCAACAGGGGCCACATGACTGAAAAAGGTCAGTTTTTTCCAATTTAAAGGGCAATGCCAAACTACTGTATAGCTGCACTCATTTTACATGCTAGTAAGTTTATGCTCAAAATCCTTCAAGCTAGGTTTCAGCAGTATATGAACTCAGAAAGTCCAGATGTACAAGCTGGGTTTCAAAGAGGCAGAGGAACCAGAGATCAAATTGCTAATATTGTTGGATCATAGAGATATCAAGAGAATTACAGAAGAACATCTGCTTCTGCTTCACTGACTACACTGAAGCCTTTTTTGTAGATCACAACAAACTGGAAATTTCTTAAAGAGCCAGGAGTATCAGACCACCTTACCAGTCTCCTGAGAAACCTGTATGTGAGTCAAGAAACAATAGTTAGAACCGGACATGGAACAAGTGGTGGGTTCAATATTGGGAAAGGAGTATGACAAGACTATATATTGTCACCCTGCTTATTTAACTGTTAAGCAGAGTACATCATGTGAAATGCCAAGCTGGATGAATCACAAAGCTGGAATCAAGATTGCCAAGAGAAGTATAAACCTCAGATATGCAGATGACACCACTCTTCAGATGACAGAAAGTGAAGAGGAACTAAAGAGTCTCTTGATGAAGGAGAAAGAGGAGAGTGAAAAAGCTGGCTTAAAACTCTATTCATAAAACTAAGATCATGGCATCAAGGCCATTACTTCATGGCAAAGAGATGGGGAAAAAGTTGGAAAGAAACAGTGACAGATTTTCACTACTTTGGCTCCAAAAGCACTGGGAATGGTGACTGCAGCCATGAAATTAAAAGACACTTGCTTCTTGGAAGGAAAGCTATGACAAACCTAGACAGCATATTAAAAAGCAGAGACATCAATTTGCTAACAAAGGTTTGTATAGTCAAAGCTATGGTTTTTCCAGTAGTCATGTACGGATGTGAGAGTTGGAACATAATCAAAGCTGAGTGCCGAAGAATTGATGCTTTCAAATTGTGGTGGCGGAGAAGACTCTTGAGAGTCCCCTGGACTGCAAGGAGCTCAAACCAGTCAATCCTAAAGGAAATCAACCCTGAAAATTCATTTGAAGGACTGATACTGAAGCTTCAGTACTTTGGCCACCTGATGCAAAGAGCTGACTCACTGGAAAAGACCCTGATGCTGGGAAAGATTGAAGGCAAAAAAAGGGAGCGGTAGAGGATGAGACAGTTAGATGGCATCATTGACTCAATAGCCATGAATCTGAGCAAACTCTGGGAGGGAGTAGAGGACAGAGGAGCCTGGTCACAAAGAGTTGGATACAACTTAGCGACTGAACAACAATTCTTTCCAAGAAAGCCGTAACATACCTTTTCCCCCCTAATCTCTAAATGAAAGCAGAAAATGGGAGAGTAATTAAAATGGACAGAAATTCTATACATTTTATATATTCTGAAATTTAAAGATGAACTTCATTTTTGGCTCTTGTTCATATACCTATCAAAGAGAAAGCATAGTTAATTCTGGTATAGCCACCTTAACTGACTTAAAATTACCACTTCTCATTTTATTTATCAGTAGTTTATGCAATTTTTTTTTTAGAACTCTGCATAGGTAAAATGGCATTTTTGAAAGCACACTAAAATGAGTATCTTAGAAAACTATGGTTGAGACATTTTCCCACCTCGTTCACTCATACATGTATTCATATTTACTGAGTAACAATTATATGCCAGGTACTTTGGTTAACAAAGACCAGTGATTATAAATAGCTAGTACTTACACAGTGCTATGTGCTAGAGATGTTCTAAGCACTGTATAGTAGAAGCAAGAATTTTGGTTCATTCTGCTTCCTCCTAATAAACCTATATGCCTGCATTCTTATTTAACTTCTCTAAGCCTCCTTGTCTGTAAAATGGGAATTGGAGAATCAAAGAATCTATCTCTCACAGTGGGTTGGAATGATTAGTTTCAGTTCAGTTCAGTTCAGTTCAGTTCAGTTGCTCAGTCATGTCCGACTCTCTGTGACCCCATGAATCGCAGCACGCCAGGCCTCCCTGTCCCTCACCAACTCCCGGAGTTCACTCAGACTCACGTCCATCGAGTCAGTGATGCCATCCAGCCATCTCATCCTCTGTCGTCCCCTTCTCCTCCTGCCCCCAATCCCTCCCAGCATCAAAGTCTTTTCCAGTGAGTCAACTGTTCGCATGAGGTGGCCAAAGTACTGGAGTTTCAGCTTTAGCATCATTCCCTCCAAAGAAATCCCAGGGCTGATCTCCTTCAAAATGGACTGGTTGGATCTCCTTGCAGTCCAAGGGACTCTCAAGAGTCTTCTCCAACACCACAGTTCAAAAGCATCAATTCTTCGGCACTCAGCCTTCTTCACAGTCCAGCTCACATCCATACATGACTATTGGAAAAACTATAGCCTTGACTAGACGGACCTTAGTCAGCAAAGTAATGTCTCTGCTTTTGAATATGCTATCTAGGTTGGTCATACTTTTTCTTCCAAGGTGTAAGCCTCTTTTAATTTCATGGCTGCAGTCACCATCTGCAGTGATTTTGGAGCCCCCCAAAATAAAGTCTGACACTGTTTCCACTGTTTCCCCATCTATTTCCCATGAAGTGATGGGACCAGATGCCTTGATCTTAGTTTTCTGAATGTTGAGCTTTAAGCCAACTTTTTCACTCCTCTTTCACTTTCATCAAGAGGCTTTTTAGTTCCTCTTCACTTTGTGCCATAAGGGTGGTATCATCTGCATATCTGAGGTTATTGATATTTCTCCCGGCAATCTGGATTCCAGCTTGTGCTTCCTCCAGCTCAGCGTTTCTCATGATGTACTCTGCGTAGAAGTTAAATAAGCAGGGTGACAATATACAGCCTTGACGTACTCCTTTTCCTATTTGGAACCAGTCTGTTCCATGTCCAGTTCTAACTGTTGCTTCCTGACCTGCATACAGATTTCTCAAGAGGCAGGTCAGGTGGTCTGGTATTCCCATCTCTTTCAGAATTTTCCACAGTTTATTGTGATCCACACAGAGGCATATAAAATGAAAAGTCTAGTTTATGGCAAATATTGGACACTCCATATTTGATTTTCTTATTCCTATATACTCACAGTTTAAACACAGTAACAATACTGAGTAAACAAAGTGCTACAGTAAAATAATACAATGAAACAGAAACACTGGTGAGATGATAAAAAGAGAAATGAGATACAATATATGGTCTTTTATCAAATTTTAAACTGGGGATTATAAAAAGCATTTTCTATAGGGTTTCCTGTGGTCAGGTCTTTTACTTTCAGGTCTTCTAATTATCTAAAAAGAGTGACATTTGAAGAAAACCAAAATTTACACACACACACACATAAACATGTATCACTGTACTGTTGTTTTAAGAAAACTACTGGCAAAAATGATATAGCCAGCAGTTCAAGATATATACCTGGAATAGTAACTTATAAGAGAAAAAGCCTGTGGTGGCCAGAAAGGCAGGTTTTAAAATGCCTCAGTAGACTGAATGCAGTACCTGTGGTATACTCATCTCATTAATCAAAGCAAAGCAAAAACTCGGTCAAATCAAAAGAAAATACCTAAACAAAAAGACGAAAGATGAATTGATGACACTTTAGTTTGAGATAGATCACCGAAAAGGACTGTTTAAAATGTTCACATGGAATCATTTCATGCTAATATTTAGTATCAAATGTGCTAAATTTCCCTGTTCCCACTGGTATTCAGTTCATGGAACCCAACTAAGAGATTACTTACGTGTGAACTCCATCTGATTTTCTTTGTTCAAAAACTAAGGTTTTTCCTTCTGGAGAAGCAAGATGGAAATCAATATCTAATCCTGCTCCATCTAAAACCTGCAGAAAGGCAAAGAAGAGAAGAGCACATTTTACAAATGCTGAAAATAAAATGTAGATAATATGATGAGAAGATTTCATTTCTAAACCTTAACAAGGGTAAGAAGATCAACACACTCATGTTAGAGCTAGAAAGGAAAGACCATTTTTTTCCATTCCATTCATTTTTGGAACTTGTCCCTTTCTTGCCATTTCCTGCTGCCTTCACTTAAATTTAGGTCTTATGAGTATTAATGAAATAATCTCCCTAAAACAGTACCTTCATCGAGAAGCCCTATGGATTAGAAAGAAACACAGAAAGGAGTTCAATTTGTAGACCCTTTTCCTTCAGCAATTTGGGATTTGCTATGTAACTTTTCTGAGTTTGTTTCCTCCTCAGTATTAGCTACTTCTCAGCCTGGAACTCAAGACGTTTATGATCTGACTCCAACTGACTTTTTCAACACATCACCTATTATTTCCCAGTATGAATTATGTATTCCAAGTAGGCTGTTTACTTACTGGCCTAATAATTCAGCTTGTTCCTTTACAATTCCAAAATGTCATGATGATGATGATAGCAGCTAACAATTATGGCTTATGCCACACATTGTTTGAAGTGCTGTATGTGGATTAATTTATTTCTAACAACAACTCTAAAACATAGGTTCTATTATTGTTTTCATTTTAGCGAAAACAACCAAAACAAACACCCCTTTCCTCAAGAAAATTTTAAAAACCCTCAAAAAACAGGCACAGAGACGGTTGCCTAAGGTGAGATAGTAAATTAGTGGTATGGTCACAATGTGAATTTAGCAATCTAACTTCAAAGGCTACTGTTTTTCTTATATAACTCCATTTTCTTTTTCTTCATGGCTTTAATGGAATAATAGATTACCTATTCTTGTGCTCTACTTACTGACCAACAGAACTGGTTTCAAGTGGCTAGCTAAATACACACAATTCTTTTTCCTCTTTAAATCCCCGTGAAATGAAGAAAAGATAGCAATATAATCCATAACAATACTAGAAATCTAGGAAATCTGTTAACAGATTTGAAGAGTAAGAACTTTCTAGAGATAGTCCACTGAGCAATGAATACATCCAGCTACCAATATCTATTAATTTCAAAATTCTAAAAACAGAAACACCAAATATTTGCTGAAACTGCTGCTGCTGCTGCTAAGTCGCTTCAGTCGTGTCCAACTCTGTGCAACCCCATAGACGGCAGCCCACCAGGCTCCCCCGTCCCTGGGATTGTCCTGGCAAGAAAACGAGTGGGTTGCCATTTCCTTCTCCAGGGTTTCATGTTATACATAGTGTACTAGACAAAAACTGTTCTGCATTTCTTTTCTCTATCTCGTCATCCCACTGCTTTTCTCCCTTTCCTTTTCACTGTGTCCCCAGCATGCAATGAAATCTGTGCATGGGTATTCCATTCTTTGGGGGGCCCAGTGCCGCTCAGCCTGTGGGATCTTAGTTCCCAGGGACTGAACCTAGTTCTTCAGCAGTGAAATCATGGAGTCACAATCACTGGATCACCAGGAAATTCACAGGGGTATTCCAGTTTTAATAAATTCACGTTTTCTCTCAAACTGTTCTCAGAACACATATTCAATCTGCTTGCTTTAATTAAAGCCTAATTCATGGGGTGGCAAAGAGTCGGACATGACTGAGTGACTGAACTGAACTGAACTGAACAGTTAGGTAAGGAAGAGAACCTCCATGCCTGTGAAAGTGAAAATGTTAGTTGCTAAGTTGTGTCCAACTCTTTGCAGTCCCATGGAATGTAGCCTGCTAGGCTCTGTCCATTGAATTCTCCAGGATAGAATGCTGGAGTGGGTAGCCATTCCCTTCTCCAGGCGATCTTCCCAATCCAGGGACTGAACCCGGGTTCCTTTGTGGCTCAGATGGTAAAGAATCTGCCTGTAATGCAGAAGACCGAGGTTCAATCCCTGGGTTGGGAAGATCGCTTGGAGAAGGAAATGGCAACCCACTCAAGTATGCTTGCCTGGAGAATTCCATGGACATGTTATTAGCTTTTCTCAGAGGATCAAATTTTGGAAAATAATGTAAACAAATTTAAAAATATGTTTTCTCAGATAAATGTAATAATATATATCCTCAGAGAAATTTAAGAATGTAAAAATCAATAACAGATGAAGATGCTGATATAAAAAATTCTTAGAAAAACCCAAAATGTGATTGCCCAAATAAAGCCCAAATGAATAAAGCCTTAACAACAGCAGAATAACATGGAGAGAGTCTAAAAATCAGAGAAAAGGAGCCAAGGAATTCTCAGAACAAAAAAGTATAGATAAGAACAATGCAGGAAATGGTAAGACCTTGTGAAGGACAGAGCTAAAGATTTCAAATAACCACCTAATAAGCATCCTACTGACTTCCAAAGGATTTGAAAAGAACCACCTAGAAACTGAAGTAGTAGTAGAGAACTATAAAATAACAAGAACAGGGATAGCATCAGCATTCTCGCACATACACTAGATGTAAAAATCACATGTAGTCAATGTTCCCAAATAAAATATTATGGAAGAGAAAGCAAAAGATAAAAACCATTTTCTGATATCTAAGGAATCAAAACATTCTAAAATTACTAAAGTTTCTCCTCCAAAACCCCAAAGTCATATCCATTAAATCAAAAAATAAGTGATATGACAAAATTAAGCATAGACTTCGGTAAAGCAAAACATATTATTGGTAATGACTGGCAGGCTTAAAAGGCATTTTAAAATATACCAGCTAATTTTAAAATACACAAAATACCTATTTAAAATAAACAATACCATAAATCTAAATTAAACTTCCTAATGATTTCAATGGGTCAGGATGAATGAGTCCCATTTTACCCTGCCTGTCATAGTCTTTCAGTCCCTCAAAGGTATTCTTCAATCTTCTGCCTCAAAGCCTTGGATTGCCACATGCTGTTCTTTTTACCTATCACCTTGTTCCACCCCCTTATCCCTAGTAAGCCTGATTATTCACAGATCTGAAATCTACTTCTAGGATGTCTTCTTTCAATTCCCAGATAAAATCAAGTCCTTCTATTAAACTTTCTCAAGCTTATACAGGTAGCTTCATAGCAACAGAAATCAGACTGGGAGCTGATTATGGCTCAGACTTAAATTGAAGAAACTGGGGAAAACCACTAGAACATTCAGGTATAACCTGAATCAAATCCCTTATGATTATACAGTGGAAGTGAGAAATAGATTTAAGGGACTAGATCTGATAGACAAAGTGCCTGATGAACTATGGACGGAGGTTCGTGACACTGTACAGGAGACAGGGGTCAAGACCATCTCCAAGGAAAAGAAATGCAAAAAAGTAAAATGGCTGTCTGAGGAGACCTAACAAATAGCTGTGAAAAGAAGAGAAGCCAAAAGCAAAGGAGAAAAGAAAAGATATACCCATTTGAATGCAGAGTTCCAAAAAATAGCAAGGAGAGATAAGAAAGCCTTCCTCAGGGATCAATGCAAAGAAATAGGAAAACAATAGAATGGGGAAGTCTAGAGATCTCTTCAAGAAAATCAGAGATACGAAGGGAACATTTCATGCAAAGATGGGCTCAATAAAGGACAGAAATGGTCTGGACCTAACAGAAGCAGAAAATATTAAGAGGTGGCAAGAATACACAGAAGAACTATACAAAAAAGATCTTCACAACCCAGATAATCACGATGGTGTGATCACTCACCTAGAGCCAGATATTTTGGAAAGTGAAGTCAAGTGGGCCTTAGAAAGCATCACTATGAACAAAGCTAGTGGAGGTGATGGAATTCCAGTTGAGCTATTTCAAATTCTAAAAGATGATGCTGTGAAAGTGCTGCACTCAATATGCCAGCAAATTTGGAAAACTCAGCAGTGGCCACAGGACTGGAAAAGGTCAGTTTCCATTCCAGTCCCAAAGAAAGGCAATGCCAAGCAATGTTCAAACTACCGCAGTTGTACTCATCTCACAAGCTAGTAAAGTAATGCTCAAAATTCTCCAAGCCAGGCTTCAGCAATACGTGAACCATGAACTTCCAGATGTTCAAGCTGGATTTAGAAAAGGCAGAGGAACCAGAGATCAAATTGCCAACATCCGCTGGATCATGGAAAAAGCAAGAGAGATCCAGAAAAACATCTATTTCTGCTTTATTGACTATGCCAAAGCCTTTGACTGTGTGAATCACAACAAACTGTGGAAAATTCTGAAAGAGATGGGAATACCAGACTACATGACCTGCCTCTTGAGAAACCTATATGCAGGTCAGGAAGCAACAGTTAGAACTGGACATGGAACAACAGACTGGTTCCAAATAGAAAAAGGAGTACGTCAAGGCTGTATATTGTCACCCTGCTTATTTAACTTCTATGCAGAGTATATCATGAGAAATGCTGGGCTGGAGGAAGCACAAGCTGGAATCAAGATTGCCGGGAGAAATATCAATCACCTCAGATATGCAGATGACACCACCCTTATGGCAGAAAGTGAAGAGGAACTAAAGAGCCTCTTGATGAAAGTGAAAAAGGAGAGTGAAAAGACTGGCTTAAAGCTCAACATTCAGAAAACTAATATCATGGCATCCGGTCCCATCACTTCATGGGAAATAGATGGGAAAACAGTGGAAACAGTGGCTGACTTTATTTTTTTGGGCTCCAAAATCACTGCAGATGGTGACTGCAGCCATGAATTAAAAGATGCTTACTCCTTGGAAGGAAAGTTATCACCAACCTAGACAGCATATTAAAAAGCAGAGACATTACTTTGCCGACTAAGGTCCATCTAGTCAAGGCTATGGTTTTTCCAGTAGTCATGTATGGATGTGAGAGTTTGACTATAAAGAAAGCTGAGCACCGAAGAACTGATGCTTTTGAACTGTGGTGTTGGAGAAGACTCTTGCAAGTCTCTTGGACTGTAAGGAGATCCAACCAGTCCAGCCTAAAGGAGATCAGTCCTAGGTTTCATTGGAAGGACTGATGTTGAAGCTGAAACTCCAATATTTTGGCTACCTGATGCGAAGAGCTGACTCATTTGAACAGACCCTGATGTTAGGAAAGATTGAAGACAGTAGGAAAAGGGGATGACAGAGGATGAGATGGTTGGATGGCATCACCGACTCAATGGACAGGACTTTGGGTAAACCCTGGGAGTTTGTGATGGTCAGGGAGACCTGGCATGCTGCAGTTCATGGGGTTGCAAAGAGTCGGACACGACTGAGCAACTGAACTGAACTTGTATTAATTTGATTAACGTCTATCCCCTTACTAGACTGCAAGAGTACACAGAGTATACTATTACTCACCATTGTTTCTACAGTACCTAGCATAAAAGCTTATAGAAACTAAGCACTCAATAATAAAAAATTAAAATGAATGATCTATTTTACTCATAAGATATATATGTATTGACATTTAAATATTCCAAGAACTTAATATATAATGGGACTGGTCAGGTACCCTAAAAGTGTCCTCCTAAACCTGAAAAGTGTGAAATGGTTAAAATTTTTAATATGTCACAGTAAACCAAGGGCAATGTCTAGAAAGTCTGTTACCTGACATTTTAAAAATGAAAACAAAACCCAGTAGCTTGTAGTTATTGGAAAATTAATCACAGAGTTGGAAAATGCAAGGGGTTGAAGATTTCTACCCTACAACCCCTTGCAACATTGTCTAGGACCCCAGACACCAAATGATTTTAATTCTTTCCTTAATCATAACAGTTTAGACAGAATGCTTTAAGGGAACAGTCTTTTTGAGTGCTTAGAGATGCCAAGTACTGATATAAAGCTAACCTACTATATATAAAGCTCGAAAAATGTAAACATAAAAAAGCTAACATATATTGAACTTTTACTATCTGTTTGGGGTGGTACTGAACACTTATTAACTGTTTCAAATCAACTCTTATTATTATTGTCAATATTTTACAAGTGTGGGGTTAAGTAACTTGCTAAAGGTCACAGAAGTGGTAAGTGCCAGAGTCAAGATTTCGACCTAGGCATTTTTTTCCTGTACAGTTGGAGCTGTTAATCCTAAGAGGTCAGTTGTTTACCTTTATTTATCTATTTTTTTTTAGGTCATGCTGGCATCTTAGTTCCATGACCAGGGATCGAACACAAGTCCACTACAGTGGACGCGTGAAGTCATATCCACTGGACTGCCACAGAAGTCCCAATTTTTTTCCTAATACCTGGGTAAATACTGATGAATTGAACAATAAAACTTGTTTCCTTATCTAGACTATTTTTCTAACCCTGTAGTTGGTTTCCTTACCTCTAATTTTGCCCTCCTTAAATCCATATTCCACACTGTAAAACATTTTTGACTGTTACCACATTGCTTAATCTTCAATAGCCCTTATACAGACAAAGGTCAAAGCTACTCAACATAGTACACAAGCTAAGATTCATGATCCAGCCTCCTGATCTCTGCAATCTCTTTTTCTTCTATTCTCACCCTAGACTTTATAGTCTTAAGAGGTCCAGCCCTTAAGATCAGCACTTGTAGTGTCCAGTACATATTGCCCACTGCTAGAACAGTAACACTGTGCATTTTCAGAAATGCCTATTCATTTTGTTCCTTTTCCTAGAATGCCCCATCTTCCCTGCATTCCTGTTTCACCTAAGCATGTTTCTAGGTTCCTATTTATTTTCTCCAAGAATTCTTTTCTGAAAACCAGAGAAGTCCTTCTCCAACAGCATATAACCGTACTTTATTTTCCAGGCAAGAACACGGGTGGGTTGCCATTTCCTATTCCAGGGGATTTTCCCGACCCAGGGATCCAACTTGCCTCTTCTGAGTCTCCTGCATTGGCAGGCAGATTCTTTACCACTCTTCTACCTGTGAAGCCCCTGTTTATAAGCCAGTAACCTTTAAATATTAAGATCCCTGAAAAGGGCTCTTTCTTTTGTTTGTTCCCTCCTCTATGTCCTCGCTGCCAGGCATTACTGGCACGTGGTAAATCTTCAGTAAATTAAGTTTTGAACTGAACTGAAAATCAGGAAATGCTGAGCTCCTGCCTCCGCTTGGCTCACTGTGTAATTTTAGATACTTTATGCTTACCTTGTGCATCTATGATGCTGCTGCTTAGTTGCTCAATCGTGTCTGACTCTTTGTGACCCCATGGACTGCAGCCTGCCAGGCTCCTCTGTCCAAGGGGATTCTCCAGGCAAGAATACTAGCATGGGTTGTCATGCCTTCCTCCAAGGGATCTTCCCAACTGAGGGATGGAACCCAGGTCTCTTGCATTGCTGGCAGATTCTTTGTCGTCTGGGCCACCAGGGAAGCCATATTCATCTATAAATAATCTAAAGTTTCTGCAGATGAAGATTCTAAATAACTTTATTTTGCTCTAAATGTGACAGTACCTGTTATTGAAGAAGATTCTCTACATCAAATATAAAAAACATCTGATTAAACATTAGGTAACATGAAAAAAGTTGAAAGATGGACCACATCAAGGCATTTTTCTTTTTTTTTGCAGTGCTACCTACAAAAATCGAAATTTGTCCTACTGGAGCTAACGATTTCTTCTAAGAAATTACCCTCTACCAGAGTGACTACATAAATTAAGGCAATTCCCTATAACATCACACTGTTATTAAAAATAAAATAATGATATGGGAGAAATGCTTAGAATGCTGAAGAAAAGATTACAGAGCTTTACTATACAATTAGATCTTATTTGGTTTTTAAATAATGAGTATATATATAACTAAGAGGGCTTCCCTGTTGGCTCAGTGGTAAAGAATTCGCCTGCCAAGGCAGGAGATGTTGGTTCAATCCCTGGGTCGGGAAGATCCCCTGGAGAAGGAAATGGCAACCCACTCCAGTACTCTTGCCTAGGAAATCTCACGCACAGAGAAGCCTGGCGGGCTACAGTCCATGGGGTCGTAGGGTCGGAGACAACTTAACGACTGAGCACACGCACAAACACAGACGCACACATACAACTGGGAAGGAAATTCACCATTAAACACACCAAACACCAATAGCCTCTTTCAAAGTATTCCAAAATAGGATTTAGTGATAATCGCATGGTCACAATTCAAAAATCCTTAACTGAAGAAGTAACTATAGATTTATAATACCGAAACTGAGGGTTGGGGGCGGTGATTAAAGCAACTGTCATTTTGTCCAGTGATTAAACAGAACGTGTATTAGGCCTGAATTGTGAAATTTCCGGTACTGGCGCGCGTAGTGGCTAAAAGGACATGGACGAATCTTTAAACAAAGAGAAAACCCACCGACATCACCAGAGCTGGCCCCTTTCCCACCGGAGGAAAGGGGAGAGGGCGGGTAGTCAATTCCAGATCCCGCCTAACTTCTAGTCCCCAGTCCCTGAAGAACAGCGCCTCGCGAGCCGGCGAGCAGCTGCCCGGCTTCCGGGCGGCCCTCGCCTCTTTAGCAGCCGGGCGGTCCCCAAAAACTTTCTCAGCGGGTGAGAGGCGACGACGCGCAGTTAGGCTAAAGGAAGGAGGCTGGCTCAACATCTACACTTACTTGGTACTCGATCTCCAGCGAGGCCTTCAGGGGCATGGGCTGGTAGAAACACTCCTTCTGGCCCGCCGGAAGTGTGAACGTGAAGTCGCTGTCTAAGGAGGGAGTGAAGCCGGCCGCCCTAGGCAGCAGCAGAGCGGCCAAGAGGACCACGGGGAAGGGTAGCCAGGTCGTATCGCCCATCCCTGCCTGGGCGATCTCGGGCTGGGAAAGGCGTTGAGAGGCGTGGGTTATCGGCGCTTATGCTCCGCTTTTCCTTTCAGGACTCCTCGTGGTTGGCAGGCAAACCTGGAGCCTGAAAAAGCTCCAGGTGAAGGCCTAGTCAGAGGGGTGTTTCTCAGAGAGGGAAACGCCTGTCTACAAAGCGCAGGGACTGAAGGCGGAGCCAGCAGTCCTTTTCCACACCCTCCTAGGTCTTGGCAGGACCGCCTGACACCCAGACCTCCGCAGCTTCCCATGCCGGGCCTCACACCAATGGGCGTCTTGGTGGTAATTGTGGGAAATGTAGTTCTGGGTAGGCAGGCTCGGACTTGCTCTCAGACCACAATCCCCGACAAGCCCCGCGCGTCCGGCGTCGATTCACGCTAAGGCTGCGCGGGGGCCGGGGCTGCGGTTGGGGAGGTGCGTTCCCAACGGTTCCCGCGGCGGTTCGAACTCGGCGCAACCGGGATTGCCATAGTGTGTTTGGCGTTCGGCGCTTGGGGCCGGGGAGAGGGTCGTAGGTTTCCGAACGCAGAGGAGAGCGCGGCGTGCGCCGTCGTCGGTGGGTTTCTCTCACAGCTACGACTTGTGGTGAGCTACTGCCCCTGGAGGGTGGGAACTGGCCTGAGGAGGTACAGGTGTTTCCCTGTCGGTTCCCTTGGATGCGTTTAATCTAGTCCTCGCCCTCGCGGCTCACGCTCCTCTGCAGGGTCGTATTTTAGTAGAAGAAAAATCGGGAAGGAAGTTGTTCATGTTTTCCTCCACTGCTTCCAGATGAACGAAGGACCGGTCCTATCAAACTGAGCATTCTTGATACAGAACAGTACGATATAAAGCCTTGAATGGCCTTCCAAAATGCGGAATCCTTTTCGACTACAGCCCATCTTTTTTACATACAGCGAGTATAATGAACACTTGTTCTTCGGTGTGATGTGTGTGCCTGTGTATGCCTGCAAACGCATTGTAATTAAGGCCCGAAGATGTCAGGGCCTGTAAGAAGCATGATGTGCTTTTCCACGTATGTACAGGCGATGAAGCTAGACTTTTATAACTAAGCTGAAGGGAGGAGAAATCTTTGAGGGTATTAAATGGCCCACTAGGAAAATGAAAATATATTCGCATATCAGACGTTTTCATTGATCCTTTAAAAGGGTGAGAGAATTCTTGGGTTAAAATTTACATAAACCTGATTCAGTTGAAACAAAATGGCATGTTAGAATTTTCCTAAATTTTCTTTACCCTTCTTCCTTCACCATGCTGTAGGTAACTAGAGTTGCTGGAAAAAAACAGAGTGGGGACCTGAACCTTTGGGAGAGTCTTCTCATTTAAGCAGAAGCAAATTTTTGGAAACAAAAGAGGGAAGAGGAAAGAAATATTTTCTTTACTAAGATTCCATAGTATATAATTTCGTGCAACAGTTTATTCCAGTAAGATGAAAGTTTTCTTTTTAATCTTCCTCATCTGAGAAATTTTGAGTGTGGAGTAAATTTGTTATTTTAGCTAGGTGAGGGGAAAGAAGGACAGTTTTGTAATCATCGTTTAGTCACTGAAAATATTGGGTTTCTGTAAGTGCCTTAGAGTCCTGACTATAATACACAGGACTCCTAACCTTTTGGAGCTTGAGATGTCGTCAGAATTCTAGAAGGGTGATCAGAAAGAAGCTTCAATGACAAAGGTAAATGGGATCTGGAAGAGGAATGTAATTTAAAGATTATGCAGGAAGATGGAGTAGTAGAGACTGTAAAGCTTTTATTTAAGTTGTATTATTAATAATATGTCTTAGTACACAATAATTATGAATATTAATTATTAGTAATAAAATGTATTTATCATGATTTTTTAATGTGCAAAGCTACTTAGTAGAGAATTTGACAACCCTTAAGATACCCATCAGTTGAAGAAACAAAAACTTTTCCTATTTATTTTTGTGAGTTAACCTGCTAAATGTCATTTTGATCTCTGTGGTTGTTATGTGAATGTGAGTATATGGTTTTAAATTTATAGCCATGGTGAATAGAAGGGGATAACCTTTATCTGGTAATAAATTACCTTTAGGAAAATATGAATGTTACGATACCAGTTTTGTCAGATGTTCAGAGCTTATAACATGATCAAGTTCAAACACTTCATACTGAAATTAATTTATAATAAATAAGAAAACTGCAGTGTGACATAATTAAAAGATCTTTGTGTCATGATGGCCTAGGTTCAAATCTTGGTTCCACCATTTACAGTTTTTGTGAGCTTGAGTAAGTTATTTAGAGAAGGAAATGGCAGCCCACTCCAGTATTTCTTGTTTGGAAAATTACACGAACAGAGGAACCTGGCGGCCTACAGTCCATGGAGTTGGAAAGAGTCAGACGTGATTGAGCATGCGCACACATGCAAGCAAGTTATTTGGCTCATTCTTAGTTTCTTCATCTTTAACATCAAATAGAAACAGTTTACACACTTCTTAGAAACATTGAAGATGGCTGGAAAAGGGGAATTGTAGTCCCTGGCTTAAATGAAAAATTGATTCATTGAAATTTTGTTGAACTTTCCATTATGGCTTTACCCTGCAGAGAAATTGATTATTGCTGGCTGTTTTGCTTTGTTTAAAATTACCATGAAAGATTTCACAACATTTGAAATAGAAAAATAATAACTTGAGTTAAGTTTTATTAGTGTGAGAGAATTTTGACTGACATCACAGATTCTTTCAGGCAAGGTACAAGAAATTAATTTCTTTTTTTAAGAAATGGAATCTAGTTCATCAGACTTCTATAATAAAGATAATGAAGAAGAAAGTTTGCTGGCAAATGTTGCTTCCTTAAGACATGAACTGAAGATAACAGAATGGAGTTTGCAGAGTTTAGGGGAAGAGTTATCTAGGTGAGTGAGTAAACTTATGTATAGAACTCTAACTTAGGACTTTAACTGATGAATGTAAAATTTTTGAATATCATTATTGTTTGCTGTGTTTCTCGTGTGTCCAGAATAGGGAATAATGCTCCATAATTTAAAAAATAATAATTTTGAATATAGCTTTCAGTTTAGGAAGAAGAACAGAACTATTATAGAAGTATTTACAAATTAAGACCTTTAATATATTAGGACTCAGTATAAAATATGTGTAGGCTTAAGCTTTTATTATCATGACTTTTTTGAATCTTAAGTAACTCTAGCATAGAGGCTCCAGAAACATAGATTGCTAGTTTTAAAACTAATTGTGGTCTATTGAAAATTTAATTGAAATGCCTCAAGTTCCTTTCTGGAATCTGATTTCCAGCAATATTTCAGGTACTTTTCTATTTTCTTACTTAATATGTAGAAATTTAGAGTAAATGCTTAAAAGTATCTAAGAACTAAAATGTACTTTTTCTTTTTTTTTCTAGTGTTAGTCCAAGTGAAAATTCTGATTATGCTCCTCATCTCTCAAGGTCTGAAAGACTCATTTTGGAAGATCTTTCTCATCCTAGCCATCTCGGACTTTTGAATTACTCACCTCATAAAAGAGTTTGTAAAATGCCCAATAGTGGTACTGATTTTCAAAAAAAGCCAAGAGATAAGGTTATCATTTTTAGACCTGCCTACCTAAAAGTAGTTTTAGACCTGCCTATTTAAAATACTTTTTTCTCAGTTTTTTTTTTCAAATGCCTAATTTATGTTTTCCATAGTCTCTTACTATAGTGCTCAAGACTCTTTGAAGTTAAGTGGTATATAAGACAGTAGCTATTTTGATGTATTACTCTATTTTAAAACTTCTATATTTATTACCTTTTTGCAATTAAATGTCTTGTTTTCTCTGTAACCCCCTTGATTTTATACCATACCATGTACATAATAGGTAATCATGGCTTATTAAGTGATTGAAGTATATTGCTGTTTAGCCTGGGTCACGTGCTCCATTCATTATATCTAAATTTTGTGGATGATGTTAGACATCTGTCCTGGTCTGAAACTCACTCTTTCTTCCTCTTTTTTATTCACTTGTATTCTCTATCTTGCTATGTGTACTCCTCTGTCTTACTCAACCCTTTATCTCCTTTTCCTCTGTCTTCCTCCCATTTTTTATTACTCCACTGCCAGCATGCATATATGTTGTAGCCATGCATTCTGGGAAACAAACTCACTCAGAAGGACAATGCAGATAGTGGAGTGCAGTGTATTACACCGGCGGGCCCAAGGCAGAGTCTCCTCTTAGCCAAGGACCCTGACCAGCATTTGTGAAAATCTTTTATACCCAATGTGTACGTGTCTGAACCCACCACTCCAAATTCCTTTAGACTTACATAAACCAAGGAAAATACAATCCCAATAACCCCATCATTCACGTGCTATGTGCTCATGTGCTCAAACAAACAATTAGTCAATAATCAATAAACCCGAGGTTATACTCCTATAGATACAGAAAATTTTATGGCCTGTCTGGAGGAAGGGGTGATTAGTGTATGTTTCTCTGAGGCGATGAGTAACCTAGATACGATCTTCAAGGTTCCCCTGTCTGGAGGGGGTCTTATCCTTCTGTTGTTTTCATAGGCACTAAACACTGAGTTCAGAGTCCATTGGAAAGGTGGCTGAGCATGATCAGCAAGAACAGGCCTAAGGTGGAGTCCAGACCCTATGAATTCCTTCTTCATATATACATATGGTTACATATGTACATGATAAACTTTTTTGATAGAAATTTGCTCTTCCCACTTAAGAAAGCTAGCAACTGAGAGATTTTCTTTTCTTTTCTTTTCTTTTTTTTTCAATTTTATTATTTTTTTATTTTTTAAATTTTAAAATCTTTAATTCTTACATGCGTTCCCAAGATTTTCTTTTAGTAAGGAAGCTGCTTGATGAAGCCATCTGAGCCTGCACTTTAGAAAATGAATTCAAATTCCTTGTCTACAAGGATTATGTAATTTTGAGAAATTTGATGTGTATCCTAACTCAAATTGTTGACTTTTTATTGTATATATGCCTTCATTGACATCATTGTGTTTTACCTTAAGCAAAATCAAAAGTTACATGACAAATTGAAAGGGGAAAACTATTGATAATGCCTATTAAAGACAAATGAAAGCTCTTTAATATATAAAGAGCTCCTAGAATTAAGGAAAAATCATCAAACCAGTGGAAATATGTGCAAAAGGCATGAATGGGAAAGGAAATGAAAACAAAAAAGAGTTCAATCTCAGTCATAAAAAGAGAAATTCACTGCCAGATTATGAAACATCCTGAGTTTGGCACTGTATTTTGTGGATGATATTAGGGGGAAATAGGCATTCTCATGCATTGCTGGTAGAAATGCAAAGTGATATAATCTCAGTGGAGAGACATTTGGTAATATTTACCAAAACCACAAATTTGTTTACCTTTAACTTGAAAATCCTTTTCCTGGAAAGCTACCTGCATAAGTATAAAATGAGGCCTTGTTTGTCATAACAAAAGACTAGTAATAGCTCAGTTGTCCAGTAATAAATAAATATTGAATAAATACGCAATGAATACTGCAGCTAAACGGATAAAAAGAAAAAAGGAGTTTCTCACTGAATTGATTGTGGAGAGATTGCCAGGATGTATTGTTGAAGTGAAAAACCATACATACTATTCTGGTTTTGCATAAGAGCTGTTGTCGGGGGTGGGTAATTTGTATTGTTTGTGTATGTATATGGAAGTGCTGCTGCTGCTGCTAAGTCGCTTCAGTCGTGTCCGACTCTGTGCGACCCCATAAACAGCCGCCCACCAGGCTCCCCCGTCCCTGGGATTCTCCAGGCAAGAACACTGGAGTGGGTTGCCATTTCCTTCTCCAATGCATGAAAGTGAAAAGTGAAAGTGAAATCGCTCAGTTGTTTCTGACTCTTAGAGACCCCATGGACTGCAGCCTACCAGGCTCCTCCGCCCATGGGATTTTCCAAGCAAGAGTACTGGAGTGGGGTGCCATTGCCTTCTCCAATGGAAGCACTAGAAGACTAGATTTAAGATCCTAACTTAATTAATGACTCTCCTATAGAAGGAGTTTCCGGTTTTTTTGCTGTCTAATTTGTGTTATACAAAAATTTATAAGTAAGAAACTTGTAAAAATGGTTACCTATTTACTAAACATGGGAATGATACTTCTGTATGTACTCTTTTATATATAGTTCTGACTTTTGAATTATAAAAATACATTACTTATTCAAAAAATAAAATTAAATCATGATTTGGAAACCTCAACGAATGAAAATTAAAATACTTTATTATAAAATATATATTCAAAAAAGCATAATAGAAATATATGTACAGTTAACAGTGGCTCAGTAGTAAAGAATCCGCCTGCAATGCAGAAACCGCAGGAGACATGAGTTCCATCCCTAGGTTGGGAGGATCCCCTGGAGCAGGACATGGCAACCCACTCCAGTATTGTTGCCTGGAGAATCCCATGTACAGAAGAGCCTGGCAGGTTACAGTTCATAGGGTCACAAAGAGTAGGACACAACTGAAGCAACTGAGCACGCAAAGAATAATTTATCCATTTTGTTGTTTATGGGCATTTCAGTTCTTACCATTTTTATATAATCTTCAGGTACAAAAGTTTCTATCAGATTTATACCCAGGAGTAATACTGTTGAGTCTTAACATGTTCAACTTTACTGGATAATACCAAGAACTTTTCCAAAGTGTACCACTGTTTTACAAGCCAAATTTGTTTACTTACTTGTTCACCATCTGCTGAGGAGAGTGCTGATTGTCTCACATATCTTCCCCAACACTAAGTATCTTAACCTATTTTTCTGAGCTACTTAGTCATTTTATTGATAATTGTTCATTGTATTATATATAATACTTAGTGAAGTAATTCAAAATATATTATTCTTTTTCGTTTTTCAGATGTCGTTTTCATCTTCTACCCCTGTGGATCAGGAAATCAGAAGTCTTCGAGAAAAACTTAATAAACTTAGGCAACAGAATGCTTGTTTAGTTTCACAGAATCATTCTTTAATGACTAAAATAGAATCTGTCCACTTTGAATTGACACAGTCAAGAGCAAAAGTATGTTTCTTGAAATGCTGACTATGCCAACAGAAAAGAATCATCTTAAGATTTGTAATTGGAAAAATATTCCTTGTATTACCTTAATGTGTTATGTATAATGATTTTTATTGTAATAATATATCAAGCTATTATAGAATCAATTTTATATGAATTTAATGTTTGAAAATTATTTAGAGGAACTTGTATAATCTATGCATTTAGATAAGTCAGAACTTCTTAAAATTCTTAAGATTACCAATTTGTGTGGTTTTGCTTCTTGTACAAAGAAAATATATAGCTTACTTATCTTCTTTACAGTAATACATCCTCATTGTTGTAAACTTCAAAAATAGAAAAAAGGGAGAAAGATAACCCAGTTTCTACCATATAGAAACTACTTTATTGGTTTATCATATAATTGAATGTTACACATTTGAATAGTTTTTTTTTCCCCTGTGTTTTATACTTCTTATATAGTCTAAGCATTTTTTGGTGCATTTACCTAGCTTTTCCAACAACAATTTTTTTATGGTAGCATTAATGTTTTCTTATGTGAGTATACCATAACTTAATAACTCTCCTGTTTAAGTGGTTTCCTTTATTTTTCTATATGATTGATATTGTACAAAAAAATTAGAAGAAACGAAAGAGTCCAGTAATAGAGGCTTGGTAAATATATATATATTTATATATATATTTACGCATATAATTAATTGCTACCAAGCTTACTTTTGTTACCTAAGGTGAAAGCATATATCAGTGTATCAGTACTACAATATATTAATATATCAGTACTAAAACATATATCAATATATGAGTACTAAAATGCAAAGTTATTTGACTTGGGACTTTGTAAAGTTTAGATAATATTTGTAGAGGCACTTAGAGTGGTATCTGTACAGTCAGCACTCCAAAACTCACCTGAAGTATTTAGTGGCAGAAACAAATACACAGTAACTGATCTGCTTTGTTTTTTGTAAAATGAGCATATTTGTCTAAATGTTTGTGTTTCAGTACGTGTGTGTGTATATATATATACACATATGATGTATATATGGAAAGAAAGGCTGTGCTATAACTCTGGGAACTATTAGAGCATCATAGTGAGACTTTGACTGTTTTTTAGGCATAATTGTTTTAAGTAGTACAGTTATGGGAGGTCTTTATTTTTCTTTTGTTCTTTTCAAACAAAATAAAGTACACTATTGTGCTTAAGGAGAAAAATGCTGCAGTGAACATAAAACTTTTTTGGTGTTTGGGATTATTTCTGGGATAGATTTCCAGAATGGTCAGATCACACAGAAAGTTTTTTCAGGCATCTACTGCACTCTGTCTACATTCAGTAGTCTACTGATTAAAAAAAAAAAAACAAAAAAAAAACAACTATACTTTTTAATTTCTTTGAGGCAAAATATCTTATTTTTCTTGATTTCTCATGAGATTTACCTTCTCAGTGCATTTGTCATTCCTTTTGATGTGTCTGTTTATTTATTTTAACTTTTTAGTCCCCTATAGATTCTTTTAAAGTCATAGAGGCTTAATTATTTGAAGTCTTAGAGATATTAAGAGTTTTACTGTTAACTACTGAACTATTAATATTTTAAATGTTCCTTTCTTTGAGCATATAAATACACCAATGGTTATTCTAGGCAGTAAGATAGTTGTATTTTATAAGGCTGCAGTCCATGGGGTCACTGAGAGTCAGACATGACTGAGCGGCTTCACTTTCACTTTTCACTCTCATGCATTGGAAAAGGAAATGGCAACCCACTCTAGTATTCTTGCCTGGAGAATCTCAGGGACAGAGGAGCCTAGTGGGCTGCCATCCATGGGGTCGCACAGAGTCGGACACGACTGAAGCGACTTAGCAGCAGCAGCAGCATACTTCTCAGTTTTTCTTTTTTTTAAGAACTGGGGTATTTTGGCTTACTGAATTTTATTTTATTTCATTTTGGCTATGCTGGATCTTCCTTGGGGTGTCCTTCTCTTGTTGAAGAGCATGGGCTCAGTAGTTCTGGCGCTTGGGCTCTCCAGGTGTGGCATGTGGGCTTAGTTCCCTCACAGCATGTGGAACTTAGTTCCCCGATCAGAATTCTAACCTGTGTACCCTGCATTGAAAGGTAGATTCTTAACTACTGGACCACCAGGAAAGTCCCCCATCTCAGCATTTTCTAAATTGCTTAATAAAATATTTTTTAGGGAGATTGCCTTTTCAAGGGCAGGTCTCAGCTTTGATGTTGCGTATGTGCCGCTTTTGGAAATCTTTTGCTCCCCTTTGTACTGGACAACATATTCATAATTGACCTTTTAGCAAAGTCTGTATAGTAGTTACAGTTCTGGATCTTGATGTGTTGTCCATTCTGGGCTTATTACCCTTCAGGCCTGCTGGCCTGCTGCCCAGCTGTCGTCTGGGACTTCTTTTTGATGTTCTTCCAGGTTGTGTTTACGGTTTCCTGGATCTCATGTTGACTTTCTTGGTTTACTCTTTCTTTAGTTGAAGCATATTTTACAGTACTTCCTTGCCTGTTTGAGATGTCTTAATTTCTCCCCAGCACTTGATTGAATTCTAGAATGAAAATTATTTTACCCCAGAGTTTTTAGGACACTGCTTTCTTGTCTTATATCCTCTAGTGTGTGTCTGGAATGTTTAATTCCATTGTGAATTACATTTCCTAGCGTGTAATATATCTTTGTTTTTCCATTTATGATAGCTTTCAGTATTTTCCTTCTTTCCATGGTGTTTTAAAATTTCATAGTGATTTATCTTTGAGTAGACCTTTGTTATTTATTGTACTGGTTACATAAAGATCTTCTGGTTGAAATCTTGTGTCCTTTGGTCCCTGAAATTTTTCTTATGTAATCTTGATTATTTTCTTCCCTTTGTTTTCTTTCTTCTGTCTTTCCCAACCTGATTGGTCCTTTAAATCTTTCAAGTTTTTCCCTGGTATTTTCCATCTCTTTGTCTTCCTGTGGTACTTTTTCAGAGATTGTTGTCATCCTATTGAATCTTCTGTTTTGGCTGTCATAATTTTTCAATTTCTAGGCTTTTTCATGTTCTCTGATTGTTTTGTGTTTGCAATATCCTGTCATTGCTCTCTCAATGATTTGTGTGTGTGTGTGTGTGTATGTATGTATTTGCCTTGCTTCTGCCAGTTGCTTTTAACTTTTGTTTTGACCTCTCAGATGTTGGTGTTCTGGTTATTTTTATTTAAGAGAAGGCACTTAAATGCTGTTTGGAAACTCTCTCTGCAAATGTGAGATTTGTTGTCCATTGAGCTTCATTTGTTGGTAATGGTTGAAGAGGTGGCTCTTTTGTAGGGAGCAATCTTCCTTCTCCCATTCAGTATCCATATGTGAGGTCTTTTACTTTGAAGTTCTTGAGTTTCTGCAGCAAAGAATCCTTTGATTTCTTACTTGTGAGATAGCCCCAGATGAGGTGGGATAGGAGGCTAGAAGCTGACTATTCTGTATTAATCTCTTTGTTTTTTAACTCTACGTCATTTCTGCTCATCATTCCACAAAATGTTTCAAGAGTCCCAAATGTTTCCTGTTCAATTTCTCCAGATTAGTAAACTGTCTCTCTCTCTTCTTAAGTGGAAGGCTCTTGGTGACTCTTTTGACTCCTGGTATTCTGAGCGTGGGAAAAGGAGGGACTTATCAAAGAGATCTTGAACTATGTTCCAAGTTTTCTCTTCTAGACCTCACCCTGTCCTGCACTATATACCTCATGCTTCCTTTTTCTGGGAATATTTAGTGTTCTTTTCCAGACACCATTAGGTTGTTGATTTCCATCATCTTACACTCTTCATAGTCCAAGTCGTATTTTCTAGGTTTTCTCTAGTAGTCATGTTTTCTAAATTTAGGCTTTAAAAAAGAGTCAATAAGTATTTTTATGTAATTTTAAATGATTTGATCTTTGAAATTTAAATTTCTAATTTATGTGAAATCTTTTTAGTTAGTGTTGGTAGAGATTCTCTTTTATTTTCCCTAAATAGTTAACCAGTTATCTTGTGATACTAAGTTGAGGATAATGGGAGGAGCTTACATGAGACTGGCTTGTGATGATGACATGCCCATGTAAGTTGATAGACAAGATGAGCTTCACAATTGAAGAATGACTGGGGAGTTCTGTTGAATTTCCGTCAGATGAGAAGAGAAACTAAGGAGCAAATAGATTAATTTATTTTGTAAAGAAAGTGCTCTGAAAGTTGTGTTTTGCTTTAGGTTTCTATGCTTGAATCTGCTCAAAAACAGGCAGCCAATGTACCAATCTTAGAAGAACAGATTATAAATTTGGAAGCAGAAGTTTCAGCCCAAGATAAAGTTTTGAGGTAAGATTTACAGCGTTTTTTTAAAACACATTTCATTGATTAGAATGTAACATCATGTGAGTGTGTGAATCTCATCCATATTTTCATCTGGGAAATTGCTATCAGTGTCTGTTTTTATCATATGAAATCTCATGTTGTTTAGTTGCTAAGTTCTGTCTGTTCGTGACACCATGAACTATAACCCACCAGGCTCCTCTGTTCATGGGATTTTCCAGGTAAGGGTACTGGAGTGTGTTGCCATTTCCCAGGCAAGGGTACTGGAGTGTGTTGCCGTTTCCTTCCCCAAGGGATCTTCCCCAGACAGGGATCAAACCTGTGTCTCTTGCATTGTGAGTGGATTCTTGACCACTGAGCCACCTGAGAAGCCCACTTACGGCTTTAAAATACTTATTTTTTATACGTCTTGTTAAATTTTGACCCCCACCCAGGCTTCCCTGGTGGCTTAGATGGTAAAGAGTCTGCCTGCAGTGCAGGAGACCCGGGTTCAATCCCTGGATCAGGAAGATCCCTGGAGAAGGAATTGGCAACCCACTTCAGTATTCATGCCTGGAAAATCCCATGGACGGAGGACCCTGGCAGGCTACACCCCATGGGTTTGCAAAGAGTCAGACATGACTGAAGTGACTTAGCATGCACACACAGATAGACTGTCGCAGAACTTGATGAATCTGTGTTCAGTTTATCATAATTCTTGGCTGCAGGATACATGCAGTTGTATGGCAGCTAAAAAAGACTAAATCTAAGCTGAGATATTTATTTATATGTTCTCATTAATATGAACTAGTTTACTTATTGTCCTGTGTAGTTATGCTCGCTACTTTGATGGGAATTCAAAGACATACAAGGAATCAGGCACTTTGTAATTTGTCTTCCTTTTCTGTTTTGAATACATGAGAAATACATGCATATTAAATAGCATATTGTTCCATTTTAGTGATTCTCAAAGATTAATTCTGGGACCAGCAGTATGAGTATCATCTGGAAACATGTAAGAAATGCAAATCTCAATTCTGGTCTCAGACTTTCTGAATCACAGACTCTGGGAGTTGGGACCCAGCAGTCTATGTTTTAACAAGTCCTACAGATGATTCTTATGCACACTAAAATCATCTATCATGACCATCAGAATTTTGTAATTTTCTTAGTAATGCATATATTATGTTTATTCCTAGGTATTTTATATTTTTGGTTGTTGTGAATTTGTTCTTGTTCTTTTTTTTTTTTTTAAGCCATGTGGCATGTGAGATCTTAGTTCCCTGACCTGGAATTGAACTCAGGCCCTTGGGAATGAGAGTGCAGAGTCCTAACCAGTGAACTGCCTGGCAATTCCCAATTTGTTCTTATTCTGTTCATTGATAGAATATAGGAAGGCTACTGCTTTTTGTATAATACTATAATTATTTTGTAATTGGACTATTTCTGATACCTTTAATAAATTCTGATTTTTATTTTGATTCTCCAGGGATTTTCCAGGTAACTAATGATATTATCAGCAAAAAAAGAATTTTGTCTTTCTTTTCTGAAGTTTATACTTGTTACTTTTTCATTTTTGCTTATTGCAGCTGTCAGAAAAATCACTGGATATGGTGGTGATAATAGTCATCCTTATCTAGTTTCTGAAATGTACCTAATGCTTCTAGGTATCATTAAATAGGATATCAGCTTTTGTTTCAGACACATTTATCATTTGATGGCAGCATCCTTTTATTCCTTGTTAAACCTCATAGTATACTAGTGATGTATAAGCCTTTTCTCTGCCTCACGTTAAATATTTGTTTCTCTTAACTCAGTGATTTAAAATAATAGAATTCCTGACGTTGAACTGTTCTTGTATACCTGAAATAATCTCTTCAACTGCCTTTAAAAGTATCTTTATTTTATAGAGAGGCAGAAGATAAATTAGAGCAGAGTCAGAAAATGGTAATTGAAAAAGAACAGAGTTTGCAGAAGTCCCAAGAGGAATGTATAAGGTTGAAGGTGGACTTACTTGAACAAAGTAAACAAGGAAAGAGGTATGTGTTTTTAAAGGAAATAATTGTATTTCTAGGGAAAAACGAAGAATATATAGTACCTATTTAAAATTCTGCATAGTTTTTTAAGTAAAAAAAATTTCAGAAATTTGTCAGTGGAAAATTTAATGTCTTTAGTCCTGTAATTTTTAAAAATTTTTGATTAAAATTTTCACGAGTAGGCTTTATGTTATTGGCATTTTGAATTGGGATTAATTCCTTAAAGCCTGATAATGATCATCAATGAAATTACATTTACATATTTCTTAAATAAAATATATAAGAAAGTGTGGTTTAGTCTTCCTTTAGGAATAGATAAGTAATGCGAAAATATCTATTTTGTATAAGCCATGTCTTTTCTTTAAAGCCATATCTTAAGATAAAGTTTTCTAGATAACTGACCAGATAATTATTAACTTTGAATGTTCATTAACTTTTAAACTAATAAAGATAAAAGCTTTTTAGTTTAATGAGATTTTACCGTATAATAATGTCATTGTAACAGTTTTTACACAGGGTAAAATCATAATCTGCATTTTTATCCTCTTTGGCGACAAAAATATGTTTTAAAATTTCATCCTATGATATAAGTAATGTTATGAAGAAAGTATTTTTGAAAAGTTGTCATAAATAGATAAATAATTGTTTGCATGTTCATTTAAACTTCTAAAAACTGCTCAAAACCTGTCTATGTCATTTTTCATTAAAGTGAGTTTGGAAGAATATTTTCTCAGCAGTGTTTGGTTAGTGTAGTTCAAGTTACAGTATATATTTGGTAGGCATTATTACTTAGTGGAAATGTGTAGTTTTGGAGTCAAACCAGCCAGGTTTTAACGTCTCAGTGACTTTGTTACCTTGAAGAAACTATTTAACCTTCTTGAACCTCATTTTGTTCATATTAAGTCAAGATGATACTGATTGTCTTGCTGTGAGGGATAAATGAAAAAATAAATGTAAGATGCTTCATAAATAATAAACACTAACCAGTGTAGCTATTATAAATATAAACTGTGTGGTCGAATATTCTGAAAATCAGACTTTACTTACTCAGATGAACCTTTTGTACGTAGATATTTAAAATAACAATATAATACATGAAGACTAGCCTTATAGCTAAGGAAAAGTACAGAAAGAGCAACTAGTTCTCTGTAGAACTTAGATAGAGATGATTTTTTATGGAAGGGGATTTTTTTTGTTTTTGATTGTACTGATTCTTCGTTGCTTACATGGGCTTTCTCCTTTTGGAGAGAGAGGGGCTGGCTACTCTCTAGTTGTCATGCGTAAACTTCTCATTGCGGTGCCTTCTCTTATTGTGGAGAACAGGCTTTGTGTGCATGGGCTTCAGTAATTGTGGCTCACAGGCCCAGGTATTCCCCGGCATGTGAAATCTTCCTGGACCAGGGATCAATCAAACCTGTGTCCCCCACGTTACAAGGCGGATTCTTATCCACTAGTCTACCAGGGAAGTCCAGGGGTAGGGTATTGACTTTGCTGTCATAAGGTGGATAAGTAGGGGTGCATGCCTCCTGGACAACATGTGGAAAGGCAGAGAAATACAAAAGAACATCTTTTCTAAAGAACACTAGGAATTTTGTGTACTTATAAATGGATGATATAGTAGGATGTAAGGAAAAAGACAGGCTTGGTCCAGACTGTAAATGGCTTTGTGTTTTATGCCAAAGGATTTGTATTTTAACCTAGGAAGCATAAATCATCAATTCAGATTTTTAGGTAGAAATGTGATATGAAGACTCTTGGAACTTTTTGAAGAACTAGAATGAATATTAACATTCTAAAATTGAAATATCAAAACCTTTACAAAGACTTTTTTGAGGGTAGAGATTAATCAGATGGATTAAAAAGCCAGTATAAGGCAGATATTGTTAGCTTTATACAGTTTAGAAGAGAGATACTTATAATATAAAGACACAGAGTAAATAACAAGGTCCTGCTGTATAGGACAGGAAACTATATTGAATACCCTGTGATTAAACCATAATGGAAAAGAATATGAAAAAAGAATATATATGTATAACTGTGTCACTTTGCAGTATAGCAGAAATTAAATGCAACATTTTATATTTTAAAAAAAAACACATAAGGACACAGAAAAGATGAATGCAAAGGAATGAAAGTAAATATTTTAGGCAAAAAACAAATTGGTATAGTTATATTAATATCACAGAGTAGATTTAAGTACAAAAAGCATTGCTAGAGTTAAAAAGAACTCCTGTATTTTTATATATATATGTATATATCAGAGAAGGCACTGGCGACTCACTCCAGTAGTCTTGCCTGGAAAATCCCATGGACGGAGGAGCCTGGTAGGCTGCAGTCCATGGGGTCTCTAAGAGTCGGACACAACTGAGTGACTTCCCTTTCACTTTTCACTTTCATGCATTGGAGAAGGAAATGGCAACCCACTCCAGTGTTCTTGCCTGGAGAATCCCAGGGACGGGGGAGCCTGGTGGGCTGCTGTCTATGGGGTCACACAGAGTCGGACATGACTGACGTGACTTAGCCACAGCAGCAGCAGCATATGTATATATATGGAGAGAGAAATGGCAGCCCACTCCAGTACTCTTGCCTGGAGAATCCCATGGACGGAGGAGCCTGGTAGGCTCCTCCATGGGGTCACAGAGAGTTGGACACGACCGAAGTGACTAAGCACGCACGCACATGTGTGTATACATATACATATGTAATGTTTAGGTAACACTTCAGCAGGAAGCTATAAAGATTCTAAACTTATATCTAATAATATAGTCCCAAAGTACATAAAATATAATTTCAAGTAGAAATGAACAAATTTGTAATCATACAGGGAATACTTTTGCTGATTTACTAGAATTGTTAGATTAAGCAACAAAAAAGTAAGAAGCTGAAGAGTTGAGTGACTATTAACCTAATGGATGTATATATGGAATCTTGTAGCCAACCATTTGAGAATGTGCATTCTTTTAGACACTCCTAGAATATTTATACTTTGTTACCTTATTCTGCCAGAAAACATGAATTTTAACAAAGATAAAAATATTTATGTCATACATATCATCCTCATGTCATTAAATTATATATGACAGCCCTACATCCCGCCATTGTCCTCCCTCCCTGAAAACCATGTAGTTTGAAAATGTAAAATCAGCCTTCTCGCGACTCGTGGATCACTGAAAAAATTATGATGAAAATTGGAAGACTTAGAACTGATACAAAAAGTGTTTCATATTGCAGCTTGTGGGCTGTAGCCAAAGATATTCATAGAAGAAAATTTTTAGTCTCCTGTTCATGTATTAAGATTAGTATATGAGTAAACTAAAACATTAAATTTATATAGTCAGGAAAAGAACATAAAAGAGCATCAGAAGAAAAACAGAAGTATTTAAATAATAAAGGGTGAAACGGATATACAGAAAACAATGAAACAATAGAGAATCCCAAAAACCCAGATCTGGTTTTTTTTTCCCCCCACACTGGCCAAGATAATGGGCATTACATAAGATTAATCCAGGAGAAAATTAATCCACAAAAACCAATATTGGAATTGAAAAGTGTCCCCTAAATTACAGATTTAGCTATGATTCAAGAAATAAGACCAAGTACTGTGAACCATTTTACGATAATACATTTGAAAACTTAAACTAAATGCTTTTCCAACAAGATAAAGTTTAACAAAACTAACAAGAATAAATTGAAAACCTTAGTTTTTTAACCATTAAAGATATTGAATCAATTGTTAGAAATTTCCCCACAAGAAATAAAATGATCAAAATGATGATGATGATTCCATATATATGTGTTAGAATACGGTATTTATCTTTCCCTCCCTGACTCACTTCACTCTGTACAATAGGTTCTAAATTCATCCACCTTATTAGAACTGACTCAAATGCATTCCTTTTTATGGCTGAGTAATATTCAACAGCTTTATCCATTCATCTGTCGATGGACATCTAGCTTGCTACCATGTTCTAGCTATTGTAAATAGTGCTGCAGTGAACAATGGTGTACATGTGTCTCTTTCAATTTTGGTTTCCTCAGGGTATATGCCTAGGAGTGGAATTGCTGGGTTATATGGTAGTTTTATTCCTAGTTTTTTAAGGACTCGCCATACTGTATTCCATAGTGACTGTATCAATTTACATTCCCACCAGCAGTGTAAGAGCATTCCCTTTTCTCCACACTCTCTCCAGCATTTATTGTTTGTAGACTTTTTGATGAGGGCCATTCTCACCGGTATGAGGTGATACCTCATTGTAGTTTTGATTTGCATTTCTCTAATAATGAGCAATGTTGAGCATCTTTTCATGTGTTTGTTAGCCATCTATATGTCTTCTTTGGAGAAATGTCTGTTTAGGTCTTTTTCCCACTTTTTGATTGGGTTGTTTGTTTTTCTGTTATTGAGTTGTATGAGCTGCTTGTATATTTTGGAAATTAATCCTTTGTCAGCTGTCTCATTTGCTATTATTTTCTCCCATTCTGAGGGTTTTCTTTTCACCTTGCTTATAGTTTCCTTTGCTGTGCAGCTTTTTTAAGTTTAATCAGGTCCCACTTGTTTACTTTGTTTTTATTTCCATTACTCTAGGAGGTGGGTCATAGAAGATCTTGCTTTGGTTTATGTCATCGAGTGTTCTGCCTGTGTTTTCCTCTAAGAGTTTTATAGTTTTTGGTCTTACATGTAGGTCTTTAATCCACTTTGAGTTTATCTTTGTGTGTGGTGTTAGGAAGTGTTTTAATTTCATTCTTTTACATGTAGCTGTCCAGTTTTCCCAGCACCATTTGTTGAAGAGGCTGTCTTTGCCCCATTGTATATTCTTGCCTCCTTTATCCAAAATAAGGTACCCATAGGTGCATGGGTTTATTTCTGGGCTTTCTATCTTGTTTCATTGGTCTATATTTCTGTTTTTGTGCCAGTGCCATACTGTCTTGATGACTGTAGCTTTGTAGTATAGCCTGAAGCCAGGAAGCTTGATTCCTCCAGCTCCATTCTTCTTTCTCAAGACTGCTTTGGCTATTTGGGGGTCTTTTGTGTTTCCATATGAATTATGAAATTTTTTTGTTCTAGTTCTATGAAAAATGCCATTGGTATTTTGATAGGGATCACATTGAATCTGTAGATTGTGTTTGGTCATATACTCATTTTCACAATATCAATTCTTCCTACCCAGGAACATGGAATATCTCTCCATCTGTTTATGTCATCTTTGATTTCTTTCATTAGTGTCTTATAGTTTTCTGTGTACAGTTCTTTCATCTAGAAAAATGGTACTGAAGAATTTATTTACAGGACAACAGTGGAGAAGCAGACATAGAGAAGAGACTTACTGACATGGGGAGAGGAGAGGAGAGGAGAGGGTGAGATAAATAGAAAGAGTAACATGAAAACTTCTATTACCATATGTAAAATAGATAGCCAATGGGAATTTGCTATATGGCTCAAGAAACTAAAACAGGGGCTCTGTATCAACCTAGAGGGGTGGGGTGGGAAGGGAGACAGGAGGGAGTTTCAAAAGGGAGGGGATATATGTATCAGTTCAGTTCAGTAGCTCAGTCGTGTCCGACTCTGCGACCCCATGAATCACAGCATGCCAGGCCTCCCTGTTCATCACCAACTCCCGGAGTTCACTCAGACTCACGTCCATCGAGTCAGTGATGCCATCCAGCCATTTCATCCTCTGTTGTCCCCTTCTCCTCCTGCCCCCAATCCCTCCCAGCATTAGAGTCTTTTCCAGTGAGTCAGCTCTTCACATGAGGTGGCCAAAGTACTGGAGTTTCAGCTTTAGCATCATTCCTTCCAAAGAAATCCCAGGGCTGATCTCCTTCAGAATGGACTACTGGTTGGATCTCCTTGCAGTCCGAGGGACTCTCAAGAGTCTTCTCCAACACCACAGTTCAAAAGCATCAATTCTTCGGCACTCAGCCTTCTTCACAGTCCAACTCTCACATCCATACATGACCACAGGAAAAACCATAGCCTTGACTAGTTGGCAAAGTAATGTCTCCACTTTTGAATATGCTATCTAGGTTGGTCATAAGTTTTCTTCCAAGGAGTAAGCGTCTTTTAATTTCATGGCTATAGTCACCATCTGCAGTGATTTTCGAGCCCCCGAAAATAAAGTCTGACACTGTTTCCACTGTTTCCCCATCTATTTCCCATGAAGTGATGGGATTGGATGCCATGATCTTCGTTTTCTGAATGTTGAGCCTTAAGCCAACTTTCTCACTCTCCGCTTTCACTTTCATCAAGAGGCTTTTTAGTTCCTCTTCACTTTCTGACATAAGGGTGATGTCATCTGCATATCTGAGGTTATTGATATTTCTCGCGGCAGTCTTGATTCCAGCTTGTGTTTCTTCCAGCCCAGCATTTCTCATGATGTACTCTGCATAGAAGTTAAATAAGCAGGGTGACAATATGCAGCCTTGACGTACTCCTTTTCCTATTTGGAACCAGTCTGTTGTTCCATGTCCAGTTCTAACTGTTGCTTCCTGACCTGCATACAGGTTTCTCAAGAGGCAGGTCAGGTGGTCTGGTATTCCCATCTCAGAATTTTCCACAGTTTATTGTGATCCACACAGTCCAAGCCTTTGGCGTAGTCAATAAAGCAGAAATAGATGTTTTTTTGGATCTCTCTTGCTTTTTCGATGATCCAGCAGATGTTTGGCAATTTGATCTCTGGTTCCTCTGCCTTTTCTAAAACTAGCTTGAATATATGTATACCTATATCATATAGGCTGATTCATGTTGAGGTTTGACAGAAAACAGCAAAATTTTGTAAAGCAATTATCCTTCAATAAAAAATTAGTTTAAAAAATGATGATGATGAGAGGAAACATTTCCATTATGGCTCACAGTAGCTAAAATAAAAAAGACTCACAGTATCAAGTTTTTAATGTTGTAGAGCAACTGAAAGTTTAATATATTTCTAGCAGGAGTATAAATTGGTAGAACCACTTTGGAAAACTGTTTACCAATGTCTACTAAATTTAAATGTAAGTCACTGTGTGATCCAGAATCCATTCCAACAGAAGTGAAGGCCCATGTCTATCAAAAAATATGTGCAAGGGTGCTCAAAGTAGCTGTATTCATAATTACTAAGTCTTTATCAATAGTAGAATGAATAAATGTATTCACATTATGAAATATATGCATTAGTGAAAAAGATCAACTATAGCTATTTAACAGCAGAGATAAATAACACAGATATAATGTTAAGCAAAGGAAGCCAGATGCAAAAGAATACTGTGTATTTACTTAAATAAAAAATAGGCAAAATGATGATGATGTTAAAAGAGATGTTAAAAGTTCAAATAGTGCTTACCATTTTGAATAGAGTATTGACTGAAAAGGTGCACGTGGGAACTTTTTGGGTGCTGGAAATGTTCTGTATTTGATCTGGATAGTAGTTATATGGGTACATATGTATATATGAGGAATTGATGCTTTTGAATTGTGAATCAATCCTAAAGAAAATCAACCTGAATATTCACTGAAAGGACTGTAACTGAAGCTGCAATACTTTGGCCACCTAATCCGAAGCACCAGCTCATTGGAGAAGATCCTGATGCTGGGAAAGATTGAAGGCAAAAGAAGAGGGCGGCAGAAGATGAGATGGTTAGATAGCATCACTGACTCATTGGACATGAATTTGAGCAAACTCTGGGAGATAGTGGAAGACAGAGGAGCCTGGCATGCTATAGTCCATGGGTCCCAAAGAGTTGGAGATGACTTAGTGACTGAAAAAACAATATGTATATACAAATTCATTCACTTAAGATGAGCACTTTTATTTTAATGAAAAATTGAAATAAAACAGAAACTATATGTTAAATGTAAAAAAATCTACAGAAGAATAGCTACAGTCTTAGTGGAGGTTTAAAAATGTGCTCAAGATTTGTTTTAATCAGGTATGGCAAGATACACAGACATGGAAATGGCTGTCATGAAGGAAGTTTTTATACTCACAAATTACTAGAAATAGGAGACATGACATGTCATGTAGAGGGGATCATACAGGGAAGTTTAAGTATGAAGGTTGTTTAGCAGGTAGAGGGAGTAGGGAGAAAAACATGAACAAGAGATTTTACTGTGATTTCTGTGGGAAGAAATGGTTGAGGTTAGGTATTCAACCTTCAGATTGGCTAGTATGAATAATCTCAGTAGGCTCGCATATAAGACTGTCTTGAGTTGTCTGATAGCTGGTCCTGGGGTGTTTAGGACAGGAGACTATTGGCCTGGAGTGTGAGAGCCAGATAGAGGAATGGAGAGCAGGCTCTGGGTTGCTTAGTTTGTATATGAAAGGTGCACCTCCATGTGCATAGTTTACTAATCACTGAGAATTGGCTAGTGCTGGGAGGGCCAGTCTTCATAGGGTCAGTAAGACAACAGATGTCAAAACATCAGACTAAAATGATAATACAATGGAGAAAATAATAAAACTTCCTTGAAAGTCTTAAGATCTAACTAATGAGGTATATACCATTTTTCTGTAAGGGAACCCAACATAAAGGTGTCAGTTTTCCCCCAATAATTTATATATTCAGTACAGTACCAACCAGTATCCTAACAAGTTTTGATAAAAGTTAATGAACTGACCCTAAAAATCATGTGGAAGAACCAAAGTTCAAGGACAGATAAGGCACTTTTGAAGCTGTAGGCCAAGGCAGAGAACATATCTATAGATAAGCAAACTTCTAAAGTTATACTAATAAAGTCAATATGATATTTGTATGTGTGTGCTTGCTAAGTCACTTCATTTGTGTCCTACTCTTTGTGAACCTATGGACTATAGCCCTCCAGGCTCCATGGCTGCTGTCCATGGGATTCTCCAGGCAAGAATACTAGAGTGGGTTGCCATACCCTCCTCCAAAGGATCTTCCCAATCCAGGAACTGAATCCCTATCTCATTATGTTTCCTGCATTGGCAGTCAAGTTCTTTACCACTAGTGCCACCTGGGAAACTCGGTATTGGTATAGGTATAAACAAAAGGTTAGTCGTACAGGACAAAGACCCTTAAGCAAAAACACATATTGTGGAATCTTGTTATGTAATAAGTGGCATTACAAATCAGAGCACAGGATGGATGAATCAATAATTTAGGTACTGGACAAACTGACATCATGTATTTCATTTGTGATACAGTGAAAAGGGTATAGCACCAGTTATGTGGTGTGCCTCTCAAGAACGAATAGCCTGAAATTAGTTATGAGGAAACATCAGACTAGCTCAGCTTAGTCTTCTGTAAAACAACTGTTTATTCTTGAAAAATGTCACAGTCATAAAGGACTAAGAAAAACTGAGAAGATGTTCCAGATAAGACTAAAGAGACATAATAAAGCAGTAAGTGATCTTGGATCAGAGGAAAGAAAATTCCATAAAGAAATTATTGGAATAATTAACAACGTTTATATATAGTTGGACCATAAAGAAGGCTGAGCACTGAAGAATTGGTGCTTTCAAATTGTGGTGCTGGAGAAGACTCTTGAGAGTCTCTTGGACAGTAAGGAGATCAAATCAGTCAGATCTAAAGGAAATCAACCCTGAATATTCATTGGAAGGACTGATGGTTAAGCTCCAATACTCTGGCTACTTGATGTGAAGAGATAACTCATTAGAAAAGACCCTGATTCTGGGAAAGCAGGAGGAGAAGGGAGCAACAGAATATGAGATGATGGGTGGCATCACTGACTCATTGCATACAAGTTTGAGCAAACTCCAGGAGATAGGGAGATAGGGAAGGATAGGGAAGCTAGGCATGCTTCATTTTGTGGGGTTGCAAAGAGTGGGACAGACTTAGTGACTGAGTAACAACATTGTATCAATTTTAGATTTCTTAAATTTGATAGTTACTTATGGTTATATGAAACAATCTTCATATTCTTAGAAGATATGTGCTGAAGTATTTAGGACTGAAGTTTATTAATTATTCCAGAATATATAGTTCAGTGCAAAAATATCTTTCAAGTGCGAGACATAAAGCAGTGGTAGCAAATTGATAAAAATCCACATTAAGGGGTTACTGATTTAAAATTCTAAACACAAAAATTTCAGAAAATGATGCTGAATGAATTGATTATTGATTAAAAAGCTAAAATAGATTCTTCATACAATACCTGCATTAAAAAAAATTCCAGATGTATTAAAGGCCCAATTGTGAAAAGGAGAACTATTAGAAAAAATATAGGGGAATCATTTCTATGTTGTATCATGGTAGGGAAGGATATTTTAAAATGAGAGCCAGAAAACAAACATTACAGGAAGAGATTGTTGTTGTTCCGTCTCTAAGTCATGTCTGACTCTGCAGCCTTATCGCAGCATGCCAGGCCTCCCTCTCTACTGGAGTTTGCCCAAGTTCATGTGCTTTGAATCAATGATTCTATCCAACCGTCTCATCCTCTGCCACCCTCTTCTTTTGCCTTCTATCTTTCCCAGCATCAGTGTCTTTTCCAGTGAGGTGGGTTCTTCGCATCAGGTGGCCAAAGTATTGGAGCTTCAGCTTCAGTCTTTCCAATGAATGTTCAGGGTCGATTTTCTTTAGGATTGACTGGTTTTATCTCCTTGCAGTCCAAGGGATTCTTCAGAGTCTTCTCTAGCACCACAGTTCAAAAGCATAAATTCTTCAGCTCTCAGCCTATTTTATTGTCCAACTGTCACATCCCTGCATGACTATCGGAAAGATCACAGCTTTGACTATACGGACCTTTGTCAGCAAAATGATGTCTTTGCTTTTTAAATATGGTGCCTAGGTTTGTCATAGTTTTCCTTTTAAGAAGCAAGCAGCTTCTAATTTCATGGCGGCAATCACCATCATCAGTGATTTTGGAGCCCAAGAAGAAATCTGTCACTGCTTCTACTATTTCCCCTTCTGTTTTCCATGAAGTGATTGGGCCGGGTGCCATGATCTTAGTTTTTTAAAAATGTTGAGTCTTCAGTTCAATTCAGTTGCTCAGTCATGTCCGACTCTTTGCAACCCCATAAATCGCAGCATGCCAGGCCTCTCTGTCCATCTCCAACTCCCGGAGTTCAGTCAGACTCACGTCCGTCAAGTCAGTGATGCCATCTAGCCGTCTCATCCTCTGTTGTCCCCTTCTCCTCCTGCCCCCAATCCCTCCCAGCATCAAAGTCTTTTCCAATGAGTCAACTCTTCGCATGAGGTGGCCGAAGTACTGGAGTTTCAGCTTTAGCATCATTCCTTCCAAAGAAATCCCAGGGCTGATCTCCTTCAGAATGGACTACTGGTTGGATCTCCTCGCAGTCCAAGGGACTGTCAAGAGTCTTCTCCAACACCACAGTTCAAAAGTATCAATTCTTTGGTGCTCAGCCTTCTTCACAGTCCAACTCTCACATCCATACATGACCACAGGAAAAACCATAGCCTTGACTAGACGGACCTTAGTCGGCAAAGTAATGTCTCTGCTTTTGAATATGCCATCTAGGTTGGTCATAACTTTCCTTCCAAGGAGTAACCGTCTTTTAATTTCATGGCTGCAGTCACCATCTGCAGTGATTTTGGAGCCCCCAAAAATAAAGTCTGACACTGTTTCCACTGTTTTCCCATCTATTTCCCATGAAGTGATGGGATTGGATGCCATGATCTTCGTTTTCTGAATGTTGAGCTTTAAGCCAACTTTCTCACTCTCCACTTTCACTTTCATCAAGAGGCTTTTTAGTTCCTCTTTACTTTCTGCCATAAAGGTGGTGTCATCTGCATATCTGAGGTGATTGATATTTCTCCCGGCGATCTTGATTCCAGCTTGTGTTTCTTCCAGCCCAGCATTTCTCATGATGTACTCTGCATAGAAGTTAAATAAGCAGGGTGACAATATACAGCCTTGACGTACTCCTTTTTCTATTTGGAACCAGTCTGTTATTCCATGTCCAGTTCTAACTGTTGCTTCCTGACCTGCATACAGGTTTCTCAAGAGGCAGGTCAGGTGGTCTGGTATGCCCATCTCTTTCAGAATTTTCCACAGTTTATTGTGATCCACACAGTCAAAGGCTTTGGCATAGTCAATAAAGCAGAAATAGATGTTTTTTTGGATCTCTCTTGCTTTTTCCATGATCCAGCGGATGTTGGCAATTTGATCTCTGGTTCCTCTGCCTTTTCTAAAACCAGCTTGAACATCAGGAATTTCACAGTTCATGTATTGCTGAAGCCTTGCTAGAAGAATTTTGAGCATTACTTTACTAGCATGTGAGATGAGTGCAATTGTGTGGTAGTTTGAGCATTCTTTTACATTGCCTTTCTTTGGGATTGGAATGAAAACTGACCTTTTCCAGTCCTATGGCCACTGCTGAGTTTTCCAAATGTGCTGGCATATTGAGTGCAGCACTTTCACAGCATCATCTTTCAGGATTTGAAATAGCTCGACTGGAATTCCATCACCTCCACTAGCTTTGTTTGTAGTGATGCTTTCTAAGGCCCACTTGACTTCACATTCCAGGAAGTCTGGCTCTAGATGAGTGATAACACCGTCGTGATTATCTGGGTCGTGAAGATCTTTTTTTGATTCTTAAGCCAGCTTTTTCACTCTTCTCTTTCACCCTCATCAAGAGGCTCTTTAGTTCCTCTTTGCTTTCTGCGTAAGGGTGGTGTCATCTGAATATCTGAGGTTATTGATAGTCCCGGCAGTCTTGACTTCAGCTTGTAACTCATCTAGCCCTGCATTTCTCATGATATACTCTGCATAAGTTTAATAAGCAGGACGACAGTATACAGCCTTGTAGTACTCCTCTCCCAATTTTGAACTGGTCAGTTCCATGTAAGGTTCTAACTGTTGGCTTCTTGACTCACATACAGGTTTCTCAGGAGGGATGGCATGGGGTCGGGGATATACAGTAATAAAAAACAAAGAATCTGAAGAGGTAAAGGACAGGAAGTTCAAAAGGCCAATGAAACATGAAAGTTGCTTGACCTACTGTCATCAAAAATGTAAATTAAAACTACAGTAAGTTTATAAAGCTATAGTCATTTCACGCTATTATTTAATTGATTGGCAAAAGTTTTAAATTTAATAGTAACTACAGTAACTTACTGAACATTTATTGTGTGTAAATGCTTCTAAGTGCTTCTGGTGTGTAACTTACTTATTCCTCATGTCATATGAGATTGATAATACTCTGCTCTTATAGATGAGGAAACCGAATTAGAAGTTAAAGTCACCCCATTAGAAAGTGGTAGAGGGAGAATTTGAACCCAAGCCACTGACTCTAGGCCCCAGGGAATTGAAACCATGCCAGATATAGTAGTGTAAAGTGGCTAGTTAGAAAGATTATGGAAACAGGTTATGTTTCAAGTAATCTGTGAGATCTGGGGCAAGTTACTTAACCTCTCATTTTCTAATTTTGGGCACCTACCTTTTTTTCTTTTAATACTAAGAAGATTTTAAAAATTATTTATATTTTTGGTTGGGCTGGATCTTCGTTGCTGTAAGGTGGCTGTCTCTAGTTTGCAGAGAACAGGGTGGGGGCTATTCTAGTTGCAGTGTGCAGGCTTCTCATTGCAGTGCCTTCTCTTGTTTCTATGCACAGGCTCTAGGTGCACAGTCTGTAGGTGCACAGGCTGAGTACTTGCAGACAGAGGAGCCTGACAGGCTACAGTCCATAGGGTGCAAGGAGTCAGACACAACTGAAGTGACTTATCACACATGTGGGCCTCCAGTGCGCTTAGGTTTCAATAAACTCTCATACCTGTTGCCAAGGAGCTATGCACCAGAGATGTTCATTGCAACGCGGTATTAACTGGAAGCAACCTTAGTGCTTAGCAAATAAAGAAATGAATGAACAAAGTATACTATTTTTATACCACACAATAGTATATACTAGATTTTTTAAAAAATGAACTAGAGTCACAGGGGTGAACATAGATAGATCTTGATGATAATTAATAAAAGTAGTCTGTAGAAGGACATATATATACATTGTGGTGCCATTAATATGAAGTATAAAAACATGGAAAAAAGCCTAGAAGGGATGGGGTGGCAGGTGGGAGGGAGATTCTGGAGGGAGGGGACATATGTATACCTGTGGCTGATTCAGGCTGAAGTTTGGCAGAAACCAACACAATATTATAAAGCAGTTATCCTCCAGATAAAAATAAATTTAAAAGAAAGTACAGTCCTTCATTGAATGTAAGATTACACAGATTTTAAGGTGTACCATTATTTTCAGTTCAGTTCAGTTCAGTCGCTCAGTCATGTCCGACTCTTTGCAACCCCATGAATTGCAGCACGCCAGGCCTCCCTGTTCATCACTTCTGGAGATCACTCAAACTCATGTCTGTTGAGTCGGTTATTTTAGTAATCATTAAAAAATACCATCATTAAACTATGGTATGCCATCAGAATTAAAATAACCTACCAGTTTAAGAGGTGTTAAAAATGTGAAAACAGTGTGCCTCTTAAAATACATAAGCTGTGATGTATTGTTTGTGGGTTTTTTGGTTAACCTATGAATATACAGAATGTGTAATAATAAAGGGTTAGACTAGTGTTACCTCTGTGGTAGAAGTCAGGGGAATGGAGTTTGGAGGGGAATACACAGGATTGTTAACTCTGTAATGTCTGTGATATTTTCTTTGCTTAAGATAAAGGCTGCCTGAAATAAAAATAGCGAAGAGTTTAAGATTCATAAAAGTTGGGTTGAGAATATATGGGTTTATCCATTCTTTTCTGTGTGGCTGAAAATGTTAAGCCCTTTTTAAAGAAATTGGTGGTAAGGAAGAGTAGTTAAGTGTAAAGTGGATAAGTTTGACTTGAAAGATGACAGAGGAAAGCACAGATCTGTGAAGGTTTTTGTTTGAGAAATGCTGCAGGTATCCTTTGCTCTCTGAATTCTAGCTATATCAATGAAGGAATGGAATATATTCTCTTAGATTTTCAGATAAATCCCCCCTTTTTTTTAAATCTGAAACTTTGATCCATGTAGATAGCTCAGATAATCTGCAATTGCTCTCCAAATTTAAGAACCTCTTATATTCAAGAAGTAAGAGATACTTTATTTTTTCTCTCTCTTTTAGAAAATACATTTTATCTTTATCTTTTAAAATATTTTTTTGGCCGTGCCATGCGGCATGTGGGTTCTTAGTTCCTCCAACAAGAGATCAAACTCGTGCCCTCTGGCATTGGAAACCCAGAATCTTAACCATTAGACTGTCGGGAAAGTCCTGTGAGATACTTTGACTCGAATTTGTAAGCCCATAGAGAAGACTCTGAAAATAAAAAAATATAAGTTCCTAAAAGGGAAGAACTAAGATCTAGAGTATAGATAAAGGAATTCACTTTGGATAAGAGAAGAGTTGCTAACTTTAAAATAATGGGGTTAAAAATAGGCTTGAATATAGAAGAAATTTTAGATATGGGTGTGAAATTGACCAAATTCCAATCTAGTACTCTCAGTTCAGTGTGAGAGATATGAGGAAAGATCAGAATCAACTGAGAGGTGAGACAACGTGGTTGGTAGTAGTTGGATTTTGTTGTGAAAATTTTGTATCGTACATCAGTAGAAGTTACTGTCATTTGAAATACATTTTTAAAAATTACTTGGCCTTTGCAAAGATCACAAGATTTACTGAGTATTTTTGATATACTAGACCGTGGACTGTTTCTGTAATACCTGAATTTTGAGATCTATCATATAGCCTCAGGCTACTTCTCTAATCTGTCTTTTCCAGATAGCAAAAAACATTGCCAACACATAAAAATGTTTCAAAGTTTATAAGTATTTTATGTTCTGTTTTGTTTTTCATGTAGATATCTTATATTGAGGAAATTATTGTAGTCTAATCTTCATCTTTCATTTTAAGTCTTATACTGATTTTTTTAACACAGAGAAATCTGCTTCTCTCTAATTATTCCTTATAATTAAATACAGGTTACTTTGGAACTTAAGTACACAAGCACAGAGCATTCTTTACTTTTATTAATTATCTGTTTTTTAATTTTAGAGCTGAACGACAAAGGAATGAAGCACTGTATAATGCTGAAGAGCTAAGTAAAGCTTTCCAACATTATAAAGAAAAAGTGGCTGAAAAACTGGAAAAGGTAAGAGGCAATTGTACAAATTCAGTGTTTTGTATTGTCCATATTCTGAAAATAAAGATAGACATAGAATATCTTTATAGTTAAAGCAAGGAGTAATTTTTATGATCTCACTCACAAAATTTTTATTTCTCACAATTGAAATAAAGAATGTATAATGATTAGTTAATATAGTATTTACAGTCTTATAATGAGCATTAACTTTCTTATCCAAAGAAGGAAAAGAGTGGAGATAAGAGAACAAACAAAATATAGAGAAAGATGAGATGAGTGAATAGTTTGGAGCTATAGAAGTAAAAGCAGGAAATTTGTTCCCATCACATCAGTGAACATGAAGGCAGAGTAGATTATGTAGCCTTTAATTGGTCTTTCTAGATATAACACCCTGAGAGGGGTTCCACTTCGGTCTCAGAGGAAGGTTCCTTGAACAGGTTATACATAGTAATATAGGGTTTAATTATGTTCATTGAATATATTCAAGTAATACCACATGACAATAAACCTGTTTGGAGGGTGGCCATGTTGGACATTCAGATAAATTCTTTATATCCTTAACTAATATTTATAAATTCTCTTCAAAGAAAGGTAGGAAGGGAAGAAATATTAACAATTAAAAGAATTAAGATTCCATTAGACACTGAAGTTTTAAGTGTGAATTAATAAGATCACTGTTTTGAAAGCCTTGGAAAAGGTCTCTGGGAAAGAAATACTGTAGAAAGGTTTGTTTTTTTTTGTTGTTGTTGACCACACCACATGGCTTGTGGGATCTCAGTTCCCCCACCAGGGGTTGAACCCAGGCCTCTTGGCAGTGATATCATGGAGTCCTAACCACAGGACTGCCAGGGAATTTTTAATAAGGTATTCTGGAGGGGGAGGTAGAATCCTTAGTACAGGGAATATCCTCCTGGAGAGGGAGGACTAAAGAGAGGAAAATGGAAGAGATGAGTTTTTACATGTCTCCTCAGGATTGTTGATTTCACAACTGCTCAGCATAGCCCTAGAATCTAACAAAGGAACTGGGGCTGATCTGCCCAGTCCTCTACTCTCACTGCTCAAATCTGGCTGCTTGACTTTTTTATATCTTTTAAGTTTGGGGCTGTGATTCCATTGGGAGTATTCTGCGGCTAAGATGTCAAAAATTGCTTCTCTGGAACATTTGCCTTTGGTAACTTAATGTTACTAAAGTTAGTAACATTAGCTTTTAGTAACAATGTAGCTTGCCTTGTCAAGTTGCTTGCCTTGTCCAGGTAAGACCAGCACAATTCTGCTTATAGGTAATAGTGCTATTGTCCCTCTCTTGAAGTTGTTAACTATTTCTGGATAGGTGTTAATATTCCCCACCCCCACCCCCACCCCCCGCTGTTCTTTATTGCTAGAAGTTCACTTTCTTCCTTTCACTACAAGGCTGGGGACTTAAACCTGTGGAGTACTTACTCCATTCTCCTGTTTATTTCTGAAATCACTGCATTTGAAATACCTAAAACTTATGATCACATTAGTATGTTGACTTAAAACAGATTTTTGTTTTAGGTTCAAGCTGAAGAAGAAATATTAGAGAAAAATCTAATTAATTGTGAAAAAGAAAATAAAAGGCTACATGAAAAGTGTGGTCTGTATAAAAATGAACTTGAAATTCTAAAAGAGAAATTAAGGTATAGTATCCTATTATAGAAAAAGGATTTTTTGTGTGGAAGTAGAAGTAGCAGCAGAGTAAAAACTGAAACATTTAAAAATAGAATATTTTGTATTCTGTAATTATGGCTTTAAATTATGTAGAAAGATAGGCATTCATAACTAAGATTGTTTTCCACTTATAAGGTTAAGGTTATCAATGAATAAAACATGTGTTGATGTTAACATACTTAAATAGAGTAGTATGATCAATATATTTGCCTTGCATACATATAGAAAAATTAACATAGACCTGATGTCCTTGGCGGAGAAGGCTATGGCACCCCACACCAGTACTCTTGCCTGGAAAATCCCAAGGAAGGAGGAGCCTGGTAGGCTGCAGTCCATGGGGTCGCGAAGAGTTGGACATGACTGAGCAACTTCCCTTTCACTTTTCACTTTCATGCATTGGAGAAGGAAATGGCAACCCACTCCAGTGTTCTTGCCTGGAGAATCCCAGGGACGGGGGAGCCTGGTGGGCTGCCGTCTATGGGGTCGCGCAGAGTCGGACACGACTGAAGTGACTTAGCAGCAGCAGCAGCAGCGGTGTCCTTGGAAGGAAAGTTATGACCAATCTAGATAGCATATTAAAAAGCAGAGACATTACTTTGCCAACAAAGGTCCATCTAGTCAAGGCTATGATGTTTCCAGTGGTCATGTATGGATGTGAGAGTTGGACTATGAAGAAAACTGAGCGCCGAAGAATTGATGCTTTTGAACTGTGGTGTTGGAGAAGACTCTTGAGAGTCCCTTGGACTGCAAGGAAATCCAACCAGTCCATCCTAAAGGAGACCAGTCCTGGGTGTTCATTGGAAGGACTGATGCTGAAGCTGAAACTCCAATACTTTGTCCGCCTCATGCCAAGAGTTGACTCATTGGAAAAGACTCTGATGCTGGGAGGGATTGGGGGCAGAAGGAGAAGGGGACGACAGAGGATGAGATGGCTGGATGGCATCACCGACTCGATGGATATGAGTTTGAGTGAACTCAGGGAGTTGGTGGTGGACAAGGAGGCCTGGCGTGCTGATTCGTGGGGTTGCAAAGAATCAGACACACCTGAGCGACTGAACTGAACTGAACGTTCTTGTAAGGTGACCACATCAGCTAGTTAGTAGAATATATATTCTTCAGATTAGGTGGAGTCACCTAGTTTAACCTCATTTCAAGATGTAAAAAATGTGAAAAAGGGAACTGATGAAATTCAGTTACAGTTCTAAAATTAGATTGTTCTATTTGGCATGTTTATATATATTAAAAAATAATGCTGATAATAATCTTATTAATAGTTAATTAGATTTTACCTTTTAGAGTTATGGCTAATAGTTCATGATTTTTCCTTATACTTTCTAAAACTTGATGCCGCAAAATATCATGTTAGGATTTTGGAGTTACTTTCCTGTCGTACACTTTTTAAAAGGGAGCAGAAATGCTTCCAAAATAGTGGAGTTATTCTGTCCAATTACTGTGAAACACTGGGCAAGTTTCATTTTTCTTTGCCTCATTTTCCTTATCTTTAATCAGGGAGTAACAATAGTACCAGCCACATAAAGTTGTGAGTGCCTAACATGCAAAAGATAGGCACTCAGTAAATGTGAGCAGGTTTCAGGATTAAGCTTTAAAATATCTTAAAAGTGACATTGATGAACTAACATGATAATTGAAAGTGAATGTTTAATTTTCATTTTTACACTTTTTTCTTCATAGGCAGTTAAAAGAAGAAAATAATAATGGGAAAGAAAAATTAAGGATCATGGCAGTGAAAAATTCAGAAGTCATGGCACAACTAACTGAATCTAGACAAAGTATTCTGAAGCTAGAGAGTGACTTAGAGGACAAAGACGAAATACTTAGAGAAAAATTTTCTCTGATGAATGAAAACCGAGAATTAAAAGTTCGTATTGCAACACAGAATGAGAGACTGGATTTGTGTCAGCAGGAAATAGAAAGTTCGAGGGTAGAACTGAGAAGTTTGGAAAAAATTATGTCCCAGTTGCCTGTAAGTATGTGACAAGGAAAATTTTACCTAAGTGCTTTATAAGAGATCATGGTTTTGTTGTTGCTTTATTACTTTCCATTGTTTTCCTTATATACCTGCGTTTAGTCATCAGTTCTTTTCTATCTCATCCTTTTTTCTTTTCTGAACAGTATCTTTGTACTGTTCTACCCTGTCTCAATCTCTTTTATGTCTTGTGTAAGAATACCATCGAATTTTTTAAAACAGTTTTATTAAAGGAACTTTTATATACCACAGTGTTCACCTATTTTAAGTATATTATTCAATGATTTTTAGTAAATCTACAAGTATGGAAACAAAAAAATCACAATCCTGTTTTCATAAATTTCTATCCCCCAAAGGCCCCTTGTGCCCATTTATAATTAGTCTCTGTACTGTGATGCTGTGAAAGATTGAAGGCAGGAGGAGAAAGGGAACACAGAGGATGAGATGATTGGATGGCATCACTGACTCAATGGACAAAAGTTTGAGCAAACTCCAGGAGATGGTACCCTGGAGAAGGAAATGGCAACCCACTCCAGTATTCTTGCCTGAAAAATCCCATGGACAGAGGAGCCTGATGGGCACAGTCCGTGGGATTGCACAGACATGTGGTTGGGTACAGCTTAGCATCTGAACAGCAATAACCCATCCCCACTCCTAGGGGATCCACTCTTCTGCCTCTAGAGATTTGTCTTTTCTGGACATTTCATATAACTGAATTATACAATATGTGGTCTTTTGCATTCTTAATGTTTTGAGGATCTTTCATTGTGATATGTATCAGTATTTCATTTCTTTATATTGTTTAATACTATTCCTTTGTATGGATCTGCCACATTTATTCATTCACCAATAGGAGGCCATTTGGGTTTTTTCCACTTTTGGACTGTTATAAATGATGCTGTTTTGAATATTTGCTTACAGGTCTTCATCCACAGGTTTCTCTTGAGTAGATACCTAGAAGTAGATTTGCTGAGTCATGTGGCAAATTTATGCCAAATTGTTTTCCAGAGTGGCTGCACCACTTTAATTCTCAACAGCAATACATGAGGATTTCTGTTTCTCTGCATCTTCAGTTCAGTTCAGTTCAGTCGCTCAGTCGTGTCCGACTCTTTGCAACCCCATGAATCGCAGCACGCCAGGCCTCCCTGTCTATCACCAACTCCCGGAGTTCACTCAAACTCATGTCCATCGAGTCGGTGATGCCATCCAGCCATCTCATCCTCTGTCATCCCCTTCTCCTGCCTCCAACCTCTCCCAGCATCAGGGTCTTTTCCAATGAGTCAACTCTTCTTATGAGGTGGCCAAAGTATTGGAGTTTCAGCTTTAGCATCAGTGAATACCCAGGACTGATCTCCTTCAGAATGGCCTGGTTGGACCTCCTTGCAGTCCAAGGGACTCTCGAGAGTCTTCTCCAACCGTCACAGTTCAAAAGCATCAATTCTTCGGCGCTCAGCCTTCTTCACAGTCCAACTCTCACATCCATACATGACTACTGGAAACACCATAGCCGTGACTAGACAGACCTTTGTTGTCAAAGTAATATCTCTGCTTTTGAGTATGCTATCTAGATTGGTCATAACTTTCCTTCCAAGGAGTAAGCGTCTTTTAATTTCATGGCTGCAGTCACCATCTGCAATGATTTTGGAGCCCCCCAAAATAAAGTCTGACAGTTCCTACTGTTTCCCCATCTATTTCCCATGAAGTGATAGCCAACATATATTCTTGTCTGTCTTTGATTACAGCCATCTTAATGAATATTAATTGATAGCACACTGTGGTTTTAATTTTCATTTCCCTGTTGACTGTTGAACAGCTTTTCGTATACCTTTTAGAATTGTTTTTATGGTAGCATGTGGCCACCTTTTATCTGAGTTATAGATATGACCATATTTATAAATGAGGTTAGGAAGAAAATAAGTATACTTGTATCAGAAATTTGTTATTGATAGGTATAAAATAAAGGTGAGATCAGGAGAAAACGATTAGATAAATGTGTTATGGTTGGTTTTACATATGAATGGATGGTAGATTTTTACCAGTTTTAAACTCTCATGGATTTAGGATGCTGAAAGAGACCTTAGTCTCTTTCAAGAATAATCATTCAATACCATCATTTTATTGGTGAAGAAATGTGCCCAAGGAAATAAATAATTTATCCTGCTAGTGAGTGGCACAATTAAAACCAGAACATAGACTTCTTGGTTTCCATCCCCCTGCAATATCTACTTTCCTAGGATGCTGATTATTTGCTTAAATTTTTAACTGTACTGACTAATTGTGAAATTTGGTAATAGTAAAATACAGGTAGCATTCATTTTAAATTGATGCTTTCTTTTGACTTAATATTAAGAATTACCTGAATTGTGGTTCTGAAAGTCAAGTGGTAATACATGCTTGATCATCCTATATAACATGGTTTGGAAATGTGAATTTAGGAAAATTTTTCTATTTCTAAAATGTGTGATTTGGTTATAGTTTGAAGGTAGTAGTCATTAAGTGCTTACCTTGCCCTTTTAATAACTAATTTTTAAAATTCTCTGTTCAAAACATACAGCATACATACAGAGATCAATGTAGTACATTTGCTAAATCTGGGAAATATTTTGATATCTACTGCAGAATAAAATCTTTTAGGGAAATAAAACATCATTATATATTTTGTTAATCCTGATTCACTTCTCTCCTCAGAGGTAGCCACTGTTCTGAAATTCATATGTATCTTTCTTGTCCATAATTTAAATATTGCCCCATACAAATATATACAGAAAAAAAAATAGTGCATTTTTGAAAATACTATATATGCCTCTCTTGCTTTTCATTGCATGTTATAAAGTATCCCCATAATGATTTATATAATGGAGATTTAACTATTATAGTTTTTCCATTAATATTTTATAATGGATAATAAATTTATACATTCTATTGATGGCTGTTAGATTGTTTGTGTCCACAAAATTTTTCAGACTTGAAGTTCTGCATAAAAAATGATTATATCATAGGTATTATAAGTTTATATATCTTTGTTTTTAAACTTGCAGTTAAAAAGAGAAATATTTGGTTTTAAATCACCTCTTTCTAAGCACCAGATGAGTAGTTTGTCAAATAAGCAAGACAGTTACATTGGCTGCTGTGAGACAAATAAAATGGTGATTTCGGAATTGAGGTATGGTTTTCAGATCCTGAAGTTGTAACAAATACAATGTTTTTTAAAAATTGGTAATTAAGATCTTTGATTAAATTGAAAAATATGCAGAGAAGTCTAGAAAATGTTTTAACAAATATCTATATTTCCACATGAGTTTGAGCAAGCCTGGGAGTTGGTGGTAGACAGGGATGCCCTACGTGCTGCAGTCCATGGGGTCGCAGAGTCAGACAGGACTGTTCCACTGAACTGAACTGATATTTCCACTATGAAGGCTGATTCTTCTGAACATTTTTTGATACTTTTTTCGAATCTGTTTCTTTAAATAAAAAGTAAAACATTACAGGATGGATTAAATTCCTTTAATCCTTAACACTAGTCCCATTCTCCTCCTAATTATCTACTTTCATGAGTTGGGTATCTACTCTTCATTTCATTTGTGCATGTTTACACTTATATGCATAAATATGCTGTTTTTATATTGTTTGTAATTTTGCTTTTTCACTCAGCATCATTTTAAAATTCTTCCATGTTGGGGTCAGTAGGTGGAATGATTGATCAATGGATGGATTAGTGTTGTCAGTTTAGTTTTAATAGAAGTGTAAGAATCTATCCTATAACTTCATCACAATTTATCTGTTCCTTTGTTTATAGTTACCTTACAGTAAGTCTCCTACATACAGTCAAGTTCCATTCCAAGAGTGTGTTCTTAAGTCCAACAGAGTTAACCTAGGTACCCAACTAATACAATTTGCTATATAATATATATATATAAACTATAATAGGTTTATAATACTTTTCACACAAATAATACATTAAAAAAACAAACACAAAAAAGAAAAAAACTTAAATCTTACAGTACAGTAACTTGAAAAGTACAATAGCACAGTACAGTAGTTGGCATACAGGGGTTGGTATCAAGTGAACGGGCAAGACGAGTTACTAACTGAGGGAGGGAGAGGTGGGAGATGGTAGAGTTGAAGGATCATCAGCAATAGAAGTTGGAGGGCAAGCTGCAGTTTCACTCACATCTGACATTGATGGCACAGGTTCTTATTCCTTGCTGGATTTAGTTCTACCTCTTGCAAAAAATGATTCAGTGATGTCTGGCTAGTAGCTCTTTTTTTCTCATCATAAATGACACAATAGCACTGGATTGCATTCTGAACAGCTGCTGCCATCTGCATGTACTGTTCTACATTTGGGTCCTGTGCCTTAAAAACTACAGTGCCTCCTCAAATACAATACCCTTGCCATTTCCTGCATTGTGAATCTCTTTAGGTCTTCAGTTACTTCTTCCTCTTGTGTCTCGTTGTCCTTTCTCTGGGCCTCCAATTCCATCAGCTCTTCAGTGAAGTTGTCCTCTTGTAGATATAGCTGTAGGTTCTTGCTGAGGGTCATTAAGTTGCTGAAGACCTCTTTGGACTCCTCATCCACCTTCTCAAATCCACAAAAATTGTGAACAAACTGTGGGCAAAGGTTCTTCCAACCCCCATTCATAATGACAGCCATTAAGTCACACCAAGCAAAGTCATTGTTTTTTATGGCCTATCCAGTGACTCCCAGTGTTAGTCACTCAGTCGTGTTCAACTCTTTGCAGCCCCATGAACTATAGCCCGCCAGGCTCCTCTGTCCGTGGAATTCTCCAAACAAGAATACTGGAGTGGGTATCCATTCCCTTCTCCAGGGGATCTTCCCAACCCAGGGATCGAACCCAGGTCTCCCATAGTGCAGGCAGATTCTCTACTATCTGAGCCTCCAGGGAAACCCTTATGACCTATAGTCAATGTTTTTTTATGTTACAGTCCTTCCAAAATTGTAGCAAGGTTGTTCCTGATTTGTCACTCACCTTTACTGTTTGATGAAAAAAGTCTGACATAAATAATATTTCTTGAAAGTCTCTATAACTCCCTGGTCCTTAGGTTGGATGAGCAATGTAGTGTTTGGTGGAAGATGCACTACTTAGATGTTAGGATGATAGTTGCCCATGAATGGGGAATGGCCTGGAGCGTTGTTAAGCAGCAAAAGAATACTGAATGGGACATCCTTCTCCAAGCAAAACCGTCCTGGAAAACAGCCTGTATAACCCAGGCTTTAGGGTTAGTCTTCCACACAACAGAAAGAGAACCCTTGGCTATGTTTTTAAGGGCTCTTGAGTTCCCTGAATAATGAACTGAGAGACTTCAGCTCCGTATTGCTAAAAGTGTTACCCCTAAATAATAGTTATCCTATCCTTTGCTGCTTTTATAGTCTGCCATCAACTTTTCCTCCTCACTGACGTAACTTCAGTTTGGCATTCTCTTCCCATACAGTCCTGTCTCATCCACATTAAAAACCATCTTGGGTAAATACATGCCTTCATCAATAATTTCTCAGAATCATTTCAGGAAATTCCTGGGTAGCTACCATATCTGCATTCACTGCCTCGCTACTTACTTTTACCTTGTGAAAATTGTCTCTACCCTTGGATTGGTAAAGTCAGCCATGACTGGCTTTTAAAGATGTGCCCGATAGTGGCTCAGACTGTAAAGCGTCTACCTACAATGTGGGAAACCTGGGTTTGATCCCTGGGTTGGAAAGATCGTCTGGAGAAGGAAATGGCAACCCAGTCCAGTACTCTTGCCTGGAAAATCTCATGAATGGAGGAGCCTGGTAGGCTACAGCCCATGGGGTAGCAAGAGTCAGACACGACTTAGTGACTTCACTTTCACTGTTTTTTTGCTGTGTTTCTTAAAGTCTTCATAAAGGCTTTTAGTTTTTTTTTGAATCAGCATTAAACTGAGCAGGCCTTGACACTGATGCTTATCTTGCCTCCACACACCAAGAGGTTTCTCTATCTCTTTCATCACTTTTCCATGCTTCTTTCATATTGTTGACATCATCAGCACAGTGGACTTCACGTTCCGTAACTTTGTCCATTTTCTATGGAATTGTGCCAATGGTTGAGCAATTCGTGTTACAAGACCTAGCGATGTCTCCCATCTTTTTGACTCCACTCTCAATTATTTTCACTTTTGTTTCCAACATCATCACTTGAAGCTTCTTAATACCTATATCACCACTGCTTTTATGCTTGTTTCTGGACATCCTGAGCTTGAAATAAAGGTAATGTACTGCTGTGCCTTATGCAGTACTCTACAGTAAAGGATACAAAAGCACAACCCCTTGCAAGAGGCTGCACACACATGACAGTGCACCAGACGTGTCAGTTAACGTGATTGGACATGAGAATGCACATTCGCATCTTGGTAGGTGTGCAACTTGAAGGAGACTTACTGTATGTATAGTTTTTGTCTGTTAAAAATAATGCTGTGAAGTATATATACATGTTTCCTGTATAATATGTGAGAGTTTCCCTAGCAGATGTTTCTAAAAGTAGAATTGCTGGCCGTAAGGTACTATCCCGTTTCTGAAGTAACTGAACCTGTTTACAATGTATTCAGTGGTTTGTAAGATTTTCTGTTCCTGGCCAATAGTTGACTAATATCAGAGTTTTAATTAAAATTTTTTTAATTTGAAAGAGAAAAATGGGATGTGATATTTTTACAGAATCTTTCTAATGCTTTTGGTTTATTTTCTTTTGTGCCAGGATTAAACTTGCAATAAAAGAGGCAGAAATTCAGAAGCTTCAGGCAAACCTGACTGCAAATCAGTTATCTCACAATCTTACTGCTTGTAATGACTACCAAGAAGGTCGCAAATTAAATAGTTTAGAAATAGAACCTGTAAAACTAGGTAATCAAGTAGGTATGTTAAATTCTTTTAATAAATTGTAATTATAGAGTTCTTTATGATGGTTTTTTTTAATGCCTGTATCACAGTGTCATGTGTACTTTTTGTTGCTTTTGCATGCAGGATCTGTTGGTTTCTATTATCAAACACACCTGATAATCTGTTATTACTACTTAGTGTTGATAAGACAGAAAAAATTGTTTCAAAATCATTAAATGTTGCATCATTGTTTAAAAATACACTTTTTAAAAGTAAGATTTCCTTACATTTTATGATGCATCCATCTAAAATAAGAAATTCAGTACATTTTGTCAAAGGTTTGTTTTTTTATACATATATACCCTTGTTACCATCACACAGTTAAGACATGCAGTAGTCCCTGCCTATCCTCCCAGGATATGTTCTGAGACCTTCAGTGAATGCCTGAAGCTACAGGTGGTACTGACCCCTATATACTACAAAGTTTTTTCCTGTACATACAAATGATAAAGTTTAATTTGTAAATTAGGCACAGTAAGTGGTTAACAACAATAACTAACAATAAAATAGAATAATTATAACAGTATACTATAATAATAAAAGTTATTATGTGGTCTCTCTGCCTTTCCCCCTGTTGTACACTTTAAATGGCTCTTTCATCTTCACACGTTGTGGCTGTAACTTTTACAGTTTGACCTATGATAGCAAAATAACACAAATTTCTTTTTCACAATTTCGTGGATAGAAGATTCTTACTATAGATCTTAGCACCCTCAGCATATAACTTTTTTCTTTCCTTATTAAATCTAGAACTTTCACCTTTTCACTGAAGCACATTACAGCTTTTTGGAATATTTGGATTTCTAGCATTACTACTCTTGCAGTTCGGGACCGTTATTAAGTAAAATAAGTATTACTTAAACACATGCGCCATGATACTGCAACAGTTGATTTGATAACCTAGTTGACCACTAAATGGCTAAAAGGCACATACCAGGACAAAGGGATTATTTACATCCTTGGCAGTTTGGAGCTGGATGACAAGGGACAGTGTAAGACTTTATCACACCACTCAGAATACCACGCAGTTTACAACTTAGGAATTGTTTATTTCTGGAATTTTCCATGTATTGTATTCAAGCCTTAGTTGACAGCAGGTAACTGAAACCTCAGAATGTGAAACTGAGCATAAAAGAGGACTACTGTATAATATTTCCTTCAGGTTCCATATATTCCTTCCCAGTTACTTTGGGCTTAATGTTCTCTTCTTTTTAAAATTTTCTTAAAGTGAAAGCTTAGATTATTGACTTTAAATCTTCCTTTACAAAAATATTTAAGGGTATAAACTTACTTTTAGGCAATACTTCAGCTGTATCTTCAGCTGATTAAAATTAGCTGTATAACCTAATTTTAGGTTATGTTTACATTTTATTCATGTCTTTTCTTACATTTTAATATCTCCTATATATGTTTATTTCCAAATATTTAGTCATTTTCCAGATATCTCTGTTATTAGTGGTGAACATTAGTTGTTTTCATTAAACAAATGAATTCATGAAAGAACCTGATTTGAATTTTTTAAATGTTTTTTGAAGCTCAGTTTATTGGCCAACATATGGTCTCTCTTGATGAATATTCCTGATTCACTTGAAAAAATTCTGTATTCTGTAATTATTTGGTGAAATTATTTTGCAGTTCTCTTGAGATATAGTTGACATACAGCACTGTGTATAGCTGCTGCTGCTATGCTGCTAAGTCACTTCAGTCATGTCCGACTCTGTGCGACCCCATAGACGGAAGCCCACCAGGCTCCCCCGTCCCTGGGATTCTCCAGGCAAGAACACTGGAGTGGGTTGCCATTTCCTTCTCCAATGCATGAAAGTGAAAAGTGAAAGGGAAGTCGCTCAGTTGTGTCCAACTCTTAGCCACTCCATGGACTGCAGCCTACCAGGCTCCTCAGTCCACGGGATTTTTTTCCAGGCAAGAGTACTGGAATTGGGTGCCATTGCCTTCTCTAACTGTGTATAGCATAATAACTTAATTTACATATATCATGAAATGATTTTCACAGTAAACTGGTTAACATACATCATCTCGTATATATACCAAAAAATAAAAAGGAGAATGTCTTAAGATCTACTCTGTTAACAACTTTTTAATATACAACAGTATAACCTATTGTCGTTATACTGTACATTAGGACCAGCTTTTTTTTTTTGGATGGACCTAGAGATTTTATATATATATGTATATATATATATTTTTAACTTTACAGTACTGTATTGGTTTTGCCATACATTGACATGAATCCACCACGGGTAACATACTTGGTTCTTAACCAGTAATTAACATGAAGAAACCACTGTATAGAAGAAAACTTGCAGTATTTGTAATACCATTAAGTATCCTACATACAAACCTTCAAGCTGCAAACTTTGAAAGATGTGAGCGTGCATTCGCGTGTCCACTCACATAAATTAGTTCACATGTCTGGCATATTGTCACATGTGTGCATCCTCTACAAGTGGCTGTGCTTTTGTGTCCTTTACATTACAGAGTACAGTATCTTTCTTTCAAGCCCAAGATGTCCAGTTCAGTTCAGTCGCTCAGTCGTGTCTGACTCTGCGACCCCATGAATTGCAGCACACCAGGCCTCCCTGTCCATCACCAACTCCCGGAGTTCACTCAAACTCACATCCATCGAGTCAGTGATGCCATCGAGCCATCTTGTCCTCTGTTGTCCCCTTCTCCTCCTGCCCCCAATCCCTCCCAGCATCAGTCTTTTCCAATGAGTCAACTCTTCGCATGAGGTGGCCAAAGTATTGGAGTTTCAGCTTCAGCATCATTCCTTTCAAAGAACACCCAGGGCTGATCTCCTTCAGAATGAACTGGTTGGATCTCCTTACAGTCCAAGGGACTCTCAAGAGTCTTCTCCAACACCACAGTTCAAAAGCATCAATTCTTTGGCACTCAGCTTTCTTCGCAGTCCAACTCTCACATCCATACATGACCACAGGAAAAACCATAGCCTTGACTAGACGGACCTTTGTTGGCAAAGTAATGTCTCTGCTTTTGAATATGCTATCTAGGTTGGTCATAACTTTCCTTCCAATGGCTGCAGTCACCATCTGCAGTGATTTTGGAGCCCCAAAAAATAAAGTCTGACACTGTTTCCACTGTTTCCCCATCTATTTCCCATGAAGTGATGGGACCAGATGCCATGATCTCAGTTTTCTGAATGTCCAGAAGCAAGCATAAAAGCAGTGGTGATGTAGCTGGTACTGCTAACAGGTACCAGCTGTTATACTGTACCACTGTACTTTCCAAGGTACTGTACTGTAAGTTAAAAAAAAATTTTTTTTTAAGTATTTGTGTGAAAAATAGCTGATTGCAGCTACCTTTGTTGGACTTAATGAATGTGCTCTCAGAATGGAACTTATTTATATGTAGGGGACTTACTGTAATAGCAGATCAGTTGAATTCCTTATATATGATTATCTAGGTTATTAAGTAGTCTTTTTAAGACTCTTCATTTTATTTGTTGCTTTAAAAAATTTGAATATTGCCCCTTTCTTCTTTTTTTTTTTTTCTGTCTTTATTTTAAAGTAAATGTAATTGACCTACAACACTATGTTAGTTCAAGCTGTACAACATAATGATTGGACATTACAAAATCACCATGATAAGTCGTTACCATTTGATGCCATACAATGTTACTAGGATATTATTTACTGTATTGTCCATACTGTACCTTTTATCTCCATGATTCATTTATTTTATAACCAAGTTTGTGCCTCTTAGTCTCTCTAACCTATTTCACTTATCTCCTTTCCCTTCCCCCTTCCCAGCTGCAGCCACCAGGTGGTTCTCTGTTTGAGTGTGTTTCTTTTTTGTTACGTTTGTTCATTTGTTTTGTTTTTTAGATTCCATATGTAAATTTTATATGAATGAAATAATACAATATTTGTTTTTCCTCTGTCTAGCTTATTTTACTTATCAAAATACCCTCTAGATCAATCCATGCTGTTGCAAATAATCAGGATTTCAGTCTGTTTTATGTCTGATTAATATTCTATTTTATAAATACATTCTGTATATATACCTTCTTTATCCATTTATCAATTGATGGACACTTAGATTGCTACCATATGTGAGATGGGCTTCCCTGGTGGCTCAAAGTTTAAAGCATCTACCTGCAATGTGGGAGACCTGGGTTCAATCTCTGGGTCTGGAAGATGCCCTGGAGAAGGAAATGGCAACCCACTCCAGTATTCTTGCTTGGGAAATCCTGTGGACGCAGGAGCCTGGTGGCCTACAGTCCACAGGGTCGCAAAGAGTCGGACACGACTGAGCGACTTCACTTTCACTTTCACTTTCTATCTAGGCTGTTGTAAAATACACTGCAATGAATATAGGAGTACAGATATATTTTCTAACTAGTATTTTATTTTATTCAGAAGCATACCCAAAAGTGTAATTACTGGGTCATATGGTAGTTTTAAAGAGAAAAAAAGGCACCCCCATACTGTTTTCAACAGCGTCTCTACCAATTTGTGTTCTCTCTAGCAGTGCACTAAAAGTGCACTTCTCTCCACATTCTTGTTAACAGTTGTTATTTGTTGTGTTTTTGATAATAACCATTCTGATAGGTTTGAGGTAGTTCATTGTGGTTTTGATTTGTATTTCCCTGGTGATAAGAGTTGTTGAGCATCTTTTCATGTGCCTGTTGGCATCTATATGTGTTCTTTGGAAAAATGTCTATTCATGTCCTCTGCCTGTATTTAAAATCAGGTTGTTTTAGTGATATTGAGCTGTGTGAGTTCTTTGTATATTTTGGCTATTAACCCCTTATCAAATTATATCATTTGCAAATATTTCCTCCTGGTGGGCTGCCACCTATGGGGTTGCACAGAGTCGGACACGACTGAAGTGACTTAGCATTCAGTAGGGTACCTCATTTTGTTGATAATTTCATTCATTGTGCAAAAGCATTTTAGTTTGATGTAGTCCTACTTGTTTATTATTGCTCTTGTTTTCCTTGCCTGAGGAGACCCCAAAAATATTGCTAAGACTAATGTCAGAGAGCTTACTGCCTGTGTTTTCTACTAGAAATACGATGATTTCAGATCTTATCTTTGTCTTTACTCCATTGTGAGTTTATTGTTGTATGTGGTTTAAGAAAGTAGCCCATTTAGATTCTTTTGCATATCTCTGTCCATTTATTAGAGGGGCTGTCTTTTTCCCATTGTATATTCTCGCTTCTTTGCCATAGATTAATTGAACATAAAATGTGAGTTTATTTCTGGACTATCTACTTTGTTCCATTGAACTGTGTGTCTAGTTTTGTGCCAGTGCCATACCACTTTGATTACTGTAGATCTGTAGAATAGTTTCAGATCATAGAGCATCATACTCTGAGCTTTGTTCTTCTTTCTGTAGACTGTTTTGGCTTTGGGATTTTTTGTTTCCATACAGATTTTCTTTCAGATAATATCCAGAAGTGGAATTGCTAGATCTTATGGTAGTTCTGTTTTTAATTTTTTGAGGAACTGCCATACTGTTCTTCATAGTTACTGCGCCAATTTACATTCCCACCAGCAGTATACAGGATTCATTTTTCTCAACATCCTTACCAATAGTTATTATAGCTCGTCTATTATATACAGCCTTTCTAACAGCTGTCAAGTGATAGCTCACTGTGAGTTTTTTTCTTAATTTTTTGATTTAATTTAATCTTTTTCCCATTCTTATTCAAGTTCTCTTTCTATTTAGGATATTACAGAATATTGAGTAGAGTTCCCTGTGCTATATAGTAGGTCCTTGTTGGCTATTTTTTTAAATTGAAACATAATAGTTAATTTATAATGTATCAATCTCTACTGTAGGCAAAGTGACTCAGTTATACACAAATATACATTCCTTTTTCTATTCTTTTTCATTATGGTTTATCACAAGATAAACTATACTGAATATAGTTTCCTGTGCTATTCAAATTAGAATCTTGTTGTTATGTTATTGTAGTTCTGATTTCGATTTTCATGATGCTTAGTGTTGTTTGTACCTATTGGCCATTGGTGTCTTCTCTGGAAAAATGTCTGTTCAGATTCTCTGCCTTTATTTTTGGTGTTGAGTTGTGATTTTTAAAATATGTTCAGGCTATTAACCCCTTATCAGATAAATGATTTGTAAATATTTTCTCCCATTCCGTAAGTTGACTTTTCATTTTGTTGATGGTTTCCTTTGCTGTATAAGAACTTTTTAGTTTGATATAGTCCTGCTCATTTGCTTTTGCTTTTGATGTAAAATGCCAAAAAAAAAAAAAAAGAAAAATCACCGAAAGACAGTTACTGCTGAGACTGTAACTGTCTCATTGCTGTTACATAACTGTCTAATAGCTGACAGTCTATGATGTTGTTTTTTTTCTAGGAATTTTATACTTCATGTCTTATGTTCACAGTTCATGTCTTTAATCCATCTTTAGGTTAATTTTTGTGTGTGGTGTAAGATAATTGTCAAATTTCATTCTTTTATATGTTGCTGTCCAGTTTTCCTCACACTGTTTATTGAAGAGACTATTCTTTCCCTGTGGAATATTCTTCATTCCTTTGTTATAAATGAATTGACCATTATTTATGATCTTTCTGTTTTTGTCCCATTGATCTATGTGTCTGTTTTTATGCCAGTGTTATACTTTTTTGATTGCTATAGATTTGTCACATAGTTTGAAACCAGGTAGTATAATGCCTTCAGTTTTGTTCTTCTTTCTCTTTTGTAGTTCCATATAAATTTTAGGCTTGTTTATTCAATTTCTGTGAAAAATACTTTTGGAATTTTGATAGGGGTTGAATTGAATTGTAGATCACTTACAGTAATATAAATATTTTCACAGTGTTAATTCTTGTAATCCATGAGGATGAAAAGTCTTTCTATTTATTTGTCTTCAGTTTCTTTCATCAGTGTCTTACAGTTTTCAGTATACAGTTCTTTTACCTATTTGGTTATATTTATTCCTAACTATTTAATTCTTTGTGATTCAATTGTAAATGGGATTATTCTCTAATTTCTCTTTCTGGTTGTTGTTGTTGTTCAGTTGCTCAGCCATGTCCAACTGTGTGACCCAGTGGACTGCAGCACACCAGACTGTCCTTCGCTATCTCCTGGAGTTTACTGAAATTCGTGTCTGTTGAGTCAATGATGCCATCCAACCATCTCATCCTCCATCTTCCCCTTCTCCTCCTGCCCTCAGTTTTTACCAGCATCAGGGTCTTTTCCAATAAGTCAGCTCTTCACATCAGGTGGCCAAAGTATTGGAGCTTCAGCATCAGTCCTTCCAGTTAATATTCAGGGTTGATTTTCTCCAGGATTGACTGGTTTGATCTCCTTGCAGTCCAAGAGACTCTCAAGAGTCTTCTCCAGCACCGCAATGTAAAGCATCAATTCTGTGGTGCTCATCCTTCAGATAGAAGGGGAAAAGGTGGAAGTAGTGATAGATTTCCTCTTTTGGGGCTCCAAAAGAGCCGTGAAATCAGAAGATGATTGCCTCTTTGCAGGAAAGCGATGACAAACCTAGACAGAGCAGAGACTACTCTGCCGACAAAGGTCCGTGTAGTCAAGGCTATGGTCTTCCCAGTGGTCATATATGGTCATGAGAGCTGGACCATAAAGAAGGCAGAATACCAAAGAATTGATACCTTTGAACTGTGCTGGAGAAGACTCCTGATGAAAGTCCCTTGGACAGCAAGGAAATCAAACCAGTCAATCTTAAGGGAAATTAACCCTGAATATTCACTGGAAGGACTGATGCTGAAGCTGAAACTCCAATACTTTGGCCACCTGATGTGAAGAACCGACTCACTGGAAAAGACCCTGATGCTGGGAAAGATTGAAGGCAGAAGGAGGAAAGGGCATCAGAGGATGACATGGCTGCAAGGCATCACTGATGCAATGAGCATGAACTTGGGCAAACTCTGGGAGATGACAAAGGACAGGGAGGCTTGGCGTACTGCAGTCCATGGGGTTGTGAAGAGTCTGTCACGACTGGGTGACTGAACAATAACAACAACAGCCTTCTTTATGGTCCATCTCACATCTGTACATGACTACTGTAAAAACCATAGCTTTGACTATATGGACCTTTGTTGGCAAAGTGATGTCTCTGCTTTTTAATACGCTATCTAGGTTTGTCATAGCTTTTCTTCCAAGGAGCAAGTGTCTTTTGATTTCATGTCTGCTCTGCAGTGATTTTGGAGACCAAGAAAATAAAGTCTGTCACTGTTTCCATTGTTTCCCCATCTGTTTGCCAGGAAGTGATGGGACTGGTTGAAGTAGTTCAGATGTGTTGAAGAGAAGAAACATTACTTTGCCAACAAAGGTCCGTCTAGTCAGAGCTATGGTTTTTCCAGTAGCCATGTTTGGATGTGAGAGTTGGATTATAATGAAAGCTGAGCACTGAAGAATTGATGCTTTTGAACTGTGGTGTTGGAGAAGACTCTTGAGAGTCCCTTCGACTTCAAGAAGATCCAACCAGTCAATCCTAAAGGAAATCAGTCCTGAATATTCATTGGAAAGACTGAAGCTGAAACTCCAATACTTTGGCCACATGATGTGAAGAACTGACTCATTGGAAAAGACCCTGATGCTGGGAAAGATTGAAGGCAGGAGGAGAAGGGGATGACACAGGATGAGATGGTTGGATGGCATCACCGACTTGATGGACATGAGTTTGAGCAAGCTTCAGGAGTTGGTGATGGACAGGGAAGCCTGGCTTGCTGCAGTCCATGGGGTTGCAAAGAGTCCGACATGACTGAGTGAATTGAATGGACCAGATGCCATGATTTTCGTTTTTTGAATGTTGAGTTTTAAGCCAGCTTTTTCACTCTCCTCTATCACCTTCAATAGGCTCCTTAGTTCCTCTTCACTTTCTGCCATTAGAGAGTGGTGTCATGTGCTACCTTCAAATACAATGCATTGCTAGCAGAAATGATGGTAGAGAAGATTAGATATCTTAAGTGATTAGAAGGAATACAGTCGAGAATGATGGAATCAGCAGAGGGAATTCTAATTAGAGGTTGTGAGAATATATGTTATATATTCTCTAACATCAAAGAAGAACGGAGTCAATAGTAGATTGTTTAGAAAGTGAATTATTAGGGATATGGAGAATTGATGGGAAATAGTACTTATGCAACCCTTGAAGGCATAGTTTCTCTACTTGTTTACACATCTATGTATTCTCATGCAGTCATCTACATTGTGCATCTACTTTAAAGCACCCCTGAAAGCTTGTTTACCTTTCAGTCGGCAATAGTGTATACCTTTATAATGGAGAATAGGTATATTCCAACAACTACCTCTGATAACCCTCAGTAGTTTTAAAGAGCATTACTGAATTCTCATCATTTGGCTTGGAATATGAAGGATTCAGTGTTTTTGGGTTTCAGTTTGCATCTGTATACAATATATCAAAGTGATCAAGTTATCTAAATAAATTTATGATAAATTTTGGTTTAAGGAGATAAGACAGTGTTTTTATGTTTTGTTTTGTTTTCAACAGTGAGGTTTTTAAAGATGGAGAAGGGCTCTTTGTGGTACAAAAAGATAGTCCTTATGTTATGAAGTGATAGTCTAGAAAAGTGAGTTGAGTCAGAGCTTATTCCTACTTTATATATTTAATAATAGAAAGTACTTTGCTTACCGTGTTTCTTCATTATATTTTCTTTAATTTATGTTTCATCCACTTTAGTATTCTTTAGATCAGAAAGTAAATATGATTAAATCTTTCAACATTGAAATGAGTTTTTATTATTTGAGTTATATAGATAACAGTTTTCCTTTTATGTTTATTAACAGAAAGTTTAAAAGATCAAAATCAGCATACTATGAACAAGCAATATGAAAGAGAAAGGCAAAGACTTGCTTCTGGAATAGAAGAATTACGTGATAAGTTGATGCAAATAGAAGCTGAGAATTCTGATCTGAAGGTTAACATGGCACACAGAACTAGTCAGTTTCAACTCATTCAAGAGGAGCTGCTAGAGAAAGCTTCAAACTCTAGCAAACTTGAAAGTGAAGTAAGCTTAAACTAGCTGTATGTACTAAATTTTGAGAGAAGAAAAAAGTGCTGTATGGTTTTGTAAAAATTGTTTGTTAAAGATGAGATTTATACACTTAAAAAAATGGTATCCTATAAGTTATAACTTCTTTTAAAATTATATTTGGAAACTTTTGGGTTTTAATATATGTTAAAAGTAGGAAAACAGTGGCTAAATTTGGTGGGACTTAAACTGTACTTTCTATTATTTCTTCCAAGTGTAAGTTAATATGGCTAATACATATTAAAATTCGGATTATGTAATTGGAAAAAAACAAGTAGTAATAGAGGATTTGGTATTTTAGCAAATAGTAGAGCCATCTGGAAAGCTTGTTAAACATGCAGGTTTTGTGTCCTATTCGAGTGATTCTGATTCAGTAGGTATGGAATAATGCTAAGGAATTTGCATTTTTAAACTGCTACATGTAAATCTGATGCAGGTATCTTTGGATTATATCCTGAAAAGGGGATACTGTATGTTTTATGAATATCTGATCTTCATTTCCACTGAGGACAGAACAAGGATGCCTTATTAGGTAATTGTGTACTAGGACCACATGTATATATGCTACAGTCACCCTTCAAATCACAGGTTGCCGCTCTTTGGAGGGCGCTTTTTAAATGTCTGGTTTCTCATCTTAAAGTCTATAGCCAAGACTAGGGATAAGACCTGTGGGATAGGAACTTATGTTAATAACAGAAAAGAGAGTCAGTTGATAATTACAGCCATGAGCTTACTTGGAAACGTGTCAGGTACTAAGGTTAATAACTTTTTTAAAATTAAAATATTAGCACAGTCTTGTTGAAAATACAGAAAGGGACAAAAAAGAAACGAAAACATTGGTAATTCTACCAGTAGAAATACTGCTGTTAACATTTTATTGTCCTAATTTCAGTCTTTAACAGCTACTTTTACAAAATGGGTTGGGTGTGGTCCTGTTTGAACATAGGTGTCTGAATTAATGGAATAGGATGTGTCATATTCTGCTCTTCCCTTCACTGTTTTTCTTCTGAATTGTCATTTTTTTTTAATAATTTTAAATTTATTTCAATGTGTTTTCAGATGACAAAGAAATGTTCTCAACTTTTAACTTTAGAAAAACAGCTAGAAGAAAAAATAGTTGCTTATTCCTCCATTGCTGCAAAAAATGCAGAACTGGAACAGGAACTTATGGTAAAAATTACCTTTTTTTTGCTACAAATTTACTGTGTCTTTAAGGAACTTAATTTGTAACAACATATTTGTTTTAGCATAATTATTCTAAAATATACCATGTAGGAAAGTATAAATTATATCAGATTCTTTCAGTTCTTAGTTCTGTATTTTTAAGTTAATATGGAAAGTTGTTATCTAAAGTTTCTTATTTTTATTTTAGTAGAATTGAAGGAACTGGTAGTAGTTCTTTGTTGTTTCATGAATTTTTAAATAGTTTGATCTTATCATTTTGATACAGTTTTTAAAATAACTGCTTTGTCTTTTTTATAATTATTGAAATATTCTTAAAGCTTGACATTGACTATTGTGATTCTTTAAAGAATAGAGTATAATAAATTTTATGCTTTACTAATATATTTTTTTCTAATGTGCTTTTATGAAAAACTAGTTCTTAATTATATTCTTTTAAAGTGTTTTTGTATTTCTAGGAAAAGAATGAAAAGATTAGGAGCCTGGAAACCAATATAAATACAGAGCATGAGAAAATTTGTTTAGCTTTTGAAAAGGCAAAGAAAATTCATCTTGACCAGCATAAAGAGATGGAAAAGCAGATTGAAAGAGTAAGATATTAATTATGTTTTTATAAGTAAATGTAATAATATTTAGAATATGAAATCTGAAAATCTTAAACATTACTAACTTAGCTTTTTTTATTTAAATATATTAGGAAACAAGACATAGAAAAGCTAGTAGGAAGTACTATAGTTAGAATCCCATTACTTCTAGATCATTTTACAGTGCTTCTCCTTTAGTACTCCTGACATTTGTTTCAGTCATTATTTTTTGACATTATCAAACTAGAGTGATTCTGTAACTTTTTCCACTAGAGATATCATTTGCCTGAAGATTGGTTGAGTAGAAGCTCTCTTGATCTTGGGTTAAAAGTGAAGAGCAAAAACAAAAGTAAAGGAGGAAGTGTGAGACCAGAAGCACAAGACTAAATAAAAGAAAGTTTGGATGGGTTTAATAGCAGAATGTATTAATATTTACTGCACACAAATATAAGCTTATAATATAGAGCAATAGAAAGTAGTCTGAGCAACAGAGAGAAAGAAAATTTGGGAAAAAAACAAACATAGCCTTAGAGACCTGTTGAATAATATCAGAAGGTCTAACATTTATGTCACCAGAGTACCAGAGAGGAGAAGAATGAGACTGGTACAAAAAGTATTTGAAGGAATAATGATTAAAATTTTGCCAACTTGTGAAGGAAATAAATTTATAAATTCAGTAAGCTTAAAGAGGATTTTTGTTGTTGTTCAGTTGCTCAGTTGTATCCAACTGTTTATGATCCCGTGGATTGCATCACACCAGGCTTCCCTGTCCTTCTCTAACTCATGGTGTTTGCTCAGACTCACATCCTTTGACTTGATGATGCCATCCAACCACGTCATCCTCTGTTGTCCCCTTTTCCTCCTGCTCTCAAGCTTTCCCAGCATCAGGGTCTTTTCCAGTGAGTCAACTCTTTGTATTAGGTGGCCAGAGTATTGGAGCGTCAGCTTCAGTCTTTCCAATGAATATTCAGGATTGGTTTCCTTTAGGATTGACTGGTTTGATTTCCTTGCTGTCCAAAGGACTCTCAAGAGTCTTCTCCAAAACCACAGTTCACCATCAGTTCTTCAGTGCTCAATCTTCTTTATGTTATGGTCCATCTCACATCCATGCATGATGACTATAAAAACCATAGCTTTGAGTATATGGACCTTTGTTGGCAAAGTGATATCTCTGCTTTTTAATATGCTGTCCAGGTTTGTCATAGCTTTTCTTCCAAGGAGCAAGCATCTTTTAATTTCATGGCTGTAGTCACTGTCCACAGTGATTTTGGAGCCCAGGAAAATAAAAGTCTGTTACTGTTTTCACTTTTTCCCCTATCTGTTTACCGTGGAGTGATGGGACCGGAAGCAAAGAAAATAACTTCAAGACACATCAAAATGGTTGCTGAAAATCTTGAAAGCAGTCAGAGATAAATAACACATTGCATAGAGGAACAAAGATTAAAATTACTGTAGACTTCTCATCAAAAATAAAAAACTGTGAAGGTTAGAAGACTGAAAAACATATTTTTTTGACTGCTCAGAGAAAAATTGTCAACCTAGAATTTTATGTCCAGGAATAATATTCTTTAGGAGATTGAACCAGTCAATCCTAAAGGCAGTCAACCCTTAATATTCATTGGTAGGATTGATGCTGAAGCTGAAGCTCCAATACTTTGGCTGTCTGATTCAAAGAGCCAACTCCTTGGAAAAGACTCTGATTCTGGGAAAGATTGAAGGCAAAAGGAGAAGTGGGTGGCAGAGGATCAGATGGTTAGATAGCATCACTAACTCAATGGACATGAATTTGAGCAAACTCTGGGAGATAGTGGAGGATTGAGAAGCCTGGCTTGCTGCAATCCATGGCATCACAAAGAGTTGGATACAATTTAGCAACTGAGAAACAACAATCCTGATGAGTGTGAGGTGGCATTTCACTGTAATTTTAATTTGCATTTCCCTAATGATCAGTGATATTGAGAATCTTTTCATGTCTTTGTTAGCCAGTCATATATCTTTAGAGAAATGTGTATTCAGTTCCTATGCCCATTTTTAAAATTGGGTGGTTTTTATACTGTTAGTGAGTTTCAGGACTTCTCTATATATTCTTGATACTGATCCCTTATCAGGTATTCAGTTCAGTTCAGTTCAATCACTCAGTAGTGTCCGACTCTTTGTGACCCCATGAATCGCAGCACTCCAGGCCTCCCTGTCCATCACCAGCTCCCGGAGTTCACTCAGACTCACATCCATCGAGTCCGTGATGCCATCCAGACATCTCATCCTCTGTCGTCCCCTTCTCCTCCTGTCCCCAATCCCTCCCAGCATCAGAGTCTTTTCCAATGAGTCAACTCTTCACATGAGGTGGCCATAGTCCTGGAGTTTCAGCTTTAGCATCATTCCTTCCAAAGAAATCCTAGGGCTCATGTCCTTCAGAATGGACTGGTTGGATCTCCTTGCAGTCCAAGGGACTCTCAAGAGTCTTCTCCAACACCACAGTTCAAAAGCATCAGTTCTTCGGCGCTCAGCCTTCTTCACAGTCCAACTTTCACATCCATACATGACTACTGGAAAAACCATAGCCTTGACTAGACACACCTTAGTTGGCAAAGTAATATCTCTGCTTTTGAACATGCTATCTAGGTTGGTCATAACTTTTCTTCCAAGGAGTAAGCGTCTTTTAATTTCATGGCTGCAGTCACCACCTGCAGTGATTTTGGAGCCCCAAAAAATAAAGTCTGACAGTTTCCACTGTTTTCCCATCTATTTCCCATGAAGTAATGGGACCGGATATATGATTTGCAAATAATCTGCCATTCTGTTGGTTTCCTTTTTACTCTATTGAGAGTCTTTGGGTACACAGAATATTAGAATTTTCATGAATTCTAATTTGTCTATTTTTTCTTTTGTTGCCTGCATCTTTGGTGTCATATTTAAGAAATTTTTACTAAATCAAATGTCATGCAACTTTTGTTACAAGATTTCTTCCAAAACTTCTTGTTTTTAATGTCTGACATTTATGTCTTTTGTCCATTTTGAGTTAATTTTTATGTGTGGTGTTAGGTAAGGGTCTCACTTCATTCTTTTGCATGTGGATGTCCAGTTTTATCTGCACCGTTTGTTGGAAGGGCTGTCATTTCCCCACACTGAATGATCTTGGCTCCCTTGTCAAAATCATTTGACCATATGTGTGAGTATTTATTTCTGGGCTCTCGATTCTATTCCATTGGTGTATATATTTGTCTTATCCCACTTCACACTGGTTTTGTTACTGTAGCTTTGTAATATTGATAGGTTTGAAGTCAGGAAGTGAGGATACTCCAGTTTTGTTCATTTTCAAGTTTGTTTTAGCTGTTCACGGTCCCCTGAGATTTCATAAGAATTTAAGATGGGTTTTTCTGTTTCAGAAAAAAAGGTCTTTGGGATTTTAAAAGAGATTATATTATTTTGAGTAATACTGACATTTTAACATTTTAAATCTTCTAATCTGTGAACATGGAATATGTTTCTATTTATGTTTTCTTTGGGGCTTCCCTGGTGGCTCAAGTGGTTAAGAATCTGCCTGCAGTGTGGAAGACTCAGGTTTGATCCCTGGGGTGGGAAGATCCCATGAAGAAGGGAATAGCAACCCACTCCAATATTCTTGCCTGGGAAATTCCATGGACAGAGGAGCCTGGCAGGCTACAGTCCATGGAGTCGCAAAGAGTCAGACACGGCCGAGCAACTAACACTTTGACTTATGTTTTCTTTAATTCCTTTCATCAGTGTTTTGTAATTTTCATTGTACAACTCTTTTACCTCCTTGGTTAATTCTTAAGTATTTTTTTCTTTTTGATACTACTATAACAGAAATTGTTTTTGTAATTTTCTTTTCAGATTGTTCATTGTTCATGTAAGAAATGCCCCTGATTTCTCTGTGTTAAATTATATCCTCTGCTTTTCTGATTTCATTTATCAGTTCTAGTAGATTTATTGTGTGAAATCTTTAAGTTTTGTTTTTTTACAGTATATATAAGATTATATCATCTGCCAGCAGATAGTTTTACTTCTTCCTTTCCAATTTGTATGCCTTTTTTTTTCTTGCTTAATTCCTGTGGCTGGAACTTCCAGGACTGTTAAACAGAAGTGGTGAGAGGAGCATCCCTTTCTTGTTCCTGAGCATAGAAGAAAAGCTTTCAGTCTTTCATCATTGACTGTGTTAGCTGTAGGTTTTTCATCTAAGGGTTTTATTTTGTGAAGGTAGTTTCCTTCTGTTCCTAATTTGTTAAGTGTTTTTATCATGAGAGGTTATTGAATTTTGTCCTTCCTTCTGGGACTTCTGTGATGTGCACCTTGGTCTGCTTGACAGTGTCCAACAGGTCCCTTATGTTCTGTTCACTTCAGTCTTTTTTCTTCCTGTTCCTCTAATTTATGATGTGTTGTTTTCATTTGAGTGTTTCCATTTCACAGTTCTTTGGTTTTAATAATTTTTAGCTAACTTGTTGCTGCTCTGTTTTTATAGTGTATATGTATGCATGTATCATATATGAATGATTTTTATACATTTTATATAATATATATAAATACTCATATAAACATATCAGTTTATTCATATTTTGTCTTCACGAAACTTTTGGATATTTGATAACAACAGTCTGTTAGTGGTGAAGTTGTAAAGACAAACATTTCTAATGAAAGTATTAATTTTGATACCCTTTGTAAAGAAATAACTAGTGAAGTTAGAAATGTGCATATCCTACAACCAGGAAGTCCACTTCTAGGTGGTATGGTCTAAAGAAACTCTAATACATGTACATAAAGAGATACATACAAAGATTGTTACTGTAGCATTATCATTGTAGTGAAAAAGAATACTAACTATTCCCAAGTAGAGGAGTGAACAAGCTGTAGTTTGTTGTTATAATGGAATATTCTGTTATTTGAACTAGGTCTGTATATGGATACACAGATAAATATTTAAAACAATATTATGCCTCCTGCATTGACAGGTGGGTTCTTTACCACTGAGCCACCAGCGAAGCCCTAAAAGAATATTAAGTGAAAGAAACTAGTTGCCGAAACTTGGAACAAGTGTTGATATTGTCTATGTGAATTTTCAAAACAGAAAATTACATTATGTTCATGGGTCTACATATGTAGTTAAAAGCATGGAAAACATGCATGAAGCTGAAACACAGTAGAGAATGATACAAAACAATTTCAGTGTAGTATTGGTGAGGGAGGAAAAGAATAAGACCTATTTCTTCTCTAAAAGGGGGAAACTAAAGGAAATTTGGCAAAATGCAATCATCTATGTAATTTCAATAGTAATATAACATGTGAGTATTATATTTTTTGTGTACATTTGACTTTTGAACAATGTGAAAGTTAGGGGTGCCAACTCTTGCACAGTTGAAAATCCACGTATAACTTTATAGGCAGCCCTCTTATCCATGGTTCCTATCTGTGGATTCAAACAACCTCTGGTGGTATAGTACTGTAGTACACATTTATTGAAAAGAATCCATGTATAAGTGGATTCAGGCAGTTTAAACCTACTTCGTTGAAGAACGGACTGTATTTAAAATGTTTTAGATTTTTAAAAAGTTAACATGAAAATTAATAAACCCTGTTTGTGTTTTTAGCTTGAATCTCAACTAGACAAAAAAGAACAACAATTTAAAGAACAAGAAAAGACTATGTCTGTGTTGCAGCAAGATATAATATGTAAACAACATCATCTTGAATCACTAGACAGACTCTTGACAGAAAGCAAAGGGGTAAAATCATCTTTATAAAAGTGCTCTGTAAAAGTTGATTGATATTTTAAGCTTATGTATTTTTAACATTCCTTTAATTCTAATCGAATCAATTTTTTAACAGCTTGTTACTAATGCTGAAATATTTATACACTTACTTATTTTCTGCTACCAATCTGTATGTTTTTAGGAAATGGAAAAGGAAAATATGAAGAAAGATGAAGCTTTGAAAGCATTACAGAACCAAGTATCTGAAGAAACGATCAAGGTTAGTAGACTAATACTTAAATAAAATTTTTTTTCTTTTAATTTTTTTTATTAATAGAGACATTCCTGTGGGTTTTTAGTTTACTCTATAAATTGTAAAAATCTTTTACTTAAAAATGAATACAGTAGTAAAAATTTTACCTAAATGAATGAACTTAGTTTCTTTAAGTAGTATATTTTTTCAACGAGAATTATGATCTTAATTATTTGATAATTAGTTTATAGTTTATTTATAATATTATCTGTAAGATTATCACAACCTAGTTTATAGGTTATCTAATCTCCTTTCTTTTTGCCTTAAGACTTGTTTTTTTGTTTTACCAAAAACTGTTTTTTTTTAACTGTAGGTATTTACTAACATTGCCAGTAAAATATTAACTGGAAGTGAAGAGAGATGAAATTACAAACAGTAGAGTTTTGCTTCTTTTTACTAGTTGTGCTATATGATTAAATAGAGGATAAATCCAGAATTTCTGAGTAAAATACAGTTTTGTTGCTATTAACAATATATATATCCTTATGGTTAAAGGCATGGGCTTTGGGGCTAAACTAACTGGGGTTTCATTTCTGGCTTCAGTGTGCTTACTAACTGACTGTAACCTTGGCTTGGTTATTTAAACTCTGAACTTTAACTTCTTAATCTTTAAAATAGGAATAACAATGCACTAGAAGAGGGTGGATTTGAGGATTAATTAAAATGAGGATATAAAATACTTAGCACACACTAAGTTACTCAGAGTTTGCTAAGTAATTACTATATATCCAATGTTTTCTCCTCATTATTATTATTTCTTTTTGACTGTACTGTGCAGCTAATGGGATCTTAGTTCCCCCAGCAGAGATCAAACCCTGGCTCTTGGCAATGAAAGCACAGATTCCCACCCACTGGACTTTCAGGGAATTCCCTTGACCCCTTATGTAAAGTTTACTGCCAGATCTCACCATTTTCAGGGCACAATTTTTCCTTTATAATTAATAGGCAGTATGTGGGATGATTCTTGGAGGCCATGTTGAAAGCCGTGTTTCTCAACAAGCTTATAGTCAATAGTTTTTAAAATCCAGTGATGAATCTTGCCTGAATAAGTTTTTGCATTGCTAATTTTTATCAGGTGTGATACTCTGACAGATTTCTTTTTCCTGTGTGTAGAATTTGATACAAGTACCAATGCTCATTCTCATGCTTAAGAAAGAAAACTTGTAAATAGTTATACCTTCATAAAACAATTTAAAAATTATTTTTAAAGCAGCAGTTTATTAACAAAGATAATTATTCAGAATTACACACTTTTAAGCTGTTGTTATATTCACAAGCTATAGGGACAGGCTTTGGCAACTGTGTGTCTTTCAAGATCCTCCTTTTAGAAATAAGAGTTGTAAGGATAATTTCATGATGTAGAATATTATCTGCAAGAGGGAGCGGTTTTCTATTTTTTCTTATTTTGCTGAAATTTCTTTCACACTTTCATGACTACTTATTAAAAGGCTATTAGCATTGAGGAGAAAAAAATCTCTCCCAAGAAACTCAAAATTACAATAATAAAAAGAAGGAATCAAGAGAAGAATAAATCTCATTAACAGATGGGGGACATGGAGTATATAGGCAGATTCTGAAAGAAATTTACTGAATTTGAGTTGCTCTTTGCTCATTTGCTATTTAAGGTTACAGTAGCATGAAGCATTTACAGCTTTATGAACACTTGAACCAAGTTACATGGCTGCCTTTCTAAACATGTTTTAACTAATTGAAGGGAAAAACAGCCCTCTCCTTCTTATTTTTTTTTCTTAGCTGACAAAAACATTTCATTTTCTTAGTGACTTCAGAATATTCACACCATAGTATTTTTAGTACAATACACCAGTTTGTACTCTATTATTTTTTTTGATCAAGGGAATTTAAGGAATAGGTCTAAATACTGCTTACCTTTTTAGAAAATGTTTTAGGGTGCCTGGCCTACAGGTCCTTGACAGTTGGCCCCAGTCTATTTTGCCAGTCTCACCTCTCCAATACCCCTCTCTTACAAATTCATGCTTTTAGTACCCTACTGCTGCTGCTAAGTCACTTCAGTCGTGTCCAACTCTGTGCGACCCTAGAGATGGCTGCCCACCAGGCTCCACCATCCCTGGGGTTCTCCAGGCAAGAACACTGGAGTGGGTTGCCATTTCCTTCTCTAATCCATGAAAGTGAAAAGTCAGAGTGAAGTTGCTCAGTTGTGTCCGACTCTTAGCAACCCCATGCACTATAGCCTACAAGGCTCCTCTGTCCATGGGATTTTCCAGGCAAGAGTACTGGAGTGGGTTGCCAGTGTCTTCTCCATTGGTACCCTAAGCTCCTGCCAACTTCTTACTACTCCTTTTCACAGGCCTTGTCTCTGAATGTACTTTGCTCTTCCTAAATGCCCTTCCTCACTTGTTCATGGCTGTTTATTCTTCAGGACTCCAGTCTCTGGCTTCCTGGTTTGCAATAATAATTAGTTTTCTAAATAAATCTCTTCTTTAATAGTGCTTTATATCTGAAGTTGGACTATCTATTCATTGGTTGAGGTAGTGAGGTAACATTAGGAGACAACTGTAAAATATTGAGCATATCATAAGCATTCATTAGTGTTAGTTGATTTTTCTTTTTTCCTTTTTGCTGCTTAGGTCAGACAACTAGATTCAGCATTGGAAATTTGTAAGGAAGAACTTGCCTTGCATTTGAACCAATTGGAAGGAAATAAAGAAAAGTTTGAAAAACAGCTAAAGAAGAAATCTGAAGAGGTAAGTAAATTAACATTTCATCCCATGTAGCTTCCCAGGTGGCAGTGTTAAAGAATCTGCCAATACAGGAGACAAAGTAGACCTGGGTTCAGTCCCTGGGTCGGGAATATTCCCTGGAGCAGGAAATGCCAATCCACTCCAGCATTCTTGCCTGGAAAATTCCATGGACAGAGGAACCTGGTGGGCTACAGTCATTGGGGTCACAAAGGGAAGAGTCAGACATTACTGAGTGACTGAACATATACACATATAGCTAGGTTTTAGAAAATATTATTTGATTCATAGTCCATCCATTCTGTTAGTAACAGGTGATTTTATAAAGATATTTTACCAAATCAGTGGGTATTCCCCAATCCATGCTGGCTGAATAAATAAATGGCCCCAGAGCATACTGATAGAGGGCCAGCTAAAAAAGTGCATTTTGATTATCCAGAACACAAAGCTAATAAATACGCCTCTAAGTTTTTGCCTCAGGCAAATATTCTTTTACAGATTTTGAAATAAATACATTTATGATTAAAATAGTAGTGACTTTGGGGTCCCAAATTATTTTGAAAATATTTTAATTTTTTATTAGCTTGCTTTAAAAGGTGATAAAGTATGTGTTCATAGGGAATTACATTGTCAACATGATAGAAGAAAATAAACACAAAAGAGATGAGAATAAGCCTAAACTATTTCTTCATAAAGCATTTATTCAGTAAAATAAATCCTTTTATTAATAAATACCCTTATTCAAATTGATGAACTTAAGTTTTGTGAAGTTTGCATTGTATCAGTAACTTTCCTGGCTTTTTATTTTTTAGTAATAATTTGCTTTTAAAGTAAAGTGGAAGTTAAAGGGTGGTAGAGTGATATGCCAATATAAATCTGATAGATATAGGTTCATTTTTGTGAATTAATATTTGGTTTCAACTAAATATTTTCGGTACTTCAGTTCAGTTCAGTTGCTCAGTCATGTCCGACTCTTTGTGACCCCATGAACCACAGCACGTCAGGCCTCCAAGTCCATCACCAACCCCGGACTTCACCCAAACCCGTGTTCATTGAGTCAGTGAGGCCATTCAACCATCTCATCCTCTGTTGTCCCCTTCTCGTCCTGCCCTCAATCTTTCCCAGCATCAGGGTCTTTTCCAATGAGGCAATTCTTCGCATGAGGTGGCCAAAGTATTGGAGTTTCAGCTTCAACATCAGTCCTTCCAATGAACACCCAGAACTCATCTCCTTTAGGATGGACTGGTTGGATCTCCTTGTAGTCCAAGGGACTCCCAAGAGTCTTCTCCAACACCACAGTTCAAAAAAATCAATTCTTTGGTGCTCAGCTTTCTTTATAGTCCAACTCTCACATCCATACATGACCACTGGAAAAACCATAGCCTTGACTAGACAGACCTTTGTTGGCAAAGTAATGTCTCTGCTTTTTAACATGGTGTCTAGGTTGGTCATAACTTTCCTTCCAAGGAGTAAGCATTTTTTAATTTCATGGCTGCAATCATCATCTGCAGTGATTTTGGAGCCCAGAAAAATAAAGCCAGCTACTGTTTCCACTGTTTCCCCATCTATTTCCCATGAAGTGATGAGACCAGATGCCATGATCTTAGTTGTCTGAATGTTGAGCTTTAAGCCAACTTTTTCACTCTTCTCTTTCACTTTCATCAAGAGTCTCTAGTTCTTCACTTTCTGCCATAAGGGTGGTGTCATCTGCATATCTGAGGTTATTGGTATTTCTCCCAGCAATCAAGATTCCAGCTTGTGCTTCCTCCAGCTCAGCGTTTCTCATGATGTACTCTGCATAGAAGTTAAATAAGCAGGGTGACAATATACAGCCTTGACGTACTCCTCTCCCGATTGGGAACCAGTTTGTTGTTCCATGTCCAGTTCTAACTGTTGCTTCCTGACCTGCATATAGGTTTCTCAAGAGGCAGGTCAGGTGGTCCAGTGTTCCCATCTCTTTCAGAATTTCCTACAGTTTCTTGTGATCCACACAGTCCAAGCCTTTGGCATAGTCAATAAAGCAGAAATAGATGTTTTTCTGGAACTCTCTTGCTTTTTCCATGGTCCAGCGGATGTTGGCAATTTGATCTCTGGTTCCTCTGCCTTTTCTAAAACCAGCTTGAACATCAGGAATTTCACGGTTCACGTATTGCTGAAGCCTGGCTTGAAGAATTTTGAGCATTACTTTACTAGCATGTGAGATGAGTGCAATTGTGTGGTAGTTTGAGCATTCTTTTGCATTGCCTTTCTTTGGGATTGGAATGAAAACTGACCTTTTCCAGTCCTGTGGCCACTGCTGAGTTTTCCAAATGTGCTGGCATATTGAGTGCAGCACTTTCACAGCATCATCTTTCAGGATTTGAAATAGCTCAACTGGAATTCCATCACGTCCACTAGCTTTGTTCATAGTGATGCTTCCTAAGGCCCACTTGACTTCACATTCCAAGATGTCTGACTCTAGGTGAGTGATCACACCATTGTGGTTATCTGGGTCATGAAGATCTTTTTTGTACAGTTCTTCTGTGTATTCTTGCCACCTCTTCTTAATATCTTCTGCTTCTGTTAGGTCCATTCCATTTCTGTCCTTTATTTTGCCCATCTTTGCATGAAATGTTCCCTTGGTATCTCTAATTTTCTTGAAGAGATCTCTAGTCTTTCCCATTCTGTTGTTTTCCTCTATTTCTTTGCATTGATCACTGAGGAAGGCTTTCTTATCTCTCCTTGCTATTCTTTGGAACTCTGCATTCAGATGCTTATATGTTTCCTTCTCTCCTTTGCTTTTGGCTTCTCTTCTTTTCACAGCTATTTGTAAGGCCTCTCAGACAGCCGTTTTGCTTTTTTGCATTTCTTTTTCTTAGGGTTGGTCTTGATTCCTGTCTCCTGTACAGTGTTATGAGCCTCCATCCATAGTTCATCAGGCACTCTGTCTATCAGATCTAGTCCCTTAAATCTATTTTTCACTTCCACTGTATAATCATAAGGGATTTGATTTAGGTCATACCTGAATGGTCTAGTGGTTTTCCCTACTTTCTTCAATTTCAGTCTGAATTTGGCAATAAGGAGTTTATGATCTGAGCCATAGTCAGCGCCTGGTCTTGTTTTTGCTGACTGTATAGAGCTTCTCCATCTTCGGCTTCAAAGAATATAATCAGTCTGATTTCAGTGTCAACCATCTGGTGATGTCCATGTGTAGAGTCTTCTCCTGTGTTGTTGAAAGAGGGTGTTAGCTACGACCAGTGCGTTCTCTTGGCAGAACTCTATTAGCTTTTGCCCCGCTTCATTCTGTAGTCCAAGGCCAAATTTGTCTGTTACTCCAGGTGTTTCTTGACTTCCTACTTTTGCATTCCAGTCCCTTATAATGAGAAGGACATCTTTTTTGGGTGTTAGTTCTGGTAGGTATTGTAGGTCTTCATACAACTGTTCAATTTCAGCTTCTTTAGCGTTACTAGTCGGGGCATAGACTTGGATTACCGTGATATTGAATGGTTTACCTTGGAAACGAACAGAGATCATTCTGTTGGTTTTGAAACTGCATCCAAGTACTGCATTTCAGACTCTTCTGTTGACTGTGATGGCTACTCCATTTCTTCTAAGGGATTCCTGCCCACGGTAGTAGATACAATGGTCATCTGAATTAAATTCACCCATTCCAGTCCATCGTAGTTCACTGATTCCTAGAATGTTGATGTTCACTCTTGTCATCTCCTGTTTGACCACTTCCAATTTACCTTGATTCATGGACCTAACATTCCAGGGTCTTATGCAATATTGGTCTTTACAGCATCAAACCCTGCTTCCATCAGCAGTCCCTCTCACAACTGGGTGGTGTTTTTGCTTCACCTCCATCCCTTCATTCTTTCTGGAGTTATTTCTCCACTGGGCACCTACCAACCTGGGGAGTTCTTCTTTCAGTATCCTATCATTTTGCCTTTTCATACTGTTCATGGGATTCTCAAGGCAAGAATACTGAAGTGGTTTGCCATTCCCTTCTCCAGTAGACCACATTCTGTCAGACCTCTCCACCATAACCCAGCCGTCTTGGGTGGCCCAACACGGCATGGCTTAGTTTCATTGAGTTAGACAAGGCTGTGATCCGTGTGATCAGATAGGTTAGTTGTCTGTGATTGTAGTTTCAGTCTGTCTGCCCTCTGATCCCATTTCTCAGTGCCTACTGTCTTACTTGGGTTTCTCTTACCTTGGATGTGGGGTCTCTCTTCACGGTTGCTCCAGTAGTTTGGTACTTCAGTATTTTTAATTAAAATTATTTTGCTAGTGGCTATGTTACTGAAATAAAATTTTTATTTGTCCTTATGTGGTATTAGGTTCTTAGTGTTTTGGGTAGGCCTTATCTTTTTTCTAATATTTTGTCTTCCTTCATTAACTGGTCCATTTTTTTCTTTGCATAAGAAAGTAAAACAGGATGTTACAGTAAAGCAAAAAATAGTGTTTAAACTTATCTTGCAGGCAAGTCAGTTCTATATAAAATAAACTACAGCGGAGGTGTGATCTGTAGTTTTGTCAGGAGCTAACAGGAAAAGCAAAACAGATGTTAATGATACATATTTATGCTAATTAATTATTTTCATACAGACAAAATTACGATAGTTTAGCATTAAAAAGAATTGTCATAATAATATTAGAAATTGTATAGTTGCCTGTTAGATCTAAAGTTCTCCAATTTTAGTAAAGAGTCATCATATAATGAAGTAGTTTGAAATTTAAGAGCTTCTTGTTATAAACAAAGAATATTTGACTCAAGCTTTTAATGCTGCTGTTGAATGTTTAGCTGCCAGATAATTAGAAAAAAGAACCAAATCAGAATTCTTCTCCACTATTTCTTAGGAGTTCAAAACTGCTTTCTTCTGGATTGATACTGATTAGAAAGATTGTTTGCCTCAAAGGAATGGGTTTATTTTCCTTCATTTAAAAAGTTATTACATAGGCAACAATAAGAAATCTGTTAAAGAAGATTTACCTACAGTTCACTCTAATACTAATACTTTTCACGTTTCTATTTGCCTGAGTGTTTTTCATGTTAATGAAATGGGGTTCTTTTTTTTCCCATCTTATTTTGTAAAATTTTATATTTGGTATTGTCCTTTAAATTAGGATTTTAAATGGTTGCATCTTTCAAAATCTGATTTATATATCATTTATTTAAACTTTCCCCTTACTTTAGGGAACAGGTGAAAAATATTATAAAATACATATTAAGTTATGCTGTATTATTTATACAATTTTAAAATGGTTTCATTTGGCACTTTGTAGGATTTAGATTATTGGACAAAGGGCCTTTTTTTTTTCCCCCTTCTTAATGAGTTCTTCCAGGTAACTCTAAAGGTATCAGATGTTAATGATACTTTTTTGCTTTAAAGCAATTTTGGGGACCAGCATATTAAAGTCATAAATATTTGGAATGAATGAGTTTAGTTTCTTAGATGGTTATTCCTTTATGTGTTTTCTGGAGCAAGAATATTCAAGAGTACTTTGCTGGAGTATTATTTTACAAACAGTGCCAATGATAGCAACAATAATATACTAAACAGCACCTATCATTTACGCAGTGTTTTCATGGCTATGGCCTATTATCAGTAGGGATAAAAGATAACATCAGATGCAGTGTGAAGGAATCTATGGCTTCCTATGTTCTCTTCCTCATTCTGAGAGGTCACATAGAATATGCTTCTTTCTGTAGAAGTGAAATGCAGTAACATGTATGCAGTTTGTCTGCCCAAGGAAGCCTGCTTATGACTCTTTTTATTAGGGAGCTGGTCACATAAGAACAGCCATAGGTATCAAAATTCCCAGTTCCCAGAAGGAAAGCATGATTTGGTGTCCTAGCCAGGGAAAACAATCTTATCACTTAGGGAATGTTTCAAAAGCCACATTCTCAAACATCAGCCAAGAATCAACCCTATTAATAGGTTGATGAAGAAGCAATTGCAGTTTCACACTGTGAATTTTACATCATTATAACTAGGCTCAAACACATCTTTAATAATCAAAATAGAAACCATTATAATCACATTTTTGCCAACAAGAAATAAGTTTGTTTATTCCTATAACATAAAAATCTGCTTCAGGATTCTGAAAACTCTAAGAAAGCATTTCCTGCCTCTTGCTGTTTATGGAAGTATTTTTCCTGCAAAAAGTTGTTGAAGTGGTAGTCGGTTGATGAGAGATTAGGTGAATATGGCAGCTGAGGCAAAAGTTCATATCCCAATTCATTGGGCGTTGTCTTGCAAAAGAATTGGGCCCATTCTGTTGACCAATGCCTGGTGCAGCTGTTGCAGTTTTTGGTGCATCTCTTCAATTTGCTGAGCATAATTCTCAGATGTAATAGTTTTGCCATGATTCATAAAGCTGTATTGAATCAAAGGGCAGCAGACCACCAAACAGTGATCATGACTTTCTTTGATGCATGTTTGACTTTGGGATATGTTTTGTCTTTTTCTTGGTCCAGTCACTGAACTGGTCGTTGCCAGTTGTGGTATAAAGTCCACTTTTGGTCACATGTCACAATTCATTTGAGAAATGGTTCATTGTTGTTGTGCAGAATAAAAGAAGATGACACTGCAAAATGCCAATTTTTTTGTTTTTTCGGTCAGCTCATGAGGCACCAATTATAGAGATTTTTCACCTTTCCAGTTTGCTTCAAATGCCAAATGACTATAGAATGGTCGATGAGTTCTTGGGCAGCTTCACATATAGTTGTAAGAGGTTTAGCTTCAGTGATCCTCTCGATTGGTCTTTGTCAACTTCTGATGGCCAGCCACTGCATTCCCCATCTTCTTGCAAAACTTCTTGAAACATCACTGCACTGTATGTTTATTAGTAAAATGTGTTTTGATGTTATGAGTTGTCTCTGCTGCTTTATGACCCATTTTGAACTCAAATAAGAAAATCCGCTCAAATTTGCTTTTTTGTCTAACATCATTTCTCGTCTAAAATAACTATAAATACATGGCAACTAATAAGTCATTAGCAAAAATCATAAACCAAGAAATGTACATTAAAATGGTGTATAACATAACCACATTTATTTAAGAATATATTCCCATATCAAACAGCAAAGTTTAACAATGCAAAACTGCAGTTACTTTTGCACCAACCCAATAACATATCTTCATCAGAAACATGAGTCCTGCCCTTCCACATAATAAATTATAGCAATGAATACAATTGTCCCCTATGACAAATGAGGATAATTATCTAATGAGGTAGACACCACTGACATTTTATTGCTTTTATTTGAAATTATAATGAGAAATTTATATATTTGTTAGGTATATTGTTTACAGAAAGAGCTGAAGATTAAAAATCACAGTCTTCAGGAAACTGCTGAGCAAAATGTTATTCTGCAGCATACTCTTCAACAACAACAGCAGATGTTACAACAAGAGACAATTAGAAATGGAGAGCTAGAAGACATTCAAACTAAACTTGAAAAACAGGTATATTTTATTGGTCAAAATGGAGTTATGATATAGAAAGGTTTTAAATTGATAATAGATTTATTTTGCTAGTTATATAAATTGCTGTTTAAACCTCACAGATACCATACTGAGTTATTACTCCAAAGAAAGAGTCCTGGGACATTTTATGGTAGAATCTAATCTTCTTTCATTCATTCCCAAGTTCATCTGAATTATTCTGACAGATATTTAACATTTTTTGATTCATTTTTCTCTTATCAAACTTAACAGAAGAGTATAAATTAAAAAGGATAGTTCTCTGTAATCTCACTACACCTCACCTTTTTATCCTTTATATGACTTTTTAATCTATATATTCTAAACTTATCCTCAGCCTCTCCAGTAGCACTAAGGAATTTCCTCTCTGTATATTCATAGAGATCAGGCAGGTATTCTATATTTTCTTCTTTAGAGACATCTGTCCTGTGGCTCTCCATCCTTTTTGCTCAAGTCTAGACCTACTGTTTGCTATGCCTGATGCACAGCTTCATCCTGAAGCATTTCTTCATCTCATCGGTGTTTGATTTCTACTTTATAAATTCCTTGTTGTTGACTCTAGTATTTACAAGATTGCTTGTAATTCTTGTTCTTTCTGAAATTCATTTTATTTCTGTAAATGTCTTATGATTTTCTTCTGTTTTTTTTTTTTTTTTCCTGAAGTCTATCAGTACATTTGTATTTTTGGTTTGATGATTTTCTTTGTGCTATTTAAGAAACTTTTTTGTCTTTTCTGATTTCTTTGAGGGTCTAAAGAAGTTTATGTCTAAAAATTCCTTCAGAACTTGGGATAAATTTTCTAGTAAATATTTTTTCTACTTTTTATTCATGTTCCACTATGTACAGGTTTTGTGTTGGATTTATTCAGATTTTTACTTATCTTTAGAGTTTTTCTGCAAATCAGTGTGCCATTTAATCAAGCACAGAGTGGGTAGAATTTTCCATGGTTCCCTTCCCTTTTTCCCTGGTTACTATTTTAATTTTATACTTGAAACTTGAGTTGGGAGGTGTGGTTGTTAATGACTTATAGTCTGTTCTGAGTTCTTCAGTGAGAGGTTTTTAAAGAGCAGGGAGGATATTACAGTCATTAGCAAGATACTAATTTTTGAGATCACAATCATGTAAATATTCTTTGAAAACAAAGTGGCTGAGGTTAACTAGGGAGAGAATATAGAATGAGGGGTGAGATGATTGACTTCAACAGAGCAGCTCTGAAGGATGCAGTCATGGAAACCAAAGTATTTCATGAAATAAGAGATAATTGGTGTCATGGGCTATTGCAGTCAGTGTCAAGTAGTGTCAAGTAAATTGAGGGTTGAGTAATGTCCATTGGAATTAGCTGCATGGAAGCCTTTGACATAGTGTAGTTTCTGTAGAGTGGCCAGATTTCTATGGGTTGAGGAATGAATGAGAAGAAAGAAAAATACTACAAAAAGCTTAGAAAAAAATCTGAGAAGTTGAGCTACAGAGAGAAGAAAAGAAGTGGTAGTTGGAGGTGGTATGGAGGAAAGGCTTTTATGATGGAAAGGTCTTAGACATGTGTAAATGCTAATGTAAAGAAACCAGAAGAAAGATATTGAAGATACAGCAGAGTAGAGATGGTCAGTAGTTTGAAGTTCCTGAGAGAGTGGACAGGAATTGAATCCAGAACACCTGTGAAGTAGTTTGACTCATATAGGGGGAAGAATGCTTCCTTCAGTGTAGTGAAACAGACGGAAGAATGAGTAGGAGCAAATGCAAGTGGTGTTTGAGGGCAGATGGGAATCTAGGAATCCTTCACTGTATGAGCCAGTTCGTGAAGAAGGAGAGGAACATAGTTTGACAAGAGAATAAAGAACATTTCACATGAGGATAATGAAAAGAGGAACATTTATCATTATTTTGTCCAATTATTTTAAGTCCTATTTTAGTGTTATGATGTGGTCATGTCTATAAATATGCATAATATATAAATGAAATATCTTATTAAAAATTAAGTTTTGCTCTCATATTTCCAAAACTCAGTTTTTTGGTCTTTACTTTGAAATTGAATGACAAGCTAGGATACAAATTTATATAAATATTTTTCTTCTGAGGAATATTGGGCTGTGTTTGAATTTAAAATATTTACTAAAAATTGCTTTCCAAGGTATCAAAACTGGAACAAGAGCTTCAGAAACAAAGGGAAAGTTCAGCTGAAAAGTTGAGGAAAATGGAGGAGAAATGTGAAGCAGCTACATATGAAGCAGATTTGAAAAGACAAAAAATTATTGAGCTTACTGGTACTACCAGGTAAAATGAACATGTTAGTTTTTGTCTTCCTTTTTTACCATCAGTCATATTTGAGTTTCAAAATACGATAATGTTGAGTGAAGTGTTTGCTTGAGAAATTAATTTCTCCACGATCTGTATTCCTATAGTATTCCTATATCTCCCTTTTATCCTTCATTATGCCTTTTTTTATTATAGTTTAATATCCTTTACCCTCCTTACTATATTGTAAGTTCCTTAAGGCCGAGATAATATCTGGTTTATTTTAAGGGTCCTCCCACAACAATTAGCATGGTTCCTTGTACCTCATATCTTAATCCTAATGGGGACGCTAGAAAAAAACCTGAAGGTTAAAACAGAACCACAGGGCTTTATCTGAAGCCTTTGAGGTGAGATGCATCGGAGTTCAGTTTTTCAGATTTCAGAGGGAAAGTGAGGTATCAATATACATACTATGTGCGCTAAGTCGCTTTAGTGTGTCCAACTGTGACCCCATGGACTGTAGGCCACCAGGCTCCTCTGTCCGTGTGATTCTCCAGGCAAGAAGCCTGGATTGGGCTGCCATTTCCTTCTGCAGGGGATCTTCCTGATCAGAGATTGAACCTACGTCTTTTATGTCTCCTGCATTGGCAGGCAGGTTCTTTACCACTAACTCAGCAACTGTTGTATTAAATCAAATTGTGAATAATGTTAAAAGTGACAGGGAAAGATGATAGAAAATTTTCATGGATTCTAATTGTCTATAGGGAGGAAATAACTTAATAAAAGAAAGCTGACTTCTATTGATTGAACATTAAAATCACCTGAAGAGCTTTAAAAAGTACTGATGCTTAGGTCCCACCTCCAAAGATCCTGATTTAATATGGCTGCACTGGGCTAAGACATCAAAAAAAAAAAAAAAAGGAAGGGAATTAAGAGCTGAAAGCTATACCTAGCTTCCCCAGATTGCTTCTGTTTTGTCGACAAGAGTTGACAAAGTATTTTACTCTTACTTAGCCCACCATTCTACCAACAGGAGTAGGAGTTAACTTATACATTTGAACCACAACATCCTCAGACTCCCTCTCCCTGTCTGACAAAAATAAAGATAAGACCTTTGTGCTTTGAGTAGCGACTTGCTTCCCCAGATGTCCTCAGCTCTCTCAAGGGGGTCGAGAAGATAGCCTGAGTTTAAGGCCACAGTTCTTCAAACTGTTCTTCCATCAATAGTTATGTATCCACTAATGCAGCCTTACCACCATTGTGTATCTTAACTCCACAAAGAGTATTCAGCCTTATAACTTTACTTTTGCTTGTTTCAGACACCACAAGAAGCAACAGATTGGCATTAGAATTACCCTCATCTCTCATACTAAGTCCCCAAAACCTCATGTGTTTTCTCTCCTTTTCTCACCCTATCTGAACTTCTGACAGATTTTCACTTCATCCTCTGGAATTCACAGTCCATACTGGGAGCCATCCCTTATATTCTCTATCTCTTCTTTTTCTCTTGCTATAACAGAAGTATGACTCTCCACTGAGGGCACTGCTTCTTCCCCTGCAGCCCTCTAAAGTAAGAACTTTCCCCCATAGTTCTTGTACCAAAGAACTGAGATCTGGAATAGTATAACATAACCATGAACCTCATGTTATCAGATCATATTCTTCACTGTTGCTGACACCAGCAGACCACCTGACTTACTAAAGTTGAATCCAATACTAGTTCTGTCTTTATTCTGGGGATTTCAATATACATCTATCTAGCTGACCCTCATCCACTCACGCACATGGTTTACAGTAGATTTTATCATTTCCAATACCTCTGTTATTGCAACATAATATGAATACTGTTCATCTACATGTATGTTATTACCTCATTCCCTTTAATACCCCAAATTCAACAATTCTTTGATGTAACTAGAACCTCTGAGCCTTCAAATCTACCACTTTCTCATTCTCTAATGCCCTTTCTCCTCTCTTTACCTAGCTTAAATTCTGCTCATTAAAAGCACTGATTGGCATATGGCTGTTCCCTTAACTTTGTCTTACTTTGTGGTACTCAGAACTAAAAATCCAACTGAGAATAATTCATGCTTGCATCTTTACAGAGGCTGGAGAAAAATATAACTACAGTGACCAGTCTTACTTTAAATCCATAATTTCAAAACCTTAAGCATTTTCTTAATGCTGTCTGACAGTCACAGTATTACTCACTCTTGTAAGGGGGACTCTCTTACACCTTTGCGTTTTCTTTCATAACTCCAACAACCTCTCCCCAGTCCTTCCTCTCACTTATGATCTTGCTTTTGTTTCACTAAGAAAATCGAAATAATTGCTGCTTTGTTTTCTTACACCCATCCTTTGATTTCTAGACAAAAACTTTTCATAATTATAGCTGAAAGGTGCATTCAGTTCCTATAAGTTCTAATTACTGGTAGGAAACTTATGAACTAAATGAATAAATTTCACAAGAAAGATATATTCTAGTTCCAAGACCTTCTCTTCAGGAAGCAGGATTTTTCTCTCTTCCAACTATTGGCTTCTTTCATTTCTGAAACTATAATTTATAAAACTGTTTTTCTTTCCCCAGAACTATTAGTGTCAAAATACATCTGTTATACAGCTCCTTGGATCTGTTTTAAAATTAAAATATCTCTAGATAGAAAACTAATTCATTGAGTACCTTCTGTGTGCCAGGCAATGTGCTAAGTAAACACATCATTTAGTTGTGTTTCAGTTCAGTTCAGTTCAGTTACACAGTCGTGTCCGACTCTTTGCGACCCCATGTGTTTAGTGGTTTGTAATTGGTGCATAATTACAGTCTATTAATTATTTGTTTAATTTTTTTTGTTTGTTTCTAATTAGGCAAGTAAAACTCGAGATGGATCAATACAGAGAAGAGCTATCTAAAATGGAAAAAGAAATAATGCACCTAAAAAGAGATGGAGAAAATAAAGCAATGCATCTCTCTCAGTTAGACATGATTTTAGAACAGACAAAGACAGAACTAGATAAGAAAACAAATGCTGGTAAGCAACAGGGTAGCTCAGCTTAGCTGCCTGCAATTGTCTATTTAAAGAAATGGAATAAAGTGAGAATCTGAGATGAGGGAAAAGGATAATCATTGGTATCCTGTCTCTTACTCTGATAGATGAATAAAATTGGGTATTCTTAGTTATTATTTACAAAGTTCTAAGTAACAAGTAACTTATATATAATTCTAAAATTATCCTCTGCTTTTAACAGTGAAGGATTTAGAAAAGTTACAGCACCACACTGAAACTGAGCTAACAGAAGCCTTGCAGAAACGGGAAGCACTAGAGACTGAACTGCAAAATGCTCATGGAGAATTAAAAAGTACTCTAAGACAACTCCAGGAATTGAGAGATGTTCTGCAGAAGGCTCAATTATCATTAGAGGAAAAATATACTACAATAAAGGATCTCACAGCTGAACTTAGGTGAGTTAAATTCTAAGAAAGGATATCACAGTAACAGGTATTTCTCTTTATTACCTTTAGTCCTTGGGTCATATTATAGATTTTGTTGTTGAATTCTGGATGTCCAAACTTCTCAACTGCCTTTAGCTCACTGTGGTTCATTCTAGACATTACGTCCAATGCTCCATCTCACTAATTCAGCTATTGCTGTTGACTAATACTTGCATCCCTGGTCTTTGGATCATTTTACTTTGGCCCTCTTCTGTATCCCATGGTGGTAAAAAATGATTGGGCCAGCATACAGCAATGGTTAATAGCAAAGTGATATTAACATGTGCCATGGCTATGCCAAGTACTTCATATATTATCTCATTTCTTTACAACAAGCAAATATAAGTTCCACATTATCACCTTTTTACATGTGGGAAAACTGAGAAAATTAAGTAAAATGCCAAAAGTCAGATAGTGAAACACAAGTCTAAGTCTAAAATCATGGTTCTTAGATTAGCAGCAATAGCATAAAGTACTGTTCCAGTACACATCTATGGAGAGGATGGGTGGAGAGCCAGACTAGAGCCCAATTGTGGGAAATAAATTCTGAAAAGGAAAACAGATCAGGGTGTGAAATGTGTATTGAAAAAACAGGATAGAGAGCAGCAAGGTGATCCAGAAACTTAGATGTTGTATCCTTTGATTCAGTGCAGCACCCCTTCCCTTTTCTACTCACAAACTCATTCTTAGTAAGTTTCATGTAGCTTTAAATATCAGTACAATGTGCCAGAGACTTCTAAACACATATATCTAGTAATGACCTCATCTCCAAACTCCAGACTCCTGTCTAATGACTTACTTGCTATCTCCACTTAAGTATTTTAAAGAGGCATCTTAAACTTGACTAAAACAATTCATTTTAAAAATTCATAACCCTGTACTTCCTCCAACTCATTATGCATTGGCTTAAATCAGAAATCTATATATAAGATTACTTTTATCTCTTTCCCTCCCCTTTTTCATCCAGTCTATTAGCAACTTGCCTGCAAAGTCACTTCAGTTGTGTCTGACTCTTTGCAACCCCATGGACTGTAGCCCACCAGGCTTCTCTATCCATGGAATTTCCCAGCAAGAATACTGGAGTGAGTTGCCAGACTCTCCTCCCAGGGATCTTCCCTTCCCAGGGATCAAACCCACGTCTCTTATGTCTCCAGCATTGGCAGTCAGGTTCTTTACCACTAGTGCCACCTAAGAAGCCCAATTAGCAAGTTATGTCAACTTTATTTCCAAAGCATATTCTGGAATCTGTTGATTTCTTGGCCTTCTTTCTGCTACTTAGCCCAGGCCATCATCATCTCCCACCTGGTCTGTTGCTGAGGCTTCCTAACTGGTCTGCCAGCTTAAATTCTTGACCTTCCTCATAATTCATTCTCCACAGAATGGATTTAAGTTTATGATTAAATCCCAAAAGATTCAGAGTAATACCCAAGCTCCTTCAGAAATATAAATCAAAACCGCGATGAGATACCACTTCACACCCACTAAGGTGGCTGTAATAAAAACAAAACGAAACACCCAAATAGAAAATAACGGAAGAGAAATTTTTAAAGTTCCAGCCTCTGTGGAAAACAGTTTGGCAGTTTGGCAGTGAGTTAAACATAGTATTAACCTTGTAAATCAGTAATTCCACTGTTAGGTTTAAGTACCCAAAAGAACTGAAAAGAGGTATTCAAACAAAAATTGTGCTCAAATGTTTGTAGCACCTCTATTCCCAATAGCCACCAAGTGAAAATGACCCAGATGGATACTGATAGCTGTGAATGGATAAACCAGTGTGGTATATCCATACAAATCAGCCATGAAAAGGAATAGAGTACTGACACATGCTGAAACACGGATAAACCTAACAAATATGCTAAATGAGAGAAACCACATACATGTTGCATAATTCCATTTATATGAAATATCCAGAATGGGCAAATCCACAGAGATAGAAAGCAGATTAATTGTTGTCTGGGACTGGGGGAAGGGAGAATGGAAGAAAACTGCCAATGAGTATGGGGTTTCTATTCAGAGTGATGAAAAAGTACTGGAAATAGTGATGATGGTTACACAACATTGTGAATGTATTCAGTGTAACTGCACTGTACGCTTTAAAGTAGTTAAAATGGTAAATCTTATGTGTATTTTACCACAGTTGAAAGGAAAAAATCCAAGCTCCTTTTCCTAGAATACAAAGTCCTGCCTAACGTTTCTGCCTATTTCTCTGGCCTCATTCTATATTGTTCTCCTTGCTGCTGACCTTTTTATTCTACTTAAAGCTTGCAAAGTTTTTTCCTACTTTAGGACTTTTGCCATAGCTGTTTCTTTGGCCTGAAATAGCCTGAAACAATTGTTGTGTGGCCAGTTTCTTCATACCCTTCACATTACCTCATAGGGCCCCCCTTCCATGACCACCTATTCTAGAATAGTCTCCCAGTCACTGTCTCATCGTTGTATTTAATGCTCTGACATAGCACTTTATATTTTTCTTATATTTATATTTTTCTTATTATTTATAGTCTCTCTCTTCTGGAGCTAGTAGAATGTAAACTCCATGTGATGAAGGACAAATATCCTGTTGACTATTAAATCCATAGTCATAGAACCTTGACATTTAGGAAACATCCAGTAAATATTTACTAAATAAATAAGGGAATGGATGGATGTGAGAAGTAAAAACAAAATCTTAAAATTCTATCTAGTAGCTGAATTTTAGAAGCACAGCTATTATAGACAGCAATTAGAGTTACTTTAGAATTCATTTAATATTACTTTTAAAATATTAGTCTTGTATTAACTCTTCAGGCTTTTAGGGGAATAGTAAACAGCTCATTAAAGAAATTCAGAACCTGCTTTTTAAATTCAGTACCTTTATTATATTGTTTCATATTTAAGACTAGAAAATCATATGACAATTCAAGATCAACAACATTTTCATCCTTTGTCATATCAGAACTTAGAGTTCAGAATTAAAATTCTCTGATTACAAGCTTCAAAGTGGTATAAATCTTGAAGTTATGTCATTTTAAGTTTCTTTATAATATAAAATTATTCTTAAATTAGTGTTTTAGGAGGGCTAGAATTTTTTTAAAAACATTTAAAATATTTCTGTAGTAGATTTCACCACTTCACTAAATATAAGGTGTCATTTTGAGTAAAATTCCTGTAAGAAGTACAGCGGTCATTTACTAAACTGTGGATATCAAGGACATCAGCCATGAGATAAATGCCTTGTTCAGTTATAGCGAACTCATAGCTGTTATATATAAAAGACTTTCAAACACTCCTTTGATCTATAGATTAACATATAGATATACTTTAAAAATTCTTATACTGATTCAATCCTATTTCTTGGGAGTGCTTTTAGCATTTAGCTTAAATTGTCTGCAGAAGTAGAATTTAAGTTAACTTGTGCCCTTTTAGAACACGATATTAAAGTAATTGTATTGATGTCAGTCATTTTCTTTATGCATTATTCCTTTAATTTGAAGTCTCTCAATCTGAAATAATTGAATGTATCCTGTCACTTAACTTACAGGAAGGGTAACCCAATTGATTTGATTTTTTGAAACTATAATATTCCTACTTAATTGCTTAGGTCTTTTTCACTTTGATAAATTGCAGGGAATGCAAGATGGAGATTGAAGACAAAAAGCAAGAACTTCTTGAAATGGATCAGGCACTTAAGGAGAGAAATTGGGAGCTAAAGCAAAGGGCAGCTCAAGTTGGTTTTCTTAACTATATTTTAATGAAATTTTCTGTTTAAATACAATCACTTGAGGTTTCAGAGGTCCCCTCATTTTGGTATAATAGTAGTTTTTATAGCTATTTCTTTTTTGTGTGCACATAGTATTTTTTAAATTAGAAATATGTCATCTCTCTCTTTTTTTTTTTTTTGCTATTTTTACAGCAGGTGGATTTTGGGGAGTGAAGGTTAGCTTAGTGTCTGAACCTTCTGATCTCTTATAATACTGTATATCAGAAGAAAATGTGAAGAAAGGAGTTACTTGCTCAACTAGTATTTATTGAAGCAATGGAAATATCCAGAAGGCATTTTTAGCAGCATCTTTTTAAATATAATTTTATTTATTTATTTTTGGCTGCACTGGTTCTTCATTGCTTTGCATGCGTTTTCTCTAGTTGTGGTGAACGGGGGCTACTCTTTAGTTGTGGTACACAGGTGTTCTCATTTCAGCAGCTTCTCTTGTTGCGGAGCACAGGCTCTAAGGTGTGTCGGCTTGAGTAGTTGTGGCTCGTGGGCTCGAGAGCTCTGGCTCAGTAATTGTGGCACATGGGCTTAGCTGTCCTGCAGCATGTGGAATCAGATTGAACCCGTGTCGCCTGCGTTGGTAGACTGATTCTTAACCACTGGACTACCAGGGAAGCTCTGCAGCATCTTTTTAATAAGACTTTAGTTTTTTAGAGCAGATTTAGGTCCACAGCAAAATTGAACAATAGGTGCAGAGATTTCCTACATACCCACCCTGCCCCAAAGAAGGCACAACCTTCCCCCATTATCAACATTTCCTTCCAGAATGGTGTATTTGTTAAAGCTGATGAACCTACATTGACATTTCATAATCACTCAAAATCCGTAGTTTATATTATCATTCACTCTTGTGTTATTCATTCTATGAGATTGGACAGGAATCCATCATTATGGTATCATTCAGAATATCTTCAGTGCCTTAAAAATCCTCTGTACTCCACTTACTCATCCCTCTCTCTCTTCCCCCAACCATGGTAACCAGTGATCTTTTTGCTGTCTCTAGTTTTGCCTTTCCAGAATGTTATACAGTTGTTGTTGATTGTGTTCGGTCATTAAGTAGTGTCCAATTCCTTGTGACTCAATATACTACAGCACGCCAGGCTTCCCTGTCCTTCACTATCTCCCAGAGGTTGTTCAAACTCATGTCCATTAAGTCAGTGATGCCATCCTTCTTATCCTGTGTCACCTGCTTTTTCTCCTGCCCTCCATCTTTCCCAGCATCAGGGTCTTTTCCAATGAGTGGACTCTCCTCATCAGGTGGCCAAAGTATTGGAGCTTCAGCAACAGTCCTTCCAATAAATATTCAGGGTTGATTGCCTTTAGGATTGACTGGTTTGATCTCCTTGCTGTCCAAGGGACTCTCAAGAGTCTTCTCCAGCACCACAATTTGAAAGCATCAGTTCTTCAGCACTCAGCCTTCTTTATTGTCCAACACCCTCCATGCATGACTACTGGAAATATAACAACTTTAACTATACACACCTTTGTCAGCAAAGTGAGGTCTCTCCTTTTTAACATGCTATCTAGGTTTGTCATAGCTTTTCCTCTAAGGAGCAAATGTCTTTTAATTTTGTGGCTGCAGTCACCATCCACAGTGATTTTGGAGCCCCCCAAAATAAAATCTGTCACTGTTTCCACTTTTTCCCCATCTTTTTGCCCTGAAGTAATGGGACCAGATACCATGATCTTAGTTTTATGATTGTTGAGTTGTAAGCCAGCTTTTTCACTCTCTTCTTTCACTTTCATCAGGAGGCTGTTTAGTTGCTCTTGGCTTTTCTGCCATAATGGTAGTGTCATCTGCATATCTGAGGTTATTGATATTTCTCCCAGCAATCTTTGATTCCAGCTTGTGCTTCATCCAGCCCAGCATTTCTCATGATATACTATGCATATAAGTTAAATAAACAGGGTGACAATATACACCTTGATGTACTACTTTGCCAGTTTGGAACCAATCCATTGTTTCATGTCCAGTTCTAACTATTACTTCTTGACCTGCATACAGGTTTCTCAGGAAATAGGTAAAGTGGTCTGGTATTCCCATCTCTTGAAGAATTTTCCACAGTTTGTGGTGATCCACACAGTCAAAGGCTTTAGTGTAGTCATTGAAGCAGAAGTAGATGTTTTTTGGAATTCCCTTGCTTTCTGTATGATCCAGTGGATGTTAGGAATTTGATCTCTGGTTCCTCTGTGATTTTTTTTTTTCTTAATGTGATTAGTTATATTAATTAACTTTCAAATGTGGAGTATAGTTCTTTTGGTACATTTTTGAGTATGATTCACTAATATTTTGTTGAGAATTTTTATATCTATGTTCATGAAAGATACTGGTCTATAGTTTTCTTTCTTTATAATGTCTCTGGTGTTGGTATTAGGGTTATGCTAGCCTTAGAGAATGAGTTAGTACTTCCTCTGTTTCTATGAGAGTATAAAGAATTGGCATAATTTCTTCCTTAAATATTTAGTAGAATTTACCAATGAACCCATCTGAACCTGGGGCTTTCTGTTCTAGAAAGTTATTAATCATTGTTTCAGTTTCTTTAGTGGATATAGGCTTATCAGATTGTCCATTTCTTCTTGTATGAGTTTTGGCAGATTGTGCCTTTTGAGTTACTGGCCAGTTATATCTAATTTTATTTAAATTCATGGGCTAAGAGCTGTTTATAGTATTCCTGTATTATCCTAATAATGTCCTTGATATTTGTAGTAAAATCCCCTTTTTCATTTCTCGTATTAGCAGTTTATATCTTCTCTCTCTTTTTTTGTTAGTCTGGCTAGAGGCTTATTGCTATTATTAATCTTCTTTTGGCTTTGTTGATTTTCTCTATTGATTCCCTAATTTTAATTGCTAGTCTGGTTTTTAGCATTTTTTTTCTTCTGCTTAGTTTGGATTTGATTTGCTCTTCCTTTTCTAGTTTTTAAGATGGAAGCTCAACTGATTAATTTTAGATCTTTCTTCTTTTCTCATATATGCATTCAGTGCATAGATGTTCCTAAGCAGTGCTTTTGCTGCATCCCATGGTTTTCATGTTGCATTGTAATATTTAGCATAAAATGAAGTTTGAATCATTTTGTCACTTATGTGAATATATGATTATATATTGGGTTCAAGATCCAGTATTATTAAGCAATGATTATTTTTCTCATTCTTTTTAATAATTTATTTGAGGTGCATTTACTCTTCAGTTATACCCACTGTAAACAATTCTAAATAACATTCCAAGCATACAGTTTCTCACATTAGAATAAGATTGAACGATAGCTTAATGTTGCTTTTGTGTTTAGGTTACACATTTGGATATGACTATTCGTGGGCACAGGGGAGAAATGGAACAGAAAATAATTAAACTAGAGGGTACTGTAGAGAAATCAGAATTGGAACTTAAAGAAAGCAGCAGACAGGTAAATTATTAAAAATTATGTCTTAAATTATTTTAAAAATGACTCCTTAACTATAAACATATACTATTCACATAAAATGGCTTTTGACTAGAATACATACAATAAAAATACTGCATTTGAACTGTGCCACGCAACTTGTGGGATTTTAGGTTCCCAGTCAGGGATTGAATCTGATCCCTTGGCAATGAGAGTGTGGAGTCCTAACCAGTGGACTGCCAGGGAATTCCCAATGATACATAATTTTAATTATCTTGCTACGTTATATTCATTTTCTTCTCTTAAATTTTTCCCCAGCTTTATTGACAATAAAAAGTGGCATGTATTTTAGGTGTACAATGTGATGTTTTAATGGACATATACATTTTGAAGTAATTAACAGAATCAAACTAATTAGTATATCTACCACCTCATATAGTTACTTTTTTTTTTTTTAATGAAAACACCAAGTATACAACATAGTATATTTTAGGTATACATATAAGCATCTTATTAGGCACAAAGTTCTGATATTTATGTCAAAGTTATTTTTGTCTCAAGAAAAACACATGTAAGAATTTTGCCATTTTAGATATACAAGTTTAAAGCGTGACACATGGATTGCAGTTATGATGGAAGAATTAGTTTTCTTTCTTTACATTAACATTGCTCTGTTTAAAATTCAGATAGAAAGTTTGAATGAAAAATTGCAAAATGCCAAAGAACAACTTCGAGAAAAAGAGTTTATAACACTACAGAATGAACAAGAGATAAGTCAACTGAAAAAAGAAACTGAACGGACACAACAAAAGATGAAAGAAATGGAGAGTGTAAGCAAATTATTTTCCTCCTAAGGAACAAGGTTGATACAGATCTTTGTTTTAAACTGATTGGTTTTATATGTGATTGGTATTTAATATGCACAGAAAGTGGCTAATTATTTGTGCCAAATATCTATTAATTTCCTTAAATTCTTAATTACTTTTTATTGGTGAGTTATCACATTATTTGTCTTTACATTCCCTATAGGCATTGGCATGGTATCTCTTACATAGTAAATCCATGATACATGCTCACTTGGTCAATAAATAAATATTTTAATCGAGAACCTACTATGTGATAGAACTGAAGATCAGATATTAATAGGATGCACTACTTTGTCCTTGAAGAACTCTATTCAGAGAATGAATTAACAGATAACAGTATATTATTGATGTCAAGTACTTTGAGTTGCCAGATGAAGTTTGATAACTTCATATTATCAGTTTGCATGTGTGTTGACTTCTGAACCCATTCTACCCACTTGCCTTTTTAAAAAGTGAATTTGCTTCTAAGAGCTCTCGTAGATGTAATTTTTTGTTGTTTTTAAATACTGTGCTCAGTTTTAAAACGTATTGTATAGCTCCTTCTGGTGTTTGATTAACTAATTTTCTGTCTCTTCCAGTCATATTTAAACTCCACAAGGGTAACTAATTCATCTCCTGTTTTCTCCTTTATCCATGTGTACCTATAATAGTGCTTATCACATAGTAAGCATGAATAGATATTAGTTGAATTTTATATATATATATGTAAATTAAGAAGGGTCTCTGAGAGCAAGTTTGGGTTCTAGTGAGAAAAAGAAAAAGATTGTTGACTCAGTTGTTTCATGTTCTCAAACAAAGGCTGGCTAAAAGTATTTACATGAGATTTATACTGATACACAACACAGTGGGACCTTGGGCCCCCATTCTAGAAATCAGGGTCCTTGTGATTTGTACTGGTTTCTTTCTTTTTTATCAGTCCTAAAGTTAAGTGTCATTGCCTACCATCTTATCTATGTCATCAAGCTGATTTAGAACTAACTGACTTTTTACTGAATTTTTTTTTTCTTCCAGAAATAGTACTTTACTAGGGATTTAACTGAGGAATGTAAAATATTTCAGAGAATAGCAGCAGTCCCAGTAACAAATTTCACTTTTGCAGAGAATAAGGTCATCCTTAACCCAGCTATGTGGATTAATGGTGGGCTTTATTTATACCAGTATTTTCTCCATCTTTGACATGGATAATCAAATATTAACTTCTTTCTTCTCTTTATATTATTATATGTTCTGTCATGTTACTTCATACTGTTAAAGGATTATTCAGCTTGCATGTTGAAGGCATGCAAAGTATACCAGTGAGTCCTAGATTTATTACAGTACTTTTGTCATTTTCTTACTATTAAAAAAGGGTTTTTTTTTCTGAATATCAGTTTCACAGTGGTTTATATTCTTTGTATGTTAAAATATATAGACATTTAGTTTGGAGGGAGTAGGTCACTTATTAAAAGAGAAATCAGAGTAAGAAATAGGTTAACTGGGTCATTTTATTTTGAAACCTACAAATGTCTTGTGCACTTCAGGTTATGAAAGAGCAGGAACAGTACATTGCAACTCAATACAAGGAGGCCATAGATATGGAGCAAGAATTGAGACTAACTCGGGAGCAGATGCAGAACTCTCATACAGAATTGGTGGAGGCTCGTCATCAACAAGTCCAAGCACAGAGAGAAATAGAAAGGCTCTCAAATGAACTTGAGGAAATAAAGCAACTCTCTAAAGAGAAAGTAATTCCTATTCTAATTTTACCTTATTGAACATCTTAAAGTTTTTAACATTTGCTTGTTTTGACAGTAGAATATTGTTCTTATAAAAGTTGTGTTCCACAGTAGTGTAAATGTACTTAAAAATAGTTAAGGTGATAAATTTTGTTTTATGTATATATTACTCAAAAAAAAACCAAAAACCTGTGTTATATTTAGCCTAGCATTGTCGTGTAATCAGGATCTCTCAGAACTGAATTTTAGTCAAACTGGTTAGTTTTATAAAGTTATAAAGCACTTTCAGACTTGGAACTGAATTTGAGCTACCCCTGAGACAGAAAAAAATCTAATGCATCTTTTTTTAAGTAAAAAGTTTTACATTTGTAGCCATTTATAGATGAAAACTATCTAGATTTATAACTGTTAGAAACCTGCAGTCTAGAACCTTGGGGAGGAAAAATGCTTTTAAATAGCAAGCCTACTAATATAAATTGTATTTTCCTAGTATTATATAGAAAATTAACAACTTGCCTTAAAAATATTTAGATTAACATGCTTGGCTTAATTACTTAGACTTTGAGAAAAATGTATTTATTGATATTCTACAAAAGTTCTTGTGATTTTTCTGCTTTCTACTATGGTTCTAATTCAGTATGGATTTTGAATGAAAGTGTTTTTACATTTACTTTTGGTTAACCTGATGGCATTTTTATTCACATTTCTGGATGGTTAGACTAATAAAAAAATATATAGGGAATTTTTATTAGATTATGTCAGGTACTTGGGAGTCTACTAGGAGAAGGGAAGCTATCATTTCTGTCCTTATCAGTGATATCTAAATGTAGTATAATTGATTTTATCTGATAAACCAAGCTCAGTTAATCAAATAACTGATTGAAAGTAGAGAATTATTAAGAATGATAGTTTAAATATTACATTTTAACCCCAAACTCTAAATTTACAGTCATTTGTTAAGCTTTTAATGGGACCAAATCTTGGCTCTTTGTATATGGGTAGGGTCACTTGATTGCATTCCACCTAGTTTTTCTTGAATAAACCACACTCAAATGCCATCATCTGTAGCTTCCAGTTTGGTTTTTTAAGAGTTAAGAGACATTCATAAATCAGTCAGAGGACAGCATCTCTTATAAAGAGACTTCCCACAATATTTTACAACTAATTAGGTAGCAAACATTTGTGACTCACTTGTTGAATTGTCTCAAAGCATATAACTTAGTTTTCATATAAAAACATCCCTTTTGCATGTGCATTTCATCTGTATTCATAATGTATAATAAAATTACATAATTGTAGTCGCAAACACAGCTGTCATAGATATGTTTGATAAATGCACAACTGTGGATAAGCAAACAGCACATACGGTGAGCAGAAATACCTAGGCATGTCTAAAGAGGAGACTGCTATCTGCTAAAGTTCAGTGTTCTGTGGTTATTAGTTTATTTTACAAAAAGCATTGATTAGTGAACTTATGATAATAATATACTGATACTTTCCCATTAGTACTCTCTTAAATATCTAGATTAAATTCTAGATTATTACACTTTTTAAAGTATACATTTAATAAGGTAACTGTGTATGAGTGTTCATACAGTATTACAAAAGATTGAAGTACTTCCATAAATGTGTTGGTTTAGTGACAATAACCAAATAAACAAGTAGTGTAACCTTTACTTAATATTTCATTTTCAAGGAAGCTCATGGAAAATATTTAGCTGAAGAATTGGGGGCTTCTCAAGTACGTGAAACTCAGCTAGAAGCAAGAATGCAAGCAGAAATCAAGAAATTGTCAACAGAAGTAGAATCTCTCAAAGAAGCATATCATCTAGAGGTAAAGAAAAATTTAATTTGTTCCATTACTCCCTGCTAAAGTGTGTTGATCTATCTGAACAAAATATAAATCTAGCTTTTAAATGTTTATTATAGAGAAATACATTAGTCTTTTCATTTCTGGTAGGCTGAACATATTATTTTCGCTTCATACTCCAGTGTACTAATTCTCTATGGGTTAAGAGCTTGAATTCTTAAGCCAGGCATACTGGTTCTAAATCTCAGTTCATTACTTGGTACTTACGTAACCTTAGGCAACTAACTTAACATCTCTGACTAAAATGGATATAATAATGCTATCTATTTCATAGAACTGTGTGGAGGATTAAATGAATTAATGTAGTTAATGTTCTTACACCAGAGCCTGGCACATCATTATCATTGTCATAACTTTTTATAAAGTAACACTTGCCAAAACTACCTGGAGGTATTTAATAACCAATGTAAACAGTTTCATGTGATGTCAGTCTATTAATGTGTGGTAATTTTCAAGGTTTGCTCTGATCATAAGTTAGAGCAACAATACGATAATTTGCTCTTTATCAGTATGTCCTGAGCCTTTACAGAGATGGACAGTGTTATCAATTAGAATAGCATTTCTTGTCTTTTTTAAAACTGTATTTGAAGATAATCAATTTAAATTTCCTTATGAAGTGTTTTAATAAAGCATTTTTCTGGATGGTGCTTGTTGCAAATGTTGTTGTTTAGTCACTAAGTCACGTCCAAAGCTTTGTGACCCCATGGATTGCCTCACACCGGGCTCCTCTGTCCTCCACTATCTCCTGGAATTTGCTCAGATTCATGTCCATTGAGTCAGTGATGCTGTCTAACCATTTCAAAGACATTTATATTAAACTCGTTTTGAGGGAGTTTGGTTAACATCTTTTTGAGGAATTGCGTTTTTGGTCAACATGTCTTGCTTAAATGCATTTAAAGTCAAATCTCTTTGAAAACATTGTGTCTGCCAAACAAAACACATTTGCGTGCTCAATCCAGTCCTAAAGCCAAGAGATTACAACCTTTAGTCTTTGGAGACAAATGTGAATGCTGATGAGTTCAGCATAATTATTTGATATTAGCTGGTCAACTTGGTGACCTTCAGTAATAATTGGTCCATCTCAAATATTTGCCAGCAGCAACTCAATAAACTTTTTTTACATGGTCTATATTTCTACTTTTAATTATCCAATTTTTAACTTTTAGTTTTATAAGCCTCTTAAAATTATTTATAAGCAGATAGTACAAAAAATGAATTGTAAAAGTTGGTTCTAGTATTGCTGTTTAATATCTGGTATTAATATTTTATATGCAGCATATGAAAATACCTAATATGGACACTTTCACAGGGGCTGCCACTGGTGGCTTTGAGGCTGTTGGGGATGAAGGCACCCAGCACAATGCTTTTCTGGTTAGACCCCAGACATGTAGGTCCAGTTAACTCTCGTGGTGGTACAGAAGGTTGAAAGCTCTACATAGGAACATGACGTGAATGAAAGAGACCTGTCATTATGCAAACAGTATGACACTCATAAGCAGACAGTAAAAACGGCACTCAAAGAGACCAGCACTTGTGTCGCAGTGTAAATTAGATGCTTGTGGAACAGCTTTTGATAAATGAGATCTTCCAGCCAGACAGTGAGTCCTTTGGACCCATTACCTTATATTCGTGATCGGATTAGATCACCTCCCATCCTGAGGCTTCCCAAGACTTTTGAATAGTTTTTCAATAATCCTTACAGAAAGACCCCATCCCAGAGAAATGCAGTATTTATATACAGTGCATTGGATCTCTAGGAAACACCAAAGTTATCAGTGAAGAATATGGCAAATGACTTAAAGGCTACTGTGAAGTATTTTTGTATGGCTTGATAGTAAAGCTCCTAGAACCAGTTTCTGTCTCTGCAAGGTTCCAAAACATTTGGAAGAAGCTGACCAGTGCCTGGAAACCCTTTTCCCTGTCCATTTGCACAAGTTACAGCATGCTATTGGTTGCAACATTATTGAGGGTTACAGAGCTCTTGTGAAATAGATTGAGAATGAATCTGCTAACATACCTAGAGTCCCTCGAAAACATAGTCATGAGGATAATATGAATTTGCCCAAACCTGTGGGAACCTTTAAGGAATGAAAAGAGTGGATAATGGGATAATAAAATTTTCCAGAAAAAGAACCTTCAAATAGGAGTAATTAAAATAAATACTTGCAGGTTAAAAATATATATAGGTTTGTTGTGGTTGTTCTTAAGAAAGATGTTTTTAAAGTGTGTATGTTGTTTGAATATAAAATGAAAGTATGTTATTAAATAGGAAAAGGGATTGATAATTTTTAACTAATTTTTAAAATACAGGTTTAGAATTGTCAAGAAACTCAATTGCAAAGCTGATTTTCTCAATAAAATGAGATTTTTAAAAACTTTATTATGGAAAATTTTTAACATATTCAGAAGTAGAATGGTATAAATTTTCGTACATATTGTTATTGTTGTGTCAGTCTAGCTCAGTCATGTCCTACTCTGCTACCGCATGGACTGTAGCACACCACGCTTCCCTGTCCTTCACCATCTCCTGGAGTTTGCTCAAACTCATGTCTATTGAGTCAATGATGCCATCCAACTATCTCATCCTCTGTCGTCCCCTTCTCCTCCTGCCTTCAATCTTTCCCAGCATCAGGGTCATTTCCAATGAATGGGCTCTTTGCATCAGGTGGCCAAAGTATTGGAGTTTCAGTTTCAGCATCAGTCCTTCCAGTGTATATACAGGGTTGATTTCCTCCAAGATTGGCTGGTTTGATCTCCTTGTTGTCCAAGGGACTCTAGAGATTTTTTTCCAGCATCACAGTTCAAGAATATCAATTCTTTGCTGCTCAAACCTTTTTTATTGTCCAGCTCTCACATCCATACATGACTACTGGAAAAACCAAGCTCTGACTATGCAGACTTTTGTAGGCAAAGTAATGTCCTGCTTTTTAATACTGTATCTAGATTTGTCATAGCTTTTCTTCCAAAGAGCAAGTGTCTTTTATTTTTATTTTTTAAATTTTTTATTTTTACTTTATTTTACTTTACAATACTGTATTGGTTTTGCCATACATTGACATGAATCCACCACAGGTGTGCATGAGTTCCCAAACATGAACCCCCCTCCCACCTCCCACCCCGTATCATCTCTCTGGATCTTCCCCGTGCACCAGCCCCAAGCATCCTGCATCCTGCATTGAACATAGACTGGCAATTCGTTTCTTACATGATGGTATACATGTTTCAATGCCATTCTCCCAAATCATCCCACCCTCTCCCTCTCCCTCAGAGTCCAAAAGTCCGCTCTACACATCTGTGTCTCTTTTGCTGTCTCGCATACAGGGTCATCATTACCATCTTTCTAAATTCCATATCTATGTGTTAGTATACTGTATTGGTGTATTTCTTTCTGGCTTACTTCACTCTGTATAATCAGCTCCAGTTTCATCCATCTCATCAGAACTGATTCAAATGTATTCTTTTTAACGGCTGAGTAATACTCCATTGTGTATATGTACCACAGCTTTCTTATCCATTCATCTGCTGATGGACATCTAGGTTCTTTCCATGTCCTGGCTATTATAAACAGTGCTGCAATGAACACTGGGGTACATGTGTCTCTTTCAATTCTGGTTTCCTTGGTATGTATGCCCAGCAGTGGGATTGCTTAATTTAATGGCTGCAGTCACCATCGACAGTGATTTTGGAGCCCAAGAAAATAAAGTTTGTCACTCTTTCCATTGTTTCCCCATCTACTTTACATGAAGTGATGCAACCAGATGCCATGATTTTCATTTTCTGAATGTTGAGTTTTAAGCTAGCTTTCATCAAGAGGCTCTTCAATTCCTCTTTGCTTTCTGCCATAAGGGTGATGTCATCTGCATATCTAAGGTTGTTGATATTTCTCCCAGCATTCTTGATTCCAACTTATGATTCATCCAGCCCGGCATTTTGCATGATGTATTCTGCTAAGTTGCTTCAGTCATGTCCAACTCTGTGCGACCCCATAGACGGCAGCCCACCAGGCTCCGCCGTCCCTGGGATTCTCCAAGCAAGAACACTGGAATGGGTTGCCATTTCCTTCTCCAGTGCATGAAAATGAAAAGTGAAAGTGAAGTCACTGAGTCATGTCCAACTCCCAGCGACCCCATGGACTGCAGCCTACCAGGCTCCTCCGTCCATGGTATTTTCCAGGCAAGAGTAAGTTAAATAAGCAGGGTGACAGTATGCAGCCTTGACATACTCCTTTCCTGATTTGGAACCAGTCCATTGTTCCATGTCTGGTTCTAACAGTTGCTTCTTGACCTGCATACAGGTTTCATAGGAGGCAGGTAAAGTGGTCTGGTATTCCCATCTCTTTAAGAATTTTCCACAGTTTGTTGTGATCTACATAGTCAAAGGCTTTTTCATAGTCAATGAAGCAGAAGGAAATGTTTTTTTGGCATTCCCTTGCTTATTCTATGATCCAGTGGATGTTGGCAATTTGATCTCTGATTGCCTTTTCTAAATCCAGCTTGTACATCTGGAATTTCTTGGTGCATGTACTGTTGAAGCCTAGCTTGAAGGATTTTGAACATTACCTTGCTCGCATGTGAAATGAGCATAATTGTACTGTAGTTTGAACATTCTCTGGCATTGCCTTTCTTTTGGATTGGAATGGAAAATGACTTTATTCAATATTATGGCCACTGCTGAGTTTTCCAAATTTGCTGGCATATTGAGTTCGGCACTTTCACAGCATCATCTTTTAGGTTTTGAAATAGTTAAGCTGGAATTTCATCACCTCCACTAGCTTTGTTTGTCTTGATGCTTCCTGCTGCTGCTGCTAAGTTGCTTCAGTTGTGTCCAACTCTGTGAGACCCCATAGATGGCCTCCTACCAGGCTCCTCTGTACCTGGGATTCTCCAGGCAAGAACACTGGAGTGGGTTGCCATTTCCTTCTCCAATGCATGAAAGTGAAAAGTGAAAGTGAAGTCGCTCAGTCGTGTCCGACTCTTAGCGACCTCATGAAAGCCCACTTAACTTCACTCTCCAGGTTGTCTGGCTCTAGGTGAGTGATCACACTGTCATGGTTATCTGGATCATTAAGTTCTTTTTTGTATTTGTTGTTGTTCTGTCTCTCAGTCATGTCTGACTCTGCAACCCCGTGGACTGCAGCATTCCAGGCCTCCCTGTCTTCACCATCTCCCAGAGCTTGCTCAGACTCATGTCCATTGAGTCATTGATGCCATCCAACCATCTCGTCATCTCATCATCTTTTTTGTATAGTGCTTCTGTATTCTTGTGTCTCTTAATATCTTCTGCTTCTGTTTAGTCCCTACTGTTTCTGTCCTTTATTGTACCTATCTTTATGTGAAATGTTCCCTTGGTATCTCAGATTTTCTTGAAGAGATCTCTAGTCTTTCCCATTCTGTTATTTTCCCTTATTTCTTTCCTATATATTGCTCAGCTTCAATAATTTTCAACTCATGTCTGAGTCTTGCAACCCCATGGACTGTATGTAGCGTGCCAGGTTCCTCTGTCCATGGGATTCTCCAGGCAAAAACACTGGGGTGGGTTGCCATTTCCTTCTCCAGGGGATCTTCCTGACCCAGGAATTGAACCAGGGTCTCCTGCCTTGCAGGCAGTTCTTTACCAAGAAGCCCACTCATGGCCAATTTTACTTAATCTGTAAGTGTGTTGACTATTTATTTTATATAAAAGGAAATCCTTTTGAGAATGAAGAAGAGTGCTGTTATTAATTACACCAGAACACTAAGCATAAAACCTAGACGATTGTAGGTAAACTGGGAAGTATGATCATCATATCTTTAACCTCATTTCTCTTTTTTCCCTCTCTCACATACCCTGTAATTTTGAGGGAAGGGAATCCAAAACATGATTGTTTCATCAATAAGCATTTCAATAAATATATCTGAAAGACAAGAACTATTTAAAAAATATAACCACAATGCCATTTTCATACTTACAATTTGACTGTAATTCCTTGATATCATCAAACGTGTAGTCATTGTTCAGATTTCCTCAATTATGTCTTCCTCAAAAATGTCTTTATAGCTGATTTCTTCAAATCAGTATCCGAAAGTAGTCCATTGTACTTAGTTAACTGTTCTTAAGTAAATTTAAGACTATTTTCCCTCTAATATGTTATTTGTTGAGAAATCATGTTTGTAACTATAAACAATTTGCTGTATTAGAATGTTATTGAAACCAAGTTCATCCTATTTTCTTTCTTCCATTCCTTTTCAATTTGGGGGCTGTGTAGATGATTTCACATCAGGAAAACCATGCAAAGTGGAAGATTTCTGTTGATTCTCAAAAGACTTCTGTTCAGCAATTAAATGAACAATTAGAGAAAGCAAAACTAGAATTAGAAGAAGCTCAGGACACTGTAAGCAGTTTGCATCAGCAAGTCCAAGATAGGAATGAAGTAATTGAAGCTACAAATGAAGCATTACTTATTAAGGTAAGTGAACATATAAAATACATAAAGCAGAGCTATAATGAAGTAAATTTATGACTGATTTCCCCATAATCAGAATTCCTGGAGTTTGTAGAACACTTAATAACCAAAAATTGACCTTTTGAATAAAAGGCCCTTTATTTAGAAGATACTGAATTTGGAGATTATTAATAAGAAATGTATCATATTGGCTTAAGAGACATAATTATGTGAACATGAACTTTAAAAAAACTTTTTTTTGGTGAGAACATTTAAGTTCTACTTTTTTAGTAAGTTTCATTTATACACTGGTTTTATCAACTATAGTCATCATATTATACATTAAACCCTCAGTCATCTTATACCTGAAAAGCTGTACCCTTTGAGCAACCTATTTTGCTCACCTCCCAGTCTCCTCGTCTCTGGCAACCACTCTCCTGCTATTTCTATGAGTTTGGCTTTTTTTTTTTTTAAGATTCCACATTCAAGTAATATCATGTAGTATTTGTCTTTCTCTGTTTTATTTCACCTAAAGGTCCATTGATGTTGTTCCAAAAGCCATATTGTATAATTCCATTGTATATGTATTTACCGTACCTTCTTTATCCATTCATCAATGGGTACTTTTTTCCTTATCTGAGCTAATTGTGAATAATGTTGAAATGAACACAGGAGTGCATTTGATAACCTATTTTCATTCCCTTTGAATATACCCAGAAGTAGTGTTGCTGGGTCATATGACACTTCTATTTTTTATTTTTGGAAGAAACTCCATGCTGTTTCCCTTAGTACTTGTACTAGGTAGCTTGGCTACCAACAGTAAACACGGCCTCCCTTTTCTCCATACCCTTGCCAACACTCATTTCTTGTCTTTTTAATAATAGCCATTCTGGTGGGTGTAAGGTGATATCTCATTTGATTTTGATATGCATTTCCCAGATGATTAGTGATATTGAGTACCTTTTCATGTACTTATTGGCCCTTTGTATATCTTCTTCGAAAAAATGTGTATTCAATTCCTCTACCTTTTAAAAACTGAATGGTTTGTTTCTTTGCTATTAAATTATATGAGTTCTTTATGTAGTTCAGCTGTTAACTCTTTATCAGATAAATGATTTGCAGACATTTTCTCCCATTTTGTATGTTGCCTTTTTACTGGTTTCCATTGCTGTGCAAGAACTTTTTAGTTTGTATAGTCCCTGTTTTCTGTTTTTGCTTTTGTTGCCTTTACTTTTGTTATCAAATCCAAAAAATCATTGCCATGCCCAATATCAAGATGCTTACTCTTTATTTTTTCTTCACTCTCAGTTTGAATTGATTTTTGTGTATGGTGTAGGACTAGGGTCCAGCCTTGCATCTGGCTCTCTGGTTTTCCCGGCATGATTCATTGAAGATAATTTTTCTTTCCCAATTGTACGTTCTTAGTTCCTTTGTCATAAATTAACTGGCTATACATGCATAGGTTTATTTCTAGGCTATCTATTCTGTTCCATTTATCTGTGTGTCCATTTCTATACTACTGTGTATCATAGTGTTTTTATTTTAGTTACTATAGCTTTGTAATATGGTTTGAAATCAGGAAATATGATGTTTCCAACTTTGTTATTTCTTAAAATTGCTTTAACTATTTAGTCTTTTGTGGTTCCATTCAAGTTTTAGGATAGCTTGTTCTATAGCTGTGAAAAATACTGTTGAAATTTTGATAGGGGTTGAATTGAATCTACATTACTTAGGATAGTAAGGACATTTTCACAATATTTTTTCTTCCAACTAGTTCATGAGCACAACATATCTTTCCATTTATTTGTATCTTCACTTCCTTTCATCAGTATCTTACAGTTTTCAGTGTACAGGTCTTTCACCTCCTTGGTTAAATGTATTCCTAGGCATTTTATTCTTTTTGATAAAATTGTAAATGGGATTATTTTACTAATTTATCTTTCTGATAGTTCATTATTAATATATAGAAATACAACAGATTTTTATATACTAATTTTGTATCCTTCTGTTTGCCAAATTCATTTACTAGTTCAAAAACAGTTTTAAACAGTTTTTTGGTGGAGTCTTTAGGGTTTTCTATATATAATATCATGTCATTTGCAAACAGTTACAGTTTTACATCTTCCTTTCCAATTTGGATTCCTTTTATTCCTTTTTTTCCTCCTTATTTCTCTGGCTCCTACTCCCAATATTATGTTGAATAGAAATGGTGAGTGAGCTTCCTTGTCTTGTTCCTGATGTTAAAGGAAACGCTTTCAGTTTTTCACTGTTTAGGGTTATGTTAACTGTGGACTTGTTATATATAACCTTTATTATTTTGGTGTACATTCCCCCTGTATCCACTTGTTGTGTTGTGCATTTTCATCATGAATGAATATTGAATTTTGTCAAATGCTTTTTCTCCATCTATTGAGATGATCATATAATTTTTATCTTCTTTTTATTAATGTGGTATCACATTAATTTGCAGATAATGAACCATCCTTACGTCCCTGGAACTAATCTCTCACTTGATCATGGTATATGATTCTTTTAATGTATTACTCAATTCAACTTGCTGTTATTTCTTTTAAATATTTAATTTAAAATACTTTTTATTGATACTGGAATATATTGTTTTACAGTGTTTAAGTTTCTGATGTACAGCAAAGTGAATCAGTTTTGGGAGGTTTTTTAAAATTATTATTACTGATCAAGCCTCCTTACTGGTAATTGGTCTATTGAGATCTCACTTTATGTTTCTTTATTATTTGGTCTTGGTGGGTTGTAAGACTTATCTATTTTTTTCTTGGCTGACCAATTTGTTAGTGTATAATTGTTCATAGTAGTCCCTTAAGATCGCTTATGTCTTTGGTATCAAGTTGTAATATCTCTTTCATTTCTGATTTTATTTAAGTTCTCTCTTTCTTTTTCTCTTATTAAGCCTTGCTAATGGTTTGTCTATTGTGTTTATCTTTTTTAAGAACTCAGCTGTTAGTTTCATTAATATTTTATATTGCCTTTTTAGTCTATCTTTACTTTATTTCCACTCTGATCTTTATTTCATTCATTTACCTAACTTTGGGCTTAGTTTGTTCTTCCTTTTCTATTTCTTTAAGGTAGAAATTTAGGTTGTTTTATTGGTGTCTTTCTTGTTTCTTACTATATAAATACAGTGTTTATCACTATAAATTTCCCACTTGCATCTGCTTTTGCTATGTCCCATAAGTTTTGGTTTACTATATTTCTATTTTAATTTGTTTGAAGATAATTTTTTATTTTTCTGTTGATTTATTCTTTGACACGTTGGTAGTTACGTCGCGTGTTGTTTAATCTCCACATAATTGTGGGTTTTCCAGTTTTATTCTTGTAATCGATTTCTGGTTTTATACCATTGTGGTTGGAAGGTGCTTGATATAATTTCAATCTTCCTAAATTTGTTTTTGTTTTGTTAATCTTCCTAAATTTATTAAGACTTGTTTTATGACTTAACATATGATCCATCCTGGAGAATGTTCCATATTCACTTGAGAAGAATATGTATACTCCTGCCCTGTGTTGGATGAAATGTTCTGTAACTGTTAAGTCTATTTGGTCTAACTTACGGTTCAAGTCCAATGTTTTCATAATGATTTTTTGTATGGATGATCTATCTATTGATGAAACTAGGGTACTGAAGTCCCTTATGGTTATATATGCTTATCTCTTTCTCCCTCTGGTCTGTCAATACTTACTTTGTATATTTGGGTATGCCTGTGTTTTTTAGGTGCAAAATATATACAAATGTTATATTCTTTTGTTAGATTGACTCCTTTAGCATTATATAATGACCTTCTTTGTCCCTTGTTACACTTCTGGCATAAAATCCAGGGAGACACTTGTAGTTTGGAACAGGCTTGAGGGAGAAGGTAGAGAAAGTGTCTTCTGGCCTCCCTGGTCTTTCGGGTGCCCCTTGTTGTTTGTTGTTTGGTAACCAAGTCGTGTCTGTTTGTGACCCCATGGACTGCAGCACACCAGGCTTCCCTGTATCTCCCAGAGTTTGCCCAAGTTCATGTCCATTGAATCAGTGATGCCATCCAACTATCTCATCTTGTGTCACCCTCTTCTTCTGCCTTCACTCTTTCCCAGCTTCAGGGTCTTTTTCAATGAGTCAGCTGTTCACATCAGGTGACCAAGGTATTGGAGCTTCAGCGTCAGTCCTTCCAGAGAGTATTCAAGGTTGATTTCCTTTAAGATTGACTGATTTGATCTCCTTGCTTTCCAAGGGACTCTCAAGAGTCTTCTCCAGCACCACAGGTACCCCAGATGCATGCTAAAATAGAAGGCTGACTTTTAAAGTATGAAAATAGATCTATTTTGGAGAAAGTCTGGGAGATGGGCATATCTTGCTTGCTTCTTCTGTACTGAATTCTATGATGTTAGCCATGGTACGTCCTTGCAAGCCTGTTAACTGCTTCTTTGTTTGCTATAATCTTGTGGGTCTCAGGGATGCAGGCCCCATTGGCTTTCACAGCTAAGTGTTTGGAAAACCCATTGCTCACATGGAAGTCTTAAAAGTTGGAACACTACCTGTGGGATCTAAGCCCTTTACTCTTAAGGAAGAAACTGGAAGCCAGGTGTTCCTTCCCATTGTATAGCCTGTGCTTGGCATGGCCTTTATGGCAAAAGTGAAGCTCAGCTTTCCTATTAGTTTTGATGTGGGCTTTTCTCATTCACCCAATGTGTAGATGTTTCTCAGCTAGTTTTTTCAAAGGGAATTGTTCCTTGTACAGTTGTAAATTTCATCATTTGTACATGGAGATATGAAAGGAGCCTATATTGCCATCTTGGCCTGGCCAATTGAATCATGATGTTTACTTTAGAGGGTTTTTAATTTTTTTTTTTGAATTATAAAGTATGATAACTCATTTACAGGAGATTTGGAAAATACAGAACAAGATTACATATAGTTATACTATATATTACAATTTTTTAAGTAGATAAATTAAGATTTTTAGTTGGAGTTTCAATATCAAACTCTCAAAAATTAATATAATGAGTATACAGAGAAGAAGGATGTAGTAGACCTGAAAAGCTCTGTGAACCAATTCAACATAATTAAGATTTATACATTTTCACACATCAGAAGGATACAAGTTATATGCAAGTTCCCATAGATTGTAAACTAGGAGACACTGAAACATACCCAAAGACATAAAACAAGGTTCAAAAATTTCATGGTTTAAAGGTATTGAAATCATAGCATCAGTTCTGTTATCACTGTGGTATTATGTTAGAAATCAATATCAAGAGATATTTGAAAATAACCCATCTATTTTCAAGTGCAATGTGACATTTACCAAGAGAGAGCTTCAACTTTGACATCAAAAGCCTCAATTAAAAAAAAAAAGCCTCAATAAAGTTAGACTGAAGAAAACAGAGGGTAATTGCAGAGGAGAAAGCATTTAATGAGAAGTTAATATAAAAATGAGAAATTAATGTTAAAGATACTTTTAAAAATCCCATGTATTTGGAAGTTTAATGTCAACTTTTAAATGATGGATGTATCTAAGAAGCCATAACAAGGAAAATAAGAAAATATTTGTAACTGAATGAAAATGAAAAGAGAATTTACCAGCATTTGTTGCGTGTAGCTGAAGCGGCTCAATGCAATTAAATACAATTTCAAATGGCAATTGAAATGAGCAATTACAATCTCCTTGCTTTCCAAGGGACTCTCAAGAGTCTTCTCCAGCACCACAGGTACCCCAGATGCATGCTAAAATAGAAGCCTGACTTTTAAAGTATGAAAATAGATCTATTTTGGAGAAAGTCTGGGAGATGGGCATATCTTGCTTGCTTCTTCTGTACTGAATTCTATGATGTTAGCCATGGTACGTCCTTGCAAGCCTGTTAAGAACTGCTTCTTTGTTTGCTATAATCTTGTGGAGTCTTGAATGAGGTATGAAAACAAATAATTTTGTGAGATTTGAACATCATCTGTACTTTAGTTAATAATACTGTATCACTTGTTAATTTCCTGTGTTTTTTTAAATATCATAGTATTTCTTTATATTCTCAGAATTGGATTAGAAGTTTCAAGCCTTATTCAAATTTTCTTTATAAATCACTAAGATAGTACATTTTCTGGACTTTTACCAGTAATACTAGATGCCAAAATATATGACACTATATCAAAATTTGAGTGAATATAAATTAGAACTCTAGCATTCTGTTCATACTAAGCCAAACAAGTAGAATCAAAGTGTCATAAGTTTAGCTAGGCAAAAATTCACAATTTTTCTAAAATATATATATTATACATACTATATATATGTTACAAAAGCTTTTCTACTACACTTGATAATGGCTTGAGAAACAACAACAAAAAAGAGAGAAATTGGAAAACATAAGCTAAATGAAATGGGAGCATTGACTATGAAATAGAAAACATGAATCAAACTAGATAAAAGTAAAAGACCATCATCATGTAGTTTAGTTGCTTTTAAACATGGCTGTGGGTTAGGAATACATCTGGCACTTTGGAGAAGAGTAGCAATACCTGGGCATTTTTATTTTTCAAAAAATTCCAAGATAATTCTGTTGTGCATCTGGATTTTTAAAAGTAAATACAAGTTTTTCTGTTAAATGGTAATTTTAGTGATACATAATTCTGTTCTTTTCTGTTGACCAATCATGATACAATGATATTAAGCAAATAACAATTACATAATCATAATACTGAAAGATGTTTATCAGTTTTCATAGTCAATAGCCAGACAAAAAATAATTACAGTTGCAAGCCATAATGGAAACATAATGAACCTCACAATATGAAATAATTACATACAGTTTTGGGCATAGAGTAATATGGTAAGTGGAAGTGCATATGTGCGCATGTTCTCATCTGCCCATCCAGTCTGTGTCTTTTGATTGGTGCATTTAATCTATTTATAGTTAAGGTAATTATCACTATGTATGATTATATGAGTCTTTTCCAACACCACAGTTCAATAGCATCAGTTCTTCGGCGCTCAGCTTTCTTCACAGTTGGAAAAGACTCTTGAGAGTCCCTTGGACTGCAAGGAGATCAGTCCTAGGTGTTCTTTGGAAGGAATGATGCTAAATCTGAAACTCCAGGACTTTGGCCACCTCATGCGAAGCGTTGACTCATTGGAAAAGACTCTGATGCTGGGAGGGATTGAGGGCAGGAGGAGAAGGGGCCGGCAGAGGATGAGATGGCTGGATGGCATCACCGACTTGATGGATGTGAGTGTGAGTGAACTCCAGGAGTTGGTGATGGACAGGGAGCCCTGGTGTGCTGCGATTCATGGGGTCGCAAAGAGTCGGACACGACTGAGCAACTGAACTGAGCTGAAGGGAGTAAAATAAACACAGCCAATTATAGAACTGCTGTGACTTAAGTTACATAGTCATGTTAATGTATGTACTGAATCTTGATGTGACCAAAAGTATGTTTTAATTAGATAGGAGTGGTGAAATATAAGAGATGTATGCCTGTTATGGTAGGCAAGGCATGGATGGTGTGGGTGATAGGGAAGAGGACTAAATTGTCCTGTTTCATAGTTAGAGGTCAGTAGATAAATTATTTAAAACTTTCTTTTTGGTCATAGGCCTCATATAGCTGATAAACATAGTGTGAGTAAGGGAAAGTAACAGTGATAAATCAGACATTAGCTGAAGGAGAGCCTGGGTTTCTCATTCCTGTGTTTGTGTATTACGTGAACCTTTGAAAGCTATTTGCAAAATTTTGTTTATATGTTCCTGAAGTTTTCAGAGTGACCTTAAAAAATGTCCAGACTTCTGTCTTTAGGAGAGGTGTAAGGGGTGGTATGATGATAGTGATGGTGGTTTTCAGCATGCTTGACAGCTGAGGTTGTTTGGTGTTGATTCTTTTTTTTTTTTAATTTATTTTTTTAAAGTTTTTGGCTCCATGGTGTGTAGGATTTTAGATTCCTGACCAGGGATTGAACCCTGCCCCCTGCATTGGAAGTACAGAGTCTTAACCGCTGGACTGCCAGGCAAGTCCCCTGGTGTTGATTCTTGATTCATGTTTTTCTTCATGTATTATTTAATCATCTTATATGGAAAAAAAAAAATCAGAGAAGGCAATGGCAACCCACTCCAGTACTCTTGCCTGGAAAATCCCATGGATGGAGGAGCCTGGTGGGCTGCAGTCCATGGGATCGCTAAGAGTTGGACACGACTGAGCAACTTCACTTTCACTTTTCAGTTTCATGCATTGGAGAAGGACATGGCAACCCACTCCAGTGTTCTTGCCTGGAGAACCCCAGGGACGGGGGAGCCTGGTGGGCTGCCATCTCTGGGGTCGCACAGAGTCGGACACGACTGGAGCGACTTAGCAGCAGCAGCAGCAGGATCCTTTGATCCTGTTGGGCTTCTCTGGTGGCTCTGATGGTAAAGGATCCACCTGTAATGTGGGAGACCCAGGTTTGATCCCTGGATTGGGAAGATCCCCGGAGGAGAGCATGACAACCCACTTGAGTATTCTTGTCTGGAGAATCCTCATGGACAAAGGAGCCTGGCGGGCTACAGTCCATGGGGTCACAAAGTATCTGACACGACTGAACAACTAAGCACAGCACAGCACATGATCCTATTACCGTTTTCTTTTTTTCAATTAATTTTTTTATTGAAGGATAGTTGCTTTAAAGAATTTTGTTGTTTTCTGTCAAACCTCAATATGAATCAGCCGTAGGTATAAATATATCCCCGCTCTTTTGAACCTCCCTCCCATCTCCCTCCCCATCCCACCCCTCTAGGTTGATACAGAGTCCCTGTTTGAGTTTCTTGAGCCATACAGCAAATTCCCGTTGGCTACCTATTTTACGTAGGGCCTGTTACCATTTTCTTAATTGTTTTGGGTTTATTTTTTGTAGATCTTTTCTTTTGTGTTTCCTGCCTAGAGAAGTTCCTTTAGTATTTGTTGTAAAGTTGTTTTGGTGATGCTGAATTCTCTTAATTTTGCTTCTCTGGAAACCTTTGGATTTCTCAATCAAATCTGAATGAGAGTCTTGCTGGATAGATTATTCTTGGTTGTAGGTTCTTCCCTCTCATCGCTTTTAATGTATCATGCCATTCCCTTCTGGCTTGGAGAGTTCCTGTTGAGAAATCAGCTGATAACCTGATGGGAGTTCCCTTGAGTATTATTTATCATTTTTCCCTTATTGCTTTTAATATTTTATCTTTGTCTTTAATTTTTATCAGTTTAATTATTGTGTGTCTCGGTGTGTTTCTCCTTGAGTTTATTTTGCCTGGGACTCTGCATTTCCCAGACTTGGTTGACGATTTCCTTTCCCATATTGAGGAAGTTTTCAGCTGATATCTCCAGATATTTTCTTGGGTCCCTTCTCTCTCTTTTTGTGGGACTGGTATAATGCAGATGTTGGTGCATTAACTTAGACTGTCTTTATCTTTTTTTTTCATTCTTTGTTTTATATTCTGTTTTGTGGCAGTGATTTCCACCATTCTGTCTTCCAGGTCACTTACCTGTTCTTCTGCCTCTGTTACTGATTCCTTCTAGTGCATTGTTCATCTCTGCTTGTTTGTCCTTAGTTCTTCTAGACCTTTGGTAAACATTTCTTACATCTTCATTGTTTTCCTGAGATCCTGGATCATCATCACTATCATTAGAAAATGCAAGATTATATTAAAAAATATTTTTTACTGCTTTTGAGTACATATGTGATTTTTCAGATAGACTCTTGGTAGTTATTCACCCCTATTGATCATGGCAGTTTATTCTTGAATTTGGAATTAATATCAGTATTGATGCATAGAAATAATTTAATATTAGTTCAAATTGCCAATATGTATGATTAACATTGTCAGCTAAGACCTTAAAAAAGACCAACCCCACTGATAGTTGTGAAGCAATAAATGATTTTATGGTAAAATGGAAGTTATTGAAAAGCAAAGAAACTCAATTATTACTATAGAAATACTTGTAATTATTATGCTGAGCACTTAAATCCCTTTTATAAAATGCTTGATATTGACTTACCTGGTGGTCCAGTTGCTAAGACTCTGCACTCCCAGTGCTCAGGGCCTCAGTTCTATCCCTGGTCAGGAAACTAGATCTCACGTACCACAAGTGAGTTCTCAATCTGCAGCTAAAGATCCCATGTGTGGCAATGAAGACCCAGCACAGCCAAGTACATGATTTTTTTTTTTAAATGCTTGATATTCATAGTACTATAGGAAAGTTGAATAAACAGAATCCGAAATTATGTTTCAGGTGAACCCTCTATACTTTTATTGAAATAGTAATATGCTTAGTGTTCTGGGGATTTATATAACATTTATACAAAATTATAAAACCTCATTGCAAAAAATTGAATCTAAAAATTTTAAAGATTCTACATAGTATATCTCTGTCACTTAGTAGTAGTAATCTCTGCTCACTTGTTATATATTACCAATGAGATAAATACAGTGGTATTGCACTTATCAATTATTCAGAAGTGTGTAAATTCAGCTACTTAGAAAGTTATCAGAATATTCTCAGAATAGCTGCAATTCTTAAATGAACTATAGATACATAGATCTTAGAACGTTTACCATGATTAGCCAGGATAGCAGGCAGAAGGTAGAATTTCTTTGTTTTCTGACGCTAGCTCTCCAAGTCAATTTTAACTGGCTCTAAGATCTAGTTTGGAGAGAGAAAGAAGAAAAACTAAGAGAAGAGCAGAAGCTGGCATAAATGTAACAATTAGAAGTAACTATAAATCGGAGAAGGCAATGGCACCCCACTCCAGTACTCTTGCCTGGAAAATCCCATAGACGGAGGAGCCTGGTAGGCTGCAGTCCATGGGGTCACAAAGACTCTGACTGGACTGAGCAACTTCACTTTCAAATGTAACGATTAGAAGTAACTATAAATAGTGGAAAGCTATTCACTGAAAGCAGCAGTAAATGACAGAGAACAGAAACAGAAGTGAGGGAGAAGAGAAGAAAGAACACTGAGGCATCTGATCTTTTCAGTTTAATAGCCTAAAAAGTACCCTAGTATTTGAGTGTGTCTGGAGTAAGGGCAAAGGTAAATCCATTTCTGAAGGCCATAAAACATCAGTGTATTATGGCCTACTACAGTCAGAATCACAACAGTGAGCTGCTTTGAGTTTTAAGAAAAAGTTGAATTATGTTTAATATATTTGGTTTACTACATTTCTTCATGAAAGTTAGGTGTTGAACTCTTAAGTTAAATGGAATCCTGCTTATCTGAGATACCGCATTTCTTAATGTGACTGGGTAACACACAGAAGTTTAAAAAGAAACTTAAACTGCACATGACCTTATATATGTGAACTTTATAGTTATTTCATTAAATAATTGTGGTTATAACAATGTGAATACAAAATTTGCTTGAAAAAATTGGCACTTCTGCCACTTACAAATCAAGTTTGCCTAGAATAAAGTGGTATAAAGACTGCAGAAGTGAAATATGCATTTTGTAATGCACACTGTTGTTATGACAGTTTTAGCTATAAGCACAGTATTTTTAGAAAGAATGGAAACTATCAGTTTAAAAGTGACTGGTTTAGAAATTTGCATCTTATGGATACCTGTAAGAAAAGGAGAATGTATTTGAACAGGGGACTACTATACATATTATATAACTTTTAAAATTAAAATGTCCTCCCTTTATTTTTTTGACTTGAGCGCTTTTCAGTATATACACTCTCAATTGTTGGGATCCCTGAGTTGGGTCACAGGACATAAATGAAGGACATGGAGAAACAGAAATGAAAAGTTTATTTAATAAGGATTGATTTATTAAACATTATTAATTATTTAAAGGCTTTAAAATTTTTCTAGTAAAGATTTTTTGTGATGATATATACAGCAGAGAAGCTAATATACATTTATTTCCTATTACAAATTTTGAAGGACATTATTTTTTGTGTGTATACGTAAGTTTTCAGTCTTTAATAGAAATTTATAGTCATAAATATTAAGAAAAATTCTATAAGGAACATACAGTTTTCATGGAATTCCTTATATAGTTTAAATATAATGCTAATGACTATAGTTAATTGTCCCAAAATGAAGGGTTTTAACGTAGTTTTAACTATGTAGTTTTAACATAGTTAACAACCCTCATGAGTTGTTATAAAAGAATTTCTGTACTGTACTAGAACCAAGTTTAACTTAGATGACTTCTAAGTCTATGATTTCCTAAGTAATTCATTTATTTAACAGATATGTAATCAGCACCTACTATTTACCAATTTTTCTATAGGAATCAGAATTAACCAGATTACAAGCCAAAATTTCTGGACATGAAAGGGCAGAAGACATCAAATTTCTACCAGCCCCATTTACATCTCCAGTAGAAATCACGCCTGATATTCAAGATTCAAAATTAGCTAAGCATTCTCACACAGCTTTTTTCAAGTGTAGAAAACTACGTCGCTCTATTAGTGCCAGTGATCTTAGTTTCAGAACTCATGGTGATGAAGATCTTTCTGAAGAATTACTACAAGACTTAAAAAAAATGCAATTGGAACAACCTTCAACGTTAGAAGAAAGCCAGAGGGATCTAACTTATGCCCAGTCAGACTCATTTAAACCTCTCACATATGATGATAATTCTGAGAATAATGACTTCAGTACTCTGAGTGGAATGCTAAGATACATAAACAAAGAAGTGCGACTATTAAAAAAATCTTCTATGCAAACAGGTGCTGGTTCAACTCAGGTATGTATTTCATACGTTAGAAGTTACAATGATTTGTCTCCAATGAGGATCATTTTCTTTTTTTAAGAAAAAAATGCATACATTTAAATAAAATACTCATGTCATTAGGTGATGTGCACAATTATTCAAAGTATGAAAAAACTCCTTGTAAGTTCAAAATGCTTTTACCTAGACAAGTAGAGTTGAAAATTTAACTTTGAAAATTAATTTTTGTTAAAATAGACTAATATTTGATTAAGTATAATCTCTATACTTGATTAAAGACTAACTCTACCTCATATTAGGAAAGTATTTTGAACTCCAGAGTACTGGAAAATGTTCTTTGGAATGCTAAAATTAGTTGTTTTCCTAGACTTCCTGGAAACCATTCTAGTAAAGATTATTCAGGTGGCCTTTTGTTTTGGTCATAGGCTTCCATAGTGACTCAGAATATCACATTCACATGATTTTTCTACTTCCATTATTTTTTAAACATATCGTCCTGAAGAGGCAACTTTATCGCTGCTACACATATATTACAGACAACTTGACATTGTTTGTAAGCAGTTAATCTATAGTTTGCATACAGAAATAAAGATTTCTTTCAGGTAATTTCACCTCTTTTGAAATGTCCATTTTCCTCGTTTCAAACATATCAAAGTAAATTTGGTGGCCTAAAATGTTTAAAAAGTGTTTTTTGAATGGATTCAAGACAGACTCAGTTCAGTTCAGTTCAGTTGCTCAGTCGTGTCCGACTCTTTGCAACCCCATGGACCACAGCACGCCAGGCCTCCCTGTCCATCACCAACTCCTGGAGTCCACCCAGACCCATCTCGATTGAGTTGGTGATGCCATCCAACCATCTCATCCTCTGTCGTACCCTTCTCTTCCTGCCCTCAATCTTTCCCAGCATCAGGGTCTTTTCAAATGAGTCAGCTCTTCACATCAGGTGGCCAAAGTATTGGAGTTTCAGCTTCAACATCAGTCCTTCCAATGAACACCCAGAACTCATCTCCTTTAGGATGGACTGGTTGGATCTCCTTGCAGTCCAAGGGACTCTCAAGAGTCTTCTCCAACACCACAGTTCAAAAGCATCAATTCTTCAGCACTCAGCTTTCTTTATAGTCCAACTCTCACATCCATACATGACCACTGGAAAAACCATGGCCTTGACTAGACGGCCATTTGTTGGCAGAGTAATGTCTCTGCTTTTGAATATGCTATCTAGGTTGGTCGTAACTTTCTTTCCAAGGAGTAAGCGTCTTTTAATTTCATGCCTGCAGTCACCATCTGCAGTGATTTTGGAGCCAAAAAAAATAAAGTCTGACACTGTTTCCACTGTTTCCTCATTTATTTCCCATGAAGTAATGGGACCAGATGCCATGATCTTGGTTTTCTGAATGTTGAGCTTTAAGCCAACTTTTTCACTCTCCTCTTTCACTTTCATCAAGAGGCTCTTTAGTTCTTCTTCACTTTCTGCCATAAGGGTGGTGTCATCTGCATATCTGAGGTTATTGATATTTCTCCCGGCAATCTTGATTCCAGCTTGTGCTTCCTCCAGCCCAGCGTTTCTCATGATGTACTCTGCATAGAAGTTAAATAAGCAGGGTGACAATATACAGCCTTGATGTACTCCTTTTCCCATTTGGAACCAGTCTGTTGTTCCATGTCCAGTTCTAACTGTTGCTTCCTGGCCTGCATACAGATTTCTCAAGAGGCAGGTCAGGTGGTCTGGTATGCCCGTCTCTTTCAGAATTTTCCACAGTTTATTGTGATCCACACAATCCAAGCCTTTGGCATAGTCAATAAAGCAGAAATAGATGTTTTTCTGGAACTCTCTTGCTTTTTCGATGATCCAGCAGATGCTGGCAATTTGATCTCTGGTTCCTCTGCCTTTTCTAAAACCAGCTTGAACATCTGGAAGTTCACTGTTCACGTATAGCTGAATCCTGGCTTGGAGAATTTTAAGCATTGTTTTACTAGCATGTGAGATGAGTGCAATTGTGCGGTAGTTTGCGGTAGTTTTCCTTTCTTTGGGATTGGAATGAAAACTGACTTTTTCCAGTCCTGTGGCCACTGCTGAGTTTTCCAAATTTGTTGGCGTATTGAGTGCAGCACTTTCACAGCGTCATCTTTCAGGATTTGAAATAGCTCAACTAGAATTCCATCACCTCCACTAGCTTTGTCGCAGTGTTGGAGCTTTTATTCATTTCTCCACATCCTTCCTTACATGGTTAAAAAGAGCTTAATTTGGAACTCCCTGTTGGCCTGTAGGGCTTCCCTGATGGCTCAGATGGTAAAGAATTTGCCTGCGATGAGGGAGACCTAGGTTCAATCCCTGGGTTGGGAAGATCCCCTAGAGGAGGAAATGGCAATCCCACTCCAGTATTGTTGCCTGGAGAATCCCCATGGACAGAGGAGCCTGGCAGGTTACAGTCCATGGGGTCGCAGAGTCAGACATGACTGAGCGACTAAGCACAGCGGCTAGCCTAGTGGTTAGGACTCCAGGCTTTTACTGGATTCATCCCCTGGTCGAGGAACTGAGATCCCACATTGTTAGTTTCCTTTCTTGGATTTTCTTAATGGTTTATTTTGTCAGTTCCATTCACAATAAAGCCTCTAGCAGAGTAGTAGTTTGCTTTCAGTTTTGACAAAAGCTTCAAAAACTGTAAAAAGTTACACACACATACAATTTTGAACACAATTTCAAGAGTTCACACAAATGTCAAGTTAAAAACTCCTGCTTTAAAGCAGTTGTGAGTTAATTAGCTGATTTACAGTTTATTAGGAATTTGAAAGAAGTATTGTTTATCCATTTTGTTTTCAAAAAAAAAGAGCAGTTTTCAAAATATGGTCTGTATACCATGCAGTAAGATGAAAAATAAGAATTGAGAAAATCAGTGATTAGGTAACAATTAAAAATGAAAGGAAAGAAAGGATGAAGTAGGAGTACAAATAAATACTTAGAGACATGATAACATTTTCAAATTCCTAGCCCAGGTAAAGATCAAGATATGACAAGAATATTTGACCTGTAGTTTTAGAATCTCCTGAGACGGTTCCCTCTATTTTTCTACTTCTCTGTATTGTGCTACTTCTTTGTACAAGCATTTCTGTCCTATCTTTTTTTTTCTGCTCTGTTTTTCTCTCTTCTCTCTTTTTTCTCTCTTCTGCTTTTCATTGACTTTATCAATTTAATTTAATCCTTCATTCCCTCCTGACCCCCCCAACCAGAATTATTTGCTTTTTCCATCCATGCAATCCATTACTGACTTTCTGATTCTTGTTTTTCAACTGACTAAATATTCTCCACTCTTGTTTTAAACTATGCCCCTGATTCTTATAGTGGATTTTTAATGTTAAATCATGATTTCAAATAATAATCTATTACTTTGCATTTTTCCAGGGAGAAAATTTATAGTTAAAAGAAGATGCTGATGTGATGAAAAGTGGAATTTTTGGTACTGTGTAGTGTTTACTTATTATATGTAGTTCCTACTTCATATAAACTGGTATTTTATTGCTTTTAAATAAATTTTGTATTTTAAGATTTTTAAAGAAAGTTCTTTCTTTTAAGCTTACTTATACGTTTTGTGAAAATTAATTCAATTTATTCATTATTCTGATTTGAACTTGCTACTTTCCTTTTATCTTTTACTTAGAAATCATTATTAAAATGCATAAGTACTTTGAATAACTTATATTTTCAATCAGATTTGCTTATTTTTCTAGTGATACTTTATTTTTAAAAGAAGTAATATGAATTTAGAGCTCATTCTGCCACAGGTTCATAACTATACTAATAATGGCTAACTTTTGTTAAATGTTTACCACTTACCAGGCACTATTTTAGGCTCTTCATATTTGTTGATTCATTTAATCCACATAACAATCTTGTAAAGTAGATATTACAGGCATACCTCAGAGATATTGTAGCTTCAGTTCCAGACCATTGCAATAAAGCAGTAAACAAATTAAATCACAGTAAGGAAACATAATTTGTTATGTTTACATAACTATGTATGTTAGTCTCTGTAGCATTATATCTAAAAAAATCAATGTACATGCCTTAATTTTAAAATGCTTTTATTACTAAAAAATGCTAAGTGTTACCTGAGCCTTCAGCAAGTCATAATCTTTTTTCTGCTGAAGGATCTTGCCTCTCTCTTGGTGGTTGCTGAATGTTGGGGGTGGCTGTGGCAATTTCTTGAAATAAGACAACAATGAAGATTGTCACATTGGTTGACTCACTCTTTAACAAACAATTCTCTAACATACAGTGCTGTTTGATAACATTACCAACAGTAGGACTTCTTTCAGAACTGGACTCAATTCTCTCACATCCCGCTTTATCAGCTAAGTTTATGTAATATTATAAGTCCTTTGTTGTCATTTCAACAAGCTTTACAGCGTCTTCACCAGGAGTAGGTTCTATTCCAAGAAACTACTCTCTTTGCTCATCCATAAGAAGTAACCATTCTTGCATCTTGAGATTGTGGCAGTTTCATCAAAACTTCATTTTGGTTAGGTTGCTCAATCATGTCCAACTCTTTGTGACCCCATGGACTACAGCACATCAGGCTTCCGTGTCCATCACTAGCTCCTGGAGCTTGCTCAAACTCATGTCCATTGAGTCGGTGATACCATCCAACCGTCCTCATCTTCTGTCGTCCCCTTCTCCTCCCACCTTCAATCTTTCTCAGCAGTAGGGTCATTTCCAAGGAGCCAGTTCTTCGCATCAGGTGGCCAAAGTATTGGAGCTTCAGCTTCAGCATTAGTCCTTCCAATAAATACTCAAGACTGATTTCCTTCAGGGTTGACTGGTTGGATCTCCTTGCAGTCCCAGGAACTCTCAAGAGTCTTCTCCAACACCACAGTTCAAAAGCATCAATTCTTCAGCACTCAATGCTCTTTATAGTCCAATTCTCATATCCATACATGGAGAAGGCAATGGCACCCCACTCCAGTACTCTTGCCTGGAGAATCCCAGGGATGGAGGAGCCTGGTGGGCTGCTGTCTGTGAGGTCACACAGAGTTGCACATGACTGAAGTGATTTAGCAGCAGCAGCACATCCATACATGACTAGTGGAAAAACCATAGCTTTGACTAGACAGACTTTTGATGGCAAAGTAATGTCTCTGCTTTTTAATATGCTGTCTAGGTTGGTTATAGCTTTTCTTCCAAGGAGCAAACATCTTTTAATTTCATGGCTTCAGTCTCCATCTGCAGTGATTTTGGAGCCCAAGAAAATAAAAGTCTGTCATTGTTTCCATTGTTTCCCCATCTATTTGCCATGAAGTGATGGGACTGGATGCCATGATCTTCGTTTTTTGAATGTTGAGTTTTAAGCCAGCTTTTTCACTCCTCTCACTTTCATCAAGAGGCTCTTTAGTTCTTTGCTTTCTGCCATAAGGATGGTGTCATCTGCGTATCTGAGGTTATTCATATTTCTCCTGGCAATCTTAATTCCAACTTGTGCTTCATCCAGCCTGGCATTTCACATGATGTACTCTGCATAAGTTAAATAAGCAGGGTGACTATATACAGCCTTGACATACTTCAGGCTCCACTTCTAATTCTAGTTCTCCTGTTGCTTCCCCCACTAAAGTCTAAACACCTCCAAGTCATCCAAGAGGGTTGGGATTAACTTCTTCCAAATTCCTATGAATGTTGATATTTTGAATCAGTAGTGTTCTTAATGTTATTTAGCATAGTGAATCCTTTCTGTAAGATTTTCAGTTTCCTTTGCTTAGATTCATCAGAGGAATCACTCAGCTATAGCCTTAGAAAACTTTATTTCTCAAGTAATAACTCTTTGAAAGTGGAAATTGCTCCTTGACCTCTTGGGCTACCGAATGGATGTTGTGTTAGACAGCCATAAAGACAACATTAATCTGATTGTACATCTCCATCCAAGCTCTTAGTGGCCAAGTCCTTTGTAAATGAGCAGTAGTACAGATTTTTTGAAAGAAATCTTTTTCTGAGCAGTAGGTCACAACAGTTGGATTCAGATATTCAGTAAACCATGTTGTAGACAGATGTATTGCCATCCAGGATTTATTGTTGCATTTACAGAGCACAGGCAGAGTAAATTTAGCATAATTTTTAAGGGCTGTGGGATTTTCAGAATGGAAAATGAGCATTGGCTTCAAGTCACCATCTACGTTAGCCCCTAACAGAAGGTGAGCCAGTCTTTGCAGCTTTGAAGCCAGGTACTGACTTCTGTCTATCTATGAACGACCTGCATGGTATCTGCTTTCAATCAAAGGCTATTTGGTCTACTTTCAAAGTCTGTTGTTTAGTGTGCCACTTTCATTATCTTAACTAGATCTTCTTAACTAAGTGACTTGCTGCAGCTTCTGTTATACATCAGTACTTGCTGCTTCACCTTGTAATGTGGGGAAGTGGCATCTTCCCTTAACCTCATGAACCAGCCTCTGCTGGCTTCAAAATTTTTTCTGCAGCTTCCTCACCTCTCAACCTCTACAGAATTGAAGAGCATTCAGGCCTTGATTAAGACTTGGACGTGACTGAGCAGCTAAGCACAGCACAGCACAGGGCCTTGATGAGGCTTTGGCTTAAGGGAATGCTGTGTCTGGTTTTATTTTCTATTCAAGTCACTAAAACATTTTTCATATCAACAATTAGTAGCATAAAGTACTGAGGGAAAAATTTAATGTGAGACATGAAACTTGTATATTAAAAAGTTCAAAACATTGCTAAGACAAGGATTTAAAGAAATAGAGAATATATATCACATGCTTGGTGTTCATTATTGCTAAGATGTCAGTTCTCTCCCAAACTGATTAATGTATAGATTCAGTGCAGACCCAAACAGAATTCCAGTAGGTTTTTTTTTCTTTTTCTTTAAAGAAGTCAGCAAGCTGATTCTAACAGTTAATTGGAAATGTTAAGGACTTAGAGTAGACAAATAATCTTGAAAAAGAACAGGGTTGGAAGACTTACACTGTGCTACCTAATTTCAAGAATTATTATAAAATTACAATTCAGTAGATGAAAAAATGAGCTCATAAATGTATCAGTGGAACAGAACAGATTATATATTTATACGATTTAATATATATTTACATATACAATATGTAAAAGTATATTTTTAATTGATTTTCAGTAAGGCACCAAAGTAATTCAATTTTGCAAGGAAAGTCCTCAACCAATAATGATGGAATTTTTGGAGAAACCAAAGGGCAAAAAATAGTCTCAACTTCTACCTCATATTTTTAAAATTAAGTTAGGATGGCTCATAGACCTAAATGTAGAAGCTAAAACTAAAAAAATTCTAGAAGAAACAGAATAACCTCATGACTCTGAAGTATGTAGAAATTTCTTAGGGCCCAAAAAGCACTAGTTATAAAAATTAATAAATTAGTTGATCAAAATTAAAAACTTCTTTCAAATCTCTCACCATTAAGAAAATGAGAGCTTCATTGGTGACTCAGTGCCAAAGAATCTGCCTGCCAATGCAGGAGACACGGATATGATCCTTAATCTAGGAAGATCCCACATGCTGCGAAGCAACTACGCCCATGTGCCACAACTATTGAGCCTGTGCTCTAGAGCCTGGGAGCTACAACTACTGAGCCCATGTGTCGCAGCTACTAAAGCACATGCTCCCTATAGCCCGTGCTTGCAAGAGAAGCCACCACAATGAGAATCCCACTCAGTGCTGCTAGAAAGTAACCTCCACTTGACACAACTAGAGAAAAGCCTGCACAGCTAAAGCCCGCTTTAATAAAATAAATTATTTTAAAAAATGAAGACGCGTACTACAGAGCAAGAACTATAAATATGTGAGACGTAAAACTTGTACTCAAAAAAATTTTTTTAAGAAAAAAACTGTAAATTTTAAAAAATTTAATCCCAATTTAAAAATAAGTAAAAGACTTAGATACTTCACAGAATAATATATGTGAGTAGTCATGTGAACATTTCAAAGTATTCAATATCTTCAGTCATTAAGAAAATGAAAATAGAACTACAACAGGCTACCCACTAGAATAGCCAATATTAACAAATGAACAACAAAAACGAATAGCTAATATTAAAGTGACTGGTAACAAAAAGTGATGTAGAATATCTAGAATCACTTCGGAAAATTCTTTGGCAGTTCGTTTTAATTTCTGCTTACATCTATTATATGATCCAGCAGTACCATTCCTGGGTATTTAGGGAAATGAAATGAAAATATTTGTCCACCAAAAGACTTGTACATTAATGTTCATAGTATCTTTTCTCATTTGTAGCCAAAAACTAGAAAAACTATAGTCCATGAATAGAAGAATGAATAGGCAACTTGATACCTTCATACATTTAAATACTATTAGAAGAATAAACTCTTGTTAAACCGAATAACATAGATAAGTTTCAAAAACATATTGAATGAAAAAAGCTATACATAAAACTAAATACTATATGACTCTCTTTATATGACTTAACAAACAAAACCAATGTATAATAAAAATCAAAATAGTGCTTATCTCTCAGGGGCAGGAAATTGAATAGAAAAGGGATAGAAGAAATTTCCTAGGATAATAGAAATGTTCTGTCTTGATTAGGTTGTTTGTTACACAGCACAGGTATATACATTTGATAAAGTTCATTGACTTACATGCTTACAATATCTGGCTTAATTGTTCATGAGTTCTATATCATTAATAAAAATTTAAATATTTAGAATAAGGAGAAATGGGCTTTGAGATCATATAGATCTGGATTTGATCCTGGTTTCTTCACTTTTAAAAGCAGATGACCTTGAGCTAGTTATTGACTAACTGAACTTTAGTCTCCTTAAATGTAAAATAGAGGCAATAGCTACCTTAGAAGCTTATGGTGAGGATAAATTTAGATAACACACATGAAATACTAGTATACTACCTGACTAGAAAGTACCCAATAGACAATAACTGCTATCAGTGAGGCAGTACAATGTTGAGGTCAAGAGTGTGGGCTCTGGAACCAGATTACTTCTGAACCAGTGGCTTTGCCACCAGTTTACTGTATCACATCGGGCAAGTTATTCAATCTTTCTGTGCCTTTGTTTCCTCAGTAATAAAATAGGAAAATGGCACATGCCTTAAATGGTTATTATCAGTATTAAGTCAAATATGCTTAGAGCACTTAGAATAATGGCAATAGTAAATGATCAGTAAATCCTATTACTTACTGTTATTATTCATTTTCTCATTTAACCTAGGTATTATGATGGTCTATCACTTCAGATCACTTCCTTGCCATTATCCTCAAATTTTTAGTTTTTTAGTTACATGGAAAAGCTTTACTCAATTAACTGTCCTTTTTCCCCCCTATATTTAAGTTGTTATATATTGTTTGAGAAAAGCATACAACCATACTGTAGAGAAGACTACTAATATTTCACCAAAATTGGTCCTTTTTGTTTTTCTGTAATTACAGAGTTTTAGCTGGGCCCAGTGGCCAGACACTATATTTCCCAGCCTCTTCAGTGACTAAGTTCTTATCAGAAGGCTACAAGCAGAAATGTGTATAACTTCAGGCCTGGGCATTAAAATATTATATATGTGCTCCTCCAAGGTCTTTTCCGTTCTCTTAAGCTGGAATTGCCTGCAACCCGACGTCAATCATGTAGATGAGGAAAACACCATAGGAGATGGCAGAAAAACGAAATAGAAAGAACCTGGATGCCTATGTGACCTCAAGCATTCTCCTTGGATGAATAAGAGAAAAATAAAATTCTGTCTTTTTGAAACCACCGAATATTGAGGATCTGTTTGTAAAGTAGCTTAACCTTACCCTAATTTTACGCCATTGCCTAAAGATTCTTTATATTAATCTTTATCTCCACATGGATCAAATCTTCACTACTCCTAAGGCTATTCTGACACCCACATGCAGATAGATATTTTGCAGGTGACTTTACCTCCTCCTCCAGAGAAAGAATGGCAGCCATCAAAGAATTTCTACAGCTTCCTGCCCCTTCATTTACAAACTTAATCTGCACTTGGTTTACCTCTTGTTCACCTGAGTGAAGTTTAGGTTTCCCTCTAGGTAATCTGTTTACCTTTATTTTGAATCCCTCTCTGTATCCTCAGGGACTTATCCCCTTCATCAATAATTTCCTCTCATCTCTCTTGTCAACTGTTAATTTTTTTTTTCCCATCAACATTAAATATATCCTAGTCTCACCTAACCTAAAAAAGAAAAATCTTTTCCTCAATCTCACATCCTCAGTCTAGCTGCCATTCCATCATGTACTTACATGGCCCATATTCTTGAAAGCGTTGATTAAATTAGCTGTTTCTGTTTCATTTCCCCTCCCTTCTCATGTGCCTGCAAGAGATCCAGCTTTTTTGGTTATTTCCCAGACATATCCCAGAACCTTTATATCCTTTAAATTCATTCTAGTTGTCAGATGTCACCTTAGCCAGAGAGGCAAAGCTAACAGGATAAGTATCCTGGTTGGCCATAGCAAACATTTGATTTATTTTAGAACTATTCAAAAGATGCATGCATAATAGATGAGATGATATTTTGTTTTCAGTAGATGTCCAATTCCACTTTGTTCGGATTCCATTATCATGTAATCTTATAAGTATACATTTGCTTCACACAAGCTTTTTTTTTTTTTTTTAAAGGCCTGAGTGGTTTATTGACGCTAATTTCAGGTGGCTGCTGCTCATAGCCACCAGCCAGTCATCCGTTCATGTCCTGGTGACCAAGCTCATGTCCAGAAACTGCAAAGGCTCCAGTGGGAATCACGGTGCAGAAGTTGGGAGGCTGGCCACACAGGCCCTGCCTCGGGCGGCACGGACTCGGACCAGATCCTGAAGGAGGAGACAGCAGTCCCAATAGAGATTCTGGGGAGGCCAGGCCACACTCCACCCGCATGCAGCGGGTGCCCCAACACTCCTGTCTCCATGGGAACCTTGGCTGGTGCCTCAGGGTGGGGGCAGCCAGACAGGACTGCCAGCCAGTGAGGTCCTTGGGAGGCTGGCGTGATGAGCTAGTCCAGGCTTCCAGGCAGCAGTCACAGGTAAATGTGTCCCTGGGTGGACACGTCCCTGGGCAACCTTGACCTCCAGCAGTTTCAGGCCAGTTTCCATCCCCAGGTAGATGAGGACCTGTAGCGCCTGGGGCCCAGGCAGGGCTCAGATGAGGGCAGCATGCCTCTTGGACTTCTGTACAAAATGCGTTTCTGCTTAAACACAGACAGGAGTCAGCAGGGAGCCAAGCAGCTCGGTCCTGCAGCTCCTGAGACTGGGCAGCAATGCAGCACAGCCTGTGGTGCCTGAGCCTGGGGTGGGTGGGCGGTCCCCAGGCCTATACCACCTCCATGTGGATGCAGCTGGAACTTCAAAGGCCTGGGCCTCACTGCTCTCAGAGAGGATGCAAGGAATCTGCTCACCATGGACTCCAGGGCAGAGGAGCATCTGGAGTCCTGTAGGCTGTCTATCCCATGGGGCCCAGACCCCATGTGCCTGGCTCCCCACCTGGGCTCAAGGGCAGAGGCTGGAGTGATGCCCCGGGTTGGTCATACTGAGTGCCATGTGCGGTGAGGAAGGCCTGCAGGTGGGCGGCTCCCCCTGCATATGTGGCTGGAATCAGACGAGCCAAGCCAGATGAGACTATGATAGTGTGCCAGTATAACTGTCTAGTAAATTTCATTTATAAATTATTTGGGTTAAATATCAATCTTCTATGAATGATTGCCATGTATCAGTTTTTCTAAATGAATAGATTTTATCTACAAAGCTGAGTATCAAGCTATAAGCCACAGTAGCTTTATGACGGAATACCATAACATGGCTCTCTTTTGAGGGGTCAGTTTGCTCTCTGAAGATAAAGCCTTACAGCTTGCTATACATATATATATATATTTTAATGTGTATTAGGCAGAGTGGACACAGTGTAGACTTAGGACAAATAAAACAACTTTTTGTTGACAGTGAAGAGGGGTATTCTTAAATCTGGCCTTTCTCAAGGGGAGATTTTTAAGAGCAAGGGGAGCAACAAGTATTGTACTTAATGGATTGGCAAAACAACTATAGGATAAAAGCAAAGTATAATTTAAAGGTGAGGAAGTACTGGAAAATCTTGGCATTAGGGCAATGTAAATTGTGCTGTGCTTAGTCACTCAGTCATGTCTGACTCTGTGACCCCATGGACTGTAGCCTGCCAGGCTCTTCTGTCAATGGGAATTCTCCAAGCGAGAACACTGGAGTGGGTTGCCATGCCCTCCTCCAGGGGATCTTCCCAACCCAGGGATTGAACCCAGGTCTCCCACGTTGCAGGCAGATTCTTTACCATCTGAGCCACCAGGGAAGCAAGCCCAAGTAAACTGGAGTGGGTAGCCTGTGTAAATTAGGTCAAGCTATTAGAGCTGACCTACTCTACTACATTATTTCAAACACTCCTATCATAAGTGGCTCCAGTTATTTAACCAAGTAATGAAAGTTGGTGATGGACAGGGAGGCCGAGTGTACTGCGGTTCATGGGGTCTCTTAAGAGTCGGACACGACTGAGCGACTGAACTGAACTGACTAAATGAAAATCAACATGGACACAAGCTCACATCTAAAAGAAACTAGGGCCTGCTTGAAAGAAAACAAACATAGCTATAAGGAAGATACTTTATCAAAGTAAAGTATAGATGAACAGTAATGAAAATATTTAAAAGTTTCATTTTATTATGCTTGTCATATAAAATATACCACTGCTTCTACCAAAGCTCAAAATTTACCTAACAGATTAATAAAATTGGTAAACAAAATGTGATGTTTACTGAAATGTGTAATTCAATAAATGTCTGCTTTTGTTCTTGTATCTACTGATATATTGTAGGGCTGTAGAGAATTAGGAAGATGAGAGAAATTGGGTATGAGGCATTCTGAGAGCCTAAGATTCTGGGAACCTATTTTTGTTACTCATGATTAAACTTCTAAGGAAATTTTTGAAATGTTTAAGAGAACAGTTTGTACTGAGAAATTTCACTGAGGATTGCTGGGCTAAGACTCATCTGTGAAATACACCAGTGGGTGATTGTTGAATCCCTTGTTCAGGTATAGTTGTACAGAAATAAATGTTGCTTTAGAAGTTATACTGAATGAAACCTGAGAGGAAGCATGAGGGCACACAATTAAGTGAGGATTAAAGAAAACATAAACAAGTGATTTAACTGTAGAAGATGATATAGGCCGTACCAACTGTTTGTGGAAGTTGGCACAAAGACATGGTGCTGTAGTGAAGGATGATTTCAGCTCTCCAGTCAGCTACTGGACATTGGATTCTGCTAAAAACAGAGCAGTTGACTAAAAAGTCAACTGAATATCAGGATAATGCTGTAAACAATGTAGGGAACTGTTCCTTTTATTCTGATTGACAATGGATTTGAAAAATGATGAAAGAATTGGGCATATCAGCTTGGAGTTAGTAAAATCTAGGCCTGCTAGGCATGGTCAGAAATGTACCCTCAGGGAATTCCCTGGTGGTCCAGTGGTTAGGATGCAGGCTTTTCACTTCCATGGGCCAGGGTTTGATTCCTGATTGGGGAACTAAGATCCCACAAGCCATGTGTCATGGCCTCAAAAAAAAAATTTTTTTTTAATGCACCTTCAAATTTATGAAAAAATTTTCAAAAATTAGGAGAAAAATGTGGCATCATCTAATGAGTCCACAAAATGTATAACCCAAGAGGCATGGAAAGCTCTGAAAATTATGAAGACATAATAACAGTATTGTGAGACTGACTGCCAACATTTTAAAATACTTTTATTTGCCTGGAGTCAGACCTTTCTAGGGTTGTTAGATATAGGATATGAACTAACATAATTACTGGAGACCCCAGATGCCATCACTAGCTCCTCAGTTGAAGTAGAGGCACATGAAAGCCAGGTGATAAATGGAGCCCTGACCCAAGCATACTCAGTGGGCCCATGGATCTACAAATCCACCTTTTGATTATTTCTCTGTCCCCTGTATACACAATTGGGATGCATATACTTAGCACTTGACCAAAAACCACCAAGGTATGAAAGTTCAGTTAGAAACCTTTGTACCTCTTTTCCAGCCAACAGTAAATCAGAAGTGATACTGCAACCTAGGTGGAATTACTGAGATTAATGCCAACATGAACAATTTAAAGGATGCATTTTTATTCACTTCACTTGAGTGATCCCAGGTGAGGTGTAGAAGATGGTTTTTGACTAAAGTTAAACAAATGGCTGCTATGCTAGATGTGGTATCTTTATTTAGAGATAAACATAGCCTGGCACTTCATATTCAGCTATTGATCTTCAAAACCATTCTATCAATTCTCATAAGTAAAAGATCAAAAGCAAGTTGCTTCTAAATAGTACCAATAAATTGTACCAATGTTTTCTTAGGTCAGTATCCCAAGGCAATAGAAGTAAAAGCAAATATAAATGGGAGCTAATCAACTTACATGCTTTTGCACAGTAAAGGGAACCATAAACAAAGTGAAAAGATAAACTAGACTGGGAGAAAATATTTGCAAATGAAGCAGCTGACAAGGGCTTAATTTCTAAAATGTACATATGGCTCATGTAACCCAATAACAAAAAAACAAGCAACCCAATCAAAAAACTGGGCAGAAGACTAAATAGACATTACTCCAAAGAAGACATACAGATGCCCAAGAGGTACATGAAAAGATGCTCAACATTGCTAATTATTAGAGAAATGCAAATCAAAACTACAATGAGGTATATACCACCCCACACCAGTCAGAATGGCCATTACTAAAAAGTCTACAAGTAACAAATGCTGAAGAGGATGTGGAGAAAAGAACCTTCGTACACTGTTGGGAATGTAAATTGGTGCAGCTACTATGTTCAAGGGAGAATAATGTGGAAGTTCCTTAAAAAACTAAAAATAGAGTTGTCATATGATCCAGCAATCCCACTCCTTGGATTTCCTGATAAAACTCTAATTTGAAAAGATATATGCACCCCAATATTCATAGCAGTATTATAATAACTGAGAAAAAAATGGAAGCAACCTAAATGTGCATCAACAGATGAATGGATAAAGAAGATGTGGTATATATACATGATGAAATACTGCTGGGTCATTAAAAAAAAAGTGAAATAATGCCATTTACAGTATCATGGATGGACCTAGACATTATCATACTAAGTGAAGTAAGTCATAAAAAGACAAATACTGTATGATATCACATATGTAATCTAAAATATGATACAAGTGAACTTATTTATGAAACAGAAACAGACTCACAGACTTAGAAAACAAACTTATGGTTACCAAGGGCATAGGGTAGGATAAAATAGTTTTGGATTAGCAGATATAAAATACTGTATGTAACATAGATAAACAATAAGGTCCCACTGTATAGCACAAGGAAATATATTCAATATCCTGTAATAAACCATAATGGAAAAGAATATGAAAGAGAATATATATATTTTTGTATAACTGAATCACTTTTCTGTACAGCAGAAATGAATACACCATTGTAAATCAGCTGTACTTCAGTTTAAAAAAATAGTCACGTCAGCAGTACATACAAGCTGTCTTGAGTCTACATTAATGCTCCCGAAATTTGTCAAAATAATCTGCAAGGACCTCAATTGTCTTGATAGTCCATAAAACCATTTCGCTGGTGCATGATTCTGTATATTTAGTGTATAATGACATACTAGTCAGACTTGGCAAGCAGGAAATGACAAAAACTTTTGAAACTCTAGTGAGATACATACTTGCTAGAGAGTGAAAGATAAGTCTGTAAAGATTCAGACACCTGCCTCATCACTGACATCTTTGAGATTCTAGTGGTCTAGGAATTGATGAAACAACCCTTCTAAGTAAAGAGCAAGTTATTACACCAGGTACTCCATACTAGGGGACACAACACTTGATGGATCCATTTGAAATTTGGAAACAGTATATACTGCCCCAAACCATTTATTTTGAAATTTAGAAGGTTGTCAGATTTGAGTGAGGAAGATTCTACAGTAGGTCCAGGCTGCAATGCAAGTTGCCCTGCTCCTCAGATCATATAATTTGGCAGATCCCTTGGTAGTTGAGGATCCATGGTAGATAAAAACATTAAGAGGAATCTCTCACAAGCTTTAATGAGAGAGCTATAGCACAAATCCCTAGGGTTCTGGAGCAAGGTCATACTTTTTGCAGCAGAGAATTATATGCTTTTTGAAAAGCATCTCCTGACATGCTATTGAGTACATGTGCATGAGACATCAAGTAACTGCTACAAGAGCTTCCATTATGAGCTACTTTAGTAGCAGTCTATTAAACAATGAAAGTGATAGTTCAGAGACCAAACTTGGGGAGTTCGGAAGGCACAAATAGGGTACATGAAAAAGGGAGCTAGACCCCCATATCACCATCTCTATTACAGTAAGATGTCTCCTTTAGCTCACACCTTCCAGGCTTTATTGGGGGGATGATCTATAAGATGGCTGATGGAGGAAGGAAAAGCTTAGACTTGGATTAAAGAGGAATTGACTCCATATGTTGCATGAACCAAAATATGGAATGATGCTAAACTATAGCAGTGTTGGGGGGAAGTCTTCTAAGCGGACAGAACTGTGAGATGACCATCACACTTTTAAGTTAGAAATAAATAATTAAAAAGATACATAGAAAAATCCCTGTATGTTTGAAAGTAAGAAACACATTTCTGATTAACTCATAAGTCAAAAAAGGAATAATGGAAAAATTGTAAATGTTTTGAACTGAAGTATAGCATAGTACTATGTTTCAAAGCTTGTGTGAGTACAGCTAAAACAGTATTTAGAGAAGTCTATTATAGTTACCAATAGATACATTTTTAAAAAAAGATAGGCTAAAAGTGAATTAGTTAAACGTCTATCTAGAAGTTTTAAAATGAGCAAAATTAGTATAAAAAAGATAATGGTATGAAACATGAATGAAATAAAAAGCAAGTATAAAATAGAATATAAAAAGCCAAAAGTTGTTTTTTCAAAAGACTAGTATAATTGAGAAATATCTGGTGAGCTGATCAAATGAAAAAGAAGCCAGTAATTAGCAATAATTGTAATGAAAGAGCGTATGTACCTACACATGCTGCAGACATTAAAAATTTAATGAGGATATTAAAACTAAGAACAATTTTAAATTTGCTTTAAGCATAATCTAAAAGTAGAAATTCTTAGAAAAATAACAAATTTATCAAAACTTCCATAAGATACCAACACTTCACAAAGTACAAGAACTAGCCTTATTTATAAACATAGATGCTTAATCCTAAAAACTAAGCAAACTGCATTTGTGCCTTGGGTCAAAATGCAATAACAAGGACTAGATGTATCCTCCTGCCTGAAATAATCAAAAGACTGGAAAAATACATGAAACAACAGTTGGGGTTTTGTTTCTTTTTACTTTTATTTGCTCTTATTTCATGCTGAATTTATTTCTAGTTCATAAACTTTTGTCTCTTAAATTTATCTGAGATATCTTTTTCTTCTATGCAGCCTCCTCTTCTGGTTTAGGACCAATTTATTATTTTTCCACAAAAACAAATTGTGGAAAATTTGTGGCAGAGATGCTCATGCATGGGTTAATCCAATGCTAGCATTGCAGTGCATCTTGGGGGATTTTTTTCACCTGGATGTATTCAATGACCAGAAAACCTACATCTAAACCTGTAAGTTAAACATTTCTCTTTGCATTTTTAAGCATGTGTAGCACTCTTTTTGCGCCACTGACTCTGTGTTTAGCTCTATCCACTTATTTAGCCAACTGGCTTTTCCAGTAGTCATGTATGGATGTAAGAGTTGAACCGTAAAGAAGGCTGAGCACCAAAGAACTCATGTTTTTGAACTGTGGTGCTAGAGAAGACTCTTAAGAGTCCCTTGGACAGCAAGGAGATCAAGCCAGTCAATCGTAAAGGACATCAACCAAGAATATTCACTGGAAGGACTGATGCTAAAGTTGAACCTGCAATACTTTGGCCACCTGATGTGAAAAGCCAACTCATTGGAAAAGCCCCTAATGCTGGGAAAGATTGAAGGCAGGAAGAGAAAGGGATGACAGAGGATAAGATGATTGGATGGCATCACTGACTCAAAAGACATGAATTGAAGCAAATTCCAGGAGACGAAGTACAGAAAATCCCTGTGTGCTGCAATCCATGGGGTCACAAAGGGTCAGACTTGACTTATCGACTGAACTGAACCATTGTAACAGAATGGCATACCTTGCTTCTGTAGAGTGGCATCTTTCGGATACTTGGTGGCTTTTTGGGCATGCGGACTATTGATGACCTGAGTAATTTTGTCAGTGTTCTTAAAGTTTGGACACAAAGACTCAAACCTCTTTATTTGCATGATTTTGTGGAGTTTTTTGGCTCAAGTAAATAGTGAACCATTTTCAGAAATCACCTTAAACTGATTAAAGGAAGAGCATGAAATGACACTTTTCAAGACACTGGATTTCAGGCAACAATAGACAGTGATTCCTCATAGGGGAAAAAGACCCAGCAAACCCTCCATTTCCACCAGCTTATTACCTGGAGAGTTTCTAGGCAGTGCACAAGGAGCCCTGGGGAATCAAAGCAGAAGTTATCGGTTATCCTGAATTGAAAGGACAGGATAGGAATCAGGAGAGTCTTCGAAGCTAGAGTTAATGGGGAAGAGTACTAGAGAGGAGGGAGCTGCACAGAGACAGCTCTTGAAATCTACAAACAATTCCCATTAAGTTTACTAGTGAGTAATGATCGGTGAATGTATATGAGAAAACTACACAAATCCAAGGAAAGAACCACCTGAACTAATTGGAGAGAGCGCAGACAAATCTGAGAATAATTTCTCTTCCCACAAGTGAGGGTGGAAAATCTCATCATTTTCAGTGCATCAGGTTGAATTCTCAAAAGTTTTGCTTCAGTAATGGAGAAGTAAATCCTAAACTAAATGCTGCCCTGGTACCACACAGATACTAAAATTGAGACCTTAAAGAATAAAAATTGTTTCTGAATAGCTTAATCATGTTAAAAAACAAATATCAAGAATAAACAGTAATTATAGGAATAAACAATAGTCATCATTCAATAAAGTAAAAAAGAAGTAAACAGAACTGGACCTCAAAAATACAATGTTAGAACTGAAAATTTTAATAGCTTCAAAAACATCAGCAAACTCCTTTGAAATTAGCTAGTTACAAAAAGAAAGTGAAGGTTGCTCAGTTGTGTCTGACTCTTTGCAACCCCATGGACTGTACAGTTCATGGAATTCTCCAGGCCGGAATACTGGAGTAGCCTTTCCCTTCTCCAGGGGATCTTCCCAACCCAGGGAACAAGAAGAAAGAGTGAGGTAAAAAAGAGTGAAGAAAGCCTATGTGAATTGTGTGATAATCTCAAGCAAATGAAAATAAACATCATTGAGTTTCAGAAGGAGAAGAGAGCCAGAAAGGGGCAGAAAGTTAATTCAAAATCTAATGGCTGAAAACTTCCCAAATTTTGAGAAAGATCTAGACCAGGTACATGGTACCTGGAGCTTGAAAGATCTAGACCAGGTACATGGAGCTTGAAGGACCAAAAGCAAGATCAACTCAAAGATTACCCTGAAACACATTATAATGAAGTTAAAATTCAAAGACAGGAGAATTTTGAAAGCAGTATGAGAAAACCAACTCCTTATATACTAGGGAACCACCATAATGATATCAGCAGATGTCTCCACAGAAACCTAGCAGACCAGAAGGGAGAAGGATGATATATTCAAAGTACTGAAAGAAAAAAAGAAAAAACAACTAATACTATACTCAGCAAAACTGTCCTTCAGAAGACATACAGATGGACAGTAGACACATGGAAAAAAATGTTCAACATTGCTCATTATTAGAGAAATGGAAATCAAAACTACAATGAGGTATTACCTCACACCAGTCAGAATAGGCATCATAATAAAATTTACAAACAATAAATGCTAGAGAGGACGTGGAGAAAATGGAACACTCTTGCACAACAATACAACTTGAAAGTTGGTAGGAATGTAAATCGATACATCCACTTTGGAGAACAGTATGGAGACTTCTTTAAAAACTAGGAATAAAACCACCATATGACCCAACTATTTCACTACTGGGCAGCTACCCTGAGAAAGCCATAATTCAAAGTGACACATGTACCCAAATATTCATGGCAGCACTATTTACAATAATTAGGACATGGAAGCAATCTAGATGTCCATCAACAGATGAATGGATAAAGAAGTTGTGGTATAGATACACAATGGAATATTACTCAGCCATAAAAGGAACAGATTTGAGTCAGTTCTAGTGAGATGGATGAACCTAGAGCCTGTTACAGGGAGTGAAGTAAGTCAGAAAGAGGAAAACAAATGTCATATATTAATGCATATATATAAGATCTAGAAAAATGGTACTAATGAACCTATTTGCAGGGTAGCAATAGAGACACAGACATTGAAAACAGAATTGTGGACACAGTGGGAAAGGAGAAGGTGGGACGAATTGAGAGTAGCATTGAAATGTATACATTACCATATGTAAAATAGATAGTGGGGATTTGCTATATGATGCAGAGAGCTCAACCCAGTGCTCTCTGACAACCTAAACGGGTGGATGGGTTGGGGAATGGGAAGTGAGTATAAGAGGGAGGGGACATATGTATAGCCATGGCTGATTCATGTTGATGTATAGCAGGGATCAATACAACATTGTAAAGCAGTTATCCTCCAATTTAAAAGACAAAAACAAAAAACTGTTCTTCAGAAAAGAAGGCGACATAAAGATTTTCCCAGACAAAATCTGAGAGAGTTCTTCACCACTGCCTTACAAGAAATGCTGAAGGAAGTTCTTCAAGTTGAAACAAAAGGCTACTAATTAGTAACATGAAAACTTACTAAAAGGAAAAGTAAATATGTAGTCAAATTCAGAATAATACTGTAGTGATGGTGCTTTTAACTTTAGGTATAAAAGTTAAAAGACAGTAGTTGTAAAAAGAATTATAGCTGCAATAACTTGTTAATGGATTACTATATAAACTAAAGTGTGACATCAATGGCATAAAACATGAGAGGAGAAGTAAGTGTAGAGTTTTTGTATATGACTGTAAGTAAGTTGTTATTGCCTCACAATAGACTGTTCTAACTATAAGATGTTTTATGTAACCCTTGTGGTAACCACAAAGGAAAATCTCTAGTAGGTTCACAAAAGATAAAGAGAAAAAGCTTAAAGTATAGCACTTTTTTTTTTTTTTTTGCTATTAAAAAAAAAGCAAAGGAAGACCAGAGGGGAACAAAGGAAGCAATTAACAAAAGGGTAATATTTCTTGCCTTTGCTTTTGTTGTCAAATCCAAATAATCATTGCCAAGACCAGTGTCAAGAAGCATTTCTCTATGTTGTCTTCCAGGAATTTTATGATTTCAAGACTTTTAAATCTTTATGGTGTAAGATGGGGGTCCAGTTTCGTTCTTTATCAGGTGAATATCTGGATTTCCCAACACTATTTTTTGAAGATACTGTCTTTTCCTCATTGTGTATTCTTAGTGCCTTTGTTGAAAACTAACTGACCGTCTATGAATGAGTTTCTATCTGGGTTCATTATACTGTTCCAGAATTATGTGTCTGTTTTTAGGCCAGTCCTGTACTGTTTTGATTTCTATAGCTTTATAATGTAGTTTGAAATCAGAAGGTGAGATGCTTTCAGCTTTGCTCTCCTTGCTTAAGATTACTTTGGCTCTTTGGAATCTTTTGTGGGTCCATTTAAATTTGGGGATTGTTTTTCCTATTTCTGCAAAAGTGCAATTGGAATTTTAATAGGGAGTGCGTTGAATCTGTAGATCACTTTGGGCAGTAAGGACATTTTCACAGTACTAATTTTTCCAGTCACAAGCTGGAATATCTTTCCTTTTATTTGTGCCTTTTTCGATTTCTTTCATCAGTGTTTTGCAGTTTTCAGTGTATAGATCTTTCACTTTCCTGGTTAGATTTATCCCTAAGCATTTTATTCTTTTCGGTGCTATTATAAATAAGTTCCCTTAATTTCTTTTTCAGAGAGTTTCTCTTATTACCTGCCTCTTCAGCTTCTCAGGTTAGGCTAATTGGAAGCCTGATCTTCAGGCTGCAGCTGGGAAAGTCAGGATTTTAGATATGCAGTTTAGGTTCTTTCAGGGCAAAATCAGGAGCTGGTTGTTTTTGCCTTACTAATCTGTGATAAGCCAGAGGGAATATCCTCTAGAAGTCCTTGTGAACCCATATAGAACTACGCCTTTGTTCTCTGTGGTCCCCGAGAACTTGTGAATGCTAAACACCATCCTGTCCCACAGGTAGGTGATCTAGGAGCCATTTCCTCAGCTGGCAGACCCAGAAAGTAGACTGCTAGATATTTTTCCAGATTCTGTTAAGGAGAAGCTACAGACTTGGTTTCTTTGCTGGGCTTAATGGATTTGGGGTGGGGAGGTGCCGGAAGTTCCCACGCACCCTTTCAGTCTCGCAGATGACTGCTAAGTGCAAGCCCCATTAGCTCCCAGGTGCAAGCTAATCCGAAGCCTGCCCCTCAACCCTTGGAAAGCAATTGGGAAAGTATGCAGTCAAAGCTCTTCCAGGCAGAAATTATTTTTGCCTGTTTCCTCTGTGCTGAGCCTAGGGGTAATAACTATGAGAAATGCTTGCATTTCTGTATAAAACTGCCTATTGGTTTAACATAGTCCCATGACATTTGTGAATGCTGAGCCCTTTTGGCTCTCAGAGCTAACTGATTTGGGAGCCAGTTCCTCAGGTGGCAGCTGTAAAAGTTGGGATGTTAGATATGTGGACAAGCTCCTTCCAGGGAATAGCTGGGGACTTGGTTTTGCTCTTGGAGTAAGCTAGGGGCAGAAGGAAGGAGATGTGCCCTAAAGGTCTTTCAGGCTCCTGAGAATTTCCCACCCAGATGCAGTCTGATTAAAAGCCAGACCCTTGGACAGCAGCTGGGAAAGATGAAGTTTAACCCTTCTAGAGAAAGACTAGGTGCTGGGTGTTTTGCCTGCTCCCTCTGAATTGAGCCCAGGGGGACAGCTGTGGCAATGAGGATTATTCTTGAGTCCTAAGGTCTAAATGAATTTGTCTTCATAGGTTTAGGACTTTCTTGGGACCTGTGACATTTTTCTTTTTTCCAGTTTCTCCTTTTTGGAATGGGAACGTTTATCCTATGCCTGTCCCACTCTTGTATTTTAAAACCACCTAACTTGTCTGGTTTCATAAGTTTGCTGCTAGATGGGAATTATGCCTTAGGATGTATCATAGCTTAAGATTCCTACTTATCTGATTTAGATGTTAGTTAGATGAGACTTGGATGATGGAGTTGGTAATGGAATGGGTTGAGACTTTTGAGGCTGTTGATATGTGGTGAATGTATTTTGATTTCAAGAAGGAAATTAATTTTGGGGGGCAAGGGCAGAGAGCAGAATATTATGCACTGAATTATATTCTCCCAAAATTCATAGGTTAATGCTCTAACTCCAATATAACTGTATTTAGAGATAGGGCCTTTAAGGAGTGTAAGACGCTCATCCAGTAGGACTAGTGTGTCCTTGTAAGATGAAGCGATACCAGGAGTGCACACAGATAGAAAAAAGGCCATCTGAGGATACCACACAATGACAGCCATCTGGATTTCCAGCCTCCAGAATTGTGAGAAAATAAATTTCTGTTGTTTAAGCCACCAACTCTGTGGTTTTTTGTTATGACAGTTAATTAATATGGTAGCTGATTAGTACAGATGGAAATAGGAGTGACTGCTATTAGATACAGGGTTTCTTTTTGGAAAAATGAAATGTTCTAAAAGTGATTGTGATAATGGTTCTATTATATACACTCTTAAAAACAGGTGATATGAATTATGTCTCAACAAAGCATTTTTTAAAAGTCAGTAAAATTCATCATATTAACAAAGTAAAAAATTTAAAAACTTCATCAACAGACACACAAAGCTTTTGACAAAATCTAACCTCCATTTCTAACTAGAAAAAAAACTCTAGGAGAAAGTATTTTCAAATCATATATTTAACAGGAGATTAATATCCACCATATAGGAAGAACTTTTAAAACTCACAGCAACAACTATGATAATCATGCAATTTAAAAATGGGCAAAGGACTTGTGAGTAGATATTTCTCCAGAAAAGATATACAAATGGCCAACAAGCACATGAAAAGATGCTTATCGTTAGAATAATGCAGATCAAAATCACAGAGATAACAATTCACATCCATTAGGATGGCTATTACTGAAAACAAACAATAGAAAATAACAAGTGTTAGTGAAGATGTAAAGAAGTTAGAAACCTTGTGTGTTAGTGAAGTGAATGTAAATGGAATGGAAAATAGTATGGCAGTTCCTCAAAAAATTAAAGCTAGAGTTACTCTATTATCCAGCAATTCCAGTTCTGAGTATATATCAAGAAGAATTGAAAGGAGAGATTTGAAGAGTTATTTGTACACCAGTGTTCCTAACAGCATTATTCACAATAGCCAAAAGATGGAAACAGCCCAAGTGTCCATTGATGGATAACTGGATAAAGAAAATGTAATATATGCATACAAAAATGGAATAATTTGAGCCTTAATAAGGAAGGAAATTCTGATTTATGCTACAGTTGGATGAACCTAGAAATCTTTATGCTAAGTGAAATAAGCCAGATATAAAAGGACAAATATTGTATGATTTCATTTATATGTGTTACTTAGGCAAATTCATGCAAATGATGATTCTTGTGAGCTGGAAGAAGGGAATGGAGATTTATTGTTTAATAGCCACAGAGTTGTAGTTTAGGATGATGAGAAAATTCTGGAGATGGATAGTGGCTATGGTTGCACAACAATGTGAATATACCTAATGCCACTAAACTATATACTTCAAATGTTGAACTGTATACTTCAAAATGGCTAAAATGGGAAAATTTTTTTGTTATGTATACCTTACTACAATAAAAAAGAAGCTTTCAGCAGTCTAAGAATAGAAGATTAACTTAATCTGACAAAATACATCTATGAGAAACCTATAACTAAAACCAAACTTAATGGCAGAAGACTGAATGATATCCTCCTAAGATTATAAATAAGGTAAAGATCTCCACTCTCACCATTTCTTTTCCACTGTTTTCGTTTTTGTACTTATTTATTTAATTGGCTGCGTCGGGTCTTAGTTGCAGCACATGGGGTCTTTGTGGCATCATGTTTTGTTGTGGCGCCGATGCTTAGTGGTTGCAGCGCGTGGACTCCAGAGTGCATGAGGTAAAGTACTTGCAACATGCAGGCCTGGTCACTTCACAGCACGTGGGATCCTAGTTCCCCAGTCGGGGATCTAATCCACTGGACCACCAAGGAAGTCCCTCTTTTCAACTTTTAATGGGGGTTTCAGATGGTGCAATATGGAGCAGAAATAAAGGCTTCCAGAGTTGAAGGGATGACAATCCCAATCAAAATCACAGCAGGATTTTTTTTTTTTTAGAAATTCACAAACTTTATGTTCAAAACAAGGAAAGCTAAAAATGTGTTATTTAGGTAAGCATAGCCAATAGCTATAAAGAAAAGCAAGAGAATGTTTAACACAAAAATCAGGATAGTGGTTATCTCTGGAAGTAGTGAAGGAGTTTAACTAGGGAGGAGCATGCAGAGAATTTGGGGGATATAGGATGACCTGGATAGTGGGTAAACACATTAGTCACTTTATTATTATTTAAACTACACATGAAAATTTCCATATAATTTTACATTACACTGTGTATCCTAGCCTATTTTTTAAAAGTCACATTCCTCAAAAGTCTTCAAATTAAAGAAATATAAGGCAAGTAAACAGGATTTAAAGAGGCTTCAGATAGGGCTTCCCAGTGGCTCAGATGGTAAAGAATTTGCCTGCAACATGGGAAACCCAGGTTTGGTCCCTGGGTTGGAAAGTTCTCCTGGTGAAGGGAATGGCAACCCACTCCAGTATTCTTGCCTGGAGAATCCCTTTGACAGATGAGCTTGGCAAGCTATAGTCCATAGAGCTGTACATGACTGAGTGACTAAAACACACACACACACACACACACATAAGATAGGGGCACATTAACATTATGCAACTAGGGAATTCAGAGGAAAAGGAAGAGAAATCAAGGATCTCTTGGAGAAAATAGAAATGAGAAATTCAAATTGAAATGAGAAATTCCAAAATCAAATCCTCTGTCCAAATACTATGGCATCCAATTTGAAAAGACAGTGAAAAGGAAGACTTCTAGGTAGCATTGCTCAACTGAGTGAATTGGAGCAATGCTTGGGTCTGCACCAGCCTTGTAGATTTAAATTCTAGCTTGTTTCCCCAAAGAGAATTGTTTGTGAAATAAGGGGCACCACTGTGAATTTGATTGAATATAGGACCCAATGTTAAGATCCTACATAGTAAAAAAAAAAAAAAAGATCCTACATAGTAAATGGACATGAATTTGAGCAAACTCCGGAGATAGTGAAGGATGGGGAAGCCTGGTGTGCTGCTGTTCATGGTGTTGCAAAGAGTCGGACACAACTTAGCAACCAAACAACAGCAACGTAGTAAAAAAATCATGTTTATTTTATTTTTGCATTACTTTTCTATTGCCCCAAATTTAGAGGTTTAAAACAATGTCCATTTATCATCATATTTCTGCAGGTAAGGTTCTTGGCTCAGGACCTTATGGTCAAAATTCAGGTGTTGATAGGGCTTGTGACCCTTTGTGGAGGCTTTGGGGAGGAATTTACTTCCCAGGCTTCTTCAGGTTGTCAGAATTTAGTTCCTTGTGGGTCTAGGACTAAATCTGTTTTCTTAATCTATGTCTCTCTTTATCTCCAAGCCAGCAACTGGGAGTCAAATCCTCCTGATGCTTCAAAGTGACATCCTCTTCTACCTATTTTCCCTGCAGCATCTGGTGAATATTCTCTGCCTTTAATAGTTTGTATGGTTAGGTTAGATCTGCCTAGGTAATTGTGGATACTTTTTGTAAGGTCACCCTTTTGTAAGGTCAACTAACAACCTTAATTGCATCTGCAAAGTCCCTTCTCTGCAGTACTTAGAGTAGTGTTTGATCGAATAACCAGGGGCAGGAATCTTACAGTAGGGGGGACATCGTTAGAATCCTGCCTGTCACAATTATCATCTATGGCAAGAAACATTTCAGTAATTGAGCATTACTATTCTCACGGCACTGTGCTGGGACATGAAGATTTTAAATGTACAGTCAACTTACTTCAAGGTATATATAATCTAGTTGTGTGGCCATTAATATAAAGGAAATGTTTGTATGGAATGTGATTTTGTGGAGAATTTGTCTTAAAATACTTTCTCAATTGTATCATCTTGAGTTCAGCCAATTCTTCAAAATTATTCCATTCACTTTCATTTTTAAAAATAAACCCAGTACATTGAGTTTATTCACTTGTCCATATTAACAGTTAAAAAAAACTTTTTAGTAAGTAAAATTATCCTTCTCTTGTTTTATGGTCTCAATAATTTGGGAGGAAGGGGATGAAAACCTAAAAAACAAACCTTACCTGAGATCTGAAACCTGAACCAAATCTTAGATGCCAAGTATTATTGCAGTGGAAGCATTTCAGTAGCTTCCTGTACAACATACTAGTTCTCTCTTCTTTAAATGGACTAAATAGAAGTGGTACGACAGTAGGATCATTTTAACCGAATAACCAAATCAGGGAAATGTTTAGTGCTTTAAATATATTTCTCAATAATAATTTTGTAGTCTAGCCATACTTCTATTTACCTCATTAAATTTGGATATCCTCATGTATTATGATTCATTTGAGAAGTTAATAGCGTCAGCATTTTACAACAGACACTGTCTAAAGTAGTTAGGAGAAGACAGAAAGCTTTTCGTTCAAGTCATTTCCCCTTGACTAGAGAGCTCAATAAGCCATTTCCTCATGTTGAAATAAAAGATGTTTAATGAGAATCCAGATCAAATTCTTCTCCCGGAAAAGTGTGTGTGTGTGTGTAATGAGGCCATGCAAACAGTATTTGATATATCTAAATTCTAGTAAGATAAACAAAAGATTGACACACTTTAAAGTTTCATTTTAGCTATGCTGTATTACCCTGATCAGTATTGCTTACCCATTTTGAATGGTACTTGCTTTAACCTTTGAATTCACTGCACAAAGGCTGTTTGTTTTTCTGTCACCCAAAGATCACATTTAGTGTGTTGTTTTATATCCTTCTAACCATCTTTTCTGAGCATAGAAATTTTAAATAATTATTAATGAAATATAGTTGATGTACAATATCATGTTATTTCAGGTGTCAAATCACTATGACACTTGCATACATTATGGAATGATCACCACAGTAGATCTAGTAACCATCTGTCCCCATACAGAGTTATTGTAATATTGTGACCATATCCTTATGCTGCATATTGTATCCCTGTGGCTTATTTACTTTCTTTCTTTTTTTTTTTTTTTACAAAGTTTTTGACTTGATTACACTTTTTTTTTTTTACTTTTTTTTTAAATTTTAAAATCTTTAATTCTTACATGCGTTCCCAAACATGAACCCCCCTCCCACCTCCCTCCCCATAACATCTCTCTGGGTCATCCCCATGCACCAGCCCCAAGCATGCTGTATCCTGCGTCAGACATAGACTGGCGATTCGATTCTTACATGATAGTATACATGTTAGAATGCCATTCTCCCAAATCATCCCACCCTCTCTCTCTCTGAGTCCAAAAGTCCGTTATACACATATGTGTCTTTTTTGCTGTCTGCATACAGGGTAGTCATTGCCATCTTTCTAAATTCCATATATATGTGTTAGTATACTGTATTGGTGTTTTTCTTTCTGGCTTACTTCACTCTGTATAATCGGCTCCAGTTTCATCCATCTCATCAGAACTGATTCAAATGAATTCTTTTTAACGGCTGAGTAATACTCCATTGTGTATATGTACCACAGCTTTCTTATCCATTCATCTGCTGATGGATATCTAGGTTGTTTCCATGTCCTGGCTATTATAAACAGTGCTGCGATGAACATTGGGGTACATGTGTCTCTTTCAATTCTGGTTTCCTTGGTGTGTATGCCCAGCAATGGGATTGCTGGGTCATAAGGTAGTTCTATTTGCAATTTTTTCAGGAATCTCCACACTGTTCTCCATAGTGGCTGTACTAGTTTGCATTCCCACCAACAGTGTAGGAGGGTTCCCTTTTCTCCACACCCTCTCCAGCATTTATTGCTTCCAGATTTTTGGATCGCAGCCATTCTGACTGGTGTGAAGTGGTACCTCATTGTGGTTTTGATTTGCGTTTCTCTAATAATGAGTGATGTTGAGCATCTTTTCATGTGTTTGTTAGCCATCCATATGTCTTCTTTGGAGAAATGTCTGTTTAGTTCTTTGGCCCATTTTTTGATTGGGTTGTTTATTTTTCTGGAATTGAGCTGCATAAGTTGCTTGTATATTTTTGAGATTAGTTGTTTGTCAGTTGCTTCATTTGCTATTATTTTCTCCCATTCAGAAGGCTGTCTTTTCACCTTGCTTATATTTTCCTGTGTTGTGCAGAAGCTTTTAATTTTAATTAGATCCCATTTGTTTATTTCTGCTTTTATTTCCAGAATTCTGGGAGGTGGATCATAGAGGATCCTGCTGTGATTTATGTCTGAGAGTGTTTTGCCTATGTCCTCCTCTAGGAGTTTTATAGTTTCTGGTCTTACATTTAGATCTTTAATCCATTTTGAGTTTATTTTTGTGTGCGGTGTTAGAAAGTGATCTAGTTTCATTCTTTTACAAGTGGTTAACCAGTTTTCCTAGCACCACTTGTTAGAGAGATTGTCTTTACTCTGGAAGTTTTGGCCATAGCAATCAGAGCAGAAAAAGAAATAAAAGGAATCCAAATTGGAAAAGAAGTAAAACTGTCACTGTTTGCAGATGACATGATCCTCTACATAGAAAACCCTAAAGACTCCACCAGAAAATTACTAGAGCTAATCAATGAATATAGTAAAGTTGCAGGATATAAAATCAACACACAGAAATCCCTTGCATTTCTATACACTAATAATGAGAAAGTAGAAAAAGAAATTAAGGAAACAATTCCATTCACCATTGCAACGAAAAGAATAAAATACTTAGGAATATATCTACCTAAAGAAACTAAAGACCTATATATAGGAAACTATAAAACACTGATGAAAGAAATCAAAGAGGACACTAATAGATGGAGAAATATACCATGTTCATGGATTGGAAGAATCAATATAGTGAAAATGAGTATACTACCCAAAGCAATTTACAAATTCAATGCAATCCCTATCAAGCTACCAGCCATATTTTTCACAGAACTAGAACAAATAATTTCAAGATTTGTATGGAAATACAAAAAACCTCAAATAGCCAAAGCAATCTTGAGAAATAAGAGTGGAACTGGAGGAATCAACTTGCCTGACTTCAGGCTCTACTACAAAGCCACAGTCATCAAAACAGTATGGTACTGGCACAAAGACAGGCTTATTTACTTTCTAACTGGAGGTTTGTAGTTCACCAGTATTCTCCCACATACCCGCCTTTGCCCTGCCACCCATTATGCTCTGTATCTATGAGTCTGTTTTCACTTTGTATGTTTGCTTTGTTTTTTTTAGATTCTCACATATTCATGAGAATGTAAGGTATTTGTCTTTCTCTGACTTATTTCACTGAGCATAGTACTCTCTAGATCTATCATGTTGTCAAAAATGGCAAGATTTCATTCTTTTTTTTTGTTTGACTAATATTTCATTGTACATAAGAGATACATATATATGTAATATTATATATACAACATATTTTTATGCATCATCTATCAGTGGACATTTAGGTTGTTTCCATATGTTGGCTATTGTAAAAACTGCTGCAATGAATATTGGGGTACATGTGTCTTTTCTAATTAGTGTTTTCTATTTCTTTTGATAAAAATACAGGAGTGAAATTCCTGGGTCATATGGCAATTCTATTTTTATATTTTTCAGAAACTTCTTTACTGTTTTCCATATCAGTTGCACTAATTTACAATCCCACCAACAGTACACGGGTTCTCTTTTCCCACATCATCGCTCAGTTCAGTCAGTTCAGTCGCTCAGTTGTGTCCGACTCTCTGCAACCCCTGGACTGCAGCACACCAGGCTTCCCTGTCTGTCACCAACTTCCGGAGCCCACTCAAACTCATGTCCATCGCGTCGGTGATACCATACAACCATCTCATCATCTGTCGTCCCCTTCTCCTCCTGCCTTCAATCTTTCCCAGCATCAGGGTCTTTTCCAATGAGTCTGTTCTTCGCATCAGGTGGCCAAACATCATCCCTAACACTTGTTATTTGCTGTCTTTTTGATGATAGCTATTCATGAGATGATATCTCACTGTGTTTTGATTTGCATTTCTCTGACGATTAGTGATGTTGGCATCTTTTTATGGGTCTGTTGGCCACCTTCTTTGGAAAAATGTCTATTCAGGTCCTCTGCCTATTTTTAAATCAGGTTGTTTGTTTTTTCTTTGATGTTGAGTTGTATGAGTTCTTTGCATGCTTTCAACATTAACCCATATCAGATGCAGTGATTGCAAATATCCTTTTGCTTTGTTGATAGTTTCTTTTGCTATGCAAAAGATTTTTAGTTTTATTTAGTTCCATTTGTTTATTTTTGCTCATTTCTCTTTCCTGGTTTTCAAAGCCAGACATTCTGAGGGCTTATCTTCTCAGTACTTGACCTCCACGATAGGGATCCTAAAGTGGGGCTTAGACTTATTTCTCCTTGGAGAGGACCTCTGTGATTGTGAAATTCCTTCCAGATGGGGTGTTGTTGACTTGGAGGTGTGGTCCTGACTGTACTACATCTCTACCTCTCCTACCCATCTCACTGTAGTTCCTTCTTAATATCTTTAGTTGTACTCATCTTTTCTGGCAGTCTTCATGTTGTTCTCATAGATAGTTGCTCTGTAAGTAGTTGTGATTTTGGTTTGCCCAGGGGAAGAGGTGATTTCAGGGTCTTTCTACTCTAACATTTTGCCCGCAGTCCCCACAATAGCTAGTTTTTAATCACAGTCTGCTTTTTTTTTCTTTCCCATTTAACACTACCGTGGCTTGAGGGTCTCTTGTCTCTGATCTTCTCCAATACCATTGTCTAAGGACCTCCGGTTTCTTTGATAATTCATCTTGGGCTCCCTCACAGCTTAGTTGTTGTGATTTCCTTGGACCTGTTCTTTATGATGTGCTTATCTGAATGCCTCATCCATTCTCATGGCTTCATTTATAGTTGTGTAGAAACCCTCCCTGGAAAGGACTAATTGCTATTGTTTTGTTCACTGCCATTTCATTTTTGTCAAAGACTTAGATTATTTTCAATAATTTGTTTCACAGAAAAATATTGCATCTTCCTCAATTTTAGTTTTGCTGTCAGAGCACCTTCAATAAGATTCTATGTCAAGACATTAAAACAAAGTGTTTTCGTTTTTTCCTAAAATTTTTAGTTATTGTTTCCTTTAGTCTTTTCCCAATAAGTGGTTTTTGGGATCCACATACAGGGAATCTCAGCAGCCACTAGAGGGAGCCAGCCACTTACCCAATGACTGATAAATGGGCCCTCCTCCTTCCCTGTTCTAATCAATTTCTAAGTCAGAAAAGTCAATCTTCTTGGTAAAGGTCTTAGTTGATTATAGTATCTGTCCTTTGTGATTTGTACTGATGTATAAACATGAAGGCAGAGTCAGTTATAGCACACTTATATTTCTCCCCAGCATAATAATACCATCTATGTCCCTCACTACTGGGCAAAATGACCAGTTCAGAGTTGGATTTCTTTCTCAACTTTCTTTGTCTTCCCCTCTGCCATGATTTTCCCCCTCAGCTGTAAAGTTTATCATATTATTGTGTTGCTCAACTGAATGGCTGTAATTATAATAACTGACTTTAAAGTGGCCCAATTTCTTTCCCCCCTTTCTCTGTTTCTATTTTTCTACCTTTCCTCTCCTTCCCTCATAAATGCCCAATTCTATTTTCCTGTTTATGTTTAATTTTTCAAACACCTTACCCCTGAAAGCAATGTTACAAGAAATGGGGAAGTTGTGTTATACAACACTCTAGGAGTAAGAACAGTCTAACACGGGGGTAAAGTGGAGCCACATTCTGCCTGATTGGTGGAACTTCCTCTGGGCCTGGTCTTCCATAGCAGGTGCAGGTGACTGTGGTACCTCATCATCCAGACAGAAAAGAAATCTCTCCAGGTCTTTCTAGAGAGGAAGAGTAAGCAAGATGGGTGGCTCTGAAGCATCTGGGAATGTGGTTCACAACAGTGCACAATGTTAGCTAAATAAGACAATATCCATTTCCGTTACAGAGAAAAGATCAAAGAGCCTATAAACTCAAGCAAATATGAGAGTTACCACATTGATGAGACCAAAAGTCCATTTAGATCAGTTTTTATCTTTGAAATAATGTCACAAAGAAAGTTTTGTGGGAAAGTATATTTCATATTGAGGCTCTCTCAAAGTATCCCTGAAACATCCATTTGTTTTTATAATCCACTACGACTTTTCATCCCCAAAGTATTTAAATTCTTTCGGGTAGTCTTCCATTTCAGTTTACAAATCCTCTTGGAATTAGAAGCTCCTTGTGTTAGTAGTCATTTATTTATTTTTAAAAAACATTATTGTGTACTTCACGCCAGGCACTGTCTTATATATGTCCTGAGAATACAAAGATGAAAAGACAGAATCCCTTCACCCTTGAAAAGATTAGCATAGTGGGAAAGATTTCTAATAAATAAAGTGTAAAGTAGTAATCTTATCCTAAATCACCTTTTAAAACGATGCTTTCTTCTTCTAATTTATAGATTTATAGAATAAATTCAAGCAGACTCTATACCATTTGTAAGTGAAAGTACTCTACAAACACATCACTTCTATTATTGAGATGTAGGTTTTTAATGCATATAATAGTTCTTCCTTTCTTTTCTGATGTGCTGGGCACTATGCTAGGAATCAAATATGAATATGACATTGCCTCCGACTCTCCAAGTTATTTATTTTACATCTCCTCTCTCCTTAAACCTCCTACACTTCATCTTCCCCCTTAGCTGGTGATCTCATTTTACACTGCACTGAAGGAACAGAAGTTATCAGGCAATAATCAACTTCATCTTCTCACCACCAGACACTTGCACTCCCTCCCTTCACAGTGAAGAAGCATACCCTGCCGTCTCTAGGGTGCTGGATTGCATGCCTGCCTAGTTGAAGATTAGCTCCTGCCATGATCTGTTTTACTTCATTCCTTAGTAATCTCCTCAAGTAAACTCTCGCTCGAACCATATCCTTGCCAACTTACGCCCTTTTTTTCACAGTGAAAGTTATCAACAGTTGCTTATACTTGCTGTCTTCACTTCTTCGATTCTCTTTCTCTGTTCAGTCCATTCCAATCATATGCTCGTTGCATTTGTGGAAATGACCGTTGTCAAATCTGTCACCAGTGACTTTACCTTGCCAATTTCAGTGTTAGTCCTCAGTCCTCTCTAGTTTGACCTCTCTGCTGGATTTGGCAGATACAACCATTTCCTTCTGTTTGACACACAGTCTACTGTTAGCTTCAACCACATGCTCTGTTTTCTTTCTAAATCACTGGAGTTGTTTCTGGGTCACCTCTTCCTTTACTCACCTCCAAAATTAAAGTGTCCTGGGTCTCTATTGTAGAGCCTCTTTTCTTCTGGACTTAAACTCACTCCATAAGTAGGTATATCTAGTCTCACTGCTTTAAATACAATCTTTATGCTGATGAATTAGAATTACATGTCTGACTCTGTTCTCTCTTTAGATCTCCATACCTGAATATCTAGCTGCCTTCTCACATCTCCACTTGTGTCTCTTAGCACATCTGAACTATAACAAGACCAGAACAGAATTGTTAATCTCCCTCCAGAGTTTTTTTCTATCACAATCTTCTCCATCTTGGATAAAACATCCCCACTCACCCAGTTGCTTCTTCTCACCACCCCCATCCAATCCATCAGCAATTCTTAGTCTTATCTGCAAAGTGGAACCTGACTCAAAATTCTCACCACCATGACTGCTACCACCTTGATCCAAGCCACCCTCATCTCTTGCCTAGATGACTGCAATGGCCATCTGTTCTTCCTCCGAGTTTACCTTGTTGCCCACCACTAGAGAAGCCAGAGAGGCTTTAACTTTTGGACTCAGAGGGAGAGGGAGAGGGTGGGATGATTTGGGAGAATGGGAATTCTAACATGTATACTGTCATGTAAGAATTGAATCGCCAGTCCATGTCTGACGTAGGGTGCAGCTTGCTTGGGGCAGGTGCATGGGGATGACCCAGAGAGATGTTGTGGGGAGGGAGGTGGGAGGGGGGTTCATGTTTGGGAACACATGTAAGAATTAAAGATTTTAAAATTTAAAAAAAATTAAAAATTAAAAAAAAAAAAAAAGTTAATCACATCACTGGCCTTTTCACCACCAAACACTTGTACCCCCTCCCTATGTTTCACTGTGAAAAAAAAAGGGCATAGGCTGGCGAGGATGTGGGTTCTAGGGAGAGTTTACTTGAGGATAATACTAAGGCATGGAGTAGAACAGACCATGGCAGGAGTTAATCTTCAACTAGACAGGCATGCAATCCAGAGCCCTAGAGGTGGCACAGCATGCTTCTTCATTGTGAAAGGAGGGAGTACAAGTGTCTGGTGGTGAGAAGATGAAGTGAGAGAAAACCCTCTGATAACTTCCCATTACCATTAGAATAAACTGAAGTTCTTTCCAAGGTCTCTGAGACCTGCAAACATTTCTGGACTCCTCTGCTCCCACTCTTACCTTGTTCATGCACTCTGGCCACGTGGGCCTGCTTTATAGCCCTTGTGTAATGCCAAATGCATTTCTGTCTCAAGCTTTAGTTCTTGCTGTTCCCTATGCCTGGAACACTCTCCCACAGCTCTCTTACCGTGACTGACTCCCTCTGATTACTCACTTCCTAGAGGTGTCAGTGCAGATGTTGTCTCCTCATATCTCTTCACTACTCTATCCAAAGTATTCTGCCCACCCACTGCCTATCCCCAAAGTAATTCTATACCTATCACCATTTTATTTTTTCACAAGACTTACCATAACCTGAAAGTATTTATTTGTCCACATCGTTTTGGTTTCTCTTCTCACCAGAATGTAAGACAAACAGGACTCTTAAGTGTTTTACTCACCCTACATCCCCAGTGTCTGGCATATAGAGATGCTTAATAGACAATTACTAAATGAATCAATGAATGAATGGGAAGACACGCAAGCCAGCATATGATAACCTTCAGTGATGTGAACTGTGACAGAGATGATGAACCAAGGAAATGATCCATGAAGATAAGTAGCTACCTAAATGCTGGATACTTTCTGTATACCTTGAAAATGTTAGATTGCATTTTTATTATTCAGATCTTTTTTTAAGCTCCTTTTTATTGAATGAAAGATTCTTTAAGTTCTATAGTGCTTTATAATTTTCAAAGGTTTCACAAACATAATTTCATGTAATCCCATAGTAACTCTCTTTTTAAGTCCTGTGCCCCTATACTGCCCCTCCCCCTTCCCCCTACCCACTGGTAAACATCTAATTTGTTCTCTGTATCTGCTAATCTGCTTCTTTTTTGTTTTATTCACTGGTTTGTTATCTTTTTAGATTCCACATATAAAGTGATATATGGTATCTGTCTTTCTCTGTCTGACTTATTTCATTAGTATAATGCCCTCCAAGTTCATTCATGTTGTTGCAAGTGACAAAATTTCATTCTTTTTTATGGCTGGGTAATACTCCATTGTGTGTGTGTATGTGTGCATAAATACAATGGAACAGTCTCAGCTCAGCTCAGCTTATGAGCGCTTCCTACAAGCATGGCATCGGGATGTATCCATGGTGCATGTGTGTGCTCAGTCACACAGTCTTGTTCAGCTCCTTGCAACCCCATGGACTGTAGCCCCCCAGGCTCTTCTGTCCATGGGACTTCCCAGGCAAGAATCCTGGAGTGGGTTGCCATTTCCCATTCCAGAGGATCTTCCCAACTAAGGGATCAAGCACTGAGCCACCTGGGAAGCATTATTCCATCATAAAAAGGAAATAATGCCATTTGCAGCTACATGGATGGGCCTGGAGATTATCATGCTAAGTGAAGTAAGCCAGACAGAGGGAAACATATCTGTTATATGTGATATATGATATCACATATATGGAATCTTAAAAAAATGATATAAATGGACAAGAAAATAAACTTCTGGCTACCAAGGAGGAAAGAAAGAAGATCATTTTTTCATTCTTCCTTCTGTGGCTCAACTGAACCACAATTAATGGTATTTACTAAAAAAATGGTATTTACTGTATTTCACAGTTGAACTAATCTAAAGAATTGATGAATAACCTAAAAGTATCCTAGATCTATGCCAATTTATGATATTTCATCTCAGATGGAAAAATTATTGCCAGTTTCTATAAAGTGCTTAGAACATTTCTTATTAATAGAATCACAGATGTAGAAAACAACTTATGGTTACCAAGGGGAATGGGGGAACAGATAAATTGAGACATACACACACTGCTATATATAAAATAGGTAACTGATAAGGATCTACTGTATAGCACAGGGAACTTTACTCAACATTCTTTACTGACCTATATGGGAAAAGAATCTTAAAAAGTGTGGATTTATGTATATGTATAACTGATTCACTTTTCTATATAGCAGAAACGGACATAAGACATAAATCAACTATACTCCAATTAAATTTTTTTTTTTAAATAACATTTCTTATCCCCGAAAGGTAATGTGCTCAATTTGTGCCCTATCCTCAGATTTCCCCACCACCAGTTCCATATTCCAGGGGGAGGGAATCTGATGGGCCCGGTTTAGGGCAGGTCCGATCAGTAACGGCAGAGGTGAGGTGATAGTTAAGAGGTGGCACAATCTAGTGCCAATAATCAGGAGCATTGGATAGAGTGGACATTTAAAACTATGTGAAGAAACAACTGTGTGAAGTTGTGGTGAGAAGGAAGCCCTTGTACACTGTTGGTAGGAATGTCCATTGGTGCAGCCACTGTGGAAAACAGTATGGAGGTTTCTCAGAAAACGAAAACTAAAACAACTGTGAAAGTGAAAGTCGCACAGTCGTGTCCAACTCTTTGTGACCCCGTGGACTCTACAGTCCTTGGAATTCTCCAGGCCAGAACACTGGAGTGGGTAGCCTTTCCCTTCTCCAGGGGATCTTCCCAACCCAGGAATCAAACCCAGGTCTCCTGCATTGCAGGCGGATTCTTTACCAGCTGAGCCACCAGGGAAGCCCTACTATATGGCCCAGTAATTCCAGTCCTGGAGATATATAATATATATATATGTAAAACCCCAGAACATAATTTGAGAAGATATATGCACACCAAGATGCATTTTTGTTGTTGTTCAGTTGCAACCCTATGGACTGCAGCACTCCAGGCTTCCCTGTCCTTCACTGTCTCCCCGAATTTGCTCAGACTCCTGTCCATTGATTTGGTGATGCTATCCAACCATCTCATCCTCTGTTGCCCCCTTCTCCTCCTGCCTTCAATCTTTCCCAGCATCAAAGTCTTCTCCTCTGAGTCGGCCGAGGTTCATAGCAGCATTATTTACAAGTGCCAAGACATGGAAGTAGCCTAAGTGTCCATCAACAGATAAATGGATGAAGATAATGTGGTATATACATACAATGGAATACTACTTGGCTACAAAAAAAGAATGAAAAATTGCCATTTCCAGGAACATGAATGGACTTGGAGGGTATTATGCTTGGTGTAGTAAGTCAGACAGAGAAAGACAAATACTGTAGGTTATCAGCAATATGTGGAATATAAAAATTATAACAAACTAGTGAATATAACCAGAGAAGGCAATGGCACCCCACTCCAGTACTCTTGCCTGGAAAATCCCATGGACGGAGGAGCCTGGTGGGCTGCAGTCCATGGGGTCGCTAGGAGTCGGACACAACTGAGCGACTTCACTTTGACTTTTCACTTTCATGCATTGGAGAAGGAAATGGCAACCCACTCCAGTGTTCTTGCCTGGAGAATCCCGGGGACGGGGGATCCTCGTGGGCTGCCATCTATGGGGTTGCAGAGAGTCAGACATGACTGAAGCGACTTAGCGACAGTTGCAGCAGCAGTGAATATAACAAAAAAGAAGCAGACTTACAGATATAGAGGATAAACCAGTGGTTACCAGTGGGCAGAGGGAAGCAGGGAGGGACAAGATAAAGGTATGGGTGAAAGGTGAAAGTGTTAGTCACTCAGTCATGTCTGACTCTTTTGCGGTCCTATGGACTGAAGACGGCCAGGCTCCTCTGTCAATGGAATTCTCCAGGCAAGAATACTGGAGTGGGTAGCCATTCCCTTCTCCAGGGGATGTTCCTGACCCACGGATCGAACCCAAGTCTCCTCCATTGCAGGCAGATTCTTTACCATCTGAGCCATTGGGGAACCCCCTAAAGGTACGAGATAAAGAGTTAAAAACCATTATGTATAAAATAGGGGTTTCCCTGGTAGCTCACTGTAAAGAATCCACCTGCAATTCAGGAGCCACAGGAGATACAGGTTTGATCCCTGGGTTGGGAAGATCCCCTGGAGAAGGAAATGGCAACCCACTCCAGTAATTTTCCTCCTGGAGAATCCCATGGACAGAGGAGCCTGGAAGGCTACAGTCCATAGGGTTGCAGAGTCGTACATGACTGAAGCAACTTTGCCCACACACATGCATGTATCAAATAAGCTACAAGGATATATTGTACAACACGGGAAATATAGCCAATATTTAGTAATAACTATAGATGGAGCATAACCTTTAAAAATTGTGAATCACTATATTGTGTACCTATAACTTACATTGTACATTGACTATACTTTGATTTTTTTTATGGAAAAAGGCTCCAAAATTATGTCTCCTAAATTTAGCAGCTGAGTAACTTTCTTCTCAATATTCTTTGAGGATACCCTGATGATGTGTCAAAATTTGGTCATTGATCCCATTAGTATCATTCCAACATAGAAACTTCTGAGGCTAAAAGCAGAGAAGGCGATGGCACCCCACTCCAGTACTCTTGCCTAGGAAATCCCATGGAGGGAGGAGCCTGGTAGGCTGCAGTCCATGGGGTCACTAAGAGTCAGACACGACTGAGCGACTTCACTGTCACTTTTCACTTTCATGCATTGGAGAAGGAAATGGTGACCCACTCCAGTATTCTTGCCTGGAGAGTCCCAGGGATGGGCGAGCCAGGTGGGCTGCCTGTCTATGGGGTTGCACAGAGTCAGACACGACTGAAGTGACTTAGCAGCAGCAGCAGCAGAGGTTAAAAGAGATCATCCTGCACTTGATTTAACGCTCTATCAAGAGCAGGAGTGATTGGGACTTATACAAATTCTCTGGTCCCACCTATTTCCACAGGGGCAGGTTTGAGCATCTCTAAATAAAATAAAGGCCTAAAGTCTGAGCAGCAAGACCCACTGGGAGCTCTGCCTATAAATTTCGCCAACTAAGGCTTACCCCAACTTTCCATTGATTAGGTATTAAATCCTCCTGAAAAGATGTTTCAGCCTTACCATTCCCATCTGACCAAGCTCTTGGCCATTTTGCTTCATCTGTGTCTTTTAAATGACCAGGCATTGAGCAGGTTAGAGAGGATATGTTGGAGGATGAAATAGACATAGCCTCTCTTCTGATAGGGCTCTCGCTCTTTATTTTTGACCAAGACTGTCATAAGCCCTACTGGTTTTGTTCTCTACCTCAGTCCTCACTCATGGGAATTTGTTTCTTGTTGAAATGCTTGCTGAATTAGTCCTCAACCACTCTGTGAAGACTGGGTCAAGGGGGAAAGGAAGAATTGCTCTGTGTCTCTTCTGTATAAAGAAATATTTTTCCTGCTTATCAAAGATACAACAAATAAACAAACATACTTTGGATCAGCTGAAACACATATCAAGTTTTTTTCATTTAATTTTTCCTGTAGGAGGGCACTAGATTGTCTTATATACAGAATTCTCTTCTTTAACCTACTAATTATCTCCCTCAATTCTTAATCTTTTTAGCCAGGGTCTAATAAGACTGAAACACTATAGGAATTCAGGCTTCAGTAGTTGTGGTTCAGTTCAGTTCAGTCACTCAGTCATGTCTGACTCTTTGCGACCCCATGGACTGTAGCACACAAGGCTTCCCTGTCCATCACCAACTCCCAGAGCTTGGTCAAACTCATGTCCATTGAGTCGATGATGCCATCCAACCATCTTCTCCTCTGTCATCCCCTTCTCCTCCTGTCTTCAATCTTTTGCAACATGAGGCTCTTTTCCAGTGAGTCAGTTCTTTGCACCAGGTGGCCAAAGTATTGGAGCAAACTCAAAAGCTTCAGCATCAGTCCTTGCAATGAATATTCAGGACTGATTTCCTTTAGGATTGACTGGTTTGATCTCCTTGCAGTAGTTGTGGTACACGGGCCTAGTTGCCCTGTGACATACAGAATCTTCCCGGACCAGAGATCGAACCAGTGTTCCGGTATCAGCAGATGGAGTCTTAACCACTGGGCCAGGAAGTCTACTCACATGGTGTTTAGACCCATCCATGTTGTTGCATGTATAAGTAGTTTGTTCTTTTTTATTGCCAAGTATTTCACTGTGTGAAAATACTGCAGTTGTTTCCTCACTCTGTTGATGGAGTAGGTTGTTTTGGGCTACTATAAATAAATCTACTGTTAAGTTTGCCTCTTTGATAACATTCTTTTCCTTGGGGTGTCTGGAAATGGAATTACTGGGTCATAAGGTAAATGTATGTTTAACTTTATAAAAAACCTGCCAAACAGTTCTCCAAAGCAGTTGAACCACTTCACACTCCCAGCAGCATGGTACTCTAGTTCCAGCTATTCCACATTCTCGCCACAACATATTAATGGAGCAGGCGGGGCCTCCCTCCTGCTCCGCCAGCTTGTCTCCTCAGACTCCCTGTGAACTGTGCTGAAGGGTTGGACAACTTTCAGAGACAGTTGGTGGAGCCAGTCTTTTATGTATTAGTCATTCTGGAGGGTATATAGTGGTATCTCATTGTGGTTTTAACTTTAATTTTTCTGATGACAAATGATATTGAGCAAGCACATTTTCAGAGTATATAGCCATTTGAATATCTTCTTTATGAAATAATGGTTTAAATTTTTGCCTATATTTATAGTTTTGTTTAACTTATTATTGTTGAATTGTGGGATTCTGAATATGACTCCTTTGTAAGATTTATGTGAAAGTGAAAGTGTTAGCTGCTCTGTCCTGTCTGACTCTTTGTGACCCCATGAACTGTTGCTCTCCAGGCTCCTCTGTCCATGGGATTCTCCAGCCAAGAATATTGGAGTGGGTTGCCTTTCCCTTCTCCAGGGGATATTCCCAACCCAGGGATCGAACCCAGGTCTCTTATGTTGCGAGTGGATTCTTTACCTCCTGAACCACTAGGGAAGCCCAAGATATATGTAGTATGAATATTTTCTCCTGGTTTATAGCTTCCCTTTTTACTTTCCTCATGATATATTTTAATGAACTAAAATCTTAAATTTTGATAAAGTAATACATCAGATTTTTCATTTAGGGTTAGTTGCTTACGTGTCCTGCCTAAGAAAGCTTTAACTATGTCAAGGCACTTAGTTTTTCCCATTTTCTCTGAGGACATTTATAGTTTTTTTATTTAGTTTCATATTTAGTTTCACAATGCTGACTCAGAAGACCTTGGATTTCCACAGGTGCTGCTGAACTTGTGTCCTTGATTCCATCCTCACTCTCCCTACTGTCCTTTCTCACAGCAGCTACAGTGACCTTTAAAAACAGAATTCAGCTCAGTCATTTCTCTGATTGAGAACTCTGGCAACTCTCTGTTTCATTCACAATAAAAGCTAAATTATTCTCACTGGCCCCCTTCCCCGATTTTCTCCCCTGCTCCCTTGCTGGCTCACTTTGCTTCAGTCTCACTGGGCTTCTTGCTGTTCATAGAAAGTGAACATGCCAGGTACAATTGCACGTTTTCTTGGCCTCAAATGCTCTTTTCAGATATGCATAGAACAACTCCCTCCCATCCCTCAAGTCTTTCTTCAGGTGTCTCCCTTTCCATAATGCTGACCTTGGCCGCCATGTTTCAAGCTGTACTTGCTCCCCATCTTTGCACTCCCCATCTTCCTAAGCCTGTTCTTCCTTTTCATGGTACTTTGCACCTCTTATTTATTTTGTTTAGTATTTATTTTCCGTCTCCCTCTGCTACAGTGTAAGCTCCTTAAGGGCAGTGATTTTGGTCTGTTCTATTTGCTGATGTTCACAAGCCCGTAAGACAGAGCCTAGAATATAGAAGACAAATAATTCCTTTGACGTTTATTTGTTTGTTTCACTTTTTACTAGTAAGCCTTTCAAACATTAGAAAAGCAGAGAACACAATATAATAAACCAACACTTATCAGTTATTTGGATTTAACCATTATTAATATTTTTCCATATTTCTATATTTTTTGCTAAAACATTTCAAGTAAATTATAGATATCATGATAGCAAATCCTTAATATTTCAGTATATATCTGTAAAAAAAAAAAGACAGCCTTCTACATAATTCTAGTGCCATTATATACCTAATAAAATTGATGCTAATTCTCTTTCCCTCTTTTCACATCTCATTAGATGCCAAATCTGTCTCAATTTTTTAGGCCTCTTATTCCCATGTGTATTATTTCTATCTCCATTATCTCTTAGACTACTGCAATAATAACTATTATTTTGATTTATTAATAGTAATACAGTATCATTCTTTATATTAGCTCATTTAATCATAACTGGTCTTGGCTGCTGGGAAACTCACAGCCCAACTTGTAGTTCACCTATAAAAAGTGAACATGCTTTGTGGTGTGCATATTTTTTCCTAACCTTACACATTCCTGCTCCCAACATCCCTAACTTTGTCTTGTTTTTTTCTTTCTTTATTTTCCCTGTAATCTGTTACATTACAGCTTGTTAGTGAATAGCATCTTTCACTGATCACATACCCATATAGTCCCTACCCCTTAGATGTAAACTAAGCCTGTGATTTGCTTCAACCAACAGCATGTAGCAAAAGTGATACCATGTCAGGCAGCCCCAGGCCTCAACTTTGAGGAGGTTGAGGGCCTTTCATTTTGTGCTATTGGGAATCTTGAATCACCCTGTTAAGAAGTCTGGCTATTCTGCTGTAGAGACCACATGAAAAGAAGCCATGTAAAGAGGCCATATAGCCATATTTAAGATAGACAATCAAAAAAGACCTACTGTATAGCACAGGGAACTTGGCTCAATATTCTGTAATAACCTAAATGGGAAAAGAATTTGCAAAAGAGCGGATACTTGTACAAGTATAACTGAATCACTTTGCTGTACACATATAACTAACACATAATTGTTAATCAACTATACTCCACTATAAAATTAAAAAAAAAAAAGAATCCATGTAGAGAGAAAGAGGTCCTGAAACTATATGGATAGAGAGAGAAACTCCACTCAAGTGTCCCAGTGTCCCAGCTGAACCAAGCATTGATTATGCAATCATGAGAAATTAATGAGTTAACTGTGTAAAGAATAACCAAATGGCTTCATCCTGGAACACCCAAGCCAAGACATTCTCTTGCTTTTGTGGTATTTCTTAAAATCTGGCCTGAAGACTACCTGTAGTAGAATGATGTTGGATGCTTATTTGAAATGGAAATTTCGGGTCCAAAACCAGAATCTCTTTGGCAAGGGAGGGGAATCTGCATCTTAAATGAGACTTCCCTAGTTGATTGATAAGCACGTTAAAGTTTAAGAATCTGCTTAAGGACTTTCTGTTGCTTATTCTCCACCCTCCTTTTTAACGATCTACTGCTCTTCTCTGAGGAGTTTGATCCTGCTTCTTGTCCAGGATGCTGAACCAAAGTTCTAAATCAAATAATTTCTTATTATTGGTATTTTCCTTTCACTTACCCAACTCTGTTCTACCTGGTTCATTCTTTCTGGATCCATTTTGTCTCCGGGAGCTTTCCTGGTTTTGAGGTGCCTCTCATATTTCAGCAGAAGAAACTCATGCCTTTAACATCCTGAAGTTGTTGGCTGTACAGACTAGTTCTGATTCTCACCTTATTTCAGACCAGCCACATCAACTGTCCTCATCCTTAAAAAATCATAATGAGAGATTGAAAACTAGATATAGTAGTTCAATTTGAGGTAAGAAAAATATATTCATACAATGGCTTTGTCAGTTAGGAATTGATTTTGTTGAATTCAATGAGATCAATTTCATTGATCTTATTCAGGGGTATGCTGAACGCAAAAGCCAGGTTTTGCAGTATGTTGATGAATGGGAGCTGAAAGTTAGAGATTTTTTACCACAATGGGAAACACTGAGCATACTTATAGGTGGAAGAAAAGAATCAGTAAGGAAGGAAAAGTTTTAACAAAACAATGTGTGTGAGAGAAAGTCAGTTCAGTTCAGTTGCTCAGTCGTGTCCGATTCTTTGTGACCCCAGGGACTGTAGCATGCCAGGCTTCCCTGTCCATCACCAACTCCCAGAGCTTGGTCAAACTCATGTCCATCGCGTTGGTTATGCCATCCAACCATCTCATCCTCTGTCGTCCCCTTCTCCTCCCTCCTTCAATCTTTTACAGCATCAGGGTCTTTTCTAGTAAATCAGTTCTTTGCATCAGGTGGACAAAGTATTGGAGCTTCAGCTTTAGCATCAGTCCTTTCAGTGAATATTCAGGACTGATTTCCTTTAGGATTGACTGGTTTTATCTCCTTGCAGTCCAAGGGACTCTCAAGCGACTTCTCCAACATCACAATTGGAAAGCATCAATTCTTCAGCGATCAGCTTTCTCTATGGTCCAACTCTCACATCCATACATGAGTACTGGAAGAACCATAGCTCTGACTATATGGACCTTTGTTGGCAAAGTGTCTCTGCTTTTTAATATGCTGTCTAGGTTGGTCATAGCCTTTCTTCCAAGGAGCAAGCGTCTTTTGATTTCATGGCTGAAGTCACCATCTGCAGTGATTTTGAAGCCCAAGAAAACAAAGTCTGTCACTGTTTCCTTTGTTTCCCCATCTATTTGCTATGAAGTGATGGGACTGGATGCCATATCTTCTTTTTTTAAATGTTGAGTTTTAAGCCAGCTTTTTCACTCTTCTCTTTCACTTTCATCAAGAGGTTCTTCAGTTCCTCTTCGCTTTCTGCCATAAGGGTGGTGTCATCTGCATATCTGAGGTTATTGATATTTCTCCCGGCAATCTTGATTCCACCTTATGCTTCATCCAGCCCTGAGAGAAGATAGGATGATCTGAAAGTGATGAGAATTGATTACAAAAAAGGACACAGAGGAAGAAGGAAGGTGTTACAGTTTTCTACTGTTGCATAACAAATTATCCCAAACTTAGCAACTCTTTTTATTGTAGCTCATGATTTTAACATCAGCAATTTGGGCAGAGTTAAGCTGGGCGATTCTTCTGCCCCATGTGATATCATATAAGGTCACTTTCCAGATCAATTGGTGGATGGATGAGTTAGTCTGGAAAGTACAAGATTGGTTCATCCATACTTCTGATGCCTTGGAAGTGTGACTAGAAGGTTGGGCTGAGGTGGAAATGCAACCATGGTTTCTAGGGGTGGCCTTTCCCAGGCCAGTCTCAGGATGATAGTCCTTCTTACATCATGGCTCAGTCTTCCAAAGAGAAACTCCCAAATATCCTGGAAAGAAGTCACAAGACCTAGTCTTATGTCACAGAATGTCTCTTCTGATGACTTCTGTTGGTCAAATAAGTCACTGACTTTAGTGACAGCCCAGATTCAAGGGGAAGGTACTTAGACTCCACCTCCTGGTGAGAGGAACGTCAGAATTTACAGCCATTTTAAATCTGCTGCAGAAGGGATAGGTTGGGTCAAATCAGAGAACATATAAAAAAATTGCCTTGGACGTGAAGGGAGACCACCTGTCCTGGACTTCTAAATGTTGGAGTATCCAGAGTTCTGTTCTTACATCTCTATGTATTATCTCCTTAGGGGATCCCATCAAGTCCTATTGCTTCAAAGACCTTCATATGCTGATGACTTTCAAGTTCATATATCTAACCTCCAAATTCTCACCTGACTTCCAGACTTGTATATCCAGCCCACTACTGAACATATCCACTAAGATGTCTAATAAGCATCTCAAATGTAACATAGCCAAAACAAAGTCTTTGATTCCCAGCCTCCCCATCCTAGTAAGTAATAAACATATACACTAAATTGCCCAAGACACATGCCTAGGAGCCCTATTGGCTCTTTTCTTTTCCTCACATAGCACTTTCAGCTCCTCAATAAATTTCTACTTCACGTTCATCGATATTGGCTCCAATTTCCAAAATATCCTGAACCCAACCACTTCTCTCCTTCTCTACACTTCTGATCTATGTCAATGCCATCATCACCTTCCACTGGTCTTCTCGTTGTACTCCTGGCCCCTCACTCTTCTTCTATTCATGTAACAGCCAGAGTAATCTCTGCAAAGTACAAATCAAAGAATATAATTTTCTAAAGACTTCCTATTGCAATCAGAACAACCTACAGACTTATCAGGGTCTGTGAGGCCCTCCAAATCTTGCTCCACCTGCCTCTTGTTCTCATCTCCCTCCACTCTTCCCCTTGTTCATTGAGTTCTAACCACTGTGATCTTTCTGTCCCACGAATATTGGAAGCTTGTTCCTGCCTCAAGCCATCCCACCTATCACTTATTCTGTTTGGAGAGCTCCTCTAGATCTTCATGTGCTTTCTTTTTTTATCATTTAGATGGTAAAAAAAAAAAAATGACTCAAATGTCACTTTCTCAGAGAGGCCATCCTTGACCACTGTAGCTAAAGTAGTACTACATCTCCTTAGTCACCTTCATCCGTATCCTGTTATAGCTCTTTCATAATATGTGTCAGTACCTGAAGTTCTTCGTTTATTTTTTAGTATGTTTATTACTTGTCCTCCTTCACTAGGACATAGACTCCTTGGGGGCATTATTACTGTCTGTCTTATTTACAGCTGTTTTCTAGTACTTAGAACAATATAGGCCACTAAATAGATGCACAAGAAATGTTCATTTAAAATGGCTATTTCTTTATTCTGCAAGTAGGTTGAGAGAAGATAGGAGAAGGGAAATCCTCTTTTCTATGTGATATGGGACATAAAGTGTTTGGCTTATAGAAATAGGTTGGGCAGGAATTTCAGAAATGTAATGAACCATTCTAGATTAGATTCTTCTCTCACTGTTCAAATTGTGTGTTTTTTTCTAAGAAAAAAATCAATAGCTGAGTTTATTGTTTTGACCTCTGATTGTTTCCTAAAAAGAAATTTGATTTTTTATCCTTTTAGATACCATGGGCTTTCAAAAACACTAATCTCACATCATTTAAAATTCTGGCCTAGAATTAATTTCCTTTGATTCATTTGTTGTGTTTTGTTTTTGTTTTCCTCCCTCTGTTTAAAGGATCTGCTGTATCTGACAGCACAGGACCAAACTAAGTGAAGTATGAGCATCAATGCTTTCTGTCCCTATGGCCTTTCCTTATAACCTTAAGTGAATCCTTGCATGTGCCCGCATCCACACAACTATCTCTGCTTCCCATCATTAGAGTCTAGGTGTTTCACAAGAATTAAATTCGTACCTTGTTATCCATGCTTATTTCTCTCTTTCCCATCAACAATCTTTATCTTTTGCAAGAATTACATAGGCATTTTTTTCTTATATGTGTTTGACATTTTTTACATTTGAACAAAAAGTTCTGTTCAAGGTATGTCTGGGCTGCAAAATTTATTTTCTTAATCAACTTTTTTTGTCTATATTTTCTTAAAATGACTCATAATATTTTTTTCGTTACTTCATTTTTATTGGCTCACATATACTACCCTTCCAGGATGTTGCTGTGAACTGAAAGTGAATTTATGAAGGTGATAAAAGAGTAATTAAACAAAGAACATTTCTGACAGATGAAAGCATTGTTAATTATTTTTCCTTAGAGAAATGCCCTTATGTACACAGATTTTGAAAGCCAGATCAACGGGCTGGACATGCTCAACCAGTTCTAATCTATTCTGAAAGCAGAAAGCAACATGTGTGATTCATTTCTGAGACATTTCAGAAAGTCAAATATGTTTCTGTGTGATATCACACATTAAGAGCTTCATGCAAGCTTTTGACCTGCCTTTTTGCAAAAACCTATATGCTGTTTAGGCTTCCCTGGTGGCTCAGTGATAAAGAATCTACCTACCAATGCAGGAGACATGGGTTTGATCTCTGGTCATGAAGATCCCCTGGAGAAGGAAATGGCAACCCTCTCCAGTATTCTTCCTTGGGAAATCCCATGGACAAAGGAGCTTGGCAGGCTACAATCCATGGGGTCGCAAAGAGTCGGACTGTTAGCAACTAAACAACAACATAAGCTCTTTACAAGTGTGACTAAAGAACCAGATTGGACATGAACACACAACCATAACTGATCAGCAGTCAGATACACTTCTATAGGGCCTCATACCTGGCTCGAACAAGGGCTTTTAAGATTAAGCCTCTATTCTATATATGTCTATGGAGCAAAGGGTTCTAAGTTAGACATTGCTCAACCTCTTTTAGCCTGTGCCTGATATGGAATCTTGATTAGGGAGCCTACTTTTTGAGGAGTCCACACTGGGTCAACCACATGTGTAGGAGTAAAGAACACAATATCACTCTGAATGTGTGTCTGTGATTGTTCTCTTTTTTTCTGAACACCTGTTGGGGTGCTAGGAATTTCCCTGATCTATTTTCTCACCTCCAAGCAGATGTGGATATAAACTATTCCTAGACTATGTATTGGTTTAATTTATTCTTGTGAATTTCCAAAGAAGATTCCACAGCTTGCTTTAGGATTCAACAGTACTTATTCCAACCCACCAATTGTAATCTTCATTTTCCCAGGAGGACAAAATTAGTGGTATTTGGCTCTAAGTTCCCTCTCTGACTTCCTTATAAGGACATTCAACTTCCTAACTTTTTCTCATTTTCATTGGCCCTGTGTGGTCTCTCAAGTTTTAGGAGCTTGAAATCAGCCTGCTCAAAATCAGCCTCCTGCCAGAACTCCAGCCAGGACTCTGCAGCAGTCTTTCCCTACTCCTGCTGGGGCTCTGCTCAAAATTGATGGAGGAGCAGGTAGGGATTCCCAAGCCCTCCCTTCTGGTGAACAATACAGATCTCAGTTGTAAACCGGCCCTTGGGCTAATGGGCTAACACAGTTTAAGCCTCCAAGAGTCAGTTGTTGTTGTTGTTGTTGTTTTTCAGTTTCACTGTTCTTTGTTAAGAATTTAAAACAATTTCTTCAATGACTGGGACAGACAAGCATTAATCTATGTCATAATAAGCAATTCTTCACAGACAGAAGGTTGCCTCTCTTGATTTTCTGCTACCTTAAAATGAGTTTCCTCCCTTCCCAGGCAGCCGCATCCTTCCCCCCACCCTACCACCAAACCTGTTAGAAAAAGTCTCCTGTTGGGTTTAGGAAATATAATCATTGTATTCTAGGGGACTAACCATCAAATTCTTACATCGTTTTCTCCAGGAAGTTTTGAGGCTTTGAGACTGTCAAGTAAATAACGTCCTCTTACTCCGATATCTTAGACTTTTCCAAGTGAATTTGATGATTATACATATTTTCCCCCTGTTTGACCAAGGTGGGCCTTGTATACACAGCATCTTTAACGCTTCCTGAGCTTGATGGAATTCCCAGGGAGCTACAGTACATGCATCTGCCTTATTCTGCATGCACCTTGGCATCCATGTCTGCTTTCCAGTAGTCGCAGCTCACTCCTGTCCTTCCACCCTCCAACCAACTCCTACACATCCATGGTTACAAAGCAGCTCTGGGATATTAAAAACAGCCACCACTGCCCGACCCCACCCCACCCCACCCTTGAGCATGCATGTGTGAGTGCATGCTCACACACATGCAGATACAGACACAGAAGTTTAGAGCCCTTGGATTTAAGCTCTTTAGCAAAGATGGAGTAATATTTCCTTTGCAGGCAAAATAAGCAACACTTTCAAATAAGCAGAACTACTGTCATATTGTCTATTAACTGCCAGCAAAACAGGACTTTAGAGTTCACCACCACCATAATCAAGCCCTGGCATCTCTTGCCTGGACTCCTAAAACAATTTCTCTACTTCAAACACATTCTCCACACCATATCCAGTGTTCTTTTAAAATCATATCATGGCCCTTCTTTGCTGAAGTCCTTTTGATGGCTGCCCATTAACACAGAATAGAATCTGAACTCCATACGCTTCCCTTCAAGGCCCTTATCTTCTCCCTTCTCCAGACTCATTTCATGCCCTCTCTGCCTGCTCACTTGGCTCAGTCATGTCAGCCCTCTGTCAGTTGCTAGGACCTAACAAGCTCTTTCCAGAATTAGGGCCTTTGTACTTGCTATTCCACTGCCTAGAAAGGCTATTCTTCTGGCCCAGTCCACAGCTGGCTCCTCCTCATTCTTCAGGTTTCAGATTAAATGTCACCTTCCCAGATGGGCCTTCCCTGACCATGATAAAGGTAATTATCAGATTGCTGCTAGTTCTGCAGTAATGGTACGTGTGTGCTAAGTCGCTTCAGTCATGTTGGACTCTTTGCAACCCTATGGACTATAGCCTGCCAAGCTCCTCTCTGTTCATAGGATTCTCCAGGCAAGAATACTGGAGTGGGTAGCCATGGCCTCCTCCAAGGGATCTTCCTGACCCAGGAATTGAATCCAAGTCTCCTGCAGCTCCTGCGTTGAAGGCAAATTCTTGACTGCTGAGCCCCCAGGGAAGCAGTAGTATAATTAATAATAATAGGGAAGAATAGTTGTTGTTTAGTCACTCAGTCATGTCCGACTCTTTGCAAGCCCATGGACTGTAGCCTGCCAGACTCCTCTGTCCATGGGATTTCCCAGGCAAGAATACTGGAGCAGGTTGCCATTTCCTCCTCCAAACGATCTTCCCAACCCAGGGGTCAAACCTGTATCTCCTGCGTCTTCTGCACTGGCAGGCAGATTCTTTACCACTGAGCCACCTGGGAAGCCCCAGATAAGAATAGTAGGTCATTTCTATTATTTGCTATCATTTATCTTTTTATTTCCTTTGGAATTTAGCTGTGTCCTCTCTATTTATTTATTCTCTGTCTCTTTAACTTGAGTGTTAGCTTCTCCACAGTATCAGCATTGTGTGTCTTGTTCACTGCTGGGCCCCTGTCTCCTGGTATAGCGCCTGGCATCCATACCATGCAATTAGTAAATACTTGTTGAAGGAATAAAATTTTAGGATTAGAAAGTAATTTAGAAGTCACCTAATCTGTCTTACTCCTTGGAAGAAAAGTTATGACCAACCTAGATAGTATATTCAAAAGCAGAGACATTACTTTGCCGACTAAGGTCCGTCTAGTCAAGGCTATGGTTTTTCCTCTGGTCATGTATGGATGTGAGAGTTGGACTGTGAAGAAGGCTGAGCGCCGAAGAATTGATGCTTTTGAACTGTGGTGTTGGAGAAGACTCTTGAGAGTCCCTTGGACTGCAAGGAGATCCAACCAGTCCATTCTGAAGGAGATCTACCCTGGGATTTCTTTGGAAGGAATGATGCTAAAGCTGAAACTCCAGTACTTTGGCCACCTCATGCGAAGAATTGACTCATTGGAAAGACTCTGATGCTGGGAGGGATTGGGGGCAGGAGGAGAAGGGGACGACCAAGAATGAGACGGCTGGATGGCATCACGGACTCGATAGACGTGAGTCTGAGTGAACTCTGGGAGATGGTGATGGACAGGGAGGTCTGGCGTGCTGCGATTCATGGGGTCGCAAAGAGTCAGACACGACTGAGTGACAGAACTGAACTGAACTGAATCTGTCTAGTCCCGTACCCCAATCCAGGGCTTTATTTTCAGTAATGCAGAGCCTACTTGAATAGTGGTGTTTATGCTAATGGAGAACAAAAAAGAACAATAAGAAGGAGCTGTTTCCCTTTTTGAATTGATTTTACCTTAGTTGTTCTGAGATCAGCTTTGCTTTTTACAACATAGATACAAAGTAAAATGAGTCATTTATTCTTAGCAAACCAGCGAATTACATGGCCATTCCATTGAAGGTGGTGATAGTTGAGTGAGTTCTAAATTAATGTTCATATATTTGTTCACTAAGTCTTAAAGATTTTGTCTATTAACCCAAGTATCCCTTAATGAATTATTTTCCAAACCATGGGCTTTGACTCAGTAAGTAATGAATCTATTTATTATATTACAATGAGCATTGGAAAAATAGATTGGAAAATATAAGAGTGCATTGCACTGAAAAGATTAGCAAAGATTATTGTAAAGATAAGTGCTATCTGGTGAAAGTTTGGTCTCAGTTATATATGTGACTGTGCTTATGTGTGGGTACTATGGGCATGTAAAATATATTTCTTATTGTAGGACGTAAACAACAACAAAAAGTCTGAAAGCAACTGTCTAAATGAAAAAATTCAGTGTTTTACAATAGAAAAGAGGCTGTCTGGTAGTCCTAGGATGAGTTTGAGTTTACTTTCTGAGGCTGTCTGGATTGAGGAGGATGAGGGTGATAATTCTACCATGCTTCAGATAAAAGCACTATCTGCCTTGTGGCCTGAAAACATTATTAGAAAAATCTCCTAGAAGCATGAGAATTACATCACATATTTGAATATTAAAAATAAACTACAAACACAACATATAGATAATGATTTTCTTTATTCTTCATTACTTTTCTTCTCTATTTCTATATCAGAATAACATTATGGCCCAACAGATTAGGGCCAAAATGATCAGGAGTATGGTAAGAGTCTAGGTGGAGGGGAAATGAGTGAAGTACCCCAACCGAACATTGTGAGTTCTCCTTTTTGTGTCAATTTTCTTCTGTAAAAGGCTTTTCCTTTTACAGTGAAACAGGGAGCAAGGTCATCCACTGAGAAGCAGGATGGGGAGATGTTGGAGTTTTGAGGAGAGGAGAAGCAGTGGTGGGAGACTGAATGGATCAAGGGAATGTCGTATGACTGTGGGCAGCACTAAGAGATGTTTACTAAAGTGGGACCAGTTGGCGTGCTGTGTATTCAGCTGGGCATGCAAGCATGCAGTAGTCAGAGAGTTGAATTTAATGACAGTTGAAAGGAAAGTTCTGTTGAGGGAGAGTGAACAGTATAAACAAAGTTTGAGTGCTGGAATTACATGATGTGTAACAAAAAGAATGTTCAAACTACTGCACAGTGGCACTTATCTCACACGCTAGCAAAGTAGTGCTCAAAATTCTTCAAGCCAGGCTTCAACAGTACATGGCCGTGAACTTCCAGATGTTCAAGCTGGATTTAGAAAAAGGCAGAGGAACCAGAAATCAAATTGCCAGCATCTGTTGGATCATTGAAAAAGCAAGAGAGTTCCAGAAAAACATCTACTTCTGCTTTATTGACCACGCCAAAGCCTTTGACTGTGTGGATCACAACAAACTGTGGAAAATTCTTCAAGAGATGGGAATACCAAATCACCTGACCTGCCTCTTGAAAAATCTGTATGAAGGTCAAGAAGCAACAGTTAGAACCAGACATGGAACAACGGACTGGTTCCAAATCAGGAAAGAGTATGTCAAGGCTGTATGTTGTCACCCTGCTTATTTAACTTATATGCAGAGTACATCATGAGAAACACTGGGCTGGAAGAAGCATAAGCTGGAATCAAGATTTCTGGGAAAAATATCAATAACCTCAGATATGCAGGTGACACCACCTTTATGGCAGAAAGCTAAGAAGAACTAAAGAGCCTCTTGATGAAAGTGAAAGAGGAGAGTGAAAAAGTTGGCTTGAAATTCATCTGGTCCTATCACTTCATGGCGAATAGATGTGGAAACAGTGAGAGACTTTATTTTTGGAGGCTCCAAAATCACTGCAGATGATGAATGCAGCCATGAAATTAAACGACACTTGCTCCTTGAAAGAAAAGTTATGACCCACCTAGACAGCATATTAAAAAGCAGAGACATTACTTTGCCAACAAAGGTCCATCTAGTCAAAGCTATGGTTTTTTCAGTAGTCATGTATGGATGTCAGAGTTGGACTATAAAGAAAGCTGAGTGCCCAAGCATTGATGCTTTTGAAGTGTGGTATTGGAGAAGACTCTTGAGAGTCCCTTGGACTGCAAGGGGATCCAACCAGTCCATCCTAAAGGAAATCAGTCCTGAATATTCATTGGGAGGACTGATGCCGAAGCTGAAACTAATTCTTTGGCCACCTGAAGCGAAGAACTGATTCATTTGAAAAGATCCTGATGCTGGGAAAGATTGAAGGCGGGAGGAGAGGGGAAGACAGGATGAGATGGTTGGATGGCATCGCTGACTCAATGGACATTAGTTTGAGTAAACTCTGGGAGTTGGTGATGGACAGGGAGGCCTAGCATGCTGCAGTCCATTGTGTCCCAAAGAGTTGGATATGACTGAGCAACTGAACTGAAATCCATTAAGTTGACCCTTGAGTTCATCCACTTACATGGGAATTTTTTCAATAAATATTTTGGAACATTTTTCGGAGACTTTTGACAACTTGAAAAACTCACAGATGAGCTGTGTATAAAGGTCTGTTTAGTCAAAGCTATGGTTTTTCCAGTAGTCCTCTATGGATGTGGGATTTGGACCATAAAGAAGGCTGAGTGCCAAAGAATTGATGCTTTTGAACTGTGGTCCTGGAGAATACTCTTGAGAATCCCTCAGACAGCAAGAAGATCAAACCCATCAATCTTAAAGGAAATCAGTCCTGAATATTCACTGGAAGAATTGATGCTGAAGCTGAAGCTCCAATACTTTGACCACCTGATACAAAGAGCCTACTCATTGGAAAAGCCCCTGATGCTGGGCAAGATTGAAGGCAGGAGGAGAAGGGGACGACACAGATTGAGATGGTTGGATGCATCACTGACTCAATGGACATGAGTTTGAGTAAGCTCTGGGAGATGGTGAAGGACAGGGAAGCCTGGCGTGCTGCAGTCCACGAGGTTGCAAAGGGGCAGACCCAACTGACGGACTGAACAACAATAAAATATATGCAGACACTAGTCTATCCTTACAGAGACATAAGATGAGTGATATTTAGTATAAAATTAATAATATGTTAGTTTTCTTACTGCTTTATAACTTTGCTTTTAAAGAATGCGTTGCCATAGTGTATGCTTCTCTCTCTCATAATTGGAGAAAGTACATATCAGTCTTTCATCACAGGTAAGTATTTTCTGTTTTAAAATGTACCAATGTTTCCAATACTGTATTATGAATGATTATAATACTGTATATCAAAAAATTTTATAAAGATCCCTTCATTGGTGCATCAGCTAGGCCACACACAGTGAAGCAGTCACACCGATTACACTGAGAATCTCTTGGACTGCAAGGAGATCCAATCAGTCCATCCTAAAGGAAATCAGTCCTGGATATTCATTGAAAGGACTGATGCTGAAGCTGAAACTCCAATACTTTGGCCACCTGATGGGAAGAACTGACTCATTGGAAAAGACCCTGATGCTGGGAAAGATTGAAGGCAGAAGAAGGGGACGACAGAGGATGAGATAGTTGGATGGCATCCCCGACTCAATGGACATAAGTTTGTGTAGACTCTGGGAGTTGGTGATGGACAGGGAGGCCTGGTGTGCACATGACTGGGCAACTGAACTGAACTGAACTGAACTAGAAAGCTATATTGCTGTTTCTTCATTATCAATGCATGTATTATTTATTACATCTGTAAATAAATGTAAATTTCTTTTCACATTATCTTTTCATTTTTTATATCTAGTGTTAGGAATACATTTAATATTTACAGTGTTTTGTACCATATAAGACAATATTGATGTAGGTACTGGCAGACAGTTCATTTTGTAGACACACAACATAATTTTACTGTATTGATAAAAATAATGTTAATTGATGGTGTTATTGGTAAGACTTTAGGTCTGCAGTAAACTATTAGATTCTCTAAGAACCTTTTCAGGATCACTTTCAGTTTCTGCTCACTAACTAGCTGTCTGTATCTGTTATTAGAACTGTTAAAGAGACAATCTGACTGCTACCCTGTCTCTCTCTCTGGCTGAAACTTTTTGAACCAAAGCTTTTTTCTTTGCCATGGTAGAGAAAGCAGGTGAAAAGGGTACATGGGTTGATCCCTTGATGCAGAATATGGCCATCCAGGACTTCTCATTCCCCAGCGGCCATGGTCAGAGTTCTGCTAGAAGGAACAATGGGTATGGCGGTCACTGAGACTGACATCTATCTCTCCTTCTAAATGTGAGCTTTTGAGGGTAGAGGTATGTTTTAGGTATTTTTTAATGCTTAAAGCCCTGCATTATCGGCACATAGTAGGTTCTCAATATATTTTATTGAACAGATGAATGGATTGATGGATGGCTATCTGGACTCCTCAATTAGATTGTTAGCTCTCTTAACTGGCCTCCAAATTTGACTGGCCCCAAAGTTTAACACAAACCCTTAAAATTAACAAATTACAGGACTACCTTGGAGGTTATTTTAGGAAAGGCTGTTTTTAAAGAAACAATTAAAGTATTAATTAGAAGTGTTTCATAATTTTGCTTTAATGATTTTTATTAGTATCCATATCTATTTTTAATCTGTTACATAATAGTTCTGGAATGACCTGAGTTAAGAATTTGTCCTCTCATGCATCTTAAACACTCACCAATTGGAAAAATTTTAAATAGTAATTTAGATTGGTTTTCCTTATTTGTTTAAATAGTATCTTACAGCACCTCTATGGGTAATGAAAATCACTTACCAATTGGAAAAATTTTAAATAGTAATTTAGATTGGTTTTCCTTATTTGTTTAAATAGTATCTTACAGCACCTCTATGGGTAATGAAAATCACTTTTTACAGGTAGTAGTTATGTACTTCAGTATTTGTTGACTCCCCTGTGAGCTAGTGAGTCATTGACCAAGAAGCAGGAGTGGGGTGGGATGTACCTTGGAGAACGTAATCATCCCCATGGTAACCCAGAGCCTTCTTGCCTACTACCCCTTCCCACATCTTTGTTATATTCAAAGGAGGAAGTTATTACTTACTTTAGATTTTACATTTCAGTACATTTTTCAGGGCACAAATTCCTAATTTCCGCCATTCTTGTGTATAAAACATTGCCATAGGAAAAATAAAAACTAGTGATTATGATACTTTATGAAATGAAAAATGATCTACCAATTCTATAACATTTTAAGATTCAAAATTTTTTTTTCTCAATTTCGCATCATGATTATCAAGCTGTTGGAATGAAAACATTCTGAACCAAATGGTTAACTGATGATTTTTACCTATTTTGAAAAGGCAACCACTAAGTAACATTATCGGAGAAGGCAATGGCACCCCACTCCAGTACTCTTGCCTGAAAAGTCCCATGGACAGAGGAGCCTGGTAGGCTGCAGTCCATGGGGTCGCTAAGAGTTGGCATGACTGAGCGACTTCACTTTCGCTTTTCACTTTCATGCATTGGAGAAGGCAATGGCAACCCACTCCAGTGTTCTTGCCTGGAGAATCCCAGAGACAGAGGAGCGTAGTGGGCTGCTGTCTATGGGGTCTCACAGAGTCGGACACGACTGAAGCTACTTAGCAAGTAACATTATATATTTCATTTTAAAATGTTTTCATTTATCAAAAATAAAAAATAAAAAAAAAACCAACCTCCTGTTCATTGTAGCTAACTTTAAAAATAATGACAGGCAATGGAAGAATATTTAATAATCCAGTAATCCTTCTTCCCCACAGTTTATTATATTTTTCCAGTACCTTTCCAGTAATTGTATTATATGTTGGTGTTGTGTTGGTGGTGAGGGAGAGACCGAGAGAGAGAGAGAGAGAGAGAGAGAGACAGAGAGAGGGAGAGAGGAGACGCTTTCCCAATACATTTTGTTCTGTATCCCATTTTTGTAAAAACTTAATATATTATAAATGAACATTTTTCAAATATTGTACTATGGTGTCATTTTTACTGGTAATAATGTAGATGTTTTATTGAATAAATTTACCATATTTTATTTAATCAGCTCCCTTTTGGTTGGACATTTTTAATTTTTTTCAAACTTTCACCAATACCAAGCATGAAACAAAAAAGAAAAAGTGGATAGAAAGAGAGAGAGGAGGGAGTAGGGTAGAAGGAGGGAGCAAGGAAGGAAACTGCAAAAATATATTGTGACACACACACATATTTCCTTGGGATACATTTTCTTATCATTACACCAGTGTTGAATTTCTAGTTAAAAGGTATGTGCTTTTCAGACATTTTGTCAAAGAGCAGTTGAGAACTGCTCTAGAACCCTAACACTGATGTTGTCTCTTAAAATAATCCTTATCAATTCAACAGGCAAAAAAAGACACTTTAATATTGTTTTAGTTTGCATTTTATTACAGATGAATACAATTCATCTTTATTGACCCCTCCCTCTTTTTTTTTTTTTTAACTTACTTATTTATTTGGCAGTGCTGGGTCTTAGTTGTGACATGTGACCTCTTAGTTGCAGGATGTGAGATCTCGTTCCCTCACCAGAGGAGGAACCTCAATCCTCTGCGATGGGAACGGGGAGTCTTAGCCACTGGACTAACAAGTGAGTCCTCTATTGCTGTCACTTCAGCCGTGTCCGACTCTGTGCGACCACATAGATGGCAGCCCACCAGGCTCCCCCGTCTCTGGGATTCTCTAGGCAAGAACACTGGAGTGGGTTGCCATCTCCTCCAATGCATCAAAGTGAAAAGTGAAAGTGAAGTCGCTCAGTCGTGTCCAACACTCAGCAACCCCATGGACTGCAGCCTTCCAGGCTCCTCCGTCCATGGGATTTTCGACAAGAGTACTGCAGTGGGGTGCCATTGCCTTCTCCGGAGTCCCCTATTGACCCTATCTATTTCTTCTTTTCTGACTTACTTGCCCATTTTTCTATTTGGCTATTTATCCTTTTCTCATTGATTTGTAAGACTTCTTAACCTTCATCCATTTTTCTCCCTTGTAGTTTGGCATCAGCCCTTTAATTTTTTGTTGGTTTTTTGTTTGTTTGTTTCAGTTTGGTATGTGCCCTTTAATATTTTGGTGATCTCTGGAACACTTTCCACTTTTTTATGTATTTTAAAAATAAGTCTTAGCTTTATATTTCATGTGCTATAAATCCCATTTCCAAGATTATTCATAAGTATTTTTTATATTTTAGTAATTTTATGATTTGAATTTTATATTAAAATCTTGAATCCACCAAGAATTTAATTTAGCCCATGGCGCATACATATGGACATCAGCAGATGGTCAACACCAAAATCAGACTGATTATATTCTTTGCAGCCAAAGATGGAGAAGCTCTATACAGTCAGCAGAAACAAGACCGGGAGCTAACTGTGGCTCAGATCATGAACTCCTTATTGCCAAATTCAGACTTAAATTGAAGAAAGTAGGGAAAACCAACAGACCATCCAGGTATGACCTAAATCAAATCTCTTATGATTATACAGTGGAAATGACAAATAGATTTAAGGGATTAGATCTGATAGACAGATTGCCTGAAGAACTATGGATGGAGGTTCGTGACATTGTACAGGAGGCAGTGATCAAGACTATCTGCAAGAATAAGAAATGAAAAAAAGGCAAAATGGTTGTCTGAGGAGGCCTTACAAATAACTGAGAAAAGAGAAGCTAAAGGAAAAGGAGAAAAGGAAAGATATACCCATTTGAATGCAGAGTTCCAAAGAATAGAAAGGAGAGATAAAAAAGCCTCCCTCAGTGATCAGTGCAAAGAAATAGAGGGAAACAACAGAATGGGAAAGACTAGTGGCACCCCACTCCAGTACTCTTGCCTGGAAAATCCCATGGATGGAGGAGCTTGGTGGGCTGCAGTTCAAGGGGTCGCTAAGAGTCAGACACGACTGAGTGACTTCCCTTTGACTTTTCACTTTGATGCATTGGAGAAGGAAATGGCAACCCACTCCAGTGTTCTTGCCTGGAGAATCCCAGGGATGGGGGAGCCTGGTGGGCTGCCGTCTATGGGGTCGCATAGAGTTGGACACGACTGAAGCGACTTAGCAGCAGCAGCAGAGATCTCTTCAAGAAAACTAGAGATACCAAGGGAACATTTCATGCAATGATAGGCTCAATAAAGGACAGAAATGGTATGGACCTAACAGAAGCAGAAGATATTAAGAAGAGGTGGCAAGAATACACAGAAGAACTGTACAAGAAAAGATCTTCATGACCCAGATAACCACAATGGTGTGATCACTCACCTAGAGTCTTGGAATGTGAAGTCAAGTGGGCCTTAGGAAGCATCACTATGAACAAAGCTAGTGGAAGTGATGGAATTCCAGTTGAGCTATTTCAAATCCTAAAAGATGATGCTGTGAAAGGCCTGTACTCAATATCCCAGCAAATTTGGAAAACTCAGAAGTGACCATAGGACTGGAAAAGGTCAGTTTTCATTCCAATCCCAAAGAAAGGCAATGTCAAAGAATGTTCAAACTACCACACAATTGCACTCATGCTAGCAAAGTAATGCTCAAAATTCTCCAAGCCAGGCTTAAACAGTACATGACTGAATTTCCAGATGTTCAAGCTGGATTTAGAAAAGGCAGAGGAACCAGAGGTCAAATTGCTAACATCCGTTGGATTATCAAAAAAGCAAGAGAGTTCCAGAAAAACATCTACTTCTGCTTTACTGACTATGCCAAAGCCTTTGATTGTGTGGATCAGAAGACATAGAACAACAGACTGGTTCCAAATCAGGAAAGGAGTACATCAAGGCTGTATATTGTCACCCTGCTTAACTTATATGCAGAGTACATCATGCAAAATGCTGGGCTGGATGAAGCACAAGCTGGAATCAAGATTGCTGGGAGAAATATCAATAACCTCAGATATGCAGATGACACTACCCTTATGGCAGAAAGCGAAGAACTAAAGTGCCTCTTGATGAGTGTGAAAGAGGAGAGTAAAAAAGTTGGCTTAAAACTCAACATTCAGAAAACTAAGATCATGGTGTCCAGTCCTATCACTTCATGGCAAATAGATGGGGAAACAGCGACAGACTTTAATTTTGGGGGCTCCAAAATCACTGCAGATGATGAATGCAGCCATGAAATTAAACAACACTTGCTCCTTGGAAGAAAAGCTATGACCCACCTAGACAGCCTACTAAAAAGCAGAGACATTACTTTGCCAACAAATGTCTGTCTAGTCAAAGATATGGTTTTTCCAGTAGTCATATATGGATGTGAGAGTTGGGACTATAAAGAAAGCTGAGTGCCAAAGAACTGATGCTTTTGAACTGTGGTGTTGAAGACTCTTGAGAATCTCTTGGACTGCAAGGAGATCCAACCAGTCCATCCTAAAGAAAATCAGTCCTGAATATTCATTGGGAGGACTGATGCTGAAGCTGAAACTCCAATACTTTGGCCACCTGATGCGAAGAACTGACTCATTGGAAAAGACCCTGATGCTGGGCAAGATTGAAGGCAGGAGGAGAAGGGCACGGCAGAGGAGGAGATGGTTGGATGGCATCACTGACTCGATGGACATGAGGTTGATTACGCTCCAGGAGTTGGTGATGGACAGGGAAGCCTGGCATGCTGCAATCTATAGGGTGGCAAAGAGTAGGACATGACTGAGCGACTAAACTGACTGACTGTGGTGTGTTTTCCTCTCAGTTGGCCAGTGGCTCCTTCACTTATTGTATAATTTATACTTTTCTTGCTGATTAGCAATGCCTCTGTTATTATTTCTCTCCTTGGGTCTCAGTAACATTAATGTTAACGTGAAGCTTTAAAGCTGTTTGATAGATCTAACCATTTTCCTTCTCAGTTAGCAACTATGTGGAAGATGAAGAGATGTCAGTTCAAATGCCAGAAAGATACTAAATGAATTGTTGGCTTTTAAAAGAAAATCAAGAATGCTCTAAGTATTTTATAACATAGTTATTGCTTATATAGATTTGTGTTGCTAGGTATTTAAAATTTTTTATTGGTGTGTATCTGGGCTGAAATGATATATGATTTTATAACCATATTTTTCTCAACAAGCCAGTAATCTTAATGTATTATGTATAATATGTGCATAAATGTATGTATTATCATTATTCAGAAGCTAAATATTGTTTATGAATTTATGAAATGCTGAACAAATTTCATAAACATGGGTAACTTCTTGTAACCAGTTTATAAAGTTAAATGTATTGATTCATGTTTTTCCAATACAATCAACATAATTACAAAACAGAAATTGACGTTAACTTTGCTATCCTTTATTTTTTTTTAAAGGGGGCGCTCCCTTGCCCTGTTTTTTAAAAAATTTGCTTTTTTATTTAGTTTTTGGCTGTGCTGTGGCTTTGTTGCTGTGATCTGGCTTTCTCTAGTTGGGCTGAGCGTGGCCTCTAGGGTGCTTCAGTAGTTGTGCATGGGCTTAGCTGCTCTGCAGCATGTGGGATCTTCCTGGACCAGGGATCAAACCCGTGTCCACCGCACTGGCAGGAGGCTTCTAACCACCAGACCACCAGGGAAGTCCAACTTTACTATCCTTTATATTGAAGCTGCAAACACATAGAAAGGCATCTGTATAAAATATAGGCTTATCTTTGTGCTTTAGATGTCCTTGTTACCTAAACAAACAGTCACAAAAATACGTGTTTCTAGTCAAAACAATAATCTTTAGTTCTAGTAAAGATAAACGTTCTGATGGTGAACACGGTAAACTGGGATTTACTTGGAAACTATAACTTTGTCAACTACTTCGCCTATAATTTAGCCACAAATTAAGCCACTTACCACGAGGTGCTTCTGAAAATACTATATTTGGTCAGTTAATCCATTTCCATGTGTAGAATTTTATGTTAGGTCATCCCAAGGATTAATATATGTAATTCACTTATATTCCTCCATGTAATTCCTTAGGCACTTTTAGAATTATTTTCATACATTGATAATTGTTAAAAGATACTTGCTATCAAAAACCAAGATTCAATCCTGTGTGTGAGCCTGACTGAAAAAAGAGCTACAATAGTTATTACCAAGAAAGTGTTCTGTGAATTCCTTGGGCAGAATCTCTAAAGCCTGTTATTTTCCCAGTGCTCATTTACAGTTAAGAAAACAAACCCAGGTGGCAAGGGAATTTAGCCTGAAAAAAGGCTTATCTCCCTACCCCCCTTGAGAGACAAACTCAGTTTTATCTCGGCTCATATTACAAAGCATGGCTGTTCTGTGAATCACAAGGATAATTTTTTTTAATGTTTCTCATTTCCTTCTCTTTAATCATGCTTTCTACAGTGTATACAGAATATCCATCACTTCATTTCTACAGTTTCTCACAAATCATTTCACCTATTCCAATTTTCTGTTCTATGACAAGAACCCCTTGGACAATTCTACCCACTTGTCTTGTAAAATCCTGATTTACAAGCTAGAAAACCAGGCAGTATTCTTTCTCTTGGGAGTTTTCTTGATTTCATGTCAGATTCTTGTCTTGCTTTTTTACTCTTGATTGTTCCAGGCTTAAATAAGTCTTTCCTGATCAATCCTTTTCTGCTTACAATCATCATTATGGTCCCATATGTCAGTCTCCATGTTCATAATCCAGGGCAAGGGAGCAATCATGTGGACTACACATCCTTATTTTCATTTTATGGCTTGGTTTAGATACTATTAATTGGAATATCCATGAGCACAGGAATTATGTCCATCTTGTGCAGCACTGTACATGCAGTGCCTGCCATAGAATGCTCAGATTTTTATTGAATTAATAATAGCCACCATTTAATAAATCTACTTATCAAATGATAGGTATTGTGCCATGCACAAAGGTATGTCCATTTTATAAATGAAAAGACTGAAACTTAGAAAAATTAAACAACTTGTTCTTGGTCACAATGGCTAGTTAAGGCTGAAGAACTAAAACCTGACCTAATCCGAGCTATGGACGTCTCAGTGCCCACATGCAATCTCTACAGTAACAGTGCAGAGGCAGGATAACATAACCATGAGGAAAGCTTGACTTTAAATCTTGACTCTGAGGCTGAAGAGTTAATAAACACTCTGTGCTTCAGTTTCATTATTAACTAGACACGGTTTATTAAAAAAACATTCATTGGTTTCTAGTCACTCCACCTTAGAGTTGTTCTGTAATCTGCTACATTGCCTTATTTAGTTTAACACAATTGGCACTGAAGATCAACAAAGGCTTCATTCAGTTCAGTTCAGTTCAGTCACTCAGTCGTGTCCGACTCTTTGCGACCCCATGAATCGCAGCACGCCAGGCCTCCCTGTCCATCACCAACTCCCGGAATTCACTCAAACTCACGTCCATTGAGTCGGTGATGCCATCCAACCATCTCATCCTCTGTCGTCCCCTTCTCAATCCCTCCCTGCATCAGAGTCTTTTCCAGTGAGTCAACTCTTCGCATGAGGTGGCCAAAGTACTGGAGTTTCAGCTTTAGCATGAGTCCCTCCAATGAACACCCAAGACTGATCTCCTTTTAGATGGACTGGTTGGATCTCCTTGCAGTCCAAGGGACTCTCAAGAGTCTTCTCCAACTCCACAGTTCAAAAGCATCAATTCTTTGGCGCTCAGCTTTCTTCACAGTCCAACTCTCACATCCATACATGACCACTGGAAAAACCATAGCCTTGACTAGATGGAGCTTTGTTGGCAAAGTAATGTCTCTGCTTTTTAATATGCTTTGTAGGTTGGTTATAACTTTCCTTCCAAGGAGTAAGCATCTTAGACCCCTACAAATGACGGCTTAAATTATCCTAGTAGGCAACGTTCTCAGTCAGTTGAGATATTAGCTGCAAACAAAGAAGTGTGTAATGGATTGTCATGCCCACCAGTTACAACTTCAACAGTAGCAGGAGCATATGGATGGAAGGTCTGAAGACTGAAAAATTACCCAATTTTTTTCCCTTTTAAAATAACTGCCACTGTTTTCTTCTCTTTCCTTTCTTTCTATAGCAACCATTGAGGCTCCTGAATCCCCATATGATTTATAGAGTGTACTGGTAGTGATTATACTTACCATTTAGTCCTTAGATTGTAAGACCATGAGCAATCACAGATAGATGAGAACTAGAATAGGTATTTTACATCCAGAGGTCAGGACTAAGTGAACAATAACATCCCACTAGCTGGATTGGATGTACTTTTGGTCCTGAAAGAGGGCAAGAGCAGGGGCTGTTGTAATAGAATGACTAGATCAAGTAGGCAGGCTGAAGACATTTTTGTCATCATACATGTGGGGAAAGGCAACTAAATAATAAAATAAAATGGATACCTCCCTCTTAGGCCAAACACAGGGCTCACAGTAACGTCTCCCTCCCCAGCACAGGGATGGAACAGCAGCGCCATCCAACACATGTAACTTGTAGTCTAAACTGCATGGCTGAGTGACGCAGGTGTGGATATCTGACCCAAACTGGACAAACTTGCTCTCCTTGGCAACTGGAATTTTGAACTGAGATGCAAAGAGATAGGGAGTTGTTTTTAGCCCATGAGGAGGACAGTTTATGGATTCCTATTACTGAGTTTCCCTGATTATCCAGCAATTACCAACATTCTGTGAGATATGTCAGTATCCTTCTGGTAAAGTCAACTTAACTGGCTAGAGTTGTTATTTACTCTAAATAAGTGGAAGAACCTTAAATACTATACTTCCCTGAAGCACTTTCTCTCAAGCTACTCCATGTTCCTTTCGCTATACTCGCCACCAAAGTATCACAGCTCACCAAGAATTCCATGATGTTCTGTATCACTGAGATTTTGTTGTTCCCCTGCATGAAATTCCCTTCCTTTTCTTCCTGAAAACTTTTTCAAGGATTATCTTCTCTATAACATTTTCAATCATCACCCCATATTTACCTGTTGATTTGCAAGATCCTCCACTATTCATGGGTTTCCCTTGTGGCTCAGCTGGTAAGGAATCCGCCTGCAATGCGGGAGACCTGGGTTCAGTCCCTGGGTTGGGAAGACCCCCCTGGAAAAGGGAAAGGCTACCCATTCCAGTATTCTGGCCTGGAGAATTCCAAGGATGATATAATCAATCAGTCCATGGGGTTGCAAAGAGTCGGACAGAAAATGAATAAACCTAGCCAATTCCAGAACAACTACCCAACTAACATAGAGACTCCTAAGAAATAACTGGTTAGTGTTTTAATCCACTGACCTTTGGGATAGGTAACTTGCTAGGCAACATTTTATTGTGGGAATAAATAATTGGTACAATATCTGTGGGTTAGATTTCACATGGGGATCACCAGTTAGAGAGCTTTTCTAGCTGAACAAAAGATTTAAAATCCAAAGACTGCTTTTTCAAGCCCCATTGTGTATGTGAAGAATGGATACATTTACAAATCAACAGAAAAAGAAATTTTTCACTACTTGCTAATATAAGACATTTAAAAACTTGAAAAAGTTTTTTTAAACTTTAAAGAAAAATCAAAAGTAAAATCACCAATAATTTATCTATTTCAACACAGTTTTCAGTGTTTCTATTCAGCTATTTACATATGTACTTTCATATAATTCTAATAACAATACTGCTATATTTTGCTTTAATATTAAAGGAAAAATGCTATTTTCATACCCAGTAATTTTAATCACTCCATAAAAATTCTTCAAACAGGTATACTATTTCTGTATTATTTTAGATTCCCTTTTTTCCCCTGTTACCAAGAAGTGACAAAATATAGCTTTTTTCTTTCTTTGGTATTAGTGCTTTAAATATGAAGGCTGGGATGGTGTCTTTCTTACCTACTGCCATTGTCCCAAGTACCTAGCAAAGTATACGGTAGACACCCAATAAACATTCACTGAATGTTTAGTCATTCATGCAAGCAAGAATGAACAATTGGATTTACATAAGGAAAGGCTTTCTAATTCCATCTGCTTCAAATGATTTTAAACTAGCACAATCAAAAAGTCATTATCATTTGAAAGAAAAACATATTTGCATCACATCTTGAATTTATTACCTTTAGATAAAGGAATCCATTATTCACCTTAAAATTTGCAGTTACAAAGTTGACCCATAAAATAGATGAAAGAATCCCAATGTTTTTATTCATGAACTGCTTCTATAAATATCACTAGATGAACACCATCTATTCTCAGTTCTTATTCCCTTCTCTGAAACTTTTGACATCTTTGGCTACTTCTTAAACTCCATCATGTATCAGTTTCTGCAATCACTGTTTATAATCACTCACTTATAGTCTTGTCTTCAGGGTTGACTGGTTCAAGATGGCAGGGTACAAGGACATGTGTCCCTCTCCTGTGAGAGTACCAACTAGCTTTTGAACAACCATGGACAGGAGGATGCTGACACCCACCAAATAAAGGTATCCCACATCTAAAGACAAAGGAGAAGCTACAACGAGATGGTGAGGGGAGGGCACAATCACAATAAAGTTAAATCCCATACCCGCCTAGTGGGCAACCCACAAACTGGAGAACACTAATACCAAAGAAGTTCTCCCACTCTTGTGATAGTTCTGAGTGTCCTAGCCTGGGGACCCAGCAAAGGGACTAGGAATCCCCAGGGATTCTGACTGTGAAGGCCAACAGGATTTGATTGCTGGATTTCCATAGGACTGGGAGAAATAGAGACTTCACACTTGGAGGGCACAAACAAAATCTTGTGTGCGCCAGGACTGAGAGGAAAGGAACAGTGACCCTACAGAAGACTGAACCAGACCTACCAGCCAGTGTTCGGTGAACTCTTGCAGAGGCGTGGGTCAGCGGTGGCTTGCTGCAGGGATGGGTGCACTAGCAGCAGTAGTCCTAAGAAGTGCCCCTTAGTGTGAGCCCTCTTGGAGGTCACCATTGTTTTTCAGTCGCTAAGTTATATCTGACTACTTGCAATTCTATGAACTGCAGCATGCCAGGCTTCCCTGTCCTTCACCATCTCCTGGAGTTTCTCAAACTCATGTCCATTGAGTTAGTGATGCCATCCAACTATCTCATCCTCAGTCAGCTCCTTTCCCTCCTGCCCTTAATCTTTCCTAGCATCAAGGTCTTTTCCAATGAGTAAGCTCTTCACATCAGGTGGCCAAAATATTGGAGCTTCAGCATAGTCCTTCCAGTTAATATTCACGGTTGACTTCCTTTAGGATTGACTGGTTTGATCTTGCTGTCCAAGGGACTCTCAAGGGTCTTCTCCAGCACTACAATTTGAAAGCAGCAGACAACTGGATTAAAGTTTTACTGAGAACAGCCCTGCCCACTAGAGCAAGATCCAGTTCTCACTGCCAGTCCCTCCCATCTGGAAACTTACACAAGCTGCTTAGCCTCATCCACCAGAGGGCAGACAGAAACAACAACTACAATTCTGCAGCCTCAAGAAGGAAAACCACAATCACAGAAAGTAAATAAAAATGAAAATACAGAGGACTATGTCCCAGATGAAAGAAAAAGATAAAACCCTAGAAAAAATAACTAAACAAAGAGGAGAAAGGCAACCTTCCAGAAAAAGAACTCAGAATAATGATAGTGAAGATGATCCAGGGTTTCGGAAAAAGAATGGAGAAGATGCAAGAAATGTTTACCAAAGAACCTAGAAGAACTAAAGAACAAACAAGAGATAAACACTGTACTAGAAGGAATAATCTTGTCTTCAGTCTGTTCTATGAAACATGCCCAGATCTGTATATCTAATCCTGATCATTCTATTTGGACCTTTCAATCTCATCCACCTCCATTTCCTTAAAGTCTTACCTTGCTTATATTGTCAATCTACACCTCTTTTCCTTTGAACTACATGTATGTGTCTCCGAGCCTTTGCAATTTTTTCTTGACCCTGCTTCTTCCTCGAGTGTTATTCCATTGCCCCTTTCCCTTAACCACCCAGATTTTGGAAAGTGTGTTCTGTGCTCCTTGCTCTTTTCTGCATTTCTCTCCTTAACTGTTTTCATGTTGTCTTCTGCTTTCTCGTATTGACCTTTTACTTCAGTGACTATTTGATCCCCTTCCAACAATGCTTCTCTGTGGCATCTCACACCCTTCCAACTTAAGCCTGCACACCTAGAGAAACCAACAAGAAAAACCACCACAATGATAAACCCCACACACAGCAACTAGAGTAGCCCCCACTCTGGGCAACTAAAGAAAGCCCACCAGCAACAAAGACCCAAGGCTGCCAAAAATAAAGAGCACAGTAACCTACTCCAGTATTCTTGCCTGGAGAATCCCAAAAACAGAGGAGACTGGCAGGTAGCAGTCCATAGGGTTGCAGAGCCGGACTTGACTGAAGTGACTTAGCACACATGTGTGCACACATGAACAAAAAAATTCCCCTTATGGCTTCCTTTGCACTATACCTTCTTGGTTTCTAACAAGTATCCCCTGACATACTTTCTTCTTTTTGTCTTTGGACTTCTTTTTTACTCTGCTATCCTTAAAGGTCCTCATTCACCTCCAGAGTTAACAAATATTTGCCTATTATGTAGCAGGATCTGTGCAGGCCCCAGGGATACAGGGATGAACAAACCAGAAGCTCACTGCATCGGTAGTACTTCCTTTTCTAATTTTTTAAAATTATTATTTATTTTTGGCTATGTTGGGTCTTCCAGGGAGTGGACTTTCTCTGGTTGTGGTGGTGGGGGGGTGGTATTCTTCATTGAAAGCTGGACCCTTTAGAGTTGGAAGAACAAAAATTGGATTTCCAGAAGAATATTATGAAGTTATGTAGGAAACAAACAAGCATGTAGAAAGGAAACAAGATATATATATAGGAAGGAAACTCTTTCATAGAGGCCTACATCTGAGCCAACAGTTTCACATTCCTGTTTTGAAGAAAAAGTTTAAAATATCATTTTATCAGACATTTTATTTGGACTAAATAATGCTAAGAAACAAATGTCTACACTGTAGAAATTAAAGAACCTGCAAGTGTACTAGAGAAAACGCTAAATGAAAAAAAAAAAAAAGAACAAGTATGATTTCCTCAAGATGCGACATCTAGGGACACCAAAATACAAAACTTTAAGAAAACACTTCAAACAAGCCAGTTGCTGCCAGTGTACAACAACTGTATATGATTAACTAAAGTGCCTAAACTGATTTAAATTTTATCTCTTTTACTTTTGAGAAATTGCAACACTCTATTTATAACAGCCTCTTCTTCAAAAAGACGTTATGGCAAATTACTTTTAAAAAAATGCAATTTTTGTAAAGAACTTGCCATACGTTTGCTTCCCAGGAAAGAAGAGAAAATCAGTTTCTTAACATACTTTAACCCACTTTCCCCTACCTTATCAGAACCAATACATCACGGAAAACGTCTAAGTGGGAATCTTGTAATTTGGCTCATTGTACACTACGCCTCTCCACTACGCTGGATCTTATTTTTAGTTTCCAACTTAGCTGTTAATTAGTAGTGGCTGTCACTTCTCTGTTTCATTCCCATAAACCCAGAAAAATGGGTGGAGGACCATAGAGATCTTTGGTCCGAATAAAGTCTATTAGATATCATCAACAACTTTTTCCTCAGGACGATGCAGACCCAGGAAAACGGAGTTTTCCTTTTCCCACATCCCATTCCCGAGCCTGGACTTCATTCCTCTTCCTTTCAATCTCAATTCGGGCTCCTCGCAAAGAGTCGGAAACGACTGAGCGACTGGACTGAACTGAACTGAACTGAACTGAACGTTAGCAAAGCAAGTTCTTTGAACGAAATCCAGCGCTCCGCTCCTTTGTCTCCAAACGTGGCTAAGAAGGCCTCAGCTGGCTGAGAGAAGGTAGTAGCAGCGATCCACCCTAGCCAGTACACCCACCCATCACAACCCGCCTCTGGTGCCGAGGCCCTGGCGCGTGCTCGGGTGTCTTCGGTACCGCGAGGCGCGCGCTCGCCCGGTCACTCTCCCTGGGAAGGGGCGGGACCCCAGAGCGCGTGCCGGTACTGCGGCAGGCGGAAGCTGCTGGCGGAGACGGGCGGTTCCCGCCGACGAGGGTGGGGGAAGGGCGGCTGCCACACCCGGAAGTTGGTCTGGAAGTGGGGTTGGGGGGGGGGGGTAACGTGTGGGGGCGAGGCTTCCGGTAGCGCAAAGGGTATCGGGAGAGGCTTCCTGTAAAGCTTCTCTGGCTTCTGGAGGGTCCACCGTTGCCGCGGCTTCGGCTTCCACGATCTGCGTTCGGGCTAAACGGTCACAGCAGACGCCTCTGCCGGTCTCCTTGTGCCTGGTTCTGTCCGTATTCGTTCCCAGGAGACCGCCTCGGTTCCGGCAGCGGCTGCGGCCGACATGTTGTGAGGCGGCGGCGCGGGTGTCTGAAGGATGGTTTGGCAGAGGCGGCGGCATCGGCTGCTGGCGGCGGCGGCGGCGGCGGGGGCTCCGGTTCTGTAGAGCCTTGCCCGCTGAGTGTCCGCCCTGTTCCGCGGCCAGACCAGTGCCCCCAGACCCTGCCTCTGCTCCGCGCCGTTGGGGAACGGTTAGACGACAGCCCACGCCCCTCTGAGGAGACACGAAGGGGGTTTTCTAGTGCTCAGATTCCGGACCACCTTGCCTTCCCCTCTCCGACCTGGGCAGTGCTGTCCCCAGAATCCTCAACACCCCCCCCCCAACTTTGCTCCCAATCTCGCCTTAAATCTGTCACACACACGGGTGTTCCTCTCTCTCTCCAGCCACCCCTGGCCCCTTAATTTTCTGCACGCTCATCTCAGAGGGACTCCTGGATCGCTCTCCGAGGGCGGCCTTTTGAAAAATCGTCGTGGACCAGAGTTAAGGAGTTTTTAAAAGTCGGGGCGCGAGAGAGAAGGTGCGATGGCTTCCTCATCTGGCAACGATGATGATCTCACTATACCCAGAGCTGCTATCAATAAGATGATCAAAGAGACTCTCCCCAATGTCCGGGTGGCCAACGATGCCCGGGAGCTGGTGGTGAACTGCTGCACTGAATTCATTCACCTTATATCTTCTGAAGCCAATGAGATTTGCAACAAATCGGAAAAGAAAACCATCTCGCCAGAGCACGTCATACAAGGTAAGTGGTATTTGTGGGATTTTGTTTCAAAGAGGGGCCGGGGACATCCTGCTGGTCGCGTGACGCGTTCATGTCAAAGCCTTCAGTTCTGTCTCCTGGTTAGTATTGGTAACTGAAAAGCCATTGCGGGCAAGGGGGCAGCCGGTGCCTTCAGACCTCTGTGTAGTATTCTCGTGGTCCTTTTCAAATACCAAATGCAGGTGAGAGTTGCAGGCGATTAAGTCGGCTAACATACCCTAAAGAAAGTAGTAGTAGCGGTCTCAGCTTACAGCCAGGTAAACCTAAGCAACAAGAACTTTGCCTGCCTAAATTGAAACCTGGATCATGACAACTGAGAGAGGAAGCCAGAAGTTCTTGGAGAATTAGAATTCAGACAGGAAGTTCAAGCTTGAGTGGAGAGGGCACCCCCTTCCCACCCGACCTTTTTCACCAGTGTAGAAGAAAAGATCAATTTTCAGAACACGAGTAAAAATATTCTTAACGTAAATGTTCACAATTGTAAAGTTTATTAGTGTTGACTGGAGTATATTTTCTGCTTTAAAAATGGCTTCATGGTCCCTACCGTTCATCAACAAGTTGCCAAAGCACTCCAGTTCTATTCTGTAAGAAAGAAGCAGTCAGTGTTCTTTAACCTTCCTTCCTTTCTTCCTTCCTTCCATAGCTTGCATTGTGCCTTAGAGGTAGGTTTTTAAAGCTTGGGTTTAAAGACTGTGAGGGTTTTTTTTTTTCGTGGAACATTTCCCTTTTGTTTCCTGCTGTCGTCCCCGTTTAGATGTATACGCTTAAGCGTTTATTGAACACTTCTGAAAGTTTAATAGTTTCTCCTCTTGTATCTTGGAAAGGATTTAGTTCAGTTAATAGGGCTTTGGGGGACCATATTCTGATGGTTTGTGTCAGGAATGGGGAGACATTTACTAGTCATAATGTTTTGGGAAGCACTTTCTGTGACTGGTACATATAATCTTAGGGGAAGGTTGTGGTCAATTTTGAAGTGATAGCTTGCCTTTTATAATAACCCAATTAAAATTCTAACAATTTCTGGATCACTTTTGAAGTCAGAAAAAAAGATTAATTTTAATTTAATTTTGGTAGGCAGGCAGTTATCTACCATTTTATTGTTATAATTTAACTTTTTAAAAGGTGACTTTCCTGTTATACTGAAGTAGAGGACACATCTTCTCATATTCACCATATACAGTATTTTACAGGAATTATTGACAGAAGTATTTTGTCATGAAATGACTTCTGTAATTTCATTTTTGATTCTTATTGATACATAAAACATACTTCGACATTTCCATTTCAGTACATAAGGAGAAAAAGAAATCCCTAGGAAAAGGTATATTTGACTTTAAAGCTAGTCTTTTACTTGTTTAGAGTACTCTGGCAAGTAAAGTGAAAGCCAAGTTGTCTATTTTTCCTCTTGTGTTTTTATTTTTACATTATATGTGCAGTTGTCACAAATTTTTCACAAGATTGTCCAACACAAATAGCTGTAATTTCCTTTTATAATTCATAAAAGAGAAAACAGATCTTTTATCAACATTGCCTTTCTAATGAAAATTGCAAAAGATTTCAAAAGGATCTGCTTAAACATTTGTTTACACCACGGAAGTGGGGATCTTTCCAAAAATCTAATAACGCCTTACAATCTGTCTTCTTGGGTAGAGTTTATTCTTTTCTAGGATATATTTAGATTTCTGATTGACATGATGGAAGAAAAGTGCAGCTGTAGCTAGCAGTATGCTAGTTAAATAGCTCAACTTTGGAATATGCTAAATTCAGTTTAACGTATGAGTCAGAAAGTTCCAGTGAAAGTGTTTTCCTTATGTACTGAGGATGATTTATTAATTAAAAAAAAATAATGTATTGACCTGTTACAGCTTTATAAAATTACTTTTGTTTTCTTGTAACATTGCTGTTCTTAAGTGTTAGATAAGGATGTACATTTTAACCCCAAATTCTCCCGTTAGAGGGATAGACTTTATATATTTATAATCTCATATTGCTTAATCATTTAAAGAAATTTTTGTCTTGAGTGATTAAAATTCTTTAAAAGAAATTCTTAAGGTGTGTATTTTTTTAGGTGTTTAAAGTGTAATTTTATAGACTGACTCTGGAAAGCTGATTATGACATTTTTTTAATGCTGTTTTGTCAATTTGATTATTTAGGAATGTAAGATACATCCAAGTAGAATAATGTACATTTTAAAGTGATTTGATTCTCACATATTTAAGTTTGGATTTTTTTAGTAATAAGTTTAATGAACTAGACTTTGCTTCAGGACATTTCACTTGCCACTTTGCTTTGCCTTCTCAGAGCAAATTTTGAGGCAGTTTTGTAAAATGCAAGCTAAAGTTGAACAAATTTTATTGCCAGTAAATCTGAAATTGTATAACCTAGTTAAAATTTTTAAAAAATTTAATACAAATATTTTGCTTGAGTTTAAGAACATGGACTTGGCATTGAAGATAACATACACACAAATAGAGGGAGTTCTACACTTAAAAGATATTTTTATTTTGTTTCTGGGTTTCTGTGAACACATTCTTAAATGAGTTCTAACATGTTCTGTTGCATTATGGAAAGAACTGACATTGAGTGTTAAGAACTGCAAAGTATACTGTGAAGGGTTTGGCCTTAGGCAAATCTGTTAACTAAGGTTTCCCCATTTATGTATAAATAATACTTAGTGGTTTCAGGTATAATTAGCAATTACTGAGAATCAGTCAGAATTGAGAAACTTAAATGTGAAATACATGCTACAATTATAATTTTAAAACTTTATATGATACTGATTAAAATGTAAAGCTGAAGGTCTATTATGTTTAACTTTATGTCATGATGCCATTTGTAAAGAGAAAATGTAAATAGGAATATTTTAAATGATATTATTTTTACTTCTGCATTTTAAATCTGTTGCTACTTTTTCTTTCTTTCTTTCATGAGAATTAGTAACTGCAAGTTAGTGAAAGTTTGAAAAAGTCTCTGAGGATTCACTTCAGCAGTTGTATTGCTCCAATCCCTCTCATGCTGGTACTTGGTAAAATACAATAAAAATGAATCACTAGAAAAACAAAATGAAAAATTTTGATACTGCATTCGATAGAAATAAAATTGCTTTCAAATTGCTATGAAGTTTCTTTTTTTCCCCAGCTTTTTGAACTATAATTGACATATAACATTGCGTAAGTTTAAAGTTTACAACCTAATGATTTGGTGTGTGTATATGTTATAAATTAATTATCACAATAAAATTAGTTAACACAGCCATCACTTCACATAGCTACAGTTTTGCTGTGAAAGCTCTTAAAATGCTTAGTTTGAGTTTCCGTACTTAACTCATTGCAGACAATTACATGATGATACGGTTATGATACAGATCCACAGACCATACTTTAAGTATCCTTGTTCTAAAGCTTCAACCACAGTCTGTTTTGGAAAGTGGTTTTGAAGTAGTTTTGCAATCAGGGGATCTGAGTGATTGCAAAGAAGTTGTATTGTAATAATAGTAATAATAATGAGAATAGTATTGTATTGCCTAGATAAGCATCCATACTGACACTTTTTTCCTGAAGGGACACGTGTAATTTGCATTGAACAATTTATCACACACAGGTACTTTTCAAGTTAGGACTTTACTATCTTCTTTAAAATCAATGTATTTTTTGTTTTTGTTTTTCTTCTGCCACCCAGCAGTTAACTTTTGAATTGGCACTGTGCTAGATACTGCTAAGGATATAAAGATGAATGATATTTGATTCTTGCTCTGCCATCCATCTCTCATTGTTGTCCCAGATTCCTAGGAGTGGTGATACCATAGAGAAGGGATCCCCAACCCCTGGTTAGAACTGGGCCACACAGCAGGAGGGTGAGCAGTGGATGAGCAGGAAGCTTCATCTGCCACTCACCATCACTTGCATTACCACCATGGAAAAATTGTCTTCCACAAAACTGGTCCCTGATGCCAGAAAGTTTGGGGACTGCTGCCATAGATGACATGAATCTTAAGGGTGTTTGTTAGGCCATTAAGCCAAGAAATCGCTTTGGCCTACCTTCTCTTAATGTATTTTAAGTGAACTACAGCACCTCCCTCCCTTAACGCACAAACAAAAGAAAGTAGAGAAATTAGTTTTGTATTTTAGTTTTTTTAAATGAAAAGCATACACTGCATTTGAAGGATAAAATAATTCACACAAATTCATGTTAAAACTTTTGGGGAGTACATCATTACTGTAAAATATAAGATATGCCTGTGTTAAAATTGTTGTTGGGTGTACATTTTTACCTTTTTTTAAAATATAACTGTCTGTCTTTCAAAGTGAAAAAATATTGCTAAGGGCTTTTCCCCCCCTAATATGCTGTGTGCTTTTCTGGATACAGTTTTAAGGTAGATGTCAGCAGACCTCTGAGAAACAAGTGATATGTGTTTTATACATAAATTTTAAAATAGATGTACTATTATTTATTTCATTTATTTTTATTGTTTTAGCTTTTACTCTGAGATCCTTAGAGCCAGGGCCGTCAGCAATCCATAAAATCCCTTTGTACAAATCAGAAAAAAAAAAACTCCTTCCTTGAAAACCTTTCTTACCATCTGCCAGAAAAAGTGCCATAATAAGAATTTAAATCTGTGATGTTTACAGTATGATTGGCTCTCCCAGATACGTTGCTGTTGTGCACTGAACAACCTGCAGAGCTAAGGTGGTCCTGCTTAGGAGACATTTCCTTTATCCTTTAAGATTCTCCTTTATGTAAAATGCGGGTATTACTACTGCATGATAACAGATTGAAATATCCCTGTTTAGGAAATGCTGTATCCAGTTAATCATATTTGTTAGCCAAAATGTGTTTACAATTAGGATTAGCCAGTACAGTTTTGAGATTAAATTTATGGCTGCTGTTGTTGAACCATTTTTTTGAGAGTACAGTGTGCTCAGTGTTGAGAGCACAGCTTTTTCAATAAAATTTAATGTTAATCTTTGATTTACTTGCAGTTTTCTTTTGAAAGCAGTGTTCTGAACCTTAATGATTTTTTTAATATAAATTTATTTATTTTGATTGGAGGCTAATTACTTTACAATATTGTATTGGTTTTGCCATACATCAACATGAATCTGCCACAGGTATACACGTGTTCCCCATCCTGAACCCCCGTCCCACCTACCTCCCCATACCATCCCTCTCGGTCATCCCAGTGCACCAGCCCCAAGCATCCTGTGTCCTGCATCGAACCTGGACTGGCGATTCGTTTCACATATGATATTATACATGTTTCAATGCCATTCTCCCAAATCATCCCACCCTCGCCCTCTCCCACAGAGTCCAAAAGTCTGTTCTATAAATCTGTCTCTTTTGCTGTCTCGCATACAGGGTCAACCTTAATGATTTTAATAGCGATTCTTTTTTTTTTAACCCAGGCCCTCCATGGTTTAAAGTAGATTGGATTGGAGTTTTTAATATCTAATTTTGAACTCATGACATTTTGAAGAGTTGTCTCTCTCTTGCATTGATTTGTTAATTTTGTGAATTTAATATACCTGTTTGGCTAGAATTTAATGGGGTGGTAGTAGCTGTGTGGCTTCCCTGGTGGCTCAGTGGTAAAGAACCTTCCTGCCAATGCAAAAGATGGAGGTTCGATCCCTGGGTTGGGAAGATCCCCTGGAGTAGGAAATGGCAACCCACTCCAGTATATCTTGTCTGGAGGATCCCATGGACAGAGGAGCCTGGTGGGCTATAGTGCATGGATTCACAAGGAGTTGGACACAACTGAGTGACTAAACAACAGCAACAGTGCATAGCTGTACATTTGTTTGGGTCCTGTACACTTACTAGTGTACGCTTTAAAATGTAAGAGAAAAAATAAATTTAAAAACTGCAGATGAATAGTACAAAGTCCAAGTTAGGTAAGGAACTCCTCTGTGTTGGACATTGTGTTAAATGCCTTCAGTTAATTACTTGTTGGTTCCTCCAACCCTTAAAGTAATAAAGTACAATAATATAATAATGAATGCTTTATTTTGCTCCTCTGTGGGCCAAACTCTGTTCTTAGCTCTTTGTTTATATTAATTCATTTATTTTTAGTAACAACATGATCTGATGAAATGTAGGTACTGTTATTCTTGTTTTCTAAGAACAGGGGTGAAGGAACATAAGTCACACAGCTAATCTAAGAGCTGGGAGTCAATTCCTGGCAGCCTTAGGGGCTGCATGCTTAACCATTATAGTGCTTCTGATTGTAGGAAGATATTATAAAATAGACACTTTGTTCTCATTTTAGAGATGGAAAATTGAAGCATAGATTAAGCGACATATCCAAGGTTATACAAATACAGTGAGAACTAAGTTTCAAATTCTGTTTTCAAAAAGGGGAGATTACTTCTGTCTAAAAGCAAGAGAATTCCAGAAAAACTTCTATTTCTGGTACTTTAAAGCCTTTGACTGTGTGGATCACAACAAACTGTGGACAATTCTTAAAGAGATGGAATTACCAGATTACCTTACCTGCCTCCTGAGAAGTCTGTATGCAGTTCAAAAAGCAACAGTTAGAACCAGACATGGAGCAGCGGACTGGTTCCAAATCAGGAAAGGAGTATGTCAAGGCTGTATGCTGTCACCCTGCTTATTTAACTTATATGCAGAGAAATCCTGGGCTGGATGAAGCACAAGCTGGAATCAAGATTGCTGGGAGAAATATCAATAACCTCAGATACACAGCTGACTCCACCCTTATGGCAGAAAGTGAAGAACTAAAGAGCCTCTTAATAAAAGTGAAAGAGGAGAGTGAAAAAGTTGGCTTAAAACTCAACATTCAAAAAACTAAGATCATGGCATCTGGTCCTATCGCTTCATGTCAAATAGATGGGGAAACAGTGGAAGCAGTGAGAGACTTTATTTTCTTGGGCTCCAAAATCACTGCAGATGGTGACTGAAGCTATGAAATTAAAAGACGCTTGCTCCTTGGAAGAAAAGTTATGACCCACCTAGACAGCATATTAAAAAGCAGAGACATTAACTTTGCTAACAAACATCCATCTAGTCAAAGCTGTGGTTTTTCCATTTGTCATGTGTGGATGTGAGAGTTGGACTGTAAAGAAAGCTGAGTCCCAAGGAATTGATGCTTTTGAAGTGTGGTGTTGGAGAAGACTCTTCAGAGCCCCTGGACTGCAGAGAGATCCAACCAGTCCATTCTGAAGGAAATCAACCCTGGATATTCATTGAAAGGACTGACGCTAAAGCTGAAACTCCAATACTTTGGCCACCTGATGTGAAGAACTGACTCATTTGAGAAGACCCTGATGCTGGGAAAGATTGAAGGCAGGAGGAGAAGGGGACGATAGAGGATGAGATGGTTGAATGGCATCACTGACTCAATGGACATGAGTTTGAGCAAGCTCCGGGAGTTGGTGATGGACAAGGAAGCCTGGTGTGCTACACTCCATGGGGTAGCAAAGAGTTGGACACTACTGAGCCACTGAACTGAACTGATTTCTGTCTAGGAGGATCAGGCAAGCTTAATTTGAAGACAGTTTGATCTGGATTGTGAATGAATTACTGTCAGCATGAATATGGGAAACCAGTGCCTATTGGGAAACACTGAGTGGTCAGGTTTAGCAAAGTATTCAGGGATTTAATGGCAGAAATAAAGCTGGAAAGGTAGCTGGTGCTAGATCCTGGAGGATCTTGTAGGGCTAAGGAAATAAAACTTTTCTTTAGATTGTAGTAGAACACCATAAGTCATTTACTAGTTTCTTTTGATATTATTTCCAGCCAGTATTATTGAAAATACACTACTATGCTTGTGCCTTTAAAAAGAGAAAATACGAATGAAAAGCTTTGGCTTCTAGCATTAACACTTAAAAAATAATGTCTGTCAATTCAAGTAAAAAATTTAGGCTGCCTAGTTTTCACTTAATTTCCTACTGTACTCCCAAGCTCCTTGAGGCCAGGAATTAGTGGTAGTTAATTTGGTAATTTGGTAAATAGAACTCAGAATAATGTCTTACTGAAATTTGGGGAGGGTCAAAAGATGGGATCTCTTAAGTTAAAATTCAAGTAGTAGCAGTCTACTTCTTGACATCAGGTTATTTCTAAAGATGGTTGATGAAAACAGCTTAACATAACGAAATAATTTAAAACTGTAAATCACTCAAGATGCCTTTAAAAACTTCAGCTTACATGGGAATGTACATTTTAAAGGTATATTTGGTTTCTCCCTGAAAAGCAGATTCAGTGAGAACTTAGGGCATCTTTAGTGAGGGAGTCTGGTTCATCATAACTGTTGAAAATCTGTAAAAATAAGTTCATTTACTATGTTTTTTACTACCTGTATTTCATTGTTGGTTCAGAAGGCAAAATATGACTTTGGGGCATTAGTCAACATATAGAAAACTGTATAATTTTAAATACTGTGAACCAAAAGGAAATTTTATGCTTTGTCTTTCTAGATTACAGAGGCATTATTTTCTTATAAATTTTTCTTTCTAAATGTGAAAAAATAGAATATTTTGTTGATGTTTCTTTTATCCTTATCGTCTTTCTTTATCTCAGTTTTTCTGCCACATCACTTTAAATATTTTTGCAGTATTTCTTGTAAGTTTGATTTCAGGGTCTTTGAATAAATTCCGAATTTTATAAGTTATTTCCAGCAGTATTTCTTAAACTTGGCAGGTTGAGTGTCTTTGCTAAAAATAGTTTCCTGTTGGTATATTAGACAAAAGAACTTAATTCCTCCTATCCTACTGTAAGTTAGATAAAGCTTATATTACCAGCCTACTTTTTCTAAGCCGTTTTATTAACAAATATATTCCAAATATTTCCTTTTTTTAATTCTTTGAGAAAATCACTGACTTAATGATTTATTTACTATGATTGGTATAGGAAAAAATGTTTTCTTGGTAAAACCACATGTTCTTACATTGGGCCTTTTTTTTCTTTCCTCACAGGAAATGCTTTAGTTTTTAAAAAACTAAAAAGAAAAGGAAAAGTGAAGGCCTGTGCCTTGATATGTTCCTTAAGTTTTAACTAATTTGCAATCTAATATTAAGAAAGCTGATAAAATATTTTGTCTTAGTCATATGGATGATTATTGTGCACTGTAAAATAGGTAAAATTATTAGAAGACAATAGTCTTCCCCTCCAAATACCTCCCTCCACCACCCCCACCACCTTATTGGCAAGCTTCATAAAATATTCCACTGGTGAAGAAAAAGTGGTATTTTATCACTTTCTGATATTTTCATATTTTCATTTTCCCAGCACTAGAAAGTTTAGGCTTTGGCTCTTATATCAGTGAAGTAAAAGAAGTCTTACAAGAATGCAAGACAGTAGCATTAAAAAGAAGAAAGGCCAGTTCTCGTTTGGAAAATCTCGGCATTCCCGAAGAAGAATTATTGAGACAGCAACAGGAATTATTTGCAAAAGTAAGTAACACATATTAACTTATTTCATGTGAATCTGACCCTTTTTTGTACACCAAAATCATACTGTTTTCTAAAATAATTTCCCAAGTCAATATGCATGTCCAAAATTTTGTTTTTGTGGCTGATTGTTTGATCATAGAGTCTGATGTTAGATCTGGCCAGTTTGACTCTATTTGGCCGGCTATTTACTTTACATAAAAGTAAATATTTGCAGCAGCCTGTTTTCTGAGGAGAACAACTCCAAATGACTACTGAGACTTTACTTTGATGTTTTTTTCAGGCAGAATGACCATTTAAAAGCATGAAAAGTATACCTTAACATTCGTAAGATTTAAACTGATGGACTGGTGAGAAAATATTGTATCAAATTTTTAGACGAATGGCATATAAAAAAAATCTGACTAACGTTTACTTTTTAGTTAACTTAGGTCTTTACTGCACCTTTAAAACACTCTGATCTTAAAAACTTTGAAGGGCCAGTGGAACAGAGAAAGGCAGAAAATTTTTCTCCTTTTTCGCTTGTTCTAATGTCCAGTCTGGAGGATTAGCAACAAGAACTATTTGTTATTTCCCTCTATTTTTAAAGAAAGGAGACCACCGGGAGCTGGAATTGAGTGGAGTTTGTGACTAGCCTCTCAGAATTTCTCCAGTGTTACTGCTCTGCCATCTTCTTGGCCTGCCTTAGCCCACTGTCAGAATCCTGGGTGCCTTCTTCATTCCCTTCCAGGTCCCTTGGTGACACTAGAAACAAGCTCTGTAATATATTTTGGATCATTCCTCTGTGGAAGATCATATTTTCCAAAGATGACCACTATAGTATCTCTTACCCTTTGTCTCCATGACTCACTGTGCCTTCGTATTACAGCAGAGGCAACAAAGGCTGGCAGCCTTCATTATCTGATAAAAATACCTAGGGATGAGGATTAGGAGATGAAGAAGCCCATGCAGCATGCAACACAGTTTCCATGTGGAGTGAATAACCCAACAACCAATATGCACATATACCCCATGCTGATGCAAAGAAAAAGCTTTCCATCAGTCCTTTCCACTCAGGCATGGGATGCACTGGGCCTGGTCCAGAATACCCACAGGCAAGAGCAAGAAGAAGAAATTGAGAGGGAAAAATTGGCCTTCCCTCCTCCTCTGCCAGGTTCCTTGAAGCTGGGGAGCATTTAGTTACAGTGTACAACGGTTCTTTTCTTTTAAAAAAAAATATTTATTTATTTATGTTTGGCTATGCTGCGTGTTCATTGGTATGTGAACTTTTCTGTAGATGCAGTCAGCAGGGGCTACTCTCTAGTTGCAGTGCAGGAGCTTCTCCTTGCGGTGGATTTTCTTGTCATGGAGCTCGAGCTCCAGGGTGCACAGGCTTCAGTAGTTGCAGCTCCTGGGCTCTACAGCACAGGCTCAGTAGTTGTGATACACCGGCTTAACTGTTCTACGGCATGTGGGATCTTTCCGGGTCAAGAATCGAACCCGCATCTCCTGTGTTGGCAGGCGAATTACCACTGAGCCACAAGGGAAACCCTGCAGTGATCCTTGAATGACTGAATATTCACTCCATGTAAGACTGAGAGCTTAATAACCCGGTGGTTAAGAATGCAGATCACTGACCAAGGCTAAATTTATCATCAGGGACTGAGATATCTTAATCATATTTTCACTTGCTCTTCTCTGTACCTTTTTCCTGTTTACCCTACAAAGGCAGGAGCAAGGAATTACAAACTTGAAGATTTACAAGTACAGCTTAAAAAATAGTCCATTCCATTTCTGGTTACTACTGAAATGCTCAGATTGCTCAAGCAGACTGTCTATAAGTACTGTCTATAAGTATAATAAAGCATTGAACTCACTTTCCAGTGGGAAGATCTTGAAAGTTAGACCTAAATCATTGGGTCAGAGGTGATTCTCTGGTAAAGAGGATGTAAAATACAGTGTTTCAGTTCCGTAGAGATACTTATTTCATCATAGGAATAGTGCTTTGTGGTCCTTTATAATTGTCTGTCCCTGCCCTTAGTTTGTAAGCTCGCTGACAGCTGGACCTATTATTAATTGTATCTTTAGAAAATCCCATGGACGGAGGAGCCTGGAAGGCTGCAGTCCATGGGGTCGCTGAGGGTTGGACACGACTGAGCAACTTCACTTCCACTTTTCACTTTCATGCATTGGAGAAGGAAATGGCAACCCACTGCAGTGTTCTTGCCTGGAGAATTCCAGGGACGGGGGAGCCTGGTGGGCTGCCGTCTATGGGGTCGCACAGAGTCGGACATGACTGAAGTGACTTAGCAGCAGCAGCAGCAGCACCCATCTAACATGGTAACTAGCACAGGGGGAGTATTCAATAAATATTTGTTGAATAAATGACTGAGTTAAATTGATGAGTCAGGGAAGCACAGAACTCTAGGGGTGGAACAGACTTTTGAAATCATTTACTTTAACCTTGATCTTCTAAATTATGATTCTGAAGTTTGAGGAGGTTCAAGAATCTGTTCACCATTATGAAAAAAAAAGGAGGTGGGGAGAAGTGAGGCTGTTTTTTCCCTACAAAGTTCTGGCTTCTCACTTGAAAATGGAAGACAGATTTGGTTTGAATAGAAGAGGTGAGAATTGCTACAAGTTACTATAATTACTGTTAGAACTAGGAAATACCATTTTAGGTCTTTTCCAGATTAGCTCCATAACTGATCTCTTTATAGTCATTAACAACCAGTTTGGTTTAAGTATTTAAATTTTAAGTTGTCAAGCACTAGACACCAGATACCATTTAAACTGATTAGGAAGATAAAGCTTACCAATGTTTATTGAGTTCTAACCATGTGTTAATCATGTGCCAAGTGATTTACCAGTATTATTTAATCCTCACAACATAGAAAACAGGTACTTAAGTAGAAAAGCCTTTGAGGCAGGCACGACCACATGCAAACAGTGTTGTAATCCATATGAATAGGAGGTACCAATGGAGGATTGAAAGTTTTTTTAAAAAGCTAGTGGCTATTATTTATTGAGTCTCTACTATGGGAGATCACCTACAGGGTGCCAACGTAAATATTTGATAAAGGGAAAGATGCTCTGCTAAATACTTTATATACTTTGCAGAGTTTTTAATGAACAAAACAAGTTTTACTGTACCCATTTACACTTTAAGAAACAGACTCAGAGATGGAGAGACTTTCATGAGATCATTTGTTCTACAGATATTTATTATGAAAGTCTTCACTATTTACCAGATACAGTGCTAGTTGCTGATCTTATAATAGTGTAAAAAAGGACGGGGTTATGTCATTATGAAGCTTAGTTTACTGGGAAGGATTGACTTAGACAAATGAAATGGGTAAATATCTTCTGACTTCAAAACCTGTGCTCTTTCTACAATACTGTGCTAATACTCTAGCCACCATTTTGTTTACTTAAATTTTATTTTGGAACTTTTAAGTGGAATGAATGTACTTTATCATTTCTATGACAAAAAATTGAATGAAGGAAATAATCTACTGGCTGCAAATTCTGTCTTCACTTTTCTGCCCTTGTCATCTGGTTTTTTTTTTTTTCTTTCTCCCTTATCTCCTTTCTGTCTTGCCCTGACCTATGGATAAAAAATACCCTAATATTTCTTTGCTCTTGTGAGAAAAATCAGAAGAGAAGTAAAATTATTGTAGCTGCTTAGTACTTTTCCTAGAGCACATAGTATTAATACTTTAGTCTAAAATATGAATGGAACTGATAAATTATTATACCATCTTTTTCTTAACTTTTATTTCACATAATCATTTAGACTTTATTTTACATACTAACAAAAAGCAGCCTCTTTTGAAGCTGTCTTTCAGTGCTAGCAGCAAATATTTGAAAAGGAGGTACCACTAATATGTTGAGATAAAGTTAACTGTAAATTGTAAATGAATCATATTAGTATGTGGGAGTGGGAGTCTTAAAACGTAATGAAAATTTCCAGAAGAAGTGGGTTAGCAAGTAATGCCTATTTACTTCTCTTTCACTTTTCCATTTTAGAAGGAAAACACTTTGGATGGATTAGGTAAGAAGCAAAATGGAAGGAAATAAATTAGAATAAATACCACTGAAAATTTTAATTTATAGACATGAATACAAATAATATTTATCAATCAGTATTGATTTTAAAGGTATCAGAGTGCTTTGTGAAAGTATGGGTGCTGATATGGGGCAATGGTACCTAAAAAAGTCAGTTAAATTTTAAGTATAACCAGTACATGTCTTTGCAGATCATTGAACAAACTAGAATATAATGAACAAACTGAGATAAAGCAGCTTTGCAATAAAACCTGTGTAGAGACTTGAGATTATTTGAATTTTTTTTGTGCCACAAAATTATACCTATTTATAGTTGATTAGACCACAGAGTAGATATTCTTAAGTTGATTAAATTAATATATTTGGTTTGCCCTACAATTTTCAAGTATTTTCTGTGAAGTATTCTTAGTCTGTTTTGAACTCTGGGTATTCCTGCCATAATAGTAAATATGCCTGTGTATTATGGAAATATTTTCCATATTTCTTTATTAAAATAGGTAGAAGTAGTTACTAGAATACCTGGTCTTTAATTTCCTAAACACACAAAAAACATTTTTGTCCCAGAGGGGAGGTATAATATAGATACCTTAACATCTGTTATATGAGGTTGACTACTCATGAGGAAGGTATAAAGAGATCCCCAAGTACAGATTTTAATGTAGAAGTGTGCCAGTTACTAAGCAATTGTTTCAGCATGAAACCCCCTTCCTGTGCTAGGTTTGAGAATGGACCCAGTAGTCTGTAAACCGTGTTTCTGCTGTTCTAGCTGACTTCCCTAGACTCTGCTGCTAGTGGGGGCCTCTGAAGGAGATTACATGGCTGGGTGGAAGAAGGCACTTGTTCCTTTCTTTTACTTCCAGTTGGCTTCAGGTTCCTTTGAGCAATGCAGCAATGCTTCACCCTGGCTGCATCAGTTTTTTCCTGTAGCAGCAACTGAATCTGGTTTGCAGTTTCTCTAATACTTACAGAACCAATCCGAACATGCATCCCCTTCCTCAGGTATGTGGTTCTCAAACCTTGGGGCCCTCTTCTAAACTTAAGAGATGGTAGTACCAGCCAAATACACTCCTTCTTCAGAAGTCTGAGTTTCAGTTCTGTGGTTGGCTCCTCAAACCTTCTGAGTTTTAAAAATTTCAGCCTCTTCCCTTGTTTCAAATTTAAGGTTGATGGTTGCTTCCTGTAGTTGCCACACACAAATCTTAGTGTTTGTTTCTTGCCTCTTCAATTACCTAGTTATCACCTTTATACTTGGTTAATGATCTTCTATATTTATATTCTTTCTGTTTCCCTAACTAGTGTGACTTAGTCTATCTCCTTCAGTTCAGTTCAGTCGCTCAGTCGTGTCTGACTCTTTGCGACCCCATGAATCGCAGCATGCCAGGCCTCCCTGTCCATCACCATCTCCCGGAGTTTACTCAGACTCACATCCATCGAGTCCGTAATGCCATCCAACCATCTCATCCTGGGTCTTCCCCTTCTCCTCCTGCCCCCAATCCCTCCCAGCATCAGAGTCTTTTCCAATGAGTCAGTTCTTCGCATGAGGTGGCCAAAGTACTGGAGTTTCAGCTTTATCATCATTCCTTCCAAAGAAATCCCAGGGTAGATCTCCTTCAGAATGGACTGGTTGGATCTCCTTGCAGTCCAAGGGACCCTCAAGAGTCTCCTCCAACACCACAGTTCAAACGCATCAATTCTTTGGCGCTCAGCCTTCTTCACAGTCCAACTCTCACATCCATACATGACCAGAGGAAAAACCATAGCCTTGACTAGACGGACCTTAGTCGGCAAAGTAATGTCTCTGCTTTTGAATATACTATCTAGGTTGGTCATAACTTTTCTTCCAAGGAGTAAGCGTCTTTTAATTTCATGGCTGCAATCACCATCTGCAGTGATTTTGGAGCCCAAAAAAATAAAATCTGACACTGTTTCTACTGTTTTCCCATCTATTTCCCATGAAGTGATGGGACTGGATGCCATGAGCTTCATTTTCTGAATGTTGAGCTTTAAGCCAACTTTTTCACTCTCCTCTTTCACTTTCATCAAGAGGCTTTTAAGCCAACTTTTTCACTCTCCTCTTTCACTTTCATCAAGAGGCTTTTTAGCTCCTCTTCACTTTCTGCTCTAAGGGTGGTGTCATCTGCATATCTGAGGTTATTGATATTTCTCCCAGAAATCTTGATTCCAGCTTGTGTTTCTTCCAGTCCAGCGTTTCTCATGATGTACTCTGCATAGAAGTTAAATAAGCAGGGTGACAATATACAGCCTTGACATACTCCTTTTCCTATTTGGAACCAGTCTGTTGTTCCATGTCCAGTTCTAACTGTTACTTCCTGACCTGCATACAGGTTTCCCAAGAGGCAGGTCAGGTGGTCTGGTATTCCCATCTCTTTCAGAATTTTCCACAGTTTATTGTGATCCACACAGTCAAAGGAGTGGAGTCTAATCTCCTTATTAGACCCCAAATAATACTGGAAGGAATCAGGAACAAACCTACTGGGGAAAACAGTATTTCAGAAGTACTTAAAGAAAGAGAGGGATTACAGTAGGTGAAAATCAGATTTCAAAAAGATTGACTATCAGCATGAGTAAAGGTAGCAAAAGCGGGAGAGTATGAAGTATAATTGGAAAACATTTTATGTTCTAGGTGGGTTTTGTGTTTTTTTTAGCACTAGGGAAATGCTTTGAAAGAAGATTAGAGAAAATATAGTGGAGCAGACCGTAATTTGGAGGGTCTAAATTCTAGGCTGAGAAATTTGGACTTAATTGGTAACAATTAAATGATTTTTTTATGTATTATAATTACCCCCAGGGAATGTTTGGATAATAAATTCATAACATTAAGAAAAGTTAGAAATGTACATGGTAAAAAAAATCTTAAATTAAGGTTATGCTGAGCATTATTGTTTTCCCACAAAACATTCATTTATTCAGAAATCCTTGGGGCCTGTATGTTGAGAAGGCAGCAGTGAATATGGAAACGTTTTCTTTTCTCAAGTCTAGAGGAGAAAAAAGATAATATACTCAGGTAACTAGAGAACAAAATAGATAGGTATGGGAACGCATAGAGAATTATAGACTATGAAATAGAGCGGAGAATGTGACCTAGAAAGATCAAGAAAACCGATGTGTCTTTTAAATACTGGCAAGCAATTGGAATCAGGCTAAAAGATTAATTCTGAAGAAAGGCAGAAATGGAGAAACAACATTGTTTTGGTAAACTCTTAATGGGAAATTATGTGATTTTTTTTTCGAGAACAGATTCATTTTTCCCTTCTTGTTGTGGTTTTTCTGCTAATAGATGAAATTAAGTTGGGAAGGAACCATGTAATGCATGTGGATGTACCTTGGTTTCTCAGATCCAGTGGTGGTTTTTATAGAAGTTATTTAAAATGAATGGATTTTAACTATCCTGCTTAAATTCAGTACTAGATAAGTAGTTTCACTAGTTTGTATGTGGGAAGGGTATGTTCTGTGTGTGTGTGTGCGTGCACGCATACATATGTGTGCATTTATAAAGAGGGGAAAGGGACAGAGGAAGAAAGAAATGTATCCATAGGGTAGGGAACTAAGATAGAAACTTGAAAGAAATATCAAGATAGGTATTGCTTTTATGTTCAGTACTTTTCTGTAACAGAGGTACTATACTAGTGAAATTCTAAACCACAGATAAAATTTTTAGATTGCAAGTATTTACGTCAAAATTATAAGTTGAGAGGGCAGAAGAGTCAGGTGAAACAAAAGAGAGACAGACACAGGGAAAAGAAAACCAAAGAGAGAATGTTGCGATTTTTCTGTGAACTTTTTTAGGTTCTTCAGTGGAACCATTATGTGACATAAAAGAGAATTGAGAAGAAGCAGTCTCTCATTATATTTTCTTACAGAGTTCATGTTGTCCTGATGTACAAAAACTACAGTGGTTGGAAAATACCCAATTTAATAATGACTAAGTTTATGGTTGGCTTAATATACAAAGTGTGCATGTTACAGGTTTAAAAAAATTTTTTTTCTATGTTTTTTGTGTTTAGGCTAGACAGCAACAAGCAGAATTGGCCCAACAGGAATGGCTTCAAATGCAGCAAGCTGCCCAACAAGCCCAGCTTGCTGCTGCATCAGCAAGTGCATCCAACCAGGCAGGATCTTCTCAGGATGAAGAAGATGATGATGATATCTGAAATTCACCAGCTGAGTTTCTATTTCCTTTAAAATGTTTTTCCCTGCACAAGAAAACAGTGAAAAAAATGCTTACCTGTAATTTTGCATCTTGGTGGACTTGCCATTGGTATTCTAGGGATATCTGCTGTTAAGTTTCATCTGTTGTGTGCTATTCATGTAAAATCTGTCTCTTTGAACTGTTGAAAATTTAAGGTTCAGTATAATATCAATTTTGAATTTTTAATGGTGTTTATGAAATTTTAGATAGCAGTGAGTCTGTTTGATCAATAAACAGTGTTACAGAAAACTTCAAGTTTATAAAAATACAGTGAAATTTATACAGAAGCTCTAAATCTTCATTTGCATTTCCTCTGCCCTTTTAACTAAACTAAAAATTGGGAATTTTAAATTATTTGGGGGAGGTGCTGTGTGATATAGTAGACATTAGATCAGGTTGGTGAAAAAACGAAGCCCAGTTGTGCAGTATCTGGATTTTCTCTTTTAAAATGAGTATATGCATACAGGCAATAAACATACGTGCTCAGATAAATATACTTGTTTAAAAAAGATCTCAAAACAAGGCATTCAAAAGCTAGAAAGGAGTATGTTCAATAGTAGTTGTAAAATTTGGTAGGTTATTTTTTCAATTTTGTTTTTATTTTATGTAGAGCTAAAAACTCGTTTTATTATAGCATAATTCATCTTCAGCTACACTATTACATTTCAAAGACTGCCCAGTTTTGAGGACTGTCATGATTCTTAGTATTTCACTCCAGTAATCATTAATAGTATTACTTGCTTAGTCCATCTTGTGAAACAGTTGCTTAGGTTGCATTGGTTGGTTCATGAATATTAAGACCTTTCCTAGGGGAAAGAAATGACAGTTAATGAGCATGCTTGTTATAAGAGGGGATTCTTTTTGTAATTTAACTTGTAGTTCTAGTTTCCTTGTTTGTTTTTAGCATTACTTTTACAGTTTCTTGACTAGATGGCCTAGAATGCCCAATACTTCCTTTGAAATGGCATCATTATCTCCATCATAATTGAGTGATAGCTTTAAAAAATGTTTTGTTTAAGAAAATGTGTCATAATTGATTAGCCCTATATGAAACATAAATAATTTTAACCTGCTTATTAAAAGGGAAAAGCTTTAATTTGGTTCTAATAAGTAAAGTATGATAGTGATTTTTATAGGAATCCAGTGTTTTGAAGAACTGGCCTATTGTGTTTATATTTGGAAAACAAAATGGAAAAGCCACTTAAAATAGTATGAAGTAATCTAAATTACTATGTCAGTTGCCAAATCATTTAAATTTGTGTATTCACCAGGTCTAAAGATAGATTGTGGCTGCTAGAATTCCAGTTTTAATTGAAGAGCTAAATAAGTCAAATGTTCAAGTATTAGATTTCTTAATGATCATATTTTGCAGTTTTATAAAAAGTGAAATATTGTTATACATTTATTAAATACACTTCTTCCATGCCACAAATAGGTTAATCCTGCTGAACGTTTGAGTTAAAGTTGATACTGTACCCATGAGTGCGTTTGAACAAGATAGAGGGATTGTTTTTTTAAAAGTTTAAGTACCAAAGGTAGTCTAGTCTAAGAAATAATAAGTTAATAAGTGTTGGCTTTTCTAATTTGTACTGTAACATCCTTATACTTTCTATTTTAAGTGTATCTGTTTCTTAGGAAAAAACGTAGATATTTTCCATACCTTTTTTTTGATGCAGAGTTCAGGTTAATTAATATTTACTGCATCTGATAATGTATTATATGTTCAAATCCTAGTGACTTTCATTTTGACATTCTTGTGATTTTCATATGCTGTATTCTTCAAGCAATAAAATCTGATGTGTTTTATAAATTGTTTTTATATTTAATGATCTGTACAGATTAATGGCATGAGATTTCTGTTATTACCATTTTTACTAGTTTCAAGAATCTTAGGCCCCCCAAAACAATTTTGATCTTTTGGTATATACTACTTGACTTTCTCCTTTGTTTACTGGTTTCTTAGAAAATATGGTTTTACTTGTATTTTTGTAATTTACAGTCTTAGGATGCAGGCATAACAGCTAATTCAGCAGTGTTTTAGTTGATTTTTTAGCAGTTAACTATTATATTCTGTCTTTTGTTGAGATTTTTAAAATCTTTTGGAGAGAGAAACAAAATTTTTAGTATTCTTGAGAAATAAAGTTATTGTTTGGTAAGTATTTTCCCCACCTCCTTGAATATGTCTGTCTTTTTCAGCAGGCTATCAGATTGATAAATGTTGAAAAGGCATCAGTTTTTAAAATTACATATACCATACATGTAGAAGAGTACATAAATAAGGGTTTTCACAAGTTAAATGTATTCATTTTGCCACCTTCAGATTAAGAAACAGTATTGTTAACATCCCAGCTCTCCTCTTGCCCCTATCTCCACACCTTCTTCTTCCTCCCCAGAAGTAACTACTATTCTGACTTCTAAAATCAGTTTGCCTGTCTTGTCTTTTATGTAAATGCAGTTATACATAATATACTCTTTTTTTTTGCTCATTGTTTTATTTTTGAGTGTATTGATTTCCTGATGCCATTGTAACAAAATACCACAAACTTAAGGGATTTAAAACAACACAAATGTATTCTCTTGCAGTCCTGAAGATCAGAAGTCCAAAATCAGTTTTATTAGGTCAGAGGCAAGATTGGTTCCTAAATGTGGAAATTTTAAGTGGAGAATCCATTTCCTTATCTTTTTTCAGTTTCCAGTGTCTGCCTATAATCCTTGGCTTGTGCCTTCTTCCCCTGTTCAAAGCTTCTGCTTTTATCATCACATCATCTTTCTTCTGTAGTCAAATATTCCTTTGCATCTACACTTAGGGCCCACCTGGATAATCCAGGACAATCCCCCATCTCAAGATCATTAATTTAATCACATCCACAAGATCACTTTTGCCATATTAGGTAACATTTACAGGTTTCAGGGCTTCAATCCTAGGTATTTTAGGAGGTAGGTACTTAACCTGCCCACGTGAGGTTCATTCATATTGTTGCATGTATTTGTAGTTCATTCATTCTTATTGCTGAATAGTATTTCATTAGTTTATTTTTATTATATGCAGAATTTATCCGTTCTGTCATTGATGGGCACTTGCATAGTTTCTAGTTCTGGACTAGTATGAATAATTCTGTGGAGAACATTTTTATACCTGTCATTTCGTGAGTATATACATGCATCTGTGTTGAATCTATACCTGAAAGTGGAATTTTTAGGTTAAAGCGTGTGTATATATTTGGTATTTAGTATGTACTGTCAGTTTCCCAAAGTGTTTGTAAAAAGGCAGCATTTTAATGTGTACTATGATAATGAATTACTATAATGGTCCAGTGACCTATAATGTTCAGTAGTTTCTTGAAATTTCTAAATTATACCAAATGAGTTATACTTGCTATAGCAGGTCTGATATTTAGTATGATACAAGAGGAAAATAAAAGCAAAAGTATTTGAGTATCTTGTTATTGACACAGTAGTATTACACATTCCTTAGATTATTGCTCCTCAGAAGAAATGTAAGTTTTAGGTAATTATAAACATTATGTTGAGTTTAAAAGTAGTATCTTGTAGAAAGTCCATGATTTAAGTTTTTAATTGAATTAAATGTTTTGTTATAACTTTATTTGGATTCATAGATATTTCCTCTTATCCAGTGGCCACTGGAAAGAATTAGCCAGTCCACATGGGATAGGCACTGCCTTCCACTGGTTTCACTTGGATTTTTTTTCCCCCTTCTTCTCTGTAACACCTTGTCCCTTCTGTTTTTTACCTTGTCCCATGGCATAGAGTATCATGGTAGGACTGGCCGTGGTAAGAAGAATGGTAGCGTAAATACCCTCTCACCTACCCCCACTTGTCATAAACATAACCACTGATCCTTGTCCTGTATACTCAAAATAAAAGACCTACCCTTGGCATATATGCTGAAACTAGCTTTTTCCTATAAAAGATGTAAATGAAAAGAGAAAGTAGGGAATCAAAGGAGGTAACTTCCATTTTAATCAGTTTCTACCAGAAATCAAGCAACTTAGTAAAACCTTAGAATAAGATCTTAGAAGAGGGTTTCCAACCCACCACTATAGGCATTTTGGGCCAGTTAATTTCTTGTTGTGAGAGACTATCCTGTGTCTCATGGGAAGGTTAGCACCATCCCTGGCCTATACCTACTGGATGCGAGTAGCAACCCCTGCCCCCCAACCCCATTGAAAGAACTTAGAAATGTCTCCAGACATTGCCAGAGGTCTCCTGGGAGGCAAAATCACCCCTGTTGAGAAGCATCACCTTAGAACATCCAGGTTTTTACTTTCAGGATAGAGTACTAGGGGAAAGACTGAAACTGAACCTCTGTTGGAAGCAAAACATGCTGTCAGAAAAGACCAAAAGAAACGGTAATATGCAGAGAATAGGCCCAGGATTAAAATGTATTTCTAAAAAAGTCAAATCTTAAAGGTGGCTCTTAACTTCACATTTGCAGATCCTTTCGCCCCCTAGAACCCTAAGTCCAGTTCTTTGAAATCTACCTCCTTGCTGCTTTAACTTCGAGATCGTAGCCACACCCAATTTAAGATAGATCAGGTATACCATCTCATTACTATATATATATATCTTTTAACAATCATGATTTTATTGTAAACACCTGAGTGCTGTTTGTGTATTTTTTTTAATTTATTTATTTGGCTGCACCAGGTTTTAGTTACAGCATCTGGGATCTAGTTCCCTGATCAGGGATCAAACCTGGGCCCCCTGCATTGGGAGGGCAAAGTCTTAGCCACTGGACCATCAGGGTAGTCCCCAATCATGAATTTTTTAAAAAAATGTTTTTATTGTGGTTAAATATACATATAAAATTTATCATTTTAAGCGTTTTTAAGTGTTCAGTTCATTGGCATTAAACACATTGTTATTGTCGTCTAACCATCACCACTGTCTCCAGAACTTTTCCATTATCCCACTAAGCTCCATTCTTCTCTCCTCCAGCCCCTGATAAGTATTCTACTTTCTCTAGATATTTCATAGAAGTGGAGTCATGCAGTGCTTGTCCTTTTGTGCATGGCTTATTTCACTTAGCATAATACTTTCAAAGTTCATCCATGTTGTAGGATGTATCAAAACTTCCATTGTGTATATATGCTGTATTTATCTATTAATCTGTGAATGGGTTGCTTCCACCTTCTTGTTACTGTGATTAATGCTGCTATGGACATGGTTACAAATACCTGTTGGGTCCCTAAAGTGTTTGCGTGTACGGATCTGTATATTGAAAACTGAAAGAAGGAAGGCAGTGTAATATGAATGCACATATAAAGACAATTTCAGTTCAGTTCAGTTGCTCAGTCATGTCCGACTCTTTGTGACCCTATGAACCGCAGCATGCCAGGCCTCCCTCTCCATCACCAACTCCTGGAGTCCACCCAAACCCAAGTCCATTGAGTCGGCGATGCCATCCAACCATCTCATCCTCTGTCGTCCCCTTCTCCTCCTGCCCTCAATCTTTCCCAGCATCATGGTTCTTTTCAAATGAGTTAGCTCTTCTCACCAAGTGGCCAAAGTATTGGAGTTTTAGCTTCAACATCAGTCCTTCCAATGAACACCCAGGACTGATTATAACATGATAAATGTGAGTGAAAAAATGGGACCAACATTTTTCTTCTAGATATTTACATATGTTACTTTGTTTTCTCATCATCTCTGTGACAGTAGGTAGCGATAGTTCATAGTAGCAAACTGGTAACACCGCTAAACCGTTATATAAAGTAGACTTAAAAGATGTAATATTTTATTTATGAAACTTCATATCTTAGAATATGCCTGCTGCCTGCTCAGTCACTTCAGTCATGTCCAAACTCCTTGCAACCCTATAAACTGTAGACCATCAGTCTCCTCTGTCCATGGGATTCTCCAGGCAAGAATACTGGAGTGGGTTGGCATGCCTTCTGCCAGGGGATCTTCCCTGCATCTCAGGCAGATTCTTTACCCACTGAGCCACCTGGAAAGCCTGTGCATAATATAGTGAGTGTGACAATAGTTCATGGCTGTTTCCTTTCAATTTCATCTTATCTAGTTAAGTTTCTTGCTTGCTATATTTTTATATGAATAACATTTGTCATGGACAGGGAATTAGTAGTGAAGCTAGAAAAGTTTGTCAAAAAACTTTTAGTATGATTGAGAGTTTTTTATTGGGAATTGAGGGTGGAAGGAGATAATCAATTATACCTCATGATGTGTGCTGTTCAAGCAACTAAGCCTCCTGGCTGCTTGGGGAAAATGTGACAAAATCAAAATGTCTGGTTGTGAAATTATCAGTTATCTTCCAGTAAATTTGTTGCCTTTATTGTGCCTATTAAAAATACCATTCATATTTATGTCATTAATAAACTTCTAGTGGGAGTAGTAGTATATAGTATAGTTAAGATAAAAAGAGACAACTGGTATTTTTTTGAGAAGTATTTGTTTGGTATAATACTAGAGTATGTTTTATAAGCCTAATAGTATTAGGTTTATATATGCAGTTGAATCATGCATATACTTGTAGCCCTTATGAAATTTGATCTGTTTTTATTATAAACATTTTATAAGTAAGGAAACAATGTTTAAAAGAAATTAAATAATACAATAACATCTAGCAAGTGAAGACATCAGAATTTGAACCCCAATCTAAGTAGTTCTGAGGATTATGTTTTTTCTGTTGAATCATTCTGCTTTCCCCCCAGAAGCATTCTGGTGACACTAGGGTAAATCTTTATACCTTTATTTGAAGGTCATTTTAAAAATTATAAGTCTGCCTGAGGATAGCAAACTTGTGTGCTATTGTGAGATAATTGTAGAGACCATTCTAAGGAAGCCAAGGTAATGTCTAGTAATATTTTTAGCATCCTTTTTCTGCACACTGTTGTCCAAATGATTCACTTTGTGTTATGCAGAATATGAAACATTGTTACAGAAGCTATTTTAAGCTGATTTATGGTATAGGCTTATATAGAACTTTTCCTTTGGTCAGAATACTTCGAAGCCTATAGGAATATGTGACCTGGCACCAGGTTTCTACAATTCCGTCTTAACCAAATACTGCAAAATTTTGAATTGTTTGGAGTAACCTCTAAAAAACCAAGTCCAAATTAAAAATGTTAATTGCAAATCCCCTATTCATATGCCAGTAACATTCTTGTGCACGCTCAGTTGCTCACTGGTGTCCATCTCTGCGACCCCATGGACTTTATAGCCTGCCAGGCTCTTCTGTCCGTGGGATTTCCCCGGCAAGAATACTGGAATGGGTTGCCATTTCCTCCTCCAGGGGATCTTCCTGACTCAGGGATTGAACCTGAATCTCCTGCATCTCTGGAGAAGGCAATGGCACCCCACTCCAGCACTCTTGCCTGGAAAATCCCATGGACGGAGGAGCCTGGTGGGCTGCAGTCCATGCGATGGCTAAGAGTTGGACACGACTGAGCAACTTCACTTTCACTTTTCACTTTCATGCACTGGAGAAGGAATTGGCAACCCACTCCAGTGTTGTTGCCTGTAGAACCCCAGGGATGTGGGAGCCTGATGGGCTGCTGTCTATGGGGTCGCACAGAGTGGGACATGATTGAGGTGACTTAGCAGCAGCAGCAGCTCCTGCATCTCCTGCATTGGCAGGCAGATTCTTTACTGTTGAGCCACCTGGGAAGCCATAACATTATACAAATAGGAAACAGTTATGCAATCAAAAATATCCAGGCATTGTCAGGAGTAGTCTTGATTGTTCCTCTGATCAAAATCCTTCAGTTGCTTCCAAACAGATTTTGAGATCATGTCACTTTATTTCAGTGTATATAGGCCCTTCATCTAGCTTCTACCCCTCACTAGCTTACCTGCCCTCCTTATACCACACAGCTCCTTGATTCTAGGTTCATTAAAATGTTTATAGTTAAACAAAGGTGTGGTGGTAATTTCCAGTCATCACTGCCTTTCTGCGTGCTCTTTATGTAAAACACCATTATTCAGTCCTGCATTTTCTCTGTTTAATTGCTTCCCAGAAACTCAACTCCAGGCTTGGCTTTCAAGATGCTGCAATCTATTCTATTTCCCCACTACCCCATGCACATATCTCTAATGTAGTATTTGTCTTGCTGTCCTGGAATTACAGGTGTATTTATCTTTTTATTCCATTCATTCAAGAATGAATTCCATTCATTCATCCTCCTTGAGGATGTGGACTATGTCTTGATCTTGGACTCCCATTTCTATCACAGTACCCAATGTGTAGCAGATGTTATAAAATATTGATTGAAGCAAGTGATGTAAATCAGTAGATAAAGCGGTTGATGAGTTTTATTAGTGATCTTCAGGAAACATTTAGGAATTGTAGCAGATGCTATTGGTTGCTATTGAACAGCCATCCCTTCTTTTTTTGTTGTTGTTATCAATACTCTCAAGTTTTTGTGTGCCAGTGTACTGCAGGGTATGTATCTTGATAGCTGTAAGGCAGTCATGGCATCCTCTTGTCCCCTGTGCCAGTGATCCATCTGGGTTGGACGTGCTGGGAAATAGGGGGAAGCTGTGGAAGTTTCAGGGAGAAGCTTTCTTCCCTTAAAGAAAACACATTTTTTCCCCCTCTTCTCTCTTCCTGCAGTGTTTACAGTTCTCTAAGGGATGTAAAGCCTGGAGCTGTCCTGTAACTATAAATGTAAGGTGGCAAAGTTTTAAATAATATGCTGAGAATTGTGGAAGGGGAAAGATGGAGAGTCAAGGTCTTTGAAGAGATCATTGAGCCACATCAATCCTAAATTGGTTGTTATAAGCAAACTTCTTTTTATATAGCATGATTTAAGTGCCTTTGTTGATTGAGCCACTGTGTAGTTGAATGGTAGCCCTAATAAAAAGATAAATCTATGTCAGAACCCCCAGAATGTGTGCATGTGACCTTCCTTGGAAAAAAGGATCTTTGCGGATGTATTTAGTTAAGGAACTTAAGCTGAGATCATCCTGGATTATATGGGTAGGCCCTAAATCCCATGACAAGTATCCTGTAAGAGGTACTTACGCAGAGGAGAAGCGAAATGGACACTGAGAAGACAATGTGAATCAGATACAGGATTAGAATTCTGCAGTGACAATCCAAGGAACATCTGGAGCAACCTGAAGCTGGAAGAGGCAAGGAGGGGTTCTCTGTCGCCTCCAGAGGGAGAACGGCCCTGCTGACACCTTGCTTCTGACATCTAGAACTATGAGAAAATTTCCATTATTTTAAACCATGTAGTTTGTGGTAATTAGTTAACAGCAATTTCAGGAAGTAATACAAACCATAAGTCAATTCTTCTGTTGGTTGCAGCAAAAATATCTTACTATAAGGATTTTAAGAAAAATTTTCAAACTAAACGTATGAAATGTTTGATAATAATTGGTAATAATTCAGGAAGAGATCCCAGAGTCCCTGAAAATTCTTTCTGTAAGACTTAAAAACTAAGATTGATACAACATTCAGGTATCCTGGAGGTGGGGTAATAAGACACTGTCTGCACCTTTACATAAAATCTGGGGCATACCTATTGAAACCAGCTAAAACAGGGCAATTCCTCTAGGATTCCATTCCAAAAAAATAACCAAGTGCCCAAGGATAGACATAGATAGATGTAGATACAGTTGTTGTAGGAAACATCTGTATAACAAAAATTTTGTGACTGCACTCGTTATTTATAGTAGATGTTCTCTTTTCTAATTTATAGTAGTAGGAGACTGGATAAACAGTGATACTCTGTACCACAAAGTACTACGTGATCTTCAGATATTATTGACATAACAACATATATAAACTTAAGGTATACAACATGATGATTTGATCATGTATGTATTGTGAAATGATTATCACAGTAAGGTTAGTTAACACTTCTGTCCTCATATAATTAACTTCTGTATGTGTGTGTGTGTGTGTGAAGATAACTTTTAAGATCTACTTTCTTAACTTCCAAGTGTATGATGCAGTATTGTTAATTATAATCACCATGCTATACATTATTAGACTCCAGAACTTATCTTGTGCCGGAAGATTATACCCTTTGACCAGCATCTATTTTCTCCCACCCCTAGTCCCAGGCAACCATCGTTCTACATGCTATTTCTTTGAGTTCCCCTTTTTTAGGTTTCACATATAGGTGAGAACATATGGCACCCGTCTTCCTCAGCCTGGTTTACTTCACTAGTGTAACTCCCTCAAAGTCTGTCCATATTACTGCAGAAGGCAAGATTTCTTTCTTTTTTACGGCTGAATAATATTCCTGTGTGTATCTTGCATTTTTGAATCCCTTTATCCATCAGTGGACACTTAGCTTGTTTCCATGTTTAGTTCTATGTGATCTTCTAAAAGTGGGAAGTCAGTGTGGAATTATCTATAATTTATTTTTGAGAGAAAAAGCAAGATGCAGAATAGAACATGTACCATGACCTTCTATGTATAAAAACAAACCCAACATTTGTATATGCACAGGATGAAAAGTCAAGAAGGCCTAAAAATGTTAACATTTCTAAAAAGTGGGAGTGCAAAGGAAGACACTTGCCTTTCTACACTTTCGTATTTGCACTTTGCTTTTTTTTAAAAAAACATTGCCTTTAAGTAAAACCATTGAGTATCAACACCTAGAACAGTGTGAGTGATCTCCAGTTTAGGAAGGACTCCAGGGAATAACTGTAGAATTAAGGCTTGGAGAAAAGTAATTAGAAGAACAATAAGGCAAGAAAAATAGCTTCCCAATGAACAGCCTGAGGGCCTTCTTCAGCCAGGACAGATGTGAACCCAGTCTCAAAATTATGAACACTATGATAGTAAATATCAAACTTACTAAATGCCAAAATACTGGAATAAAAGGAATGCATTTTGAGGGAAAATACAATATGGGTTCTGTTTGGGAAGTACTACTTGGCACAATGAAAAATTACCTTATATAATTAACTTAGATCTGGTTGACAACAAATAGACTCAACCAAGATTTTAGCAAATTGACAGATGACAGGTCCTTCAATAGCAACCAAGAAAGAATGCCATATGCGTAATATATGCTGATGATTGTAACTATCTATCTGCTGGATACTTACTTATTTGAACATTTTATATGTTACTTATGTAGTCTTCATAATTCCCTGTAAAGTAGATGTTGTCACCACTAAGAGGAAAGTGGTTAAGCTCGTTAAGTGACTTGTCCCAGGTCATACTGGTAGGAAGTGGCACATCTGGAATTTAAGGCTATCTCTACCTAATTTCACTTTCCCAACAGCATCTTCAGGGAGTAATGGCCGATAGCAAAATTATGCCTTCCTTTAAGACCACTTTTGATAATGATATCCAAGGTCAAGCTCATTATGGGAATTTTTTGTTTCTGTTTTAAAATATAGTCAAAAGTGATTGGGATTTGAGATTGCTTCAGAAATACATATACTTAGAAAAAAAATACATAAAAATTTAAATATCTGAAAAAGAATGATAAAACCAAGACCAGTAAGAATTTCAGAATGAAGATATGGAAGTTAACAGATCTTAAATAATTAAAGTTGCAAATTTGAAATTATTAGGGGCCAAACAAAAGATGGATCACAACAAACTAGAAAATTCTTAAAGAGATGGGAATATCAGACCACCTTACCTGCCTTCTCAGAAACCCTTATGTAGGGCAAGAAACAACCGTTAGAACCGGACGTGAAACAACAGACTGGTTCAAAATTGGGAAAGAAGTACATCAAAGCTGTATATTGTCACCCTGCTTATTTAACTTATATGCAGAGTACATCATGCAAAATGCTGGGCTGGATGAAGCACACGCTAGAATCAAGATTGCCGGGAGAAATATCAATAACCTCAGATATGCAGATGACACCAGCCTTATGGCAGAAAGCAAAGAGAAAAGAGGAACTAAAGAGCCTCTTGTTGAAGGTGAAAGAGGAGAGTAAAAAGACTGGCTTAAAACTCAACTTTCAAAAAACTAAGATCATGGCATCCAGTCCCATCACTTCATGGCAAATAGATGGGAAAACAGTGGAAACAGTGACTAGACTTTATTTTCGTGGGCTCCAAAATCACTGCAGATGGTGACTGCAGCCATGAAATTAAAAGATGCTTGCTCCTTGGAAGAAAAGCTATGACCCACCTAGACAGCATATTAAAAAGCAGAGACATCACTGAGCGACCAAACAACAACAAATAGGCATTGGTTGTGTTTCCAAGCAATTAGACAAAAAAAAAAAAAAAAACTTTCAAAGATGTTATTTTTAGGTTTTCCTATTTTAAAATATCTTGCCTTTTTTTCAGTTGAGACAAGCTGTTTCCTGTTTATCTATTTTGTCTATTTCTGAGTTAATCAGAAGAGACTAGATTTTGCTTCAGTAGTATCCTCAAAATTAGTGGCTTAGAACAGTAGTGTACTCCTCACTCATGCTATTGTCCTGTGGGCTCTGCTCCATGTTGTTCTCACTAAAAGATGCCGGTTGGCAGAGGCTTCACTCTCTGAAACATCACAGAACTACAACCAGGGGAGGGTGAAGGTCAGACTATGTAACAGCTCTTACAAGGCTTCCTCCTGGAAGTGACACTCTTCAATTCTATTCAGTTTTATTGACCAAAACAAATCACATGGCCACTACTAGCTTCAAGCAGGCAAGCAAGTGTAGTCTCACTGTGTGCCTGGAAGGAAGAAAATCAGAAATACTAGGGAATAGCAATATTTGCTTCCACTCTTCTGGTCGTCAAATATTCATTTAATCTCCCTTCTTGCTTGCAAAATACATCTATATCCTTCCCAGGGTAGACACACCAAACACATCATCTAGTCAGGACATCTAGTTCAAAACCCAGAATCTGAGAGTTACATGTAGTGATACATTAGGTACAGATGTGCCTCCTTTTCTGCTTAGATCAAACAATACCTATTGTTTGGTCACTCAGTGATGTCTCTGCTTTTTAATATGCTGTCTAGGTGGGTCATAGCTTTTCTTCCAAGAAGCAAGAGTCTTTTAATTTCATGGCTGCAGTCACCATCTGCAGCCAGAAGACAAGTTATCTGTCCCTGTGGATGAGATAGTCACAGCAAAGATTCCTGTTTGAAAGGAATAACAGAAGTAGAGGCTCATCTGTGGTAGTTGTGAAATCCTGTGGGCGGCTGTTTTGAGGACCATTTATCACTGGGGAATGGGGAATGTTCCTTCATTAAGCCCTAGCTCTGCTCCTTGTAAGTGGCTCCTTTGTTCACTGTTCTCCACTACTCATGATTGTTTCTGTGACTGATTCTTCCTTTTCTGTTATCCTTTGTGGCTACTTCTGGAATAGGTTTTTGGGGGAAGTATGTCCTCCTTAGGGGCTGAGCAGCTTTCTTAGTCTGCTTTGTGCACATAGATGGAGTTCTAAAGGTGAAAAGACATTTAGGTTAGTGGTTATTTTGGAAGTACAACTCTCTCAGAGACATAACCAGGAGGGGGGAAAAGTCCAAACTAGTCATTTTCATCAGCTCCACACTTCCTTCAAGATGTAATTCTCATTTGGTATGTAATTTGTTTTCTAGCCCCGGTTCATCCTCCTGTCTCTCCCTCTGCCTCTTCTTCCCATCTCCCTCTCTCTCACAGTGATTACATAGGTTTACCAAACTTTGATGAAAGAGTTACTTTCCCTTAGTCTCTTTTCCCTAAGCCGTTGTGTCCAAACGACTTTTATTGGTTGGATCTTTGATCTGGGACCTAATAGTCCACTCTTTAAAAGTTTTTAAAAAATGGGTGAAAAAGCCATTCTTTTAATTTGATGCATTGCCTCCAGGCTGAGCTTTAGGCGTCCTTTATCATTCCAAACATTTCTCAATTGTATCTTGAACTATTTGGGGTTGAGAATAGTTACCTATTTCAACTCTACAAGTTACAAACTGGTCAGCTCTCTTCCCACTTTATCTCTTTTTTGTAATATCTTGCCACATGTAGCCAACAGCGATGAACACACAACATTTTGTTTTCCAATCTTCCCCTTAAGCTATAGATTTATTACATGACCTGTCTTCCAAGTGAGCTGTGAACAACAGTTTTATGAAATGTTTCGCCACTGTAGATCCTAGATTACTCTCTCTCCATCCTCTGAAAATGGTTTCCTTCCTGCTTGCCATCTCTCTTAATTATTTTAGGTTCTTGTTATGGTAGCACCTCACTTCAGATAACAGTTTCTACCTTAAATGAAGATGATGTAGATTTTGCTGCAGTAACAACCTGAAATTCTCAGCGGCTCAAAACAATAAAAATTTATTTATCACTCATGCTACTTGTCTTCACAATGTGGAGCAGAGCTCTTCAACTACCCCAAATAGACAGGGAACCTCTCTACCAATGTTCCCAAAGACAGAATGCTTACCCTGGGGGACACTCCAGACTCTTAGGGTTCACAGGAAGGATAATTCTTAAGGACTCAATATCTGGGTCCTCAATTAACATATACACTTAAAAAAATTGATCTGGCTTATTTTTAAAATCAATTTTTAAATCTCAATGGCTGAAATAGAACTTTCTGATTCATATAGAAGTCTAATAGTTGGTAGGGAGATAGGTGCTTAGTTACTCAACATCTACCTGGTGGAAGAGGGAGGAAAGAGAGCAGCTTGCAGATCATGCATTGGTAATTGTTACAGACCAGACTGGGAAGCAATATAAATCACTTCCATTCATATTCTGTTGTCCAGAATTCAGTTTACATGGCCATGTCTAACTTCAAGAGGTGCTTTGTGCCTATGAAGGAGAGGAGGTAGGTAGGTTGGGTAAACAGCTAATCAGTCTTTGATATAATGGTGGATATCAAATTATTAAACTATTCAGTTTCATTTTTTGCACACGTAAAAGAGAAAAGTCACAGTCTGTTTTTAAAGGCAGTATTTAAAATGCCATGGAAAATGTCTTTTACAACTATTTTAACATGATGAAAAATTTTATATTTCCTTCAAAAGGAGCAAGGACCAGTAGCAGTAAGAACTGCCAATACCCAATCTTCATTTCTAAATACTGTTCTCTGGATCGTTGTATACGTATGGCTGAGTCCCTTCACTGTTCACCAGAAACTAGCACAATATTGTTAATTGGCTATACCTCTATACAAAGTGTTTTTGGTGTTAAATAAGCAAATACCATTCTCTAACACACATTCTCTACTGAAACGAATCAGGACTCCTAGGAGAAATGGCTGATTCTTGGTTGGGGCAGGGAAACACAAGATGAGCTTATAGCATCTTGTAGTACCAGGAAGTCTGAAAGTGCTAAAAAATTAATAATAATCAAGCATGTCAAAGAGACACAAGCATCAAACTGAAGGAACTCTCAATGGCCAAAGCTGGAACAATTTGAGCAACAAAATAATGTGGTATTAGGTTATAACCCAAAGTATAAAGTACATGTCCACAAGGCCATGGTGGTATAGATAAATGATTGAGATAAATGGGAGAGAAGAGAAAACGTTCCTTACGGAAGAATTCCACATAATTTATGTAGATATTGCCCCCTCCTAAAGTAGACCTTAGTAACCACCTCTTCTTGCTTTGGAATTAAGCTGGACTTAGTGACTCATTTCTAAAGAACAGAGTGTAGAATGGGAAAAAATGGTAACTTCACAGTGGAGAAACCTGCAGGTACCATCTTAACCAAGTGACTAAGGTTAACATTACTGGTGGTGTCATGTAGATATCATGTATACCCTAATATGGTGTAATAAGAAAGGAATTTCAGTTCTGTGGCATTCTTCCCCTAAACCCATAATCCTAGTTTAATCATGAGAAAAATATCAGACAAGTTTAAATTGAGAGATATTCTACAGAAATATCTGACCTCAGAATTGCCAAGGTCATTAAAAACAAGGAACATCTGAAAAACTAGAGACAACTAAGAAGAAATGGCAGCTAAATGCAATGTGGTATTCTAGACTGGATGATGGAATAGAAAAATGTTGTTTAAAAAAGCTAATGAAATCTGAATAAAACGTAGTACAGTTAATAGTGACGTCCCAGTGTTGGATTCTTAGTTTTGACAAATGAGCCCAATGATGTAATATTAAGGGAAACTGTAACTGAGTATAAGAGGACTCTTCTGTACTGTCCTTGCACTTTTCTTGAAATCTAAAATAGCATCAAACAACTGTTTAGTCTTCAAGATTTGTTTGGAAAGCATCTCCTCATTCTGTCCACCAATATTAACCTATTATGTCATGAATTTGTCCACTCTGAACAATGTCTACTTGTCCACTCATGAACTTGGCACTCCCACAATCAAAAGACCAACCTTAAACATGACTTCCCCAAACCCTCTATATATCCTGTCTTTGCCTTCCCTCCTCTGAAATGCACTTAGAACTTGATATTGGAAATGGTGATTTTTTTTTCCTTTACCACAGTATATAATAACCTCTGCTTTGCTTTCTCCATAGGTTCTTTTGATAGCTCTTCAGTAGGAGCCATTGTTTTAAAAGAGCAAACGTTAAAGACATCTTTTCTGGAAATTGTATGAATCAGGAATTAGATGATATCATAAATTTCTTAATAATTTTCTTTGGTGTGGTAGGGAGGTTATATATATAAATATCCTTTCTCCTAGAACATGCTTGCTGAATTATTTAGGGGTAAAATGTCTATTTAGCAGTAAACTAGGGGTAAAGTGTCATGGCACCTGCAATTTATTTTTAAGTGGTTTAGGAAAAAAATACACAAAAAATATGACAAAGTGTTGACAAATATTAAGTCTATTCTAGGGAGAAGGTAATGGAGGGTTTCAATTTTTTTTTTCATTTTTCTATACATGTGGAATTTTTCCTAGTAAAATGTTAATAAAAATGATAAATACCTATAAATTTCAAATTAAAGGCCATGTAGATCTGTATAATATTTGTCTGCAGATTAAACAACACAATAGTTATGACAGTGGCAATTGCATGCCATTTGGATGGTAGGTAGTTCCACTATACATATTAAAATATTAATACTGGGATGCACATGTCTGGAATACAGAAATCCCAATCTTTGTTGAGCTGCTACAGTAATGGAAAGAATGCTAGGCTGGGAGTAGGGAGCATAGAGTTTTCTAATCTTGGGTCTGTTCCTATTTAGCAATGAGACCTTAAAGAAATCACTTATCTTTTCTTGATCCTAGTTTCCCTATTATGAAAAGACAGAAATAGGTAAGTGCATAGTATTGGACGTTCTAGCTAGAGTCATTAGGCAAGAAGAAGTAAAAAGCATCCAAATTGGAAAGGAAGAAGTAAAATGATCTCTTTTGAAGATGATATGATCTATAGGTAGAAATCCCTAAAGATTCCACAAAAAAATACTGTTAGAACTAGTAAATTCAGCCAAGTAGCAGGATATAAGGTCTTTCCAGATGGTACAGTGGTAAAGAATCTGCCTGCCAATGCAGGAGATGCAAGAGACATGGGTTCAATCCCTATAGTTTTGTAGTGTTGTCTGAAGTCTGGTAGGGTTATATCTTCAGCTTTGTTCTTTTTTCTCAGGATTACTTTGGCAATTCTGGGTCCTTTATGATTCCATGTAAATTTTAGGATTGGCACTCTTGTTAAAAAAAAAAAAAGAAAACCACTTGAGCACATTCTTGAGGGCTTATTTCTTGATTTTCTATTCCATTGGTCTATATGTATGTCTTTATGCTGTTACTGTGCTGTTTTGATTATTGTAGCTTTGTAATAAGCTTAAAAAATCAGAAAACATGAGTCATCCATTTTTGTTCTTCTTTTTCAAGATTGTTTTGGCTATTTTGGTCCTCTTGTCATTCCATATGAATTTTAGGAGAGGTTTTCTATTTCTGCAAAAATGTCATTGAGATTTTGGTAGGGATTGCATTGAATCTGTAGATCACTTTGGGTAGTATTAACAGCTTAACAACATTAAGTCTTCCAGTCCATTAAAAAGAGATGTGTTTTCATTTATGTATATCGTCTTTAAATTCCTTCAGCAATGATTTATAGTTTCCATTGTACAAGTCTTTAAACTCCTTGCTAAGTTAATTTGTATTTTGTTCTCATTGATGCTATTGTAAATGAAACTGTTTCCTTAATTTTCTCTTCAGACTGTTGTTAGTATACAGAGATTTACCTGATTTTTGTATATTAACTTTATATCCTGCCGTGTGCATGCTCAGTCACTCAGTCATGTGTGACTCTTTGTGACCCCATGGACTGTAGCCTACCAGGCTCCTCTGTCCATGGAATTTTCCAGGCAAGAGTACTGGAGCAGGTGGCCATTTCCTACTCCACCATCTTCCCGACTCAAGGATCAAACCCCCATGTTCTGGAGCTCCTGCACTAGCAGGAAGATTCTTTACCACTAACGCCACCTGGGAAGCCCCAGTAGAAGATCACTCAGCCATAAAAAAGAATGCAAGAATGAAATAATGCCATCTGAAGCAACATGGATGGACCTAGATGTTATCATAGTAAGTGAAGTAAGTCAGACAAAGACAAATATCATATGCCATCACTTATATGTGGAATCTAAAAATGATACAAATGAACTTATTTACAGAATAGAAACAGACTCACAGACATAGAAAACAAATTTATGGTTACCAAAGGGGAAACAAGGGGACGGATAAGTTAGGAGTTTGGGATTAACAGATACAAATGACTGTATCTAAAATAGATAAACAATGAGGTCCTACTGTATGGCACAAGGGATTATACTCAATATCTTATAATAAACTAATGGAAAAGAATCTGAAGAGAATATATATATATATATATATATATATATATATATATATCTCCACAAAAAAATGGGTAAAAGACTTGAATAGACATTTCTCCAAAGAAGGTATTCAGTTCAGTTCAGTCACTCAGTCATGTCCAACTCTGTGACCGCATGGACTGCAGCACGCCAGGCTTCCCTGTCCATCACCAACTCCCAAAGTTTACCCAAACTCATATCCATTGAGTCGGTGATGCCATCCAACCATCTCATCCTCTATTGTCCCCTTTTCCTCCCGCCTTCAGTTTTTCCCAGCATCAGGGTCTTTTCCAACTAGTCGGTTCTTCACATCAGTTTGGCCAAAGTATTGGAGTTTGAGCTTCAGCATCAGTCCTTCCAATGAATATTCAGGACTGATTTCCTTTAGGATGGACTGGTTGGATCTCCTTGCAGTCCAAGGGACTCTCAAGAGTCTTCTCCAATACCACAGTTCAAAAGCATCAATTCTTCGGCGCTCAGCTTTCTTTGTAGTCCAACTCTCACATCCATACATGACCACTGGAAAAACCAATAGCTTTGACTAGACAGACGTTTGTTGGCAAAGTAACGTCTCTTCTTTTTAATATGCTGTCTAGCTTGGTCATAGCTTTTCTTCCAAGGAGCAAGCATATTTTAATTTCATGGCTGCAGTCACCATCTGCAGTGATTTTGGAGCCCAAGAAAATAAAGTCTCTCACTGTTTCCATTGTTTCCCCATCTATTTGCCATGAAGTGTTGGGACCGGATGCCATGATCTTCATTTTTTGAATGTTGAGTTTTAAGCCAACATTTTCACTCTCCTCTTTCATCAAGAGGCTCTTTAGTTCATTGCTTTCTGCCATAAGGGTGGATGTCATCTGCATATCCGAAGTTATTGATATTACTCCCAGCAACCTTGATTCCAGCTTATGTTTCATAAAGGCCAATAAGCACATGAAAAGACATTTAACATCAAGAATCATAATGGAAATGCAAATCAAAACTACCCTGAGATACCATTTCATATCGTTAGAATGGCAATCATCACAAAAACAGAAAATAAGGAGAGGATGTGGAGGAATTAGAACATTTGATCACTGTTGATGGCTTGTAAAATGGTCCAACTGCTATGGAAAACAGTTATAGTGGTTCCTTAAGAAACTAAACATATACCCAAAATGACTAAAAGCAGGGATCATGATTAGCTATTTGTATACCCACAGTCATAGCAGCATTTTTCACAATAGCTAAAATGTAGGTGCAGTCCAAGTGCCAATATACAGATAAAGGGAAAGGTAAAATGTGGTGTATATATATACAATGGAATAGTCAGCTTTAGAAAGGAAGAGAATTCTAATTTCCTTCGTACCGTCAGGACATTATGCTAAGTGAAATAAGCCCATCACAAAAAGACATACTATATAACCCCACTTAGATAAGTTACTTGGAGTAATCAAAATCGTAGAGACAGAAAGCAGATTGAAACGGGAGTGGTTTAATGGGTATAGAATTTCAGTCTTTCAGGATAGAGTTATAGAAACAGATTGTCATGGTTTCAAACATTATCAACATATTTTTTGATAATTCCTCATTTTCTCAATGTATTTAATACTACTTAACTGTACTCTTAAAATTGTTAAGATGGTAAATTTTTTAGGTTTATTTTACCAGAAGAAAAGAAAATTGTCCACAGGGAAACTCCAAACTAACAGAACATTTTCACATATTGACTCTACCTACTTATTTAGGGTGAGAGGAGGTAGTCTTTCCTCCCAAGATGGGTGAAAGATTGACTTGTGTAACTAAATTATGGGTCCAGGGAGACAAAACCTCAACTCAGTAACCAATATAAATGTTTTAATTATTGTTCTTCCTGTTTGTCTTCTTTAAAGTCATCCCATAGATAAAAATGCTTACTTCCCTGCACCCCACACCCCCCGAATGTAACAAAAAAACTTCTGGGTCAGGAATGTTTTGACTACATGCTTGCTTTATACATTACAATTCTATTTTTTATATGTGTGTTTTAATACATAGTGAAGCTGAATATTCTGATAGTTTCATGCTCAGTTTTCTATTCTGGTTTTATATTTTTGGCTTCTCTTTGTTACCTTAGGGTTTTTCCTTATATACAAGTCCCTCAACACATTTCAATTTATCTGACCTTTGAGGAAGAGTTTTTACACATATTTAGTTTCTACCCGACTGGAATTGTTAGCTTGCATGGAAACAAAACAAAAAACAGAACTGACGGGGACTTTTGCTTCATGCCGGAATGTGGTAAAGAGACTGGATTCACACTGTCACGTTAAACAAACAAACAAAACAAGACAAAATGTATGAAAAAAAAGCTGTATCCCTCTCCTTTGTATGCTGTAACAAATTACCACAAACTTTGTAGCTTGAAGTAACGCCAACTTATTTTGCATTTCTTACAGTCAGAGTCTGAAATCGATCTCACTGAGCTGAAACTGAAGTGTTTGCAGGAAGATTTAGGGGAGAATCTGTTTCCTTGATTTTTCTAGATTGTGAGGATGGAAAAGTGGCTTATGCATTCATTAACATAGCTCCCTTCCATCTTCAGACAGGTCTGCTGCTGTCTTCACATCTCCTTCTCTGACTCTTAACCCTCCTGCATCTTATTTCACTTATTAGGATGCTTGTTATGACCTTGTTAAATCAATATTTCCTAATTATAGCAAAAGGTGTGCAGTGGTGAGCCACAGTTCAGCAACAGGCTACCAGAGAAGTTGAAATAGGTTTATTACTTCTCTAGGAAGTACATGACATCCCTTGAGAAGCTACATGTTGAAGTCGAAGTGAAGGTGGGGAAGGCTATAGGGCCCGGGGCACATGCCTCGATTTTAGGATCTGTGGATGGAATGCTTTGGGCTTTCTAGCTCAGACCAGAGTGGTCAATTCAAACCAAAAAAAGCTGAGTTCTCATAATCTTTTTAGAGGTCTCATCTAAAGGGCATTCGAGACGGCCATGAGAGGTGGGGGAGAGGTTGGGGAAACTCATATCAAGGACTCACATTTGTTTGTGACTCTGCGGGGTCTTAAACTGATATTAGCCCCCGTCGTGCAAGTGCATGCCCTGGATAACAGCCTGCAGCAGATTATTACATAGAGAAGAACAAAGATGGAAAAACCCAAGAGATTTCTTTTTGGAAATTATACAAAGTAGAAGGTGGTGAAGTACTGTATGTGAAACACTAAAAGAAAAAAAAAATCCTGTCAACCTCGCCTTCTAATCTCATTGAAAATATCTTTCAAAAAGGAAGGCAAGATACTTTGCCATATATATAAAGCTGAAATAATTTAACCTGCAAAATTGTGCTGCAAGAAATACTAAAATAAATCCCCCAAGGAGAAGGAGACTGATAACAAGATGAAAACCTAAAACTACACAAAGGAATGAAGAGCACTGGAAATGGTGAAAATGTGGGTAAATATAAAATATTCTTTTCTCCTATTTAAGATATTAAAAAAATATATAATTGGCTGGCCAGTCTCAAGAGACTACTTATTATATGAGTCTGTTTATCTGAAATGGCCAGAAGAGGTATGTCTGTAGAGAGAGAAAGTAGATTAGTGGTTGTCAGGCACTGGCAGGGGGAGGGCGGGGGATAGGGAGATAATGGAGAGTGACTGCTAATGGGTATGGGGTTTCTTTTTGGGGTGATGAAAATGTTCTAAAGTCGACAGTGATAAAAACTGCACAACTCTATAAATATACTAAAGACCACATATATTGTGTTGCTGCCTGATATTTGCTGTACTAAATGGGCTGTAGTATGTAAGGACTCTAAAATATGGCCAAGAGAAAGAGTAAAAATTATATAGGGTGTTAACTTCTTACACTAAGAAACGGAAAATTCTCTTATATGTCAGACAACACTCCTAAATGAATGTCATATTTACCTCATGTCCTGATATATACATATCCTAATATTGCAGTTAATATTTACATCAAATGCAAACATTTATCTGATATTTGCTGATAAATTGTACAGAAGTAGCAGTCCTGAAAATTGTAGCCAAGATCAAGGTTCTTTTGCTCCCTGATTGTTCGCTTCTGTGTAGTGCAGCATTCTTGCCATTAGGTGGCAGTCGAAATCAAGACAATGATTAAACTGTTCCCTTGTGGCTCAGCTGGTAAAGAATCCGCCTGCAACGCAAGAGACATGGGTTCGATCCCTGGGTTGGGAAGATCCCCTGGAGAAGGGAAAGGCTACCCACTCCAATATTCTGGCCTGGAGAATTCCATGGACTATAGAGTCCATGGGATCACAAAGAGTCTGACATGACTGATTGACTTTCACTTTCACCTTAACGTGTACTAATGACATTATTTATATTATTCAGTGGACATGTTTCTGAGAAGTCTTGTGAAAATTGAAAGACACTCTAAATAATACAACATTTTTTGGGACCAGAGTTATTTGACAAGGCAAATCAGCACCCATAAGAGAGAAATTCTTTTTTTAAAGAAAGAAGCTTTCTAAAAACTGAAGTATCATATTCACAAAATGCATAAAGTTAAGTACTGCCAATTGGAAGTATCACTATAAAGTGAAAACACTTGTATAAGCATCACCCAGATAAAGTGAAAGAACACTACCAGCATCTCAGAGGACCCCCTTGAGTTCCCTCCCAATCATTACCCTCTTCTCCCTAGAGTTAAACATTATCTAGACCTCTAACATTATATTTAGTTCTTCTTGCTTTGAGAAAATATACAAATGTAATTGTGTATTATATATTCTTTGTGTCTGGCTTCTTTCATTCAATATTTTTGTTACTTTTACTTGATGTATTTCATTCCTTTTTTTGGTAATTTATTTCATTATATTAATGTATTTCTATTTATCCATTCCATTACTGAAGGAAATTAGGGTTGTTTCTGGTTAGCTATTAGAAATAATTGCTGCTATGTACATACTTTGTAGATGCCTTTTGTTGCACATATGAATGAATTATTTTGAGTAGATATCTAGAAGTAGAATTATTGGGTCATATAGCATGTGATAGCTCATTGTTCCACATTTTTACCAACATTTGGTATTATCAACCTTTTAAATTTTAACCATTCTGATATACGTGTAGCAGTCTTTCATTGTGGGGTTTATATGCATGTCTCTGGTGTCTAGTAAGGTTAAACACTTTTTAATGTATTTATAGACTACTTGAATATTTTCTTAAGTGAAGTGCTGATCCAGGTATTTTGCCATTTTTTTATTGTGTGGTCTATTTTTATTGTTTTATCGTTCCTTACATAGTCTAGATATGAGTCTTTTGTTGGGCATATATATTGCTAATATATTCTTTCATTCTAGGCTTTTCATTGTCTTAGGAGAACTTTTTGATAAATTTTAATGTACTCTAATTTATCATTTTTTTCCTTTATGGTTAGTGCTTTTTGTATCCTATTTAAAAAATTTCCACCTATACTGTCATGAAGATGATCTTATATGGTATGTACTAGAAGTTTCATTGTATTAATTTTCACAGATCAAAAGTCTACCTGGAATTGGATTTTGTATATGTCATATGAAGTAGGGGTAAGATTTTTTTTTTTTCCATGTGGCTATTTAGGTGATGCAGCACCATTTGTAAAAGAGGCTGTAGTTTTCTACTCTGCAGTGCCAATTTGGATGTTTTATGTTCAGATTTTTTAAAGCTGTATCAAATTTGTGTAAAATAATGTTCATATTTTACAAAGTTCATCATTTGGTAGAGCTTTCTGGGGAAAAATGTCATTAAAATCCTTTAATATGTAGACAGTTGTACAACTTTGACAAAACCTGAGCACATTTGATTATAATAGGATATAGTTTCATCATTATCCAAAATGTATTGCATTTTCTGGGGAGTTTAAAACTCTCCTTTCTTGGGGGAATTTAAAGTAAAGGATAAACAATTTTCCTGAAGTGAAGCAGATTATATAGACTTAGAGGTGAACCTGTTGACACTTTAAAATCAATTAATTAAACTCAAAGCTTGTATTAAACTTTCTTGTTAACTGTTCTGATACAAACCTTTGAAGATTTTAGTTACCATGAAGTTGGGGAAGTATGAACAGATTCAACCATTAGAAAACAAACATAATAATGTAAATAATATATATTAAAAGTAATATAGAATCAAATGTTTTCACTCCTACCTCTTCATAGTAGGCTTGGTAAAGAATGAAGAAAACAAACCATGAATTTTGTCCCCAGATGTTTAAAAAACAAGATTGTGTGGTTTTAAACAAGAGGTATTATACTCTAAAATTATTTCTGTACTTTATATCTTTTATTGTTTAGTGTAGATTAACTCATTTACTATTTCTTGAAATTTATGATTATAAATTTTCATTAATGGCCTTATCTGGCTGTCTTTCTATTTAAGCCTTGCCAAATTATCTCTTGTAGTTAAATACATTTAAATATATATCTGCAAAGATAACATGTTGAGATTAGAAATTTGGGAGTCATAGTTGAATTGACTTTCTCTACACTTAAAAATAATCAACCTTAAGGTTGCTTCCTATTTTTTTTGTTTTGTTTTCTTCATGGTTAATAAGCACTTAACTCACCTCTGCTGAACTTTTGCCAGGAATGTGGAAGTCATTGTTGCTTTCATGGTCTTTCTGAATTCTTTTCATTAATTTTTAAACACTTTCTTTTAATCTGGATTTCTGAACAAGTTTTAAAATGGTAACAAACTGATGTCATTTTCACATGCCATTTAAAAAAATTTTCAAGTTTGAGGGAATTTATTCATTTTTAAAAAATCTACAAACATTTCTGTGAATTTCACAAAGCTAAAATAATTAGCTCTTACCAATTCTTTTCCTGTACAGAAAAGTGCAATTAGGAACATTATTTCATAAATAACTTTCACTTTAAATTTTCTTTTAAATCATATTTTAATTTCAGTTTATTGGTAATTTGAAAGCAAACAAATTAAGAGTGAGATAACGGTTGTTTGACATAAAATAATCTAAAAATCAATGCTGGAAATATGACTTACATATATCTACAGGCAACTTTAAAGCTTATTTATTCTTTAATAATGGATTCTTGTTTAATCCATTATTTAACTTAATCTTATTTAATCCATTATTATCTGGAACCTTTCATATCCATTTATTAATGTTAATTGAGTACCTATTCTGTGCTGAGAATAAATCTGTCCTCAAAGAAGACAGATACGTAAGGAGACTGAGTTGTATTCTGCTTAAAGGACAGTAAGAACATACAAAGAAGCATCAAGTTCAAAGTCAGGAGAATAAAAGAAGAGGGCAAAGGAGATTCACGGAAGACTTCTCAGAGTTATCACATGTGAGATTTGCCCTTTAGATCTTGTAAGAGTTAACCAGATGGAGAGGGACACATGCACAGAGGCTTGATAGGGTACCCAGGCAGTTGTGCAATTACTCGCAGCTGGGATGGCTGGAGTTTAGGAATAAGGGCCAAGGAAAGAAGGAGATGGGCAGAGGGATAGTTAGAGGCCATATATATCATGAAGTTTCTTGAATATTATCATTCTAGAGAAAATACAAAATTCACAGTTCTGTAAATTTTTTTTTCTTAAAAATGTGAACTTAAGGGTTTTAGTGTGACTATCCTTCCTGTGTCTTTTAACCAACAAAATATTTAGGATCCATCATGGGAAAATTTGGATCACTGTCTTCCAAAGAATAAAGGAAATACTACCCATAATGACCTCAGAAAATTAAATATGAAAGCTGAAGGAGAATTTGTAAGAATGCTCAGTACTACCGTCAATAGAAGAATACCAGACACTATTTTCTAGGGCACAGGTTCATAATAAGGTCCACAGTTGTTTTTGTAAATGAGTCAAATGCATTGCATACACTGTGGTACAGTCATGTAATTTATGGCATTCCTTTCCTCTGGGCATAGAATGCTAAGAAAAGGGAATAAAAATTGTTTTTTTCTCAGCATTTGTGTTTGCCAATTTTGCTGATATGGAGAGAGCAGGGATAGAGAAGAGACACCATTTTTTAAGGCTGGTTTCAGAAGAATGACCCAAGTAGTGCTCCAGCACACTCACCTGGGGGCAGTTTTCTCTTTGCAGATTTAATCCTGAAAACTGAAGTTGTTCCTTCAATATTGAAGAACATCTGCTATGTAGTGGGTAGGAGGAGGTTGTCAAAGGTTGAGAAATAACCAAAGAAAACCCATGAATCACTGAAGTAGTGATGAGTAAAAGGTTATTGTGCACATACTGAAAAGAACAGCCTGCAAAGTGGGAGCGCTCAAACCAAAACATGGAATGAGGCTCAGGGGTATGTTATCATAAAGTAGCTTACATAGTGAGAAAACAGGACCATTTATTCTTCACAGTGGTTGGTTATCATATTAGAATTTTCAGTGGTTACATCATATGAACCTTGGATAACAGTACAAATTCTGCTTATGATTTCCAGAGGCATAAGCAAGAAATGACCCAGGTCAGGTAAGTCTCCCCCAAAGAAGCTAAATTAAGCTTTATTTCTTTGTCAAAGGGATTTTGTCTGCTCGGAATTTTCAAGGCTGATCTCCCTTTTTTTAAACAAGATAAATTGTGAACAGGCGGGCTGTTGCTGATGCAGGTTCCTGACGTAGAGAATTCCTATGATTCCAGAACACTAGCAAGGGTTTCAGGAATGGCAGATTTTGGTAATCCTGGCCACAGCCACTAGAACTGAAGAAAAGGCATATTAGTTAACAGAGGGGTAAGCAACTCCTCAATTACTCCATGTACTCTAGTAGCCCAAAACATTAATTCAGAGTCTTAAATATTGAGCTGTTTCCTGTCTCACCATCCAGAGTGTGGACTGATTTGACTCACCTGTCAGTTCTACACAAGTACCCTTCAGCATAGCTAAAGTGAGTCATTCATTTTGGGGGTTTTTTCCTTGGAAATACAGGGGATGGTATGTGTGTGAGAGTGGAGTGTGTGTATTTGCATTTGTTGTTTTTTAGCAAATGCCATAGAATAGTGTGTGTGTGCGTACGTGTGATTTCAATGTATAATCAAAATACATTGGGGAGTTAAAAAAAAGAACCACAGACAAACATTATGGCTCAACCGCTGGAAATTTAGAAATTCTGACAATAGGCCTAGTGTGAAGCCTTGGCACTGTTGTTATTTTTGCAGTTTTTAGATAACGTGGATAATACAGTAAAATTAAATAGCACAAAAAAGTAATAATGAAAAATAAAACATCTTTCACCAGAGTCTCCAAGTTCCCCTCTCCTTCAGTTTCATGTGTGTCTTTCCAGAGGTATTCTCTGCATATAAATGCATATTTTAAAGTTCCTCCCTTTAAACAAAAATGATAGCATCCTTTTACCAATGCTCTCAACCTTGTCAGGCACAAAATTTTAAATAAAATCTCCAAGAGATTTTGAAACAAATTCTTCATTAAGAGCCACTGAAAAAAGCTATGCTTTTGTTCCTCAGAAAAAGCTATAGGCAGTTATTTAAAATCTTTTATGTCCCATTTCAAGTGTTTACCAACTCCCTCAAACCCATGGTCCAAATTCATCTGGTTGAGACTCCCCGACCTAAGTTGTTTAGGATCAGCCTGTGTACTTAGTATTGCCACCAGATAAAAAAGAGGATGTCCAGTCAACCTTGAATTTCAGATAGACAACAAATATTTTTTTGTTTTTTACTGTAAGTGTATCCCATGTAATAATTGCAATATCTGAAACAAATTTAACTGGGAGTCCTGTATTTTTGCTTAATATGGCAACTCTACAGAAAATTTTGATCTACTGGAAGCTATTTAAACTAATTCTCTGTAGATTTTCCTGTATTAGAGATGACCTAGATTATAACTATAGGACCAGCCTCTTCAGGCTAAAGCCAGTCCTCAGAATTTAACCAGAAATTGGATAGTTTTTGGTTTATTTTGAAATATGTGGCTTTAACTTGCTGTTTTTTCTAATGAGATAAAACTGTATTATACAACAAAGTGGTCACTAAAATAGTTCTATAATTTATATATAGTAGATTATTTTTCTTTCAAAGAATTTAAAATATCTAAAGACTGAGATATTTTGGTATTTAAAATAAGCATTAAAATCTTAGCTAATTGGGTTTAGACAAGGATGAAGAGAACCAGCCTAGAGGTGTTTTTTTTTTAAGTGTAACTGACAATGTTAGTTTCAGGTATACAGCCTAATGATTTGCATTTGTATACATCCTGAAATGATCACCACTGTAAGTCTACTGAGAAGTAACTTTTATTGATTAATTAAATAATCTTTATTATGAAAAAAAGTAATATTAAGTCAGTGCTTAATATTAAGCACTGATATAATATTATTTGATTAAGCATAAGTTTGAGCATTCTTTGGCAATGCCTTTCTTCGGGACTGGAATGAAAACTGACCTTTTCCAGTCCTGTGGCCACTGCTGAGTTTTCCAAATTTGCTGGCATATTGAGTACAGCACTTTCACAGCATCATCTTTCAGGATTTGAAATAGCTCAACTGGAATTCCATCCCCTCCACTAGCTTTGTTCATAGTGATGCTTTCTAAGGCCCACTTGACTTCACATTCCAGAATGTCTGGCTCTAGGTGAGTGATCACACCATCGTGATTATCTTGGTCGTGAAGATCTTTTTTGTACAGTTCTTCTGTGTATTCTTGCCACCTCTTCTTAATATCTTAAGCTTCTGTTGGGTCCACACCATTCTGTCCTTTATCGAGCCCATCTTTGCATGAAATGTTCCCTTGGTATCTCTAATTTCCATGAAGAGATCTCTAGTCTTTCCCATTCTGTTGTTTTCCTCTATTTCTTTGCATTGATCGCTGAGGAAAGCTTTCTTATCTCTTCTTGCTATTCTTTGGAACTCTGCATTCAGATGCTTATATCTTTCCTTTTCTCCATTGCTTTTCGCTTCTCTTCTCTTCACAGCTATTTGTGAGGCCTCTGCAGACAGCCATTTTGCTTTTTTGCATTTCTTTTCCATGGGGATGGTCTTGATCCCTGTCTCCTCTACAATGCCATGAACCTCATTCAGACCTAGTCCCTTAAATCTATTTCTCACTTCCACTGTATAATCATAAGGGATTTGATTTAGGTCATACCTGAATGGTCTAGTGGTTTTCCCCACTTTCTTCAATTTAAGTCTGAATTTGGCTATAAGGAGTTCATGATCTGAGCCACAGTCGGCTCCCGGTCTTGTTTTGGTTGACTGTATAGAGCTTCTCCATCTTTGGCTGCAAAGAATATAATCAATCTGATTTCAGTGTTGACCATCTGGTGATGTCCATGTGTAGAGTCTTTTCTCGTGTTGTTGGAAGAGGGTGTTTGCTATGACCAGAGCGTTCTCTTGGCAAAACTCCATTAGCCTTTGCCCTGCTTCATTCCGCATTCCAAGGCCAAATTTGCCTGTTACCTCCAGGTGTTTTTAGAAAAGGCAGAGGAATCAGAGATCAAATTGCCAACATCCGCTGCAACATGGAAAAAGCAAGAGAGTTCCAGAAAAATATCTATCTCTGCTTTATTGACTATGCCAAAGCCTTTGACTGTGTAGATCACCAGAAACTGTGGAAAATTCTTCAAGAGATGGGCATACCAGACCACCTGACCTGCCTCTTGAGAAACCTATATGCAGGTCAGAAAGCAACAGTTAGAACTGGACATGGAACAACAGACTGGTTCCAAATAGGAAAAGGAGTCCGTCAAGGCTGTATATTGTCACCCTGCTTATTTAACTTATATGCGGAGTACATCATGAGAAATGCTGGGCTGGAAGAAGCACAAGCTGGATCAAGATTGCCAGGAGAAATATCAATAACCTCAGATATGCAGATGACACCAGCCTTATGGCAGAAAGTGAAGAGAAACTAAAAGGCCTCTTGATGAAAGTGAAAGAGGAGAGTGAAAAAGTTGGCTTAAAGCTCAACATTCAAAAAACGAAGATCATGGCATCCAGTCCCATCACTTCATGGGAAATAGGTGGGGAAACAGTGGAAACAGTGTCAAACTTTATTTTTTTGGGCTCCAAAATCACTGCAGATGGTGACTGCAGCCATGAAATTAAAAGATGCTTACTCCTTGGAAGGAAAGTTATGACCAACCTAGATAGCATATTCAAAAGCAGAGACACTACTTTGGCAACAAAGGTCCGTCTAGTCAAGGCTATGGTTTTTTCAGTGGTCATGTATGTGAGAGTTGGACTGTGAAGAAAGCTAAGCGCCAAAGAATTAATGCTTTTGAACTGTGGTGTTGGAGAAGACTCTTGAGAGTCCCTTGGACTGCAAGGAGATCCAACCAGTCCATTCTAAGGGAGATCAGTCCTGGGTGTTCTTTGGAAGGAACGATTCTAAAGCTGAAACTACAGTACTTTGGCCACCTCCTGCAAAGAGCTGACTCATTGGAAAAGACTCTGATGCTGGGAGGGATTGGGGTCAGGAGGAGAAGGGGACGACAGAGGATGAGATGGCTGGCTGGTATCACCAACTTGATGGACGTGAGTCTGAGCGAACTCCGGGAGTTGGTGATGGACAGGGAGGCCTGGCGTGCTGTAATTCATGGGGTTGCAAAGAGTCGGACACAACTGAATGACTGAACTGAACTGAACTGAAGCATAAGTAGTATAAAATCCTGAAATGGAAGGTGAAAAATTGTGATTTATAACTTCTAAAGTGAATCAATAACAAAATAATAATAAATATCAAATGAAAAAGACTTACAAATTTTAGAATCCTAATATGAGACAATAGAAACAAGGGTTACCATAGTGGGTATGAATCTGTTACATAGGAAATGAAGAAAAAATTATGATCTGGTTATATCCTGAGTATTCCAAATACGTTTGAATTGGACTCAGGAAAATTAACTTTTATTATTCCACTTAGTAGCTAATAGTTTATTTTCATTTCCTTCACTGTTAATCCACATTGGATTTAAACAGTGGTGTGCTGATGTTTAGTAATTAGTTCTCCAAGGGAAAAAAACCCCGTGATTTATAATATTTGCCAATTTCCGTGGCATAAAGACTCTTACCATGACAGATGCAAATCTAACATTTTAAACAACCTGTTTGCAAAATTCCTGAGAACTTAACAAGTGTCCCTTATGAGCACACAAAAGCTATTTCTATTAGTGCATATGATACATCTGATTGGATTTTATAAAAAGAAAATAGAGTTAACTGAAGTGTATATCTTGTAATTTTGTCAACCAGCCTCCTCCCAAAAGAATCCTACAACAACAGCAAAAAGGGAATACTTTAAACATTTAATTAATGGAAATTTTGAATGGGCTTGCAAAGGTTTAATAAATGCCTGAAGAAATCTGTTACTTTTGTTCTATCAGGTTTCCCAACTCTAAGGAGAATTTAACTGAAATGAATACCTAAATGCTTTTTGTTCAGTTGCTAAGTGGTGTCTGACTCTGATACCCCAGGGACTGCAGCACTCAGAGTTACACAGTTCTATAATGACCAGGAAGAAAGAACCAGTCACCACAGAAAACTGGAAATGAGTTACCTCTTTAAGCAAATCCATTCCATATGATTTATGTAGAAATTTCTTTTACTTTTTGCCAAGTTTCATTAAAGCAGTTATATAAAATGATTTAACTGGATTCAATAATGGAGAGCAGAATACCCAAAGACAAAATAATTGGTGGTTTTCCCTCTTACTTTTCACCTTAAACTATGCTCTTGACATTTGAATTTCTTCCAATTTTTGTTTAGGAAAACTGTTAGTGTAGAAAAGTAGTGATTACTGTTAACTAGCCAGTACCATTATTCATTTGGCTGTGTGAATCAGTATTCTAGTATGATCACATCTCTGGTGTGCTGCTACATTTGAAGCATTAAAACACAGGTGTCAAGTACATTGCCTTGATATTCTTCCTAATGGTAGTTTTAGCTTGATTGTTCTGGCCATCCTATGTAGGTAATAATTCTATTTCTGGACACTGCCTCTGTATTTTTAGTTTTAAGACATAGTCTTAAGATATTTGAATGACAAGAAAGGAATTGCTACTGTTCATGCTAGAGATATATATGGATGTGAGAGTCGGACCATAAAGAAGGCTGAGTGCCAAATACTTGATGCTCTTGAACTGTGGTGTTGGAGAAGACTCTTGAGAGTCTTTTGGACAGCAAGGAGATCAAACCATCCAATCCTAAAGGAAATCAATCCTGAATATTCATTGGAAGAACTGTTGCTGAAGCTCCAATACTTTGGCCACCTGAGCAAAGAACTGACTCATTGGAAAGACCCTGATGCTGGGAAAGATTGAAGGCAGGAGGTGAAGGGGATGACAAGAGGATGAGGTGGTTGGATGGCATCACTTGCCTCAATTGACCTGAGTCTGAGTAAACTCTGGGAAATGGTGATAGACAGGGAAGCAGGGAGTGCTGCAGTCCATGGGGTTGCAAAGAGTCAGATATGACTGAGCGACTGAACAACAACAATGCTAGAGACTGTTTGCTTTCAGTGGTGGAGCTTCTGTATGATTTGTTATCATTTATGGATGGGATATTGATACATGCATAGTTTGAAAACTTTTCTATGCTCCAAATATTAAATTGGTCTAAAGTTTAATTTTATCTTTGGAAACACTTTTCAAAAAGTTTTTAAGACTTTTACTAACTTTACATCAATACATGGAATAAACTTTTGCAAAAATTTAATTTTGACAAGTGATTGATTTATGTTTGGAGGTTGCTACATTTGGACTAGTAAATTGTTCTATATTTCAGAATGTAGCAGTGACTAACTATGTTTCACAATCTGACTTAATAAGGAAATTCATGCTGGGAATTTTTTAATTGAGGTATAGTTGATGCATGATATTATATAAGCTTTCAGTTCATTTCAGTTGCTCAGTTGTGTCCAACTCTGCAACCCCATGAATCTCAGCACACCAGGCCTCCCTGTCCATCACCAACTCCCAGAGTTCACTCAGACTCATGTCCATCGAGTCAGTGATGCCATCCAGCCATCTCATCCTCGGTCGTCCCCTTCTCCTCCTGACCCCAATCCCTCCCAGCATCAGAGTCTTTTCCAATGAGTCAACTCTTCGCAGGAGGTGGCCAAAGTACTGTAGTTTCAGCTTTAGAATCGTTCCTTCCAAAGAACACCCAGGACTGATCTCCCTTAGAATGGACTGGTTGGATCTCCTTGCAGTCCAAGGGACTCTCAAGAGTCTTCTCCAACACCACAGTTCAAAAGCATCAATTCTTCAGTACTCAGCTTTCTTCACAGTCCAACTCTCACATCCATACATGACCACTGGAAAAACCATAGCCATATAAGCTTTTGGTGTCAGTTCAGTTCAGTTCAGTCGCTCAGTCGTGTCCGACTCTGCGACCCCATGAATCACAGCACGCCAGGCCTCCTTGTCCATCACCAACTCCCAGAGTTCACTCAGATTCACACCCATCGAAGTCAGTGATGCCATCTAGCCATCTCATCCTCTGTCATCCCCTTTCCTCCTGCCCCCAATCCCTCCCAGCATCAGAGTCTTTTCCAATGAGTCAAATCTTTGCATGAGGTGGCCAAAGTACTGGAGTTTCAGCTTTAGCACCATTTCTTCCAAAGAAATCCCAGGGTTGATCTCCTTCAGAATGGACTGGTTGGATCTCCTTGCAGTCCAAGGGACTCTCAAGAGTCTTCTCCAACACCACAGCTAGTAATTCACAATTTAAAAGATTATATTCCATTTATAATTATTATAAATATTGACTATATTTTCTGTTTCACTATATATCCTTGTAGCTTATTTATTTTATACATAGTAGTTTTTACCTCTTAATCCCCTATACCTACCTTGCTCCTCCCCCTTTCCCTGCTCCCCTGGTAACCACTAGTTTGTTTTCTATATCTGTAAGTCTTTCATTTTTTAAAATTTATTTTTAATTGGAGGGTAATTTCTTTACAATATTATGTTAGTTTCTGCTGTATAACAATGAATGTTCTATAAGTATGCATATAGCCCCTCTCTCGAGCCTCCCTCCCACTCCCGTAAGTCTGTTTCTTTTTTGTTATATTCACTAGTCTATTTTTTAGATTTCACATATAAGTGATAAAACAGAATTTGTCTCTTTCTGTATGATTTAACATAATACCCTATGAGGCCATCCATATTGTTGCAAATGGCAAAATTTCAATCTTTCTGTATGGCTGAGTAGTATTTCATTGTGATACACACATATAGATTTTTGTATGTATGTCCTCCGTCGCTTCAGTCGTGTCTTGACTCTGCGATGCCATGGACTGAAGTCTGCCAGGCTTCTGTATCCATGGGATTTTCCTGGCAAGAATGCTGGAGTGGCTTGCCAGGACCTCCTCCAGGGGATCTTCCTGACCCAGGGGTTGAACTCATGTTTCCTGCATCGGCAGACGGATTCTGTACTGCTGAGCCACCAAGGAAGCCCCCCCACCACATATCTATATCTATATGTATCTATATATCTGCTAGGAACCTTGGGGTGCATGTGTCTTTTCAAATTTGTGGGGGTTTTTTTTGGATTATTTACCCAGGAGTGGAGTTGCTGTGTCATATGGTAGTTCAATTTTTAGTTTTCTGAGACTTTCACACTGTTTTCCACAGTGGCTGCAGCCATTTACATTCCCACTAACAGTGTGTGAGGGGTCCCCTTTCTTCAGATCCTCATAAACATTTGTTATTTGTGTTCTTTTTGATGATAGCCATTCTGACAGATGTGAAATGATATTTCACTGTGGTTTTAATTTGCATTTCTCTGATGATGTTGAGCACCTTTTCATGTACCTGTTAGCCATCTGTATGCCTTTTACACCTGGAAAGTTTGAAACTGAAAAGAGCATTAGCTAAATGTTTATAACATAAAGAATTATAAAGGGGACTTACATTTTAATTAATACATGATAAAAATATGCAAAAGAAAATGCAACAGTTCAATGACTTATCATGGAGTAGAGTTCAAATATATGCCTGAGGATACAATGCATTAAATGACAATTACTTTTCATAATAAATAGGAAGACAGTATAATATTTTTTAAAATTGCTAAGAAGCTTGTGTAATTTGAGCCCCTTCAAGTTTAACTGGTAGATTGGCTCCATTGTAAAAATATATAGAGAAATTTAGAATATTATTCCCTTAATTCCTTCTTAGTGTTGATTACCTCAAAAAATATGTAGTTTCTGTTTTACAGAAACTACCTGGTGATGAATTACCAAAGTAGGTCAAGCAGCAAAAAGATATAATTGGTGTGACAGATTTTATCACTTAATGATGCAAAACATGATTTGGGGGTAATATCTGGAATATATTAATAATAGATTGCTCTTATAGGAAAGACTTTGCTTTCAAGATGCTAAAAGTTATGTTTTACCTTTTTTAGAGATAAAATGATGTGTTTGAACCACTCACAAATTATCTGGTCATGGGTCCATAAAAATTAAATCTTGTATACAAGAATAATTTAGTACCCAATGTATTTTGATTATGGGAAAGATCAACAGCCTTATAAGCTGCCATGCTGCTAATATATATTTGTGTGTGTGATTATATATGTGTGTGTAAAACACCTCTGGGTGTTTGTTAGCCAAAATGTTCCTATAGTATTTTATGATAATGTAGACTAACAAAATTTTTTTCTGAATTTGATGGTCCCAAACCTAACTTTTTGAAGAGAAATTAATTGTTCTAAGTGTGGAGTTCTGTTCAGAAATTTTGGAAGAAGAAAAATGCTCATTTAGGAAATAAGACTTTACGTACAGTTGGGGAATTGTATAAACAGTATGGTTGAGGATAATCTATTGTGAACGGTAGATTATTTTACTTTAGAAGGGAAAGCACACCATTTTTTTAAGGGAGAGGAGAGGTGGATAGCAATGTTAGGTGATATAAATAGAAAAATGTTGGAAAGAGAAAAGTGTTTAGTCAATGCTTAACAGCCTTTTCACTGCATAGCACACTTCAGCAAGTAAATACTGGCCATAACCCACTTGGAAGAGGGTATTTGTATGCTCCAGCTGGACTCCGAGAACTGCGGCAAACAATTTAGCAAGAGTGGTGGCTGGACAGTCAGAAAGGCTCAGGATATTTACCTCAAACCCAGGAGGAAGTACAGCTAGGCAGGAACAAAGATAAAAGCGGAAGAGACTGGGACACCTGAGCAGGCCCTATAATAGGGGAGGAGTTTCAAATGCTGACTAGTCAGTTGGGAGAACTTAAACACACTCAGCTGTCAAGACATCTGAGGAGTGCTCTACTACTAGTGACTGGATTGAACTCTGTGTGTGTGTGTGTGTGTGTGTGTGTGTGTGTGTGTGAGATTAGGAGACAAGTCATTAGTGATCAAGCATTCGTGAGGAAGTTGCTAAGCGTATTTTGATGTCTAATAGCAAGTCAAACTTGGTGACTGCGGTTAATGATTACTCAGAAAGGCCGGGAAGTAACTCCACAGAGGAAAAAGGAAATGGTGGCCCTGCATCCAAGGTTGCGATATTCTGAGTGAAAGATATCCGAAGTTCGGAATATGTTCTTTGAGCTACCGGTTAGGAATCTGCCTCCCATCCAACCCCCCATGCGCGAGGTACCCATTCCAAGCTCAGTTCTCTTTTCCTGCAGGTGACACACCTCAGGTCACATTTTCCATTATCTTCCGTCTCCTGCATTGCAGGAGGATTCTTTACTAACCAAGCTACCAGGGAAGACCCCTGTCATCACCACAATCCCAAATGAATGCTGAAAGATCTACTTCTTTTTATGATTTCCTGGCAGAACTTACATAAATATTTTATTAAAAACAGAATCAGAGGCAGTTTGCATTTATATTTGACGTTCTGCACGTTTTAGTGATTCCCAAGATCACCTTAACCATTAAGACTTTTTTCCCTTATAAATAAAATACAACTCTCCACAATCTAAACCCAAGGATTTGGATGAGGTTTCCTTGTCTGGTTTTCTCCCAAGCGGAGGAGCCAAGTGGCAGTAAAGAGCCGCCTCATTTAAGGTGACACGGGGCAGAGAAGGGCGGTGGGCGACTTTTCCTTGTCTCCCTTTCCTTTCTGGAGACAGATATTCAAGTGGCTCCGGCGGCGGTGGGACAGTCCGAGCCCGGAGGTAGGGGAAACAGAGACTGGGCGGGAAGGAAGAGTTGCGCGAATGGTAGACCCTCCAGTAAGAGCGGAGCCTGCTCGCCTCGGCGGGCAAGCACGGGTCCGCCCAGATCCCAGGGTGCATCGCGCCCCGCCCCCTCCCCTCTCCGCGTCCCGCCTTGCCTCGGCCCTGGCCCCCTCCCAGCCGGCTCCGGGAGGCGGGGACTCGGCGTCGGCGGCGGCTCCTCCAGTCGCGTCTTTCTCACTCACTGGGGAACCCGGCGGTGGCGGCACCTTTGGAGGCTGAGCAGCCGAGCCGCGAGCCCGCCAGTGGGAGGTCGGGCAGACTGACGGCAGAGCCGACGGACGGACGGACAGCGGGGCAGCCAGGCGGTTCGAGTCGCCTCAGGATCCACCATGAGCTGGGGCACGGAGCTGTGGGTGAGTCGGGGAGAGGGGCGCCCCGCGCGGACCCTGGCCCCGGAGGAACTCGGGCTGAGCAGGCGTCGGCGGCCGGAGCGCGTCGGGCCGTCCCCGGCGCTGGCAGAGGGTGGGGGTACTGCTGTTCTTTGTGTGCGAACCCCTCTTCCCTCTAGGCAGGGCTTGAGAGGCTGCTGGTCCGCGCTCCCGCCCCTGCCGCGGCGGTGGGGCTGAGGGCAGCGAATTGGACGGCCGGGGGAGCTGCCCGCCGGTTGCCGCGTCCGCCGCCATCCCCTGGGTTTCTCTCTCTTCTCCTCCGCCTTTACTTTCCGGACGCCTGGCTCCGTGCCGGGCCGCGCTTCTCTGCCTTTGTACCTCCCCTTCCCAGAGGCGGGGGAGGGGGCCCATTGTCCCACAGGGGCGCTGTTCGCGGGCGGGGAGGGGGCTCGCCGCGGCCCAGAGCCCGGGCGAGGGTCCCTGGGGCGAGGGCGTCTCCGGGCCGGGGCGACGCGGGGAGCCGCGAGGCACCGCCCGCCGCCGTCGCCCCAGGTAGGGGGAGCCGGGCGGCTTTGTTCGGAGTCCGGCCTCTGGCCAGCCAGGCCCAGCCCACACGCCCATTTCCCTCTCCGTGTCTCGTTGCTCTGACCGGAGTGGCTTCGGGGACTCTAGCTGGGCCACGTCTGGCTGCTATCTTGAGCCAGGGGGGTGGCTTTTGTGATCTGAATTAAATTGAGTGATCGATGGGGAAGCCAGTTTTCCCCAAATCGTGCGGCTTCCCGATTGCTTTACTTCCCTTCCGTTGTTCTTTATTCTCACTCCTCTCGCTTTTCTTTCTTTTTCCTACTTGCCTTTCTTGGGCGCTGAAGGTTCTAGACAATGCCCAGTGTCGGTCCAGGTGAGGGTGGACTGTAATAGGTCAGAGAATTGGCTCGTGACGCCTACACGGGAAGGGTGGAGGTGTGGCGGGCAGTGATTTCTCAGGTGCCGCGGAGGGACGGAGAACGTGGGGGCGCTGTCCCTAGATCCTCCTGATTTCAGCCATTCCGCCTTTTTATCCCACCTGTGCATGTTTTCCTTGCCTTTTGTTAACCAGGATCTCCTGAAATCACTGCAAGAGAAGTTTTTTGTTTCCATGCATCCAGTTAGGGTGGCAGTGAAGGCAGATCGGTTAATTGAAGGGCACAGTGTTTTTATGTTTCACGTTTTACTCACAGATTGGGAATCTTAGAATTGAACTTTAGAGTTCATCTAGTTGATGAACTTCACCCCAGAAATCTGCAACATTCTAGGCAAGTGTTTGTCCATTCTGTAAACACACCGCCCAAGAGAAAATACCCTAGGGTCCCCTCCATTTACGTTCTTAGATAGCTTTAATTATACCTGTTTGGGGGAGGATTGTGTAGTAAATTATGTGAGCTTTAATTTTTTACTTGGTTAGATTCTCAGGCGTTATTGATCTTTTCCATTGACATAGGACGTTCTGTAATTATAGTTTGTCCTAATTAAAGGAGATGACCGTTTTATTTTCCAATTTTATAATTAGAAAATATTTTTGTTTTTACATGCTTATATGATCCACGTTTCAGAGGAAGGAATAATGTAAGCAGAATACTTTAAAAAGTATAACTCGTAAAACAGTGGAGGAATATTGTTTAGATTTAACTTAATTTAGACTGGAAAAAATTGCTTTGTATAACACTGTTGAAAAGCAATTTTAAGGAGAAACAAAATATTTTAGTGAAGACTAAAATGTGTTCTTTAAGAATATTTTAATTTAAAAATATACAGTCAGAAGCAGTTACCTGTCTCCTAATTCAGTGATTTACGTTCAGCGTTTGAGTAGTTTTTCAGCAATTTAAAAAGGTAAATCATAGAAGAGGTGGGAATTTCTGTTATAACTAAAAATTATTTTGTATCCTTTTGGGATAAAAAAATTTAATTTTTCTCTTAAAATTTCATATATCTCCAGGTTTTAACTTGTTTTTTAGTGGCTTGAGGGAAATATTAGGAATTAAATAACGTGGAATCAACTAATATCAATGGGATGCTTACACCTTAAGTAAGTAGAAATTGGTATAGAGAACTGTTTGCACCAGAAGAGGCCTTAGAAAAATTTGAGTAGATTTCCTGGGCTTTTACAGTTACTTATTTATTTAAGTTTGGCTGTGCCGGGTCTGTGTTGCCCTTTCTAGTTGCGACGAGCGGGGGCTTCTCTTTGCAGTGGCTTCACTTGTGGAGCTCTGGTTCTAGGGCATGTGGGCTTCAATAGTTCTGGCGTGCGTGTTGAAGTCGTAGGAATCTTTTCGACCCTACGGACTGTAGCCTGCCAGGCTCCTCTGTCCATAGGATTTCCCAGCAAGAATACTGGAGTGGGTTGCCATTTCCTTTTACAGGGCTTCTTCCGACCCAGGGATCGAACCTGTTTCTATACCAGTGACTCACCTGGGAAGCCCCAGATTCGAGCAAAATTAATGTTAGGGAAACATTAATAAAAGAATGTAATTCCATGGTTGACCCATATTCACAATGATTTGATGATAAAGAAGCTATTCGAAGCATTCGTACTTGAATTCCTAGTCTGGTAAAGAAATTTGGATTCCTTCTGTCACCAGTAACCGCACCCTAATCCCTACTCTGCCAATCCTGTGTGCTTGGCAAAGCATGCACCAGATTGACTCAGACTCTAGTACCTCAGAATTAGGCACAAATGGTTTTAGTTGTGGCAGGTGGGCTCAGTATTGCTCTTCTCTGGCTGTTATGGAGCATGGGCTTAGTTGCTCTGCCGCATGTGTGATCTTGGCGAATCAGGGATTGAACCTGTGTCCCGCATTGGCAAGGCGTAGATTTCTTGTTGTTGTTTTTATTTATTTATTTTTACAAATCTCAGTTTTGAATAAGGTTATTGTGGTTCGATATGATTGTAACAAACACCTGCTCTTGCCATTGAGGAATTTGAGGCTGGGAAAATTCTATTGAAAATTTGAATTTAGAAACTAGTTCTTAATATTATTTTCATCTGTGAAAGTGAAAGTGAAGTCGCTCAGTCGTGTCCGACTCTTTGTGACCCCATGGACTGTAGCCTACCAGGCTCCTCTGTCCACGGGATTTTCCAGGCAATAGTACTGGAGTGGATTGCCGTTTCCTTCCGCAGGGGATCTTCTGACCCAGGGATTGAACCCGGATCTCCCGCATTGTAAACAGACGCTTTACCGTCTGAGCCGCATCTGTAGGATCACGTTATTGTCCCAAAGTTACACCTCGCTGAGAACATATTGTTAACAAAAGAAAATATGATAAAGCAGTTATGCACTCAAACTTATTTCTTATAATATTCATTGGAGTTTATTGCTATCTTAAGTCTTAGGTTAAACTTGAGAATAAAGTTATAAAATTAAACCATTAATACTGACTCTGGGGTACAGAACTAATAGTAATAGGCTAAATTGGTTGTGTCAGATTTTTGTTTGGGGATATACGTTAACTGGTAATAAATTGTGCTTTGGGAGATTTCTTGTGTTCTAAACGGGCATTTAAGTAAGGTAGTGAATATATGCTAGGGACTCAGTTCTGGGTTCTGTGTTCTGGGTGGTATCATTCATTTCTTCAGGATGCATTGTTTATTATGTTGATTTCTTTATTACCATAGGAAGAATGGTAGATAGAGAAGTCTAAATATGAATTAATAATTTTGCAAAGCATAGATTTTGTAATGATTAGCCCATTTTACAAATAAGGAAACTAGAAATTGGAGAAGTCCTATCTTTTATTTATTAGGAGATAGCTTTTTAGTCTTTTGAGGAGCAAGTTAAAGGTCAACGAGAAAAAAAAATCAGTTTATGTATGAATTGTGAGTGTATATATAGATAGAAAAAAATGTTTGCATAGGTCACGCTCATATCCTGATTTATTAAAAAAATTGCTCCCTCCTCACTGGGGAAATGAGGGAACTAGTCTGGAAATTAGGAAGTAGGTTCAAATGTCTGACTTAATTTATAGGGATACATAAACCTTTCTTGTGCCTTAGTTTCCTGGTCTGTAATTTTTGGCCCTTAGTTTTCAGAGTGTATAATTTGAAAGCCATTATTTTCATCATATTTCTAGCTAGGTGCATATGACAAAGCTCATGATATCTTTTTGGAAGAAATTTTAAAATGTGCATTGGTTGATAGATTCAGTGAATTCTTTATTTTATACTTCTAGTCTTTACCCTTTAATAGTTCCTATCTTTGATAGCACTTCTGTATTAACACTTTACATTGTAAACGTGTAAAACTAAGCTTTTGAGCCCTTGAGTGTAGGGACTGGGTTAATGTTTCTGTTTTCACTAATACAGTGACTGTTGGTGATCATACATGTTTGCCCACTTGAATTAATGGTTCATTGCATTACCCAGAGTATTGATTACTGATTAACAATTGGATCCTTGAGGAAGTTTTTATGGTTCCAAAAGCCTTAGTAGGTGATGATAAATTTAGGTGGTCTGCTGCTACTGCTGCTGCTAAGTCGCTTCAGTCGTGTCAGACTCTGTGCGACCCTATAGACGGCAGCCCACCAGTCTCCGCCGTCCCTGGCATTCTCCAGGCAAGAACACTGGAGTGGGTTGCCATTTCCTTCTCCAGTGCATGAAAGTGAAGTCACTGAGTCGTGTCCAACTCTCAGCGACCCCATGGACTGCAGCCTACCAGGCTCCTCCGTCCATGGGAGTTTCCAGGCAAGAGTACTGGAGTGGGGTGCCATTGCCTTCTCCGTTAGGTGGTCTAGTTATTAACAATTGAAGAAGGTCTAAATGATCTGAAGCCAAAATGATGAACTCAAGTTGTAGTATTTCGGTTAATAGTTTTAACAGATTGGGAGAAAACTGACCTCTAAACGTAGTTTTTGTAAATTCACCTGATGTGACTGCCAAAATAGCCAATGAAATGGTAACTCGACTTGCTGTGGTGATCATTTTGAAATGTTTAGAAATACTGAAATCACTATGTTATATAACAGGAACTAACATAGTGTTGTAGATAAGTTAAACTTAGAAAAACAAACTCACAGAGAGCTTTGTGGTGAGAGTAGGGGAGGAGAGGAAGGAAACTGGATGAAGACAGTCCAAAGGTATAAACTAGTTTTAAGTACTAGGGATATAATGTACAATGTGGTAAATAAAATTAACAGTATTGTATATTATATATGAAGGTATCTCTAGTGGCTCAGTGGTAAAGAATCTGCCTGCCAATGCAGGAAACGTGGGTTCAGTCCCTAGGTTGGGAAGATCCCCCAGAGAAGGAAATGGCAACCTACTCCAGTATTCTTGCCTGGGAAATCCCATGGACAAAAATGCCTGGAGAGCTATAGTCCTTGGGGTTGCAAAAGAGTCGGACACGACTTAACAACTAAACAACAATGTTATATAGGAAGGTTGTCAAGAGCATAAATCCTAGGGGTTAAATTTTTTTAGTTCTTTAATTTTGTATCTGTATGGGATGATGTTCATTGAACTTACTGTGGTAATCATTTTATGATGTATGTAAGTCAAATCATTATGCTGTACCTTAAACTTATATAGTGATGCATGTCAGTTATATCACAGAAAAACTGGAAGAGAGGGAGAAAAACCCAAATAGCTGATGAAATCGTAGGCCACATGTAGATTTTTATAGCTCAAAGGAGTTTGGTCCCATTGTAGTCTATAGTGTTTAGACCAAATCTTGGTTTTGCTTAAGGTTTTTTTTAGAATATACTTATTTAGAGGAGGCTGACAAAAAAAAGTCCTAATCTTGTGAGTGGCTTTGTTTTTTCAAAGGTCATGAAAGTACTGTAGAAATTTGGTTTAAAAAATGAAATAATTATTGAGTGTCTGTTATGGGGAAACACTGTGTGATGTGTGTGCTTAGTTGCTCAGTTGTGTCTGACTCTTTGCGACTCCATGGACTGTAGCACGCCAGGCTCCTCTGTCCATAGGGATTCTCCAGGCAAGAATATTGGAGTGGGTTACCGTGCCCTCCTCCAGGGGATCTTTCCAGCCTAGGGACTGAATTCAGGTCTCCAGCATTGCAGGCGGATTTTTACTGTCTGAGCCACCAGGGAAATGCGATGTATGGTAAGATTTATTAAGGCTTGTAATGTCAGACTTATGAATTAGAGTCATTTTGAGGTGATACTACTTTCCTAACTCTAGAATATTCCCGTATATTGATATCACTGTTCAGAATAGCCTCTGTTGACCAGTTCCTCCTAACCCCCTCCCTCTAGAGTATACATTCTGGATATTACCTTTCTTATGGGACTACCCCCTTATATTTATTTCTTGCATATTCAAGTCTTTGGAAAATAGTAATGGTATAAATATGTTTTACGTTACCTTTTTTTGGGTAGAAATTGTTGTGTTCAACATTGTATTATTGTCGTTACTCATTAAGGAGGGCGACAGTCAATCAAGACACTTATTTATGCTGCTATTCTCTCCTCACAATAATAAGGTGGGGGCTGGAGAGGAAGCCAGTCTCCTCTTCATTCTACTTCCTTAAACCACTCATTTCCACTCCCCTCCCTTTTATCTTAAAAAAAAAAAAAAAAAAGCACTCTCTTCTTCCCGCAGTCTATAAAATATAGGTTTGGCTGGAAACTTAAAAGCCTGTTCTGCCTATTTTTTCTTATCAGCCCCTGTGTGCAGGCAGAAAATAGGACAAGAGAACAATAATGCTTTCTAATAATGGAGCATCTTCTGTGTACACTCACAAATAGTACCTTATTTCATAATCTTCGGCTTTAAACATTTGCGTCTCACTAGCAAAAAACAAAAAATCCTCTTTGGGGGAACATAGTCATATTTGCTGTATATTAAAAACTAGTAGGAAATATTATATAAAATGTTTTTGTTTTACAGGAAACAAATTTGTTCCATATATTAGCAATGTTCATATAAGTTCTTGATAGAGAACTAGTCAGACTTTTAACAGTACCTTGTGAAATATGTGCAGTATATGTGCAGTATATATTTGTTACATGTTGAAAATAAAAATGTATGGAATCAGATTTTCCTATTTTTGGCACACCATTATTTTGTTGTTTCTGGACCATAAAAGTCATCTGGATTGTTCCTTTTGTATTCTTGCTGTATTGCTGAATTTGTAGAAAAGGAATAGGTATGTAATAAGCACTGAAATATTTGTTGAATGACAGAATTAGTGAATTGCTAGAACTCTATCATCAAATCATGTCAAAATGAAGGTTATTTTAGTGCTTTTTTCCCCTGACATGTATATTTCTCTTATTTTTGTTTAATATTAGGGGCCCATTTTATAATTTGAAATTTAATTACTTCTGTTTTCTCATATGAAGTTTCTCAGTTTAGTTAGGTATTGAATTCTCATTTCCTTGATTATTTGAGTGCAAATGATTATCTTATATATAGCTTATTTGACGGCCCTTTGGATTCTAAAAATGAGAACAATGTCTGTTATATGCTTTGACTATTAATGGGTCATTATGTATGAATAATGTGAATGTAAGTGGTCTGAGAGGTAAATGAATTAGGAAAACATAAAAGATTGATTTTCAGAGTACAGAAATTATAAGGTGATTCTGATAGATTTTTTTAAAAAATGTTACTGGTGACTAGTTGCGATTTTTTTCCATTATAAATAATAAAAATAAAAATCATTGAAACTGCTATGGTAAGTAGCTTTTAAATAAAGAAACCATTGCTTTTGAATAATTTTCTGGACTTAGACCATCTAAGATGTTAGATGTTGACTTAGACCAACATTCTTTACTATTAACATTTACTAGTAATGTTCTTTACTATTTGCTGCTGCTGCTGCTGCTAAGTTGCTTCAGTCGTGTCCGACTCTGTGTGACCCCATAGATGGCAGCCCACCAGGCTCCCCTGTCCCTGGGATTCTCCAGGCAAGAACACTGGAGTGGGTTGCCATTTCCTTCTCCAGTGCATGGAAGTGAAAAGTGAAAGTGAAGTTGCTCAGTTGTGTCTGACTCTTGGCAACCCCATGGACTGTAGCCTACCAGGCTCCTCCATCCATGGGATTTTCCAGGCAGGAGTACTGGAGTGGGTTGCCATTGCCTTCTCCATTACTATTTGAAAAGACTGAATACAATGAATATTTGTTAACATTTTTTAATACAGAAATTTTATTTCATTTTCATTTAAACACTTCATTACAATATAACATTCATAAAGTATACAGTTTTTACATGTATCTTAAGATTTAAAAAAACAGAATGAATGCACTCTTTCATGTCACTCCCACCAACAGCAAGATACAGAAGTCTCACTTATGCCATCCCCACTAAATATCCCCCAAAGGCAGTCATTATTCTGACTTGCATTGCCATTGATTAGTTTTGTAGATTTTTTTTAACCTCACAAAAATGATATATGTACTGTTTTCCATCTGACTTCTTCCATTTAACATGGACTCTGAGAATCTTCCTTTTCTGATTAGTTTGTAGTGTCCCATTGTATGTATAAGCTTTGTATTTTCTTCTGGCCTGTGCCTGGGGTCACTCCTAGTCTTTTGTTGTTCAGTCGCTCGTTCATATCCAACTGTTTGCGACCCCATGGACTGTAGCACGCCAGGCTTCCCTGTCCTTCACCATCTCCTATAGCTTGCTCAGACTCATGTCCATTGAATCAGAAATGCCATCCAACCACCTGGTCCTCTGTCATCCCCTTCTCCTGCCTTCAATCTTTCCCAGCATCAGGGTCTTTTCTAATGAGTCGGCTCTTCTCATCAGCTGGCCAAAGTATTGGAGCTTCAGTTTCAGCATCAGTCCTTCCAGTAAATAAGTAAGAGTTGGTTTCATTTAGGATTGACTGGTTTGATCTTGCAGTTCAAGGGACTTGCAAGAGTCTTCTCCAACATCACAGTTCAACAGCATCAATTCTTTGGCACTCAGCCTTCTTGAATGTCTTCCCTGGTGACTCAGAGGGTAAAGCGTCTGCTTGCAATGCGGGAGACCTGGGTTCGATCCCTGGGTAGGGAAGATCCCCTGGAGAAGGAAATGGCAACCCACTCCAGTACTGTTGCCTGGAAAATCCCATGGACAGAGAAGCCTGGTAGGCTACAGTCCATGGGGTCGCAAAGAGTCGGACACGACTGAGCGACTTCACTTCACTTTAGCCTTCTTGATGGTCCACCTCTCACATCCATACATCACTACTGGAAAAACCATAGCTTTGACTATAGGACCTTTGTTGGAAAGTAATGTCTCTGCTTTTTAATACTCTGGGACCACCTTAAACCAAGTTCAGGGCTTGAAATTCCTTTGTGTTGCTGTCGGATTTTGATTTTCGTCTCCATATCTCTTGTAATGTTCAGTTCAGTTTAGTCGCGTAGTCGTGTCCGACTCTTTGTGACCCCATGAATCGCAGCACGCCAGGCCTCCCTGTCCATCACCAACTCCCGGAGTTCACTCAGACTCATGTCCATCGAGTCAGTGATGCCATCTAGCCATCTCATTCTCTGTTGTCCCCTTCTCCTCCTGCCCCCAATCCCTCCCAGCATCAGAGTAGTAGATGCTTCAAATAACCAAGCCTGCCACTATGGGAAACTAGAAATTCTTAGCTACTTTTTGTTTGTTTTTTGCTTGTTTTCTGAATTTTTTTTTTTTGCCACACTGTGCAGCTTGTGGGATTTTAGGTTCCAAATCAGGGTTTGAACTTAGGCCATGGCAGTGAAAGCACCAAATCCTAACCGCTAGCCGACCAGGGGGCTCCCCTGAATGTACTTTTAAAATAGCATCTTCTCCTTGCATCTTGACGCAATATCTTAACTTAGTTATTTGTGTAATTAAAAATAGGTTTTTGTTCTATTGTGTTTGGTTTTATTATCCTTGCACAATATCCAAAGCTTCCATATTGCTTTTTTCCCCTTTTTTTGGTTGCTGCCTGCGGGCTTTCTCTAGTTGCAGAGAGCAGGGGCTACTCTCTATTTGGAGTGTGTCGGCTTCTCATTGTGGTGGCTTCTCTTTTTGCAGAGTATGGGCCCTAGGGCATGTGGCCGTCGGTAGCCGTGGCATGTGGGCTCGATAGTTGCAGTTGGTGGCTTCAAAGCACAGACTCGGTAGTTGTGGCACATGGGCATAGTTGCCCTGTGGTGTGTGGGATCTTATTGGATCAGAGATCTAACTGGTGTCCCCTGCATTGCAAGGCGGATTCTTAACCAGTGGACCACCATGAAAGCCAGGGTTTCTTGAACAGAGTTACGTATTTTGTGATCTTAGGACCCTGGAAAGATGTCTGTTAAGATTGGGACATACTGAGCTCTGATAATGCCCTAAGTTTAGGGTTTGGGCTGTTAAAAGTCTTTTAAGGGATTCTGTTTTATAGTTTACCTTGGGCTTGTTCAGATCCTCTGTCTCTTTTCCAGTCCTGTTGTGACAGTGCAGGAGGTTAACTATAGTCTTTCTTTTGATGTCATATTTATCATTGCTGTTGATGGTGTTGGGAGCCACAGTTTGATTTAATTCCTTTTTTTACTGGTAGGTGCTTAAATAGTTTGTCTTATATGACAAGAAATTTGGAGGTAGGCAGTCACTGGCCTGGGTTTATAAACTTAGCACTATCAGCATCTGTGCAGCTGCTTGGACTTTTCCTCAGGATTGCAATGTACTGGTTGTAGCTCCAACCATCATGTCTGCTATTAAGACCAAAAGAAAAAAAAGGAAAAATAGAAAAAGAAACAGGAACATCAGCTATGTCTGCCTCTTTATCAGGAAGGCAAATACTTTCAGAAACCCTACAGCAAACTTCCCCTTACGTTTCACTGTCCAAAGCTGGGTAAATTTCCACCTGGACAAAATTAGGATTCTGTTAGAAAGAAAGAGTATAAGGCAACCCAAAACACAGAATTGATAGTCTCTGTCCCCAAGGAGTTAATGATTGCTTCATAGATACACATCTGTATCCAGCTATGTATATATATTTGTAGATACATAGTTGAATAATAGCATGGGAGTTAATAAAAGGCAGCTGTGTAAGTGACAACAGATATTTTAGAGGTGAATTCTTAAGGGGTCTAACACAGCCCACCATCGTTTTAAGAGACGTGGTGGGTGAAGGACTTAAATGTCTTCATTGCAGTCTAGTGGCTGCTTCTTGATTGGCACACTGTGCCATGCTGACATCATTTGCTAGAACAGGTGAATGTTTTGAGCAAGTATCCACAATCGATGGGCAGGGCATAATGAAATGACCTGTCCTCAGACTGGGTAAAGGCACTGAGGGACTGAAGAAAGGGTGCTGAAGTAGGAGTCTCTAAGTTTATTTGTGAGTGAAAAGTTTTCCTGGATCTTGGAAATAGTGAAGATATCTGGTAATTTCCCAGGTCTCTTGGTCACCTGGATATAATGCCAAACTATAAAATTGTTTGCAGAGAGTGAGAGGCCATCAGCCAGTGGGGTTAGTGGCACTTAAAAAAATTTTTTTTCTTGAAATTCATGTATTAGAATGGTACATTTGTTACAGTTAATGAACCAATATTGATGCATTATTATTAACTAAAGTGCTTAGTTTATTCAAATTTCTTTAGTTTGTGAAAGTAAAGTCACCTCAGTCGTGTCCAACCCTTAGCGACCCCATGGACTGCAGCCTACCAGGCTCCTGCGTCCATGGGATTCTCCAGGCAAGAGGACTGGAGTGGGTTCCCATTTCCTTCTCCAGGGCATCTTCTCCACCCAGGAATCTTCTTCCTTCTTTAGTTTTTACCTACTTTATTTTTCTGGTCCACGTTACATTTAGTTGCCATGTCTCCTTAGGCATTTCTTGTCTGTGACATTTTCTTGGACTTCCCTGTTTTTGGTCCGCTTGAGAGTTTAGAGGAGTACTGAAAGTGAAAGTTGTCAGCTGAGTCTGAATCTTTGGGACCCCATGATTTGTAGCCTGACAGACTCCTCTTTGGAGGGAGTTGCCATTTTCTTCTCCAGGGCATCCAGGAATCTGGGTGGAGTCCCCTGCATTGCAGGCAGCTTCTTTACCATCTGAGCTACCATTTTAGTCAGGTAAAATTGTAGGATGCCTTTCTTTGGGAATTTGCTTTTTTAGTAATGGTCAGACTGGGATTACTGGTTTTGGGGAGGATGATCATGTGCCATTTTCATAGGATGAAAGGGTATATATTATCAACAAGATTTATCATTGTTGATATTGATCTCAGTCACCTGGCTGAAGTAGTGTTTGTCAGGTTTCTCTACTGTAAAGTGATTCCTCCCACCTTCCTTGTTGTACTCCTTGAAAGCAAGTCACTGTGGATCAGTTCAGTCGCTCAGTTGTGTCTGACTCTTTGCGAATCGCAGGACGCCAGGCCTCCCTGTCCATCACCAACTCCCGGAGTTCACCCAAACTCAGGTCCATTGAGTCGATGATGCCATCCAGCCATCACATCCTCTGTTGTCCCCTTCTCCTCCTGACCTCAATCCCTCCCAGCATGAGGATCTTTTCCAATGAGTCAACTCTTCGCATGAGGTGGCCAAAGTATTGGAGTTTCAGCTTTAGCATAAGTCCTTCCAAAGAACACCCAGGACCACTCTCCTTTAGGATGGACTGGTTGGATCTCCTTGCAGTCCAAGGGACTCTCAAGAGTCTTCTCCAACACCATAGTTCAAAAGCATCAATTCTTCAGCACTTAGCTTTCTTTATAGTTCAACTCTCACATCCATACATGACTACTGGAAAAACCATATCCTTGACTAGACGGACCTTTGTTGGCAAAGTAATGTCTCTACTTTTCAATACGCTGTCTAGGTTGGTCATACCTTTCCTTCCAAGTAGTAAGCGTCTTTTAATTTCATGGCTTCAGTCACCATCTGCAGTAATTTTGGAGCCCCCCAAATTAAAGTCTGACACTATTTCCACTGTTTCCGCATCTATTTCCCATGAAGTGATGGGACCGGATGCCATGATCTTTGTTTTCTGAATGTTGAGCTTTAAGCCAACTTTTTCACTCTCCTCTTTCACTTTTATCAAGAGGCTTTTTAGTTCCTCTTGACTTTCTGCCATAAGGGTAGCCCACCCTTAGAGAGAAATTAGGCTCCCCCTTTTTAGGGTGGAGTGTCTACGTAATTTATTTGGAATTCTTCTGCATGAACCATTTCATCCCTATGAAGAAGGCTGCTATTAAAACAACAAAATAATAAGTGTTGGTGAGGATGTGAAAAAATTAGAACCCTTGTGCTCTGTTGGTAGAAATGTAAAATGGTGCAGCCACTGTGAAAAACAGTATGGCAGTTCCTCAGAAATTAAGCCTAGAATTACCATATAATTCAGCAATTCCATTTTTGGATATATACCCAAAAGAATTGAAAGCAGGATCTTGAAGAGATATGCATATATCTGTTCACAGTAGCCAGGAGGTAGAAGGAACCCAAGTATTCATCAGCAGATGAATGTAAAAGCAAAATGGGGTATACATACAATGAAATATTATTAAGCCTCAAAAAAGAAGGTAATGCTGACATAGCTACAAAACATTGATTAACCTTGAACATGTTATGCTATCAGTGAAATATTTGTGTGGGCTCAGTTGGAAATCCAAGTGAAGTAAACCAGTCATAAAAAGACAAGTACTGTATGATTCCCTATATTTGAGGTTCCTAGTCAAATTTATAGAGAAAAAGTAGAATGGTGGTTGCTGTTTAATGGGTGTAGAGTTTCAGTTTTGAAGATGAGAATTCTGGTGATGGTTGTACAACAGTATAAATGTACTTAATATCACTGAATTGTATATTTTTAAGATGCTAATTTAAGATGATAAGTTTTGAGTATTTTACTACAGTAAAAAATAATTTCTTCATCCCCTTGCCAGTGACACAACAAACCTCTCCAGCTCCCACCCCTTGTGCTGTACCTGTTCATCCTTCCCTAGCCCAACCACTGATTTTTTTAATAGATGACTTTTTAAAGAGCAGTTTTAGGCTCACAGCCAAATTGAGAGATCTCCCATATGCTACCTACCCCTACATATGCCTAGCCTCCCCCATTTTCAACATCTTCCATCAGAGTGGTACATTTGTTAAAACTGATGAACCTACACTGACATATCATTAATACCCAAAGTTCATAGTTTACATTAGGGTTCACACTTGGTGGTGTGCATTCTGTGGGTTTAGGAAAATGTATAATAACATGTAGCCAACATTATTATATGCAGAGTAAAATCACTGCCCTGAAAATCATCTGTGCTGTTCTTCATATTTCCTTCCTCCCTAACTGGTGACCACTGATCTTTTCTTCTGTGACTTCTCAGTTGCTCTAAGAAGAAAGTCAGTACCCTTTAGGAATCACTCTCTGTATCTCCCTCTCCCCCATCACCAGCTTTAGGAAACCACTAATATACTTTCTTTCTCTAAAAATTTGCTTATTCTTGACATTTAATATGTTCATAATATTTATAAATGGAATAATACAATTTATGGTCATTTGTGACAGACATTTTTCAATAAGAATATTTTCAAGGTTCATCAGTGTTTATAACACAAATCAGTAATTCATTATTTTTTTATTACTAAATACTATTCCATTTGATGCATATACCACATTTTATTTACCCATTCTTCAGTTAATGGATATTTGGGTTGTTTCTGTTTTTGGCTATTGTGAATACTGCTGCTTTGAAATTTGTGGCTAAGTTTTTGTGTGGATGTATACTTTCTCTTGGGCATATACTTAAGAGTGGAATCTCTGGGTTATATGGTAACTGTGTTTAACTGTTTGAGGCATCTCAGACTGTTTTGTATTTTACGTTCCCACAAGCTGTATTCTTCATATCCTTATCCTTGCCAAAACTTACCAGCTGACCTTTTGATTTTGGATATGAAGTGGTATCTCATTGTGGTTTTGTCTTTACCTTATGGCACGGTATCAAGGAACTTTTCATGTGCTTATTGTGCATTTGTATATTTTTAGAGAAATGTCTGTTAAACTCAGTTAAATTTTAAATTTAATGTTCATTTTAGTTTGCTATGGTAGTATTAGTAAAAATATAAACAAAACCCAGTATTGATGGCATTAGTACTATATTGAGAAAAGAATTTTGTGATGCTGGGAAGATACTGTTCCTCAGTGGCTCAGACGGTAAAGTGTCTGCCTGCAATGTGGGAGACCTGGGTTCGATCCCTGCATTGGGAAGATCCTCTGGAGAAGGAAATGGCAACCCACTCCAATGCTCTGCCTAGAAAATTCCATGGATGGAGGAGCCTGGTGGGCTACAGTCCATGAAATTACAAAGAGTCGGACATGACTGAGCGACTTCACTTTCTTTTCTTTTTTTCATATTTTTGAGGCAGTATATCTCTTGGGGACTCAGAGGTTAAGGTGTTCTGTCCAAAGAATAAAATACTTAGGAATATATCTACCTAAAGAAACTAAAGACCTATGTATGGAAAACTATAAAACACTGGTGAAAGAATTCAAAGAGGGCACTAATAGATGGAGAAATATACCATGTTCATGGATCGGAAGAATCGATATAATGAAAATGAGTATATTACCCAAAGCAATGTATAGATTCAGTGCAATTCCTATAAAGCTACCAACGGTATTTTTCACAGAGCTAGAACAAATAATTTCACAATTTGTATGGAAATACAAAAAACCTCAAATAGCCAAAGCAATCTTGAGAAGAATGAAACTGGAGGAATCAACCTGTCTGACTTCAGGCTCTACTACAAAGCCACAGTCTTAAGACAGTATGGTACTGGCACAAAGACAGAAATATAGATCAATGGAACAAAATAGAAAGCCCAGAGATAAATCCACACACCTATGGACACCTTATCTTTGACAAAGGAGGCAAGAATATACAATGGAGAAAAGACAATCTCTTTAACAAGTGGTGCTGGGAAAAGTGGTCAACCACTTGTAAAAGAATGAAACTAGATCACTTTCTAACACCATACACAAAAATAAACTCAAAATGGATTAAAGATCTAAATGTAAGACCAGAAACTATAAAACTCCTAGAGGAGGACATAGGCAAAACACTCTCAGACGTAAATCACAGCAGGATCCTCTATGACCCACCTTCCAGAATATTGGAAATAAAAGCAAGAATAAACAAATAGGATCTAATTAAAATGAAAAGCTTCTGCACAACAAAGGAAACTGTAAGCAAGGTGAAAAGACAGCCTTCAGAATGGGAGAAAATAATAGCAAATGAAGCCACTGACAAACAACTAATCTCAAAAATATACAAGCAACTCCTGCAGCTCAATTCCAGAAAAATAAACGACCCAATCAAAAAATGAGCCAAAGAACTAAACAGACATTTCTTCAAAGAAGACATACGGATGGCTAACAAACACATGAAAAGATGCTCAACATCACTCATTATTAGAGAAATGCAAATCAAAACCACAATGAGGTACTACTTCACACCAGTCAGAATGGCTGCGATCCAAAAATCTGCAAGCAATAAATGCTGGAGAGGGTGTGGAGAAAAGGGAACCCTCCTACACTGTTGGTGGGAATGCAAACTAGTACAGCCACTATGGAGAACAGTGTGGATATCTCTTAAAAAACTGGAACTAGAACTACCTTATGACCCAGCAATCCCATTGCTGGGCATACACACTGAGGAAACCAGAATTGAAAGAGACACGTGTACCCCAATGTTCATCGCAGCACTGTTTATAATAGCCAGGACATGGAAGCAACCTAGATGTCCATCAGCAGACAAATGGATAAGAAAGCTGTGGTACATATACACAATGGAGTATTACTCAACCATTAAAAAGAATACATTTAATCAGTTCTAATGAGGTGGATGAAACTGGAGCCTATTATACAGAGTGAAGTAAGCCAGAAAGAAAAATACCAATACAGTATACTATTGCATATATATGGAATTTAGAAAGATGGTAATGATAACCCTGTATGCAAGATAGCAAAAGAGACACAGATGTATAGAACAGTCTTTTGGACTCTGTGGGAGAGGAAGAGGGTAGGATGATTTGGGAGAATGGCATTGAAACATGTATAATATCATATAAGAAACGAATTGCCAGTCTATGTTCGATGCGGGATACAGGATGCTTGGGGCTGGTGCACTGGGATGACCCAGAGGGATGGTATGGGGAGGGAGGTGGGAGGGGGGTTCAGGATGGAGAACATGTGTATACCTGTGGCGGATTCATGTTGATGTATGGCAAATCCAATACAACATTGTAAAGTAATTAGCCTCCAATTAAATAAATTTAAATTAAAAAAATAAAACTAAAAAAAGTTCAAAATAAATAGAAGAAACAATGTTTCCATATGGGAAAACTCTATGTTTAAATATGACAATTTTCTTTTACTTTATTGATTTAATACAATTTAATAAAAATTCCACTAAAAAAATAAAACCACTTTATAGTAAATGGCAGAACTAGGATATGAATTCTGGTATTTGTATTTACAATCTTCATTCTTTACCATCAATGCTATACTCACTGTCTTTATCAAATTGCTTTGTTGAGAAGCCAGCCATCAGTGTATATGCAGAGAGGTTATTTTTTGTAGGTCCTAATAATTTGCTTTCAAAAATTTGGGCTTCCCTGATAGCTCAGTTTTTAAAGAATCCGCCTGCAGTGCAGGCGACCCCAGTTTGATTCCTGGGTTGGAAAGATCTGCTGGAGAAGGGATAGGCTACACACTCTAGAATTCTTGGGCTTCCCTGGTGGGTCAGCTGGTAAAGAATCCACCTACAATGCAGGAGACCTGGGTTTGATCCCTGGGTTGGGAAGTTCTGCTGGAGAAGGGAAAGGCTACCCACTCAGTGTTCTGGTCTGGAGAATTCCATGGACTGTCCATGGGGTCACAAAGAGTCAGATATGACTGACCGACTTTCACTTTCAGTAATTTGGCACTTTACCATAAGGACTTTTACAATGTTGCCCACTACTTTATAGTGCATCCTTTATGAGGCTTAATGGGAGAAATTTCTCTCAAGTTTTTTATTGTATAGAAACTTTTTCCTATGACTTTCACATTTCCCACTTTGAACTTACGGCTAGAAAACTGACCGTCAGATTTCTGGTTTATTGTTAGCAAATATGTAGAGTTTTTTGTTTGCATTCTGTTTACAAATTCATTCCTGTTATCTTGTCTTCATTTTTTTCATCTCTTAAAATTATTTTATCTTGCTCTATTATTTTCACAAGTCATTCTAAAGGAAAGTGTTAAGTAATAAATTAGAGATTTTAAGCCATTTTGTGTAATTCTGGCCAAATGACTTTTTAAAAGAGTTGACCTTGGGAGAGAGAGGACCTTAAAATTTGGAACATGTCTGTGTGCCAGGCATTCTGATATTCTTTTATTTTCATGCCAGCTCTATGAAGTAAGTGGTAGTATTTTCATTTTATAGAAGTTGAAACTAGTATAAGAAAGGTTAACCTTTGTCATGCAAAGCTAAGGGTTTGTGTGATTCCAAAGCCCTCTTCCCCTTTTCGTAGTGCTTCTCGTGGACTGGCATGCTGCGATTCATGGGGTCGCAAGGAGTCGGACGCGACTGAGCGACTGAACTGAACTAAACTGCATTCTAAAGCTTGGCAGTTGGAGGATAGAGCTGAGGCCATTTCGAGTTTTCTCAAGTTGCAGAATCTGATGTGACCTCTACCTGTTTTAAACTTTTCTTGATATCTAGAATCATGATACATATTAAAAACCACAAAACTGTAACATTTGTAAAATAATACCTGCCATCAGGTGAGGGTAAATGAATGGTACAGGTGTTGGTTATTATTCATTTATTTAATTCAACTACTTGATTGGTTGTTGAGCTGAGCCCTAAGGATATAATGTGGGCAAAAACAGGCATGGTGGAAAGGATAGCTGTTAGTCAAATAGTCACCCAAAGCAGTAAGTACTGTGACTGAGAGAAACACATTCTTTTAAGGTGATAGTGACATAAAAACCCAACCTAGCACTAGGAAGGGTCTCCCTGTGGAAAAGCTGTTGACAGAGATCTGAAAAATGATGAGGAGCCAATAGGCAACAAGTATATGGGAGAGAGCAGAAGGGTGAGTTCAGATAGGGTGTAGCATGTGCAAAGGCCCTCAAACTTAGGGTATGTGGCCCTTTTCTCAAATGGGAAAAACAAAACAAAAAGCTTCCAGAATGGCTAGAGCAGTAAAATAGAGATAAAGATGTGGTTGAGGTTGATGAAGTAGACTGCCATTCACAGAACACTTAACATAGTTTATATAATCATTTAAGATACACATGTTGTCCATCTTACATATCAGGAAACTGAGAAGTTAAGGTGGTTTGTCAGAGGTAACACAGGTTATAAATGGCAGACTCTAGATTTGAATCTAGGTATTAGGCCCCAGAATCAGTGCTCTTAACAATTGTAGCCTGATATGATCACTCTTAGATTTGAAAAGATCACTCTAGTTACAGCTGAAAAATGAATTCAAGGATGACTAAAAACCTGCAAATACCAGTTAAGAAACTACTGAAGTATTCCAAGAAAAGTTTCATGTAGTGATGATAGGGAAGTTACAGAGAGGTAGGTGCTGTGCTGTTTTACAAGGTGAATGAATGAAAAATTAATGGAAAATGAGTCTGAACCACATGTATAAATATGGCAATATACTGCCTCACTAAATGTTTTTTATAAGCAATAATTGCTGAACTATCTGTTGGAATAAAAACTGGGGCCTATATAAATAATTTAATTTATTTATGCTACTACCAAGCAAGATTTTTATCTTAAATACATGAAAGAAAAAGATGTTAATCTACAAAATAACAGGTTGTATATATCCATTTTATAACCTTGGTACACTTGATGCTATAAAGCTCTTCTAGTTCTTATTAGACCTTTAAATGTTCTTAATCAAAAACAATTACAGTACAAAGCTATTATTGCTTCTCAGATATGGGAGTAAAGGAAAAATGCTGTAAATATAAATATAGGTGAATTGAAAGGGAGAGATCATTCATTGTAATATTGAGAATCATAGCCTTCACAAGCAATAAAGGCAGATGGGCAGAAAAGATATACTTTAGTATAGTTTGAAAAATTCATATTTCTGTTTCAGATATCTAACTGTACTCATAGACTGCATTGATGCATTTTGTGGTTAAAACATTTTTATCCTAGTAAGCTAGAAGGTATAATAAGACATTAACATCTATTTTTAATATCCTACCTTTTATTTCTTTATTCTCATCCTTTCTATAATTCTGAGTACCATATAGACACAGATTACCTAATTATTTAATTGTGAGAAACTTTATTTTTTTAAATATCTGGCTGTAAAATATTCAAATTCACTTTGGTTTTATAATAAGCAAACTAAATGAAGAATCCTTTATTTAGGGATAAGTAGGGAAGTGATAGATGAAGGATATAAAATAGAATCTGAGGTGAATGGCAGGATATTTCCCTTCTACCTTCTGAGCATCTCAGCTGAGATTGAGCAAGGTTGGTTTCCTCACAGAAAATCAAGGTTGGAAGCTGTGATGATCTGGAGCAGGGTGTCAGAACCTTGAATATCAGAGTCTTAAGGAGGGCTTGTGTACTGGAGGGTGACCTGTAATGTTAAGTCAGGGCTTAGTGGGGTGAGGATAGCCCCCAAATTAGGGGATGGTGTGCTCAGAGAGTGGTGTGAGAGTATGAGTAAGATGAAGAGTATGGCCATGTGAGAGGGCTGGAGGAGTGGTATTTACATTGGTGAAAACGTAATTGCAGTTTCAGATTGTGAATTTCAAATCATTATAACTAGGCTCAAACACATTTTTATTAACCAAAATAGGAACCATTACAGTTAACTCAGTTTTGCTGACGAGAAATAAGTTTGTTTATTCCTGTAGCATAAAAATCTGTGCTTTAGGATTCAACGAACTCTTGGAAAACATTTTCTGCATCCTGCTAGTTGTGGAAGCATTTTCCCTGCAAAAAGTTGTTGAGATGCTTGAAGAAGTGGTAGTTGATTGGGGAGAGGTCAGGTGAATGTGGCGGATGAGGCAAAACTTCATAGCCCAGTTTGTTCAACTTTTGAAGCATTGGTTGTATGAAATGTGGGCAGGCGCTGTTGTGGAGAAGAATAGGGCCCTTGCTGTTGATCAGTGCCCAGCTGTAGGTGTTGCAGTTTTCAGTGAATCTCATTGATTGACTGAGTATACTTCTCAGATATAATGGTTTTGCTGGGATTCAGAAAGCTGTAGTGACCATGACCTCTTTTTGGTTCAAGTTTGGCTTTGGGAAGTGCTTTGTGTGGATCACAAAAAACTGGAAAATTCTGAAAGAGATGGGAATACCAGACCACCTGACCTGCCTTTTGAGAAATCTGTATGCAGGTCAGGAAGCAACAGTTAGAACTGGACATGGAACAACAGACTGGTTCCAAATAGGAAAAGGAGTACATCAAGGCTGTATATTGTCACCCTGCTTATTTAACTTCTATGCAGAGTACATCATGAGAAATGCTGGACTGGAAGAAACACAAGCTGGAATCAAGATTGCCAGGAGAAATATCAGTAACCTCAGATATGCAGATGACACCACCCTTATGGCAGAAAGTGAAGAGGAACTAAAAAGCCTCTTGGTGAAAGTGAAAGAGGAGAGTGAAAAAGTTGGCTTAAAGCTCAACATTCAGAAAACGAAGATCATGGCATCTGGTCCCATCACTTCATGGGAAATAGATGGGGAAACAGTGTCAGACTTTATTTTTTTGGGCTCCAAAATCACTGCAGATGGTGATTGCAGCCATGAAATTAAGACGCTTACTCCTTGGAAGAAAAAGTATGACCAACCTAGATAGCATATTCAAAAGCAGAGACATTACTTTGCCAACAAAGGTCCATCTAGTCAAGGCTATGGTTTTTCCTCTGGTCATGTATGGATGTGAGAGTTGGACTGTGAAGAAGGCTGAGCACCAAAGAATTGATGCTTTTGAACTGTGGTGTTGGAGAAGACTCTTGAGAGTCGCTTGGACTGCAAGGAGATCCAACCAGTCCATTCTGAAGGAGATTAGCCCTGGGATTTCTTTGGAGGGAATGATGCTGAAGCTGAAACTCCAGTACTTTGGCCACCTCATGCGAAGATTTGACTCATTGGAAAAGACTCTGATGCTGGGAGGGATTGGGGGCAGGAGAAGAAGGGGCCGACAGAGGATGAGATGGCTGGATGGCATCACTGACTCGATGGACGTGAGTCTGAGTGAACTCTGGGAGATGGTGATGGACAGGGAGGCCTGGCGTGCTGCGATTCATGGGGTCACAAAGAGTTGGACACCACTGAGTGACTGAACTGAACTTGGAGCTGCTTCTTGGTCCAGCCATCAAACTAGTTGTCACTGATTGTCATATAAAATCCACATTTCATCACGTCATGATTCGAGAAATGGTTTGTTGTTGTTGCATAGAATAATAGAAGATGACACTTTAAAGTGACAGTTTCTCTGATTTTCAGTCAGCTCATGAGGTACCCACTTATCGAGCTTTTTCACCTTTTCAGTTTGCTTCAAATGCCAAACGACTGTAGAATGGTCAATGTTGAGTTCTTGGGCAACTTTTTGTGTAGTTGTAGGAGGATCAACTTCAGCTATGTTCTCGGTTGTTGTTGACTTCTGATAGCTGGCTGCTATGCTCCACATCTTCAAAGCTCTCGGCTCCTTTGTGAAACTTCTTGACCTCCCCAACTGCTCTGTACTTTTGTTACCAGTTCCTGGGCCAAATGTTGATGATTCCAGTTGTCTCTGCTGCTCTACAACTCATTTTGAACTCAAATAAGAAAATCACTCAAGTTTTCTTTTTGTCTAACATCATTTCTCTAGTCTAAAATGAATATAAAATAAACAGCAAGTAGTGTCATTAATAAAAAACATGAAGTGACAAATGCACATTAAAATGATGTATAACATAACCACATTTATTTAAAAATGTATTCTGGTGTCAAATGGCAAATTTCAGCAATGTAAAACTGTAGTTATTTTGCACCAACCTGATAGCTATAACCCATTGTAGTGATGGGGTTATATTGAGTGGAAGACATCTGTGCAGGAGGGCAGCCAGGCTCAGGGTAGCGGAGCCCAGGTGGAGCGAGAAGGGGAATCCGGTGATGGTTGAGCACCAGTGGCGTCAGCCTAATACAGAGTGTCAGAAGAGAACAGTGGCAGCAGTCTAACAATGATTGAAGACTGAGTTCAGCCAGGAAGATACCTAGTGGGGAGTAGTGGCAATAGCAAAGGGGAGATTGGTTACATATTAGGAATCATTTAAGTGTGAGTCAACGAATATATTAAGGATAAAAGGAGTCAGGTTTTTCAGTTTGGAGAAGGGAATTACAAATATTGAAAGGGTGTTTGTGGTGTTATATTGGAATTGGAAATATTGATGTGAACTCAAGGTTTTCAGTATATTAGGTAGATAAAGAGGTAAATGTGTGTCTGTCTCTATCTACCTATGTGTATGTACATGCACTCAAGGTCTGTTCATTGAGAGGGACTTGGAGTAGTGATACACCTATAGCAGTCAATGAGAGTATCTGTTATCCAACTTCTGACTTCTGAATGTCTTTCTCCACTAAAAGGAACAGAGTTCCTTGGGGAAATAGCTGATTCCAGGGCTGGGGCAGGGAAAAGAGCTGAAGTATTTTGTGTTAGGAAGTGAGGAAGTGTTCAGAGAATGTTGAGAATATTTGAAAAACAGGTGTCAGCCTAAAGGGGCTCCCACTGGGCAAATGTGGGACAGTTTGAGCATCAAAATAAATAATGATGGTTATGAATGATAGTACATGGAATACAATAGGAGCCCATGACTTCATGCTGATGTAAATAAATTAAGTTAAAAGTCTGAGGAAAAAACAGTATTTCATAGTTTTAAAGTTAATTGCAAAGGGAAAAAGTAACTTTATACTGGAAAGCTCTGGTAGTTATTCCCTTAATCAAGTGATCAGTTAGCGTCACCAGTAGTGAGACTTATTGAGGTCATTGGTTACCTGATTGGATGCAGTGAGAAGGATGCTCCATTTCCTGCCAAAGACGCATAATCTGAATGGTGGGGACAGATTAGACAAACTCAAATCAGTGGTCATTTGACAAAATAACTGGCTTTAAATCTTCAAAAGTGTCACAGTCATGATAGATAAGGAAAGACTGAAGAACTACTGCAGATAGAAAGAGACTAAAGAAAAGTGGCAATAATTGTAACATTGTTCTAGACCTGGTCCTGTTGTAAAGGACATAGTTGGACCAATTCAGAAAACCTGAATGGGGTCTGAGGGTTAGGTGATAGTGTTGTATCAGTGTTAATTTCCTGATTTTGATGGTGACATTTTTGTTATGTTGGAGAATGTTCTTGTTTGTAAAAAATACACATTAAAGCATTTGGAGGTGAGAAAAAGTGGAAAGTGTGAGAAGAAGAAACAGCAAGTACATGAAACAACTATTTGGAAGAATCAGGATGCTTGGGGCTGGTGCACTGGGATGACCCAGAGAGATGGTATGGGGAGGGCGGTGGGAGGGGGGTTCAGGATGGGGAACTCATGTACACCCGTGGTAGATTCATGTTGATGTATGGCAAAACCAATACAGTATTGTAAAGTAAAATAAAAAAATAAAAATTAAAGGAAAAAAAAAGGAAGCAGAGTAGGAGAGCTTTATGAGGGCATGGTCTTAGTTTTTGTCTCTTTTTTTTTACACATGAGTAATGTTGCAGGATGTATGTTTGTGAATGAGAAAGATGTAGAGAAAAGAGAAAATGATAATGCAGGAGAGGATATAATTTCAGAAGCAATGTACTTAACTAAGAAATGGCATGATATCAGTGCGCAAATGAAGAACCTTATCTTAGGAGCAAGGACCAGCGGAACAGAGAAGGCAGAGTACAGGCTGATAGTTTAATGATGCAAAGATGAGATAATTATAGGTAATTATCGATTTTCCCAGTGAAATTATCGAATTTCCTAGCTGAGAATGTGGAAAGGAAAGATGGTACTGGAGGTTTCATGAGAAAGAGGAAGTGAGAAATAGTCATTGTGAAGAGTAGGGGAATGAATAGAGCAGGAAAATGTAATGGGATCAAAAGGTAACCTGAAGGCCCTCATGAGGTTTGTGATCAAAAGCTTGAAGGTGAGACCAAGCAGTGCAAATGGCACAACCTGCTTTTCCTACCGTCTATTCCCACACAGGTCAGGTCTTCAAAGCATTTCTGTCCTTTTAAGTAGTTTTGAAATAATGTCTGGGCTTCTAGTCTCTCGGCTACTTCTTTGTTGAGGTAGAGTGGGAGCTCTGTATTACAAGAGGATTAGCAGCATCTTTGGCCTCTGTCCACTAGATAGTAGTAGCAGTTCCCCCATGCCCCCCAACAGTTGTGACATCCAAAAATGTCTCCAAACATTGTCAAATGTCCCTTGGGTGAGGATGGGTCAAAATTGACACCAGTTGAGAATCATGTTGTAGAGTAATTGTTTTTTAATTAGTAAAAGTTGTATATCTATCTTTAAGTTTTGGCATATGTCTACTTGTATATAAACAAACTTATCTTTAAATCTTAGTGAAATTTTGGCTATAAGCTTAATTGATTTTTATAAATTTAAATCGTTTTAAGTAAGCTGTCATACTCTAATATGATAGCCCCTAGAAAGATTTTTACTGACTTGAAATGAGTGTGTGAATGCTTAGTCTCTTCAGTCGTGACTCTTTGTGACCCCATGGACTGTAGCCCTTCAGGCTCCTCTGTCCATGGGATTCTCCAGGTAAAAATACTGGAGTTGGTCTCCATGCCCTCTCCCAGGGATCTTCTAAACCAGGATCTAACCCTGGTCTCCTGCAGTGCATATGTGATATGTTTATGAGAATGAAAAAAATCCTTAAATTCAGTTAAAGTCTAAAGGTTCTGTAAAACTGTAGTCAGTATTGGTCAATCCAAATTAGTAAAAGTAACTAATTGAACACTTATATGTATAGTTACATATGTTCATTTATTGTTGTTGTTTAGCTGCTAAGTCATGTCCGACTGTTTTGTGACCTCCATGGGCTATAGCTGCCAGGCTCCTCTGTCCATGGGATTTCCCAAGCAAGAATACTGGAGTGGGGTGCCATTATCTTCTCCAGAGTATCTTCCCAACCCAGGGATTGAACCTGTGTCTCCTGCATTGGCAGGCAGATTCTTTACCACTGAGTCACCGGGGAAGCCCTATGTTCTATTACTTTCCATAAAAACTCCTATCAGATAGGTGGTATTTTCCCTTACTTTACAGATGAGTTCAGTTCAGTTCAGTTGTGTCTGACTCTGTGACTCCATGGACTGCAGCACACCAGGCTTCCCTGTCCATCACCAACTCCTGGAGTTTCCTCAAACTCAGGTCCATCAAGTCGGTGATGCCATTCAACCATCTCATCCTCTGTCGTCCCCTTCTCCTCCTGCCTTCAATCTTTCCCAGCATCAGGGTCTTTTCCAGTGAGTCAGCTCTTCGTGTCAGGTAGCCAAAGTATTGGAGTTTCAGCTTCAACATCAGTCCTTCCAATGAACACTCAGGACCACTCTCCTTTAGGATGGACTGGTTGGATCTCCTTGCAGTCCAAGGGACTCTCAAGAGTCTTCTCCAACACCACAGTTCCAAAGCATCAATTCTTCAGTGCTCAGCTTTCTTTATAGTCCAACTCTCACACCCGTTCATGACCACTGGAAAAACCATAGCTTTGACTAGATGGACCTTTGTCAGACACAAAGATTAAGTAGTTTAGGCAAGATCCAAGAGTCAGTAAGAGGTGGGATTGAGATTCCAACTCAGATGTTCTGTCTTCAGGATCTGAACTCTAGACTAGTCTGTTATTCTGTCTTCAAACACTGCTAGTGGCAAATGTTCAATCCTGGATTAACCTCCATCTGCCAACCAGGTCTAAAATAAACAGGTATATATAACTAGAAAAAATATACACTACGATATATCAGCTGAACAAAGTATTTGGAAAGTAAATCTACCATAAAAACTTAATGTTAACTGTGTTCCAGAGTCAGATATTAGGGAGTTAAAAAAATCATAAACAATACTGTTCTCTTGTACAACTCTTGATAACTGAGAAAGAGCTGTGTGTTATTTGCTTTTGTTCTGAATGTTTCAACAAGGTTGCAGTGCTGAAATCATGTGTGCTATATTAAACCTATTACCCTATCCTAGTTTTAGTTGTGTACATTTCCCAGAACCTCAAAATCTTTTCTAGGCATGGAGAAAGAATCGTTTTTTTAAAAAAGTTTAAAAATTAAAAACTTAGTTTATTCAACACATATTTATTGAGCATTTACTATGCACAAACACTGTGAGCTTTAAAATCACAGGGCTTAGAATAAATCACGTTCTCCAAACCTAGGACTTACTATGATAGTAACTCTAAGTAATAGCACTATGTGTCATGGCGGTTCCAGTTAAAAACCTAGGTTTTTGCCTTAGTTTCTTGCCGGTATCTTGCTTGTATTCAGTATCTTAATCTCCCTGAAGAACTGTCGCCTTATTGCCCTTTCCAAGTTGCTGCCAACATTCCACTTCTGGCATCCTGCTACTCTTAGACTACCTCACTCCTTGAAGTGAGATGTTCTGGTCTTAGTAAATCTGCCAAGTAAACAGGTTCCTGAACCCCATGGACCCCTCTGCTTGATTTCTCAAGAAGATTTCTATCTGGAACTTTTATGCCCAGATTGACTAGATTGGACATTCCTGTTACCAGGAATTCCTAAGTCATACTTAAATTTATGTGTACTGTGGACCATTGTCACCAAACCCAACTGTCCATCAAGATTCCTGGACACCTTACCCCATAGATTGATTCAGTAGGTCTTGGGTGAGACCTAGAATTCATTACCTTTAAAACCCCACAGGTACTTCTTGTCTGAGAACCAGTATTTGGGAATCTTTGCTTTGAACTATTGATTCTCAAATGCTGGTCGCATAACAGATTTTTCACTAATATTGCAAAAAGTGAGAGAAATAAGTACTACTTGGTGAGTAAAAAAACTATTAATTATCCTAATTTAAAGGACTGTCTTATTCTAAGATTATTTCTTTTCTTTTTATTTAGTTGCTCAGTCATGTCCCACTCTTTTGTGACCCCATGGACTGTAGCCTCAGACTCCTGTGTCCTTGGGGTTTCCCAGACTAGAATGTCTTCTCTCGCAAGTGAAAGTGTTAATCGCTCAATTGTGTCCGACTCTTTGCCACCCCATGAACTGTAGCCTACCAGGCTTCTCTGTCCATGGAATTCTCCAGGCAAGAATACTGGAGTGGGTAGCCATTTCCTTCTCCAGGGGATCTCCCTGACCCAGGGATTGAGCTTGGATCTCTTGCATTGCAGGCAGATTCTTTACCGTCTGAGCCATCAAGGAAGCCCATATGGGGGCTGTATGACAGTTTCTTTGATAAAATGATGGTGAGTAGAGGCAGTAATTTACATATTTTATTTGTTAAACGTGTTGAAACAAACACAAAGTTGATAATTGTTTGTTATCCCCAGTATCTAATTTGAAATTACACTGGTCGTGAAATTCAAAAGTTCAGGAGCCCCTTGTCTTCAAGTGACACACCAGTGAAGTTTCCCCAAGGGCCAATTTCTCCACTTTCACTTGGCTGTTCACTCTTCCTGCTTTCTACCCCAGATATCCTCAGAATTATGCCCTGTACTTTGTAACCTGGATACTTGGTAAGTGCCTGTACTTTGGGGCATTCAAGGTCTTCTAGCTGTGAGAACATCATGTTAAAAAATTGTATACAGGTTGTTAATTTTTTATTGATAATAATAAACATTAGACTGTTAAGTCAAATGAGTTTTTGTAATTTAAAAATGCAGTAATAAATAACCAACGAGGATTTACTGGGTTAAAAAACAAAAACAACCCCCCCACCAGAAACAATAGTAACAAAGAAAAAAAAGGTGGAAAGAATGCTATCAACTGGATTCATAGAAAAATAAGAGATTCAATACTGTTCAATGCTGTTTCAAGAATTAATGTTATGTTTAAGGCCCAAATCCATGCTAAGATTTAGATATTGCATCTTTCAGCTTTTATTTTAGCAATTTTATGAAACAGTCTGCCTTTTCCAAGCCAAGTGGACACAAATATTACATTCAGAATTTTCTTAGAATGCTTAGATTTATGTAGCCATTTCCAAAAATTTCAAAAGTAATATTTCTTCCAAGGGGAAGTTTAATTTTGACTCAGGTTTTCTTAATTTATGTAGTCACGATGATAGGAAAGATGCTTAATGGTGATTCAGACAATCGTGAGGTTTGCTTTCCAAAAGTCAGCTGTTGATTCATACATAAAAATTTGTAACTTTGCAAAATCTTACTTTTCCTCCAGAGCACTGCACTTCTTGACAGTTTGATTTTACTGAACTCAGGACAGTTTAACAAGGAGAAATGAGTAAACCTCTAGTGGCCACTTGCTCCATGCACATACCAACCTGAGTTTAGATACTTTGGACACATCAGTAATGCCTTTGTCTTTTTCCTGCAGTGTCAAATGGAAAGACTCCCAACTCTGTACCCCTCATAAATCACTTAACCTCTGGGAACTCATTTTTCTCTATATAAGATAAGGATAATACCACCAGTTTCATTGAGTTGTGGATGAGATAATGTGTATAAAGTTCCTTCACACTTTGGACACTGGAGTGTACTCCTTTCAGATGTCTTTATACTTTCTTAGATGACCCTAGGGATACTTTATAGTTTGGGTCTCCAGAATCTTTTAATTGTAAAACCTGCTAATTGAAGAAACAGCTTATTAAATGTCTTTAACAGGTTTATGCCTAATTAAGTTTCCAGACTGTGTTTCAGATCTTCCAATTAGCACAAGAGCAAATAATGCCTGTGGTAGAATTGGGAGGGTGGGGAAACCCCCATAATCTTTATCACTTCTTCCAATGCATGGTATTATTAATCCTGTGTTACCATGGAAGCCCTTCAGATAAACGCCACAGTGGAAGAAGTGCATAACTAACAAACAGCTGAAACTTTCCTCCTTTAGTTGTAGGTATCCCTCCATATTGTGAAACAAATGTCTTAATTTCTTTATAAGCACTTAGATAGGTCTCAGAGGTCAGTGTTGCTGTTTTTTTTTCCTTTTGGCTAAAAAATCTCAGGCAACTATTTGTTGGGCTCTATTCCAGAATATTTTTACCAAGAAAAAACTTCCGACCCATCTTTATTACCACAACCGGCCAATCAGTAGTCATTTGGTATTAACAGCATCGAAAAAGCAAGAGAGTTCCAGAAAAACATTTATTTCTGCTTTATTGACTATGCCAAAGCCTTTTAAAGCAGAAGTAGATGTTTTTCTGGAACTCTCTTGCTTTTTCGATGATCCAGTAGATGTTGGCAATTTGATCTCTGGTTCTTCTGCCTTTTCTAAATCCAGCTTGAACATTTGGAAGTTCATGGTTCATGAACTGTTGAAGCCTGGCTTGGAGAATTTTGAACATTATCTTGCTAGCGTGTGAGATGAGTGCAACTGTGCGGTAGTTTGAGCTTTCTTTTGCATTGCCTTTCTTTGGGATTGGAATGAAAACTGACCTTTTCCAGTCCTGTGGCCACTGCTGAGTTTTCCAAATTTACTGGCATATTGAGTGCAGCACTTTAACAGCATCATCTTTTAGGATTTGAAATAGGTCAACTGAAATTCTATCACCTCCGCTAACTTTGTTCGTCGTGATGCTTCCTAGAATTATGTATTCATGCAAAGTACTATGCACAGTACTAGTAGCAGTAACCCTACCTGCTCACAAGCTAGTTTTTGAGGGTGAAATAAGAATCACATAGAATTGATATGAAAAGGACAAAGTTAGCCATGTAAAATTAAAATAGTATAGTTAACAGGGCTTCCCTGGTGGCTCAGATGGTAGTGTCTGCTTGCAACGCGGAAGACCCGAGTTCAGTCCGTGGATTGGGAAGATACCTCAGAGAAGGAAATGGCAAGCCACTCTAGTACTGTTGCCTGGAAAATCCTATGGATGGAGGAGCCTGGTAGGCTACAGCCCATGGGGTCGCCAAGAGTCAAACACGGCTGAGCGACTTCACTTTACTTTACTTTTGCTTTATTAATAGTGCCTAGTTTACGTTAATGTGTGAGAGAATTCACTTACTTGACCATTTCCCCTTTACTCAGTGCCTCTATCAACTTTGTAATCACATTACATAGAAGAAAGAATGAAGAACAGCTAAGTTATGTACATACTTTCTGAATATTCTTCTTTTGCATCTTAGAGACTCTTCTGATTAGATTAATGTGGAGTATTTTCCTATCTCATATATAAAAATCTATTTTGATACTAACATTAGTTTTAATTTCTTAATTCTAAATATTAAGATTTTCCAATCTTATTATGAAAATAAACTCAGGAAATTTCTTTCTGGGCCAGCTCAGCTTCTTCCAAAATATACTAGAGCATATAAAGATATAACTACATTAAATCAGTATTTTGACCATAGTAATACTAAGAGTGGGTTTCCTTGGTGGCTCAAATGGTAAAGAATCTGCCTTCAGTGCGAGAGACCCAGATTTGATCCCTGGGTCAGGAAGATCCCCTGGAGATAGTAAGAGTAGTATGAGGTCACTCTTTGCAGTTATTCCTATAAATACGCCAACAAATAATTATCTCTTCAGAGAGATTTGGGCTTCCCTTGTGGCTCAGCTGGTAAAGAATCCGCCTGCAATGCGGGAGACCTGGGTTCAATCCCTGGGTTGGGAAGATCCCTTGGAAAAGGGAAAGTCTACCCACTCCAGTATTCTGGCCTGGAGAATTCCATGGACTGTATAGTCCATGGGGTCGCAAAGAGTTGGATATGACTGAGCAACTTTTACTTCACTTCACTTTAGATAGATTAAAGCCAGGAAGTCCATTTGCTCTCTAGATAATAAATAAATATAGTCTTAAGAGCATTTACTTAACTGTACTGATGTGAAGGAGCATAACAGGAAAAAGTAATTAAGACATTTGGATCCTTTATTCAACTCTGCTACTCAGCTCTGTTACGTTGGGCAAATAGTTTAATCTCTCGGATATATTTTCCTCATATGTAAATAAAGAGGTTGATTTTTGAAGTCCCTGCTAGCCAGGAGGGCCTATGATTAGATTTCAATTTACATTGCATTCATGGGGTAGATTAAGAGGAATACGAAAGAGATTAGAGTGAACAGGAAAATGAGCCTGAGGGGAAGAAAGCCAAGAAGTCAAAGAGAGAAAGTATAAATGGATACTTAGCACTGTTCTAGCGAATTTTCATGTTAAAAATATGAATTTGTTGTTATTCAGTTGCCTAGTCGTGTCCTACTTTTTGCAACGGCATGGATTGCAGCCCACCAGGCTGCCCTGCCTTCACTATCTCCCAGACTTTGCTCAGACTCATATCCATGCTAGCTAACCATCTCATCCTTTGTTGCCCTCTTCTCCTTTTGCTTTCAGTCTTTCCCAGCATCAGGCTCTTTTCCAGTGAGTCACCTCTTCGCATCAGGTGGCCAAAGTATTGCAGCTTCATCATCAGTCCTTCCTATGAATATTCAGGGTTGATTTCCTTTAGGATTAACTAGTTTGATCTCCTTGCTATCCAAGGGACACTCAAGAGTCATCTCCACCACCACAGTTCCAAAGCGTCAGTTCTTTGCTCTCAGTCTTCTTTTTGGTGCAGCTCTCAAATCTGTACATTAGTCAGTCGGTTCAGTTGCTCAGTTGTGTCTGACTCTTTGCGACCGCATGGACTGCAGCACGCCAGGCCTCCCTGTCCATCATCAACTCGCGGAGTTTATTCCTGTCCATTGAGTCAGTAATGCCTGTACATGACTACTGGAAAAACCATAACTTTGACTATATGGACCTTTGTTGGCAAAGGGATGTCTCTGCTTTTTAATATGCTGTCTAAGCTTATCATAGCTTTTCTTCCAAGGAGCATCTTTTTAATTTCATGGCTGCAGTCACTGTCCACAATAATTCTGGAGCCTGAGAAAATAAAATCTGTCATCCTTCTACTTTTTCCCCATCTATTTGCCATGAAGTGATGGGAGCACATGCCATGATCCTCATTCTTTGAATGTTGAGTTTTATGCCAGCTCTTTGACTCTTCTTTCACTGTAATCAACATTTTCTTTTTTACTTTCTGCCATTAGAGAGCTATCATCTGCATATCTGAGGTTGTTGATATTTCTCCTGGCAACTTTGATTCCAGCTTGTGATTCATCCAGCCCAGCTTTTCACATGATGTACTCTGTGTATAAGTTAAATAAGAAGGTTGACGATATACAGCCTTGATGGATTCTTCACCCAGTTTTGAACCGGTCAGTTTTCCATGTCCGGTTCTAACTGTTGCTTCTTGCCCTGCATACAGGTTTGTCAGGAAACAGTTAAGGTGGTCTGCTATTCCCATCTGTTTAAGAATTTTCCACAGTTTGTTGTGATCCACACAGTCGGAGGCTTTAGTGTCGTCAGTGAAACAGAAGTAGGTGTTTTTCTGGAATTCTCTCACTTTCTTTGTAATCCAGTGAATGTTGACAATTTGATCTGTGTCTCCTCAGCCTTTTCTAACTCCAACTTGTACATCTAGAAGTTCTTGGTTTATGTATTGATAAAGCTTACCTTGAAGGATTTTGAACATTACCTTTTTGAGCATGTGAAATGAGTGCAATTGTATGATTGTCTGAACATTCTTTGGCATTGTCTTTCTTTGGGTTTGCAATGAAAATTGACCTTTTTCAGTCCTGAAGTTACTGCTGAGTTTTCCAAATTTGCTGACATATTGAGTGCAGAACTTTAATAGCATCATCTTGTAGGATTTGAAATAGCTCAGCTGGACTTCCATCACCTCCACTAGCTTTGTTCATAGTTCAGTTCAGTCGCTCAGACGTGTCTGACTCTTTGTGACCCCATGAATCACAGCACACCAGGCCTCCCTGTCCATCACCAACTCCCAGAGTTCACTCAGACTCATGTCCATCGAGTTGTTATGCCATCCAGCCATCTCATCCTCTCTCGTCCCCTTCTCCTCCTGCCCTCAATCTTTCCCAGCATCAGGATCTTTTCCAATGACTCAACTCTTCACATGAGGTGGCCAAAGTATTGGAGTTTCAGCTTTAGCATCAGTCCTTCCAATGAACACCCAGGACTGATCTCCTTTAGGATGGACTGGTTGGATCTCCTTGCAGTCCAAGGGACTCTCAAGAGTCTTCTCCAGCACCACAGTTCAAAAGCATCAATTCTTCGGCGCTCAGTTTTCTTTATAGTCCAACTCTCACGTCCATACATGACCACTGTTAAAACCATAGCCTTGACTAGACGGACCTTTGTTGGCAAAGTAATATCTCTGCTTTTCAATATACCGTCTAGGTTGTTCATAGTAGTGCTTCCTAAGGCTCACTTGACTTCACACTCCAGGAAAAATATGAATATATGTACATAAACACTGTCTCGATTTTTTTTATTTTCAAATTGAGTGGTGCCTTTTTTTAGTTTTTATTTTTAACATTTGGATCTTCCCAACCCAGGGATCGAACCCAGGTCTCCTGCATTGCAGGTGGATTCTTTACCAGCTGAGCCACAAGGGAAGCCCAAGAATACTGGAGTGGACAGCCTGTCCTTTCTTCAGCCGATTTTCCCAACTCAGGAATTCAACCAGGGTCTCCTGCATTGCAGGCAGATTCCTTACCAACTGAGCTGTCAGGGAAGTCCCTTAATTTTTATTTTTAACACTTTATTGAAGTATAACCAAATTACAGTGTTGTGTTAATTTCTCCTGTATAGGACAGTGGTTTATATATATGTGTACTTATGACTGAAAGATCCCAGGAAAGTGAAAGTGTTAGTTGCTTAGTTGTATCCAACTCTTTGGGACCCCTGGACCATAGCCCACCAGGCTCCTCTGTCCATGGGGATTCTCCGGGCAAGAATACTGGAGTAGGTTGCCGTTCTCTTCTCCAGGGATCTTCCTGACCCAGGGACTGAATGTGGGTCTCCTGCGTTGCAGGAGGGTTCTTTACCATCTGAGCCACCAGGGAAGCCCTTGTGGAATATATGTAAATATATATACACACACACAGATACATATATATATATATGTGTATATGTATTTCTTACCATTACAGTTTATCACAGGATATTGAATATAGTTCCATGTGCTATATGCAGCAGGTCCTTATTGTTTATTTATCCTATTATATAATAGTTTGCAAGACTATTTCTGCTTTTGATTCTCTGTTCTGCTAATCATATCCACTGGTCTCAGTACAAAGGATGAATTGTCAGCTTCAGGGGTAAGATACTGCATTACTGGTGTGAGGGCAGAGGGAAAGTGGCAGGAAGTGGCCAGGATAGTAGGTAGCAAGGACAACAATGAAAGTAAATCACCGGAGAATCTGAACCAGGGCAAAAGAGTATGACTAAATAAAACTAGATTTAAAGTTGTTTATCCCAAACTGTAGTCTGTGTTTTACCGTTAAGTAGCCACTGAATTACCCTGGGCTCAAGTTTGAGATTTAGAAAGCAGTACTGAACATATAGAGGCTAATGTGATACAGAAATGAAAATCTGTAGGATCCCCAAAGTACAAATGAAATGGACAGGAATGTGGAATGAAGGGGTGGGTAGGAAATTGGCTCATCAATATGGATGCTATTGTAATATCAGAAATTATATAATTAAACAGGGAATATGTTAGATGATATACAGGCATAAAGTTTGTGTCAGACCTTGAGTCACAGAACAGATCCGTTCTAATGTAACTTTATTTTGGATCTGTGAAATCGGTTTAATTGTGCTAAGAATGCATACTGTTTTAAAGGACTCCTTACAGAGAGCAATTGTACTGCAATTAATTTTTTAATAAATACAATATTCTTTATTGAGTTTACTTGAAGACATAAAGTTCAGATACACGAATATGACCACAGATGTTAACATCATTACTGTATTTAATATTATTGTGGGAACACTAGCCAGTGAAATCAAAGAGAAATTGTGATTACTTGAGTAATAACTCTTCTTCCCACTAAGTATATTTTTACTCACGTTGTACCCCTAGTTCCAAGCTCAACATTGCTCAGTTAGTGAGTTAAATGAATGATGATAGCCACCAGTTCTGAGCACTGTGTTGAATGTTTTATTTACATTTTGTTTCATGTTCTCAGTTCAGAGTCGTGTAATTACTTCAGAGTCATGTAATTACTCAGAGATCAAAGCTAGTCAATGATACTGGGCTAGGTGGGAGATACAGAGATTTATAAAAAGATCCTGCACTTAGTCTTCTAAAAGCTGAATAAATGCTTTAACCAAACATAGAAAACATTGACATACTATTTGTGCATAGTTAATAGCAGTAGTGATGTTTGGGCTGATATATCATATGCTGTTTTAATGCAATGATATAGCACTTTTTATTGATATAATGCAATTCTTTTTTTTTTTTGAGTTTAAAAAAATCTGAGTCATTTGCATCGTGAAATGTTCCCATTGCTAAGTTGCTTCAGTCGTGTCCGACTCTGTGTGACCCCATAGATGGCAGCCCACCAGGCTCCACCATCCCTGGGATTCTCCAGGCAAGAATACTGGAGTTGGGTTGCCATTTCCTTCTCCAATGCATGAAAGTGAAAAGTGAAAGTGAAGTCGCTCAGTCGTGTCCAACTCTTAGCAACCCCATGGACTGCAGCCTACCAGGCTCCTCCGTCCATGGGATTTTCGAGACAAGAGTACTGGAGTGGGGTGCCATTGTTCCCATTAGTTGTACCCTTTACATTAGAATTTCAGGTTGAGCAAGGGTCACTCTTCTGAAAACTCCACAATTTTCAAGAGGAAGAGGAAAATAATTGATAAAGCATAGCTCTGTGGCAAGAATAATTCTAATTTAATTCAAAGACTTTGTAAATAAATAGAACAGTTCATGTGGTCGCAAAGAGTCGGACACAGCAACTAAGTACTGAAAATGATGTCATAGCTTTTGGAACTTCCATCTCTACATGATGAGATTAAGGAGATAAAACCATACCAAAATGCTTTTTATAAGTAAAAACTGTGGCTCTCTGTAAGTAAAAAATGTTTTAGTCCTTTAAAAAAAAAAAAGACTGTTCAAAAGGTTTTCTCATAAGTTATGCAGGAGATGAGATAATTTGAAGAATAAAACATCAGAAGAAAATATGTAGTGTTAGCATGTAGCTTTCTCCTCACCACTCTTCAGATAGAAAATATATCAGCACCTGGAAAACTTCACATAAGAATATGCATAATAAAATGATGCCATTGGATCTTTCACTGAAAGATCATGTTAAAAAAGGTCAAACTTTGTTTTCATTTTTATAATTACTGGTCACTAGTGTATGTACTGTTTATTTCATTTTAGAGTATTTTTATTATGTATGCTGAATGGTCTCAATGGACATGAGTTTGAGCAAGCTCTGGAAGATGGTGAAGGACAGGGAAGCCTGGTGTGCTGCAGTCCATGAAGTTGCAAAGAGTCAGAAACAATTGAGTGACTGAACCACAACAAAATGCTAGTTTATGTTAACATAACCATGTATGTTTCGCATTTTATAAATTTATGTTTGTAGTTGCCATTTTGTAGTAAATTTTATATTTATAGAAATGTATGATCTATATTTTAAATGATTTAGTTTCACTTATTTCTTTTTAAAGAAATTGCTGGATTCCAAACACTTAAAAATACTGTAAATAAAACTGTTATTTTAATATTAAATGAAGTAGATGCAGAAATAAAGACTGGTATTAAAATTAGTGTTTTAGTACTGAATCAAGTAAATACCGAAAATAAATACTTCTGTAGTAAAAACTGCACATATTCATTGCATATACTCTTTGCATGTATGGTTGTAGTGGTTCAGTTGCTAAGTTGTGTTTGACTCTTTGCGACCCCATGGACTGCAGCACACCAGGTTTCCCTGCTCTTTACTGTCTCTTGGAGTTTGTTCAAACTCATGTTGGTTCAGTTGGTGATGCCATCCAACCATTTCATCCTCTGTTGCCCGCTTCTCCTCCTTCCCTCATCACAGCATCAGGGTCTTTTCCAGTGACTCTGCTCTTCGCATCGGGTGGCCAAAGTATTGGAGCTTCGGCATCAGTGCTTCCAGTGACTATTCAGGGTTGATTTCCTTTGGGATTGACTGGTTTAATTTCCTTACTGTCCAAGGGAGACTCGAGTCTTCTCCAGCAACACAGGTTGAAAGCATCAGTTCTTTCACGCTCAGCCTTTATGGTCCAGCTCTCAAATGTGTACAAAACTGCTGGATAAACAAGAGCTTTGACTATACAGAACTTGGTTGGCAAAGTGATGTCTCTGCTTTTTAGTTTGCTTTCTAGGTTTGTCATAGTTTTTCTTCCAAGGAGCAGGTGTCTCTTAATTCCATGACTGCAGTTGTGTCTGCAGTGATTTTTGAGCCCAAGAAAATAAAACCTGCCACTGTTTTCACTTTTTCCCCATCTATTTGTCAAGAAGTGATAGAAAAGATGCCATGATCTTCTGTTTTTGAATGTTGAGTTTTAAGCCAGTTTTTCCATTGTCCTCTTTCACATTCATCAAGAGGCTCTTTTGTTCCTCTTTACTTTTTGCCATTAGAGTCAATCTGCATATCTGAGGTTATTGATGTTTCTTCCGGCATTCTTGATTACAGCTTGTTACTCACCCTGCCCTGCATTTTGCATGATATACTCTGCATGGAATTTGAATAAGCAGGGTGACAATACATAGCCTTCATGTTTCCTTTCCCAGTTTTGAACCATTTTGTTGTTCCATGTCCAGTTCTAACTGTTGCTTCTTGACTTGCATACAGGCTTCTCAGGAGATAGGTCAGGTGGTCTGGTATTCCCATCTCTTCAAGAATTTTCCACAGTTTGTTGTGATCCCCACACTCAAAGGCTTTGGTGTAGTCAGTGAAACAGAATAGATGTTTTTCTGGAATTTTCTTGCTTTTTCTATGATCCAGCAGATGTTGGCAATTTGATCTCTGGTTCCTCTGCCTTTTCTAAACCCAGCTGTACATCTAGAAGTTCTCTGTTTAATACTGCTGAAGCCTAAGTTGAAGGATTTTGAGCATTATCTTGCTAGCATGTGAAAAGAGTATAATTGTATGGTAGTTTGAACATTCTTTGGCATTGCCCTTCTTTGAGATTAGAATGAAAACTGACCTTTTCCAGTCCTGTGGCCACTGCTGAGTTTTCCACATTTTCTGATGTATTGAGTGCAGAACTTAACAGCATCATTTTAGGATTTGAAATATCTAAGCTGGACTTCAATCACCTCCACTAGATTTTTTCATAGTTCTGTTTCCTAAGGCTCAGTTGACTTCATACTTCAGGATTTCTGGCTCTAGGTGAGTGACCACACCATCATGGTTATCCAAGTCATTAAGATCTTTTTTTGTATATGTATGACATACATATACATGCACCTTTTTTTGTGTGTATTGGATGTTTTGTAAAAAACGAAAAGAACAACACATAACTGAAAATGTACACTTCATAAACTATGCTTTATATTTGAGTGTTCAGAGAAAAGAGCATTCTAGTGAATTCAGTTATTTTAGAAGCATATGGAATAATACTTTAAAAATTTGTCACCTTTCTGAAAATATTTTATATGAAAGTTTTTATGTGATCTGTCATTCAGAAATTTGTAGCTTGAAAATAAAAACCCTCCGAGTGACTTGTCAAAGAACTGTATCACTTGCTTTCTGTGTGCATATAGTTAAACTATTTCAGAAATTAATCAGAGGGTCTTTGTTCTAATAAGCTGGTTATTTTTAAGAAAGGTACTCTAAGTATTGAACTGAAAAAGGGCATTTGCTCAGAATAGGAAGAGTTCATGCTGCTGCATCCTGCATGGTTTTATATCTAGTTACTAATCCATTCTGTTCAGTAGAATTTGTAGGTTGTCCACATACGATTTCTGTGTCATATATTTGGTTAACAAGTATAGAGGGAATTTGGACAATAGCATACTTAGTTTTGGTAGCCACTTCTGTTATTTCTTAGAAAATGAACCGTATAGACTTCGGTGATACCTTTCATTTTGATAGTAGCTGATTTTAACAGAAGTTTTCAGAATTACTTCGTTTTCTTTCTTCCTGCTTTTAATTTATATAGTTTCTTCTCCTTGGAATGCCGTCTTCTCTTGTTTCTAGGTATTCATATCCTACCTGTTTTTCAGGACTTAGAGTTTATCTTTTTACTCATAGCATCTTGCCCAGTGGTGAAAGATTTGAAAATTTTCCTTCTAAGAATAGGAACAACACAAGTATACCTTCTTTCATTACTTTTGTTCAGTGTAGTACTGGGAGTTTGTGCCAGAGAAATTATGCAAGAAAGGAAATGAAAGATACCCAAATCTGATCAACATAAGTAAAATTATCTCTGTTCACAGGTGACATGATCTTATATATAAGAATCACTAGATATTCCAGAAAAAACTTTAAAAACAAATAGAAACAAACTCAGCAAAATTATAGGGTACAAAATCAGCACTTCCAACTCGGTTGGATTTCTACACACTAACAATGAACAATTTGAAAGAAAATTAAGAAAATAATTCCAGTTATAGTTGCATCAAGAAGACTACTTAGGAATGAATAACTGAGGAGGTGGAAGAGTTATCCATTGAAAACAATAAAACATTGCTGAAAGAAATTAACAAGATACAAATAAATAGCTGTCCATACTAGCCAAAGGGCAACCCAAACCATTGCTCTTGCCTGGAAAATCTCATGGACAGAGGAGCCTGATAGGCTACAGTCCATAGAGTCGCAGAGTTGGACACAACTGACTGACTTCACTCACTATACTAGCCAAAGCATTTTATAGATTCAGTGCAATCTCTATCAAAATCCCCATGAAGCTTTTTTGCAGAATAGAAACATCAATTCTAAAGTTCATATAAATTCTCAAGGGATATCAAGGAGCCAAGAGAATGCTGAAAAAGAAGAATGTACTTTGAGAGCTGACATTTACTGATTTCAAGACTGATTACAAAGGTACAGTATGGTACTGGAATACAGACAGACATTAAAGACTGATGGGATAGCATAGAAAACCCAGAATAAACCCTCACCTGCATGATTAAATTATTTTCAATAAAGGTGCCAACTACTTTCAGTGGGACCTCTTCAGCTGGGAAAGCTGAATAGCCACGTGCGAAAGAATGAATATGAATCTTTACCTTACAACATGTAAAAAATAATTGAGTCAGTGTTCACATGAATCAAGATCTAAATGTAGAAGCTAAAATTATAAAAAGCCTTTGAAGAAAACATGGGAAAGTTTCATGACATTAGATTTGGCACTGATTTCTTGGATGTGATACCAAAAACAGATATCAAAAGAGAAAATAGGTAAATTGGACTTCAAAATTGGACTTGATAAAAATTGAAAACTTCTGTGCAGTAAAGAATGCTATCAACATAGTAAAAAGGTCCAGAGAATGGGAGAAAATACTTGCAAAAAATATATATGAATAGGGATTAACATGCAGAATATGTATCTCTTACAACTCGGCAACAACAAACCCAAACAACCCTATGAGAAATGGGTAAAGCATTTGAATAGACATTTCTTTAAAGAAGATATACAGTAAAAAAAATTAAAAAAAAAAAAAAAAAAGAAGATATACAGTTGACCAGTAAGCGCATGACACGATATTCAGTGTCACTAATCATTAGGGAAATGCAATTCTAAATTACAGTTTGACCTTAAAGGAGGAAGAAGGGCAGAAGAAAGGAAGATTGAGTAAAAGCATCTTAGGCTACAGTGAAGTTCTAAAGAGAGTTTGACAAGGAGGAATTTGTCAAGGAGTTTTTGGGCCAAATTCATCTGTTGGAAGATTCCTTGGTCTCCCTCAACCAGATCTTTCTTCATATACCTGCCTTCCTTGCTGTGTGGGAACAGTTGGTGGTAGAAAGCCTGGTAGCTGGGGTACTGGTCAGCTAGTTGCCTGTGGTTAGAAATCTTGAGAGCCATATTCTCATAACCACAGCACCATCTTCTTATAAATTATTTTTTACTTTTTGTGAAAAATTATGGCCTACTAAATTATTGTCTTTAAAAGACATTGCTCTGTTAATTAAGGACTTGGTATTCATTTATAAACCATACTTGGAGAGATTGAAGAATTGTTATATTTTTGTGTTGTTATATAATGTTTTTATATATTTGAGGCTTATTGATTTAAATTATGTTTGCAAAAGAGGAAGAGATGCTCTTTTTTTCCTCTTCAAGTCTCTTAATACTGCTGCTGCTGCTAAGTCGCTCCAGTCATGTCCTACTCTGTGCGACCCCATAGATGGCAGCCCACCAGGCTCCTCCTTCCCTGGAATTTTCCAGGCAAGAACACTGGAGTGGGTTGCATTTCCTTTTCCAATGCATGAAAGTGAAAAGTGGAAGTGAAGTTGCTCAGTCGTGTCCGACTCTTAGCGACCCCATGGACTGCAGCCTACCAGGCTCCTCCATCTGTGGGACTATCCAGGCAAAAGTACTGGAGTGGGGTATCATTGCCTTCTCCGTCCTCTTAATACTACTGTATCCTTATTTTTAATTAATGACCTTCCCTCCTATTTTACTGAAAAGAATAGAAGTGATCACAAGAGAATTTTCCACAAGCTACTACCACCAGGCTGTCTAAACTTGTGTCCATTTACTCTGCCTTCTCTTCTGTTACTAAACTACCTGTAACAACTGCCTGTGGTTTTAGCAAAGATTAGTCCCTTCACTTAGGCGTGCATCTGCTTTTACCTACTCAGTGTTCATTGCTCCAGTTCTTCCTTCTATATTATCAGTTTTTCTTTTATTTGTATTATTTCTCTTAGCATATGATCATATTATTTCTTATATCTAAAACCCACCTACATTTAACCTCACTTCTTTCTTTAGCTAATCATCCTGTATCTCTTCTCTCCTTGAAAGCAGAGTTCTTGAAAGTGGTGTCTGTATACACTTTCTAATTTCTTTCTTCCTAATCTTTAAAAAATCCATTGTAGTCAGACTTTTGCCCTTACTACTTCAATAAAACTCTGCTCTTGTTAAGGTTGTCAGTGATCTACATATTGCTAAATCCTGGTGGTCAGTTTTCAGTCCTCATATTACTTTGAGTAGGACTTGACTGGAAAAGGTCAATTTACATGCCAATCCCAAAGAAAGGCAGCGCCAAAAAATGTTCAAACTACCGCACAATTGAACTCATCTCACATGCTAGCAAAATAATGCTCAAAATTTTCCAAGTCAGGCTTCAACAGTATGTGAACTGTGAACTTCCAGATGTGCAAGATGTTCAAGCTGGATTTAGAGAAAGCAGAGGAACCAGAGATCAAATTGCCAACAGCCACTGGATCATCGAAAAAGCAAGAGAGTTCCAGAAAAACGTCTACTGCTTTATTGACTATGCCAAAGCCTTTGACTGTGTGGATCACAATAAACTGTGGAAAATTCTTAAAGGGATGGGAATACCAGACCACCTGACCTGCCTCTTGAGAAACCTGTATGCAGATCAAGAAGCAACAGTTAGAACTGGACTTGGATCAACAGTCTGTTTCCAAATCAGGAAAGGAATATGTCAGGACTGTATATTGTCACCCTCCTTATTTAACTTATATGCAGAGTACATCATGCGAAATGCCTGGCTGGATGAAGCACAAGCTGGAATCAAGATTGCTGGGAGAAATACAAAAACCTCAGGTAGGCAGATGACACCACCCATATGTCAGAAAGCGAAGAACTAAAGAGCCTCTTGATGAAAGTGAAAGAGGAGAGTGAAAAAGCTGGCTTAAGACTCAACATTCAGAAAACAAAGATCATGGCATCTGGTCCCATCGCTTCATGGGAAATAGATGGGGAAACAGTGGGAAGAGTGACAGACTTTATTTTTCTGGGCTCCAAAATCACTGCAGATGGTGATTGCAGCCATGAAATTAAAAGATGCTTACTCCTTGAAAGAAAAGCTATGACCAACCTAGACAACCTATTAAAAAGGGGAGACATTACTTTACCAACAGAGGTTTGTCTATTCAAAGCTATGGTTTTTCCAGTAGTTATGTATGGATGTAAGAGTTGGACTATAAAGAAAGCTGAGTGCCAAAGAATTGATGCTTTTGAACTGTTGTGTTGGAGAAGACTCTTGAGAGTCCCTTGGACTGCAAGGAGATCCAGCCAGTCCATCCTAAAGATATCAGTCCTGAATATTCATTGGGAGGACTGATGCTGAAGCTGAAACTCCAGTATTTGGCCACCAGATGGGAAGAACCGACTCCTTGGAAAAGACCCTGATGCTGGGAAAGATTGAAGGCAGGAGAAGGGGACGACAGAGGATGAGATGGTTGGATAGCATCACCGATATGGTGGACGTGATTTGAGTAAGCTCCAGGAGATGGTGATGGACAGGGAAGCCTGGCGTACTGCAGTCCATGGGGTTGCAAAGAGTTGGACGCGACTGAGAGACTGAACTGACTGACAAAGTAGATCATTTTCTCCTTGAAATAATGCATTATTCATGTGGTTTCCAAGATACCAAACTCTTCTGGTTTTATATATAACCTCACTGGTCATTCCTTCTCAATGTCTCTTGCTGGTTCCTCCTCAATCCTTTGACCTCTAATTATTGTTATGCAACAGAGCTTAATTGAGGTTGCATCCAGGATCTTGTTTTACCATATGTCTTTGGGGAGACCACCTCTGTTGAATTTCAGGAATGTTATTTAAGCACCTATTCAACATGTCCACCTGGATGTCGAAGGATATCAAACATAACTGTAAAACCAAAATATTTGCTTTTACTTTGACCAAACTTGTTCATTTGTTCTCCCAGTTTAGTTCAAAGCACTATATCCCTCTAGATCATTGTGCTCAGAATTGATGTCTCTTTCACAGCGCATACACAAAACACTGTAAAATTTTATTGGCATGGCTTTCAGAATATATCTAAAATCTTACCAATTTATACCACTCTGCTGCTTCTACCCTGGACTAGCCAGCTTATCTCTGGTATGGGTTATTGCAGTAGCCTGTCTCAATGTCTCTCTTGCTTTGAAACATTTTTTATGAGCATAGATGCCAGAGTGATCTGTTTAAAAACCTGTGAGGCTATGCTCAGGACCATGCAGTGTGTTTTCATCTCACTCTGTCTTAAAGCCAAGTCCTTATAATGGAAAGTAAGGCATGTGTGATCTGCATTCTGACCCCCCACACCTACATTTCAGCTGTTACTACTCTTCTCTTTCTCCTGTTCATTCAGCAGAGGTTGCTTATTCTTGCTCTTCCGGGAATACATCAAGCATATGCAGGCTTAGAGTCTTGCATATTTTAACAACCAAACCGGAAACTGTATTAGTTCTTTAGGTAAGCAGAAGCAGTAAGGGTATGTATGGACTGTTACTCAAAGTAATAGGCAGGAAGGCAGAATAAAAACAAAAAATTTGGTTGGAGAATAATGAAATAGTTTCTGAGTGCTTCTCTTAAGTGAGGTAAGAAGCAAGATGACTAGCTGAGAGTGAGATAGATAGGATATGGTCTAAGTTTAAGTAAAGAAGCAAGGTTTAAGATAGTTGGTTAGGGTAATGGCGGAGTGAATGGCTTCAGGCTAAGTAGCATTAAAACCTATTAAGTTAATAGGCACAGACTTAAAAGTATGACCTGTCAGCATAGTTATTTCTTTTTCTTTTTTTAAATGTTGCTTTAGTGGGGTGGGAAAGGGTTGATGAAGAATTAAATATAAAACTAGGATTGAAATCTGATAAAGCTTGGGAATGCATGTAAGAATTAAAGATTTTAAAATTTAAAAAAATAAAAAATTTAAAAAAAATTGTAAAAAAAAAAATCTGATAAAGCGAGAGGGCAAGGACATTCAAACTCTTTGCAAGGAGTGATCATAGTGATGACTTAGAAATCGAAGCTGTAAAGATGGAGATGAAAACAGGAGTGGGGCAAGGAATAGTAATAATATGTGAGGATCCATGGATTGAGGTCACTTGAGGAGACAGAATTACAGACTTTGGGGTACTAGACATACTGAGTTGATAGGGCTAGCTATCTGAGAAATGAGATTCTTTAAATTTCTTGGGGAGAGAGGAGTGAGGCTAGTGGCAATGGAGATGACTATTGGATTGAGTTCCTATGATAGTAGAGGAGAAAGTTCTATGAAGTAAAAAATATACAGAGGGATGTTGGAAGGATAAATAACCTGGATAGATTCAAAAGTCACTAAGAGCTTAATATGTGAGTTTCCCAAATAAACAAGTTTGCATCTGTCTTTTAAAAAATAAAACCACAAGAAAATCCAAATAACTAAGGTAATTTTTAAAAACTTAGAATGTTCATCAGCTTACTTTGGAGGCAGGTACTGTTGACCCTAAATTGTAAATTGATTTCTCAGATGAAGAAATTTCCACAGTCCCTTACGAATCAGAGAATGAGAAAAGTCAGTTCTGTTAGATCTTAAAAACGTTTTCAGTAGTACTTTGGTATTCAGAAGTGCTGGAAGCATGTTGGCAGAAAATTGGAGCCATAGAGTAAGCCCAAACTAGGACAGCAAAGTCATTATTCTGCTTTTTAGTGAAGAAAGCCTTTTTTAAAATAGTTGTGACCCTTGGTACTTTACTAAAAGCACTTTCCTGGAACTTCATTTGGATGCAAGGCTTTACCAAAGTAATTAGGAAAACAAGGATTGACTATTTAGTAGTAACTTCTAAAACTTTACCATATTTTGTGATACATAAGACAGTTCTTTTTATTTACATTACATTAAATATATCACTATATAGATAACAAAATTGAGTAAATATAGTATTTATTACTACCTTATTTCTCCAAGTAGAATCTTGGAGCATCGTATAATTCATTTGATTTACGCTGAATGGTGTAGACATTTAAGTTGGTCTTGATGCCAGCCTTAATTTAGAATGTTTTCCTTGTGCTCCCAAATGAATAAGGGAAAATAACTTTAAACATTTTACAAAATTAAAAGACAGTGCCTGAAGGAAACAAGAACTTTCTTGGGTTTAAAAATGAAACGGTAAGATTTAATCACTGTACACCTCTGATGGAGATATACATTTCACAGAACCTATGGTAAGAGTAAATTAGAAAAGGAAGTAAGGTGATGACTAAGGCACAGAAATGGAAGAAGTTGGACTGGCTATAGTAATCTAGAATAAGTCCTAGAAATAAGAGCATTGCTAAAAGTGGAAAGAATAAGGAAGTGAGAATAAGTTACCTATTTTGACAATATTTTTATTTCTTACCTATAGGTGGTTTCAGAATGATGCTTAATTCTTTAGTTTGTCTTTCCACAACATTTTCTAGCAGGGAGACGTATGAAAGCTTTAGGAGGTATTACTTTTGAAGAACTGAAGTCTTAGGATTCTGACTCTAATTTTTTTATTTGAGCTTTGTACTTTATTTTGTGATAGTAAGAGTCATTCCTCCATGTCCAGCCATATTCTCTCATGCTTCCAAATTGTTTTGCAGACTAATGCTAAGACTACTAAAGAAAGGGTAAATGACTTCTTATCAGAAATGTTGTAAAGAGTGGTTATGACATTCAGTATGTTTTTGTATTAGGCAGTTTCTAACATTGAGATTTTTGATTTGTTCCTTTCATCAAAGTTTCTAGTGACCAAAAAATTTTTCCAGTCTTATATTTCTCTCCTGATAAAAGAAATGCATCATTTTAAGTAATACTATTCACAACTGTTACTCATTTAGATACTAAGAGTGTAAAACTGGCAGTGATTTTAAAAGATAATCTCTCTAGCTAGTTATGTGTGAGCAAGTCAGGTAAGCATTCCGGGCATCAGCTTCGATATTTATAAAATGTAATTACTATATACTTATTTATCAAATAATAGCATGTTTTGGTAGAAAGAAAATGAGATTGGAGCCAGAGGTTGAAGTCTTTAATTTCAAAAACGAAGTTTTCACATTTGTAAAATGCTTCGTCAGTAGAGTTTTGCAGGTCTTATCTGGTAATATATGTGAAACTTTGTAAGTTCAAAAGTATATATATTATAAATAGAATGGTTATTCAGTCAGGGAGTAAGTGCCTTGTATGTGCTGGGCTGTGTGATGAAGTTCACTTTGTTATCTTTTCTGATTTTAAAATTTATTAAGTCACTGAATTCCATAAAAATATTAAAATCATTATGAATAAATGAATTTATTTGTTTTTGTTTGTTTCACTGCTTATTTTTTAATTTTTTGAAAATTTATTGAGTATAGTAGGTTTATAATGTGTTTAATTTTTGCTATACAGCAAGGTGACTCAATTATACATAATTATTTTTTAAAATTTTCTATTATGGTTTATCATAGGATATTGAATATAGTTCCTTGTGTTGTACAGTAGGACCTTGTTGTTTATCCATCCTGTTTGCTTTTGCTAATCTAAAACTCCCTGCCCCTCTCTTCTGTGCAGCCACAAGTCTATTCTCTATACCTATGAGTCTGTTTTTGTTTCATAGATATATTTATTTATGTCATATTTTAGATTCCACTCATTAGTCATATCCTATAGTATTTGTCTTTCTGACTTCTCTCCGTATGATAATCTCTAGGTCCATTCATATTGCTGCAAATGGCATTATTTAATTTTTTTTCTTTTTGGTGGCCATGTAGTATTCCATTTTGTGTGTGTACGATATCTTCTTATACATTCATCTGTTGATGGACATTTAGTTTGCTTCCATGTCTTGGCTATTTTGAATAGTGATTGGGGTGCATGTTTCCTTTTGAACCATGTTTTTCTCTGGATATATGCCCAGGAGTGGGATGGCTGGATCATACAGCAACTCTAACTGTAGTTTTTTCAGAAACCTCCATACTATTTTCCACAGTGAAGTGGAAGTCGCTCAGTCGTGTCCGACTGTTTGCAACCCCATGGACTATATAGTCCGTAGAATTCTTCATGACAAAATATTAGAGTGAGTAGCTTTCATAAGGGACCTTCCCAAACCAGGGATCAAACCCAGGTCTCCCATGCTGCAGGTAGATTCTTCACCAGCTGAGCCACCAGGGAAGCCCTGTTTTCCGTAGTGGCTGTACTAATTTACATTTCCCCCAATAGTGTAGGAGTGTTCCCTTTTCTTTACACCTCGTAATGGGCAAATTTGGCCTTGGAATGCAGAATGGAGCAGGGAAAAGACTAATAAGAGTTTTGCCAAGAAAATGCACTGGTCATAGCAAACACCCTCTTCCAGCAACACAGGAGAAGACTCTACACATGGACATCACCAGATGGTCAACACCGAAATCAGATTGATTATATTCTTTGCAGCCAAAGATGGAGAAGCACTATACAGTCAACAAAAACAAGACCAGGAGCTGACTGTGGCTCAGATCATGAACTCCTTATTACCAAATTCAGACTTAAATTGAAGAAAGTGGGGAAAACCACTAGACCATTCAGGAATGACCTAAGTCAAATCCCTTATGATTATACAGTGGAAGTGAGAAATAGATTTAAGGGCCTAGATCTGATAGATAGAGTGCCTGATGAACTATGGAATGAGGTTTGTGACATTGTACAGGAGACAGGGATCAAGACCATCCCCATGGAAAAGAAATGCAAAAAAAGCAAAATGGCTGTCTGGGGAGGCCTTACAAATAGCTGTGAAAAGGAGAGAGGCAAAAAGCAAAGGAGAAAAGGAAAGATATAAGCATCTGAATGCAGAGTTCCAAAGAATAGCAAGAAGAGATAAGAAAGCCTTCTTCAGCGATCAATGCAAAGAAATCGAGGAAAAGAACAGAATGGGAAAGACTAGAGATCTCTTCAAGAAAATTAGAGATACCAAGGGAACATTTCATGCAAAGATGGGCTCGATAAAGGACAGAAATGGTATGGATCTAACAGAAGCAGAAGATATTAAGAAGAGGTGGCAAGAACACACAGAAGAACTGTACCGAAAAGATCTTCACGACTCGGATAATCACGATGGTGTGTTCACTCACCTAGAGCCAGACATCCTGGAATGTGAAGTCAAGTGGGCCTTAGGAAGCATCACTACGAACAAAGCTAGTGGAGGTGATGGAATTCCAGTTGAGCTGTTTCAAATCCTGAAAGGTGATGCTGTGGTAGTGCTGTACTCAATATGCCAGCACATTTGGAAAACTCAGCAGTGGCCACAGGACTGGAAAAGGTCAGTTTTCATTCCAATCCCAAAGAAAGGCAATGCCAAAGAATGCTCAAACTACCACACAATTGCACTCATCTCACATGCTAGTAAAGTAATGCTCAAAATTCTCCAAGCCAGGCTTCAGCAATACGTGAACCGTGAACTTCCTGATGTTCAAGCTGGTTTTAGAAAAGGCAGAGGAACCAGAGATGAAATTGCCAACACCCAGTGAATCACGGAAAAAAGCAAGAGAGTTCCAGAAAAAGATCTATTTCTGCTTTATTGAGTATGCCAAAGCCTTTGACTATGTGGATCACAATAAACTGTGGAAAATTCTGCAAGAGATGGGAATACCAGACCACCTGACCTGCCTCTTGAGAAGTCTGTATGCAGGTCAGGAAGCAACAGTTAGAACTGGACATGGAACAACAGACTGGTTCCAAATAGGAAAAGGAGTACATCAAGGCTGTATATTGTCACCCTGCTTATTTAACTTATATGCAGAGTACGTCATGAGAAACACTGGACTGGAAGAAACACAAGCTAGAATCAAGATTGCCGGGAGAAATATCAGTAACCTCAGATATGCAGATGACACCACCCTTATGGCAGAAAGTGAAGAGGAACTAAAAAGCCTCTTGATGAAAGTGAAAGAGGAGAGTTGAAAAAGTTGGCTTAAAGCTCAACATTCAGAAAATGAAGCTCATGGCATCTGGTCCCATCACTTCATGGGAAATAGATGGGGAAACAGTGGAAACAGTGTCAGACTTTATTTTTCTGGGCTCCAAAATCACCACAGATGGTGACTGCAGCCATGAAATTAAAAGACGCTTACTCCTTGGAAGAAAAGTTATAACCAACCTAGATAGCATATTCAAAAACAGAGATATTACTTTGCCGACTAAGGTCCATCTAGTCAAGGCTATGGTTTTTCCTGTGGTCATGTATGGATGTGAGAGTTGGACTGTGAAGAAGGCTGAGCGCCGAAGAATTGATGCTTTTGAACTGTGGTGTTGGAGAAGACTCTTGACAGTCCCTTGGACTGCAAGGAGATCCAACCAGTCCATTCTGAAGGAGATCAAACCTGGGATTTCTTTGGAAGCAATGATGCTAAAGCTGAAACTCCAGTACTTTGGCCACCTCATGTGAAGAGTTGACTCATTGGAAAAGACTCTGATGCTGGAAGGGATTTTAGGCAGTAGGAGAAGGGGACGACCTAGGATGGGATGGCTGGATGGCATTACGGACTCGATGGATGTGAGTCTGAGTGAACTCCGGGAGATGGTGATGGACAGGGAGGCCTGGCGTGCTGCGATTCATGGGGTCACAAAGAGTCGGACACAACTGAGCAACTGAACTAAACTGAAGAACTATGGATAGAGGTTCGTAATATTGTACAGGAGGCATTGGCCAAAACCATCCCAAAGGGAACGAAGTGCAAAAAGGCAAAGTGATTGTATGAGGAGGCTTTACAAATAGCTTAGGAAATAAGAGAAGCAAAAAACAGGATGAAAGGGAAAGATATACCTAAATGAATGCAGAGTTCCAGAGAATACCAAGGAAAGACAACAAGGCCTTCTTCAATAAACAATTCAGAAGGACATAGAGGAAAACAACAGAATGGGAAAGACTAGAGATTCCTTCAAGCAAATTTGAGATATCAAAGGAGCATTTGATGGTAAGATGGGTAAAATAAGGACAGAAACAGTAAAGACCTAATAGAAACAGAAGAGATCAAGAGGAGATGGCAAGAATACACAGAAGAACTATACAAAAAAGGTCTTAATGATGTGGATAACCACGATGGTGTGGTCACTCACCTAGAGCCAGACATCCTGGAATGTGAAGTCAAGTGGACCTCAGGAAGCACTGCTGCCAATAAAGCTCGTTGAAATGATAGAATTCCAACAGAACTATTTAAAATCCTATGGAGTATTACTCAGCCGTTAAAAAGAATTCATTTGAATCAGTTCTGATGAGATGGATGAAACTGGAGCCAATTATACAGAGTGAAGTAAGCCAGAAAGAAAAACACCAATACAGTATACTAACACATATATATGGAATTTAGGAAGATGGCAATGACGACCCTGTATGCAAGACAGGAAAAAAGACACAGATGTGTATAACGGACTTTTGGACTCAGAGGGAGAGGGAGAGGGTGGGATGATTTGGGAGAATGGGAATTCTAACATGTATACTGTCATGTAAGTATTGAATCGCCAGTCCATGTCTGACGTAGGGTGCAGCTTGCTTGGGGCTGGTTCATGGGGATGACCCAGAGAGATGTTGTGGGGAGGGAGGTGGGAGGGGGGTTCATGTTTGGGAACGCATGTAAGAATTAAAGATTTTAAAATTAAAAAAAAAATCCTAAAAGATGATGCTATTAAAGTGCTGCACTCCATATGTCAGCAAATTTGGAAAATCCAGCAGTGGCCACACGACTGGAAACGGTCAGTCTTCATCTCAGTTCTGAAGAAGGGCAGTACTAAAGAACGTTCAAACTATCAGACAGTTGTACTCATTTCCCATGCTAATAAGGTTATACTCAAAATTGTTCAAGCTAGGCTTCAGCAGTATGTGAACCAAGAACTTCCAGATGTACAAGCTGGGTTTAGAAAAGGCAGAAGAACTGAGATCAAATTGATAGCATTCACTGGATCATAGAAAAAGCAAGGGAATTCCAGAAAGACATCTACTTCTGTTTCATTGACTACCCCAAAAACTTTGTGGATAATAACAAAATGTGGAAAACTCTTATTAAAGAGATGGAAATATCAGACCATCTTACCTGCCTCCTAGGAAACCTGTATACAGGTCAAGAAGCAACAGTTACGACCTTACATGGAGGAACTGGTTCAAAATTGAGAAAGGAGTACGACAGGGCTCTATACTGTTACCCTGTTTATTTAACTTATATGCAGAGTACATCATATGAAATGCTGAGCTGGGTGAGTTACAGCTTGGAATCAAGATTGCTGGGAGAAATATAAACAACCTCAGATATGCAGATAATAGATAGCCTTCTAATGGCAGAAAGCAAAGAGGAACTAAAGAACATCTTGTTGAGGGTGAAAACTGGCTTAAAACTTAGCATTAAGAAACCAAGATCGTGGCATCTAGTCCTGTCACTTCATGACAGAAGTGGAAACAGTGATGATTTCCTCTTTTTGGGCTCTAAAATCTCTGTGGATGGTGACTGCAGCCATAAAATTAGAAGACGATTGCTTCTTGGCAGGAAAGCTATGACAAACCTAAACCGTGTATTAAAAAGCAAAAACATCACTTTGATGACAAAGGTTCATATAATCACGGCTGTGGTCTTTCCATTAGTTATGTATGGATGTGCGAGTTGGACCATAAAGAAGGCAAAGTGCCATATAATTGATGCTTTTGAATTGTGGTGCTATAGAATACTCTTGAGAGACTCTTGGGCTGCAAGGAGATCAAACCAGTCAATCCTAAAGGAAATCAACCCTGAATATTCATTAGAAGGACTGATGCTGAAGTTGAAGTTCCAGTATTTGGCCTTCTAATGCGAACAGCTGACACTGGAAAAGACCTTGGTGCTGGGAAGGATTGAGAACGAAAGGAGAGGAGGGCAGCAGAGAATGAGATGGTTGGATGGCATCACTGATTCAGTGGCTATGAACTTGGGCAAACTCTGAGATGGTGAGGGACAGAGAGGCCTGGCATGCTGCAGTCGATGAGTCACAAAGAGTTGGACACGGCTTGGCTATTAACAACAAAAAGGAGAGATGTGAAGATTATTCTCAACAGGAAGAAGAGTGTTTTATGAAAAAACCGTGTAATAACCCCTGATAAAGCACTGTAGTAATAATTTCCTTTAGAAAGAATATTGAGATATGGTTGTAATTTATTCACTTCATTTCTAGGTAAGTAAAGGAAATTAAAGCGAGAAGTCTGCAGAATATTACAGTATATGTTTACTTTGATTAATTTTATAAAAACAGTATCTTTGAAATATAGTTGATAGACTTTTTACAGTATTTCCAAATAAAATGGGGAGGGACTGTTGAAAAGCTTTGTTTCACTCAGGTTTTCTGTTTTTCTCCTGTTGTTTTTGTTTACCTTTAATAAGTGGCTGTTAGCAATATGCTTTCCTAGCAGGTGTTTTCAAGAAAATATAATGTTTCTTTAAGATAAAAGAGAAACTTTAATGAATAGCTGCTTTTCCAAAGAAACTTGAGCTATGGAAAAAACATTTTGATGATGAATGTTTGGAAATGCATCCATCAGTATAGAATTTTGTTGCTGAAAGTAATATATGTCACCTACAACTATTATATCTTGGAAAACATTTCGAAACAAATTTATTGCTTGTTTTAAAGTCAGTGTGAAGAAGGAGATGTGTGTGCTGGGGGAGGGAAAGAGGGAGACTTATTTATAAGGAGTTGGGTCACATGATTTTGGAGGTTTGGCAAGTCCAAACTGCAAGGTAGGGCCAGGGAAGAGTTGCAGTTCTAGCCAAAGGCACTCTGCTCGCAGCCTGCTTGAAAGCCTACCAGCATCATTTCTTCTTGAAGGAAGGTCAGTTTTTGTTCTATTAAGTCCTTCTACTGATTGATGAAGCCCACCCATATTATGAAGGGTATTGTGCTTTACATATTCCAGACTAAGCAATTTACATATTAATATTTTATCCAAAAATACCTTCACAGAAACATCCAAGATAATATTTGACTGAATATCTGGGCGCTGTTGCTCAGCTAAATTGACACAAAATCATATTACAGTCATTTTCAGTGGAGTTTGAAACTCTTTGTTAAAAATATGGAGTATTTTCTGATTAGTTTGTTAAAATAACACTGACATTTAACCAAATTTTGACATAAAATGGAATTGGAAGGTATAGTTAATAGTTTACTTTTTCCATTTAGATCTTTTTATATCTTTGTGAGGTGTCATTTATTTCCCCAGCTGTGACAGCCACTGAATTTAGTCTAAATGTTTCAGTTTATAACCTAGGCATTCAGATTGCTTTGCCATTAAATATTAAACCAAGATTTTAGAAGTAAGCATGTCAAATTCACTGCTTTTATTAAAATTGTTGTTTCATACTGATATTTTAATAAGTTATGGCCCCAAGGCTTTTGCTTTTTCATTAAAGAAGTAAAAAAAGAACTATTTAAAATAATGCTTATCTCCACTAGGGACAAGAGAACAGAGCTAATGGGGGGGATCATTAAGTTGAGCTATGCTACATAAACCCTTGATGACCTAGGCTCTGACTCCCATGGCAGGTTGTGTGGAAGCTGCAGGCATCATCGGCAAAGTCAGTGTTACAACAGGAGGCGGTGAGCCCCCAGCAAGGCGAGCTGTCCTACCTGCTGGCTGGCTGGACTGTATGCTCATGGAGGGCAGGGCTAGGGCTGAGTGTTCCTCTTTGTCCCCAAAGAACTTGGCAGATGGCAAGTGCTCAGTAAATATTGTAAGTTAATAAACAGGTTAAAAAATGTTTATTTCACTTCTGTTTCTTTTTAAAATTTCTTTTTTTGTGGGTTTCATAATTATGTAATACAGTGGCATAGTATATATAATTATAGGTAATATACATACAGGAATATTTAGAAATTTTACTGATTGGGGTATATAATATATAATAAAACATTTTTGGAGATTTCATCTAGAAGATAAGGAAGTTTAATGTAAAATTTGATGAAGAGGATGATGGGAAGAAGTCTTAAAGCACTTCGGGAAATGAAGGGTAATTGTTTTCAGCTTGGACTTTTCTTTTTCTGGAATGTTTTGTTGTTATTGGGAGTTTTTCAGTTTGAAATAGAATTCACATTTATAGTGGGAAATATTAACTAACATACCAGTTAAATTTACTGAGCAGTGCATTCTCTTGCTGTTTTCAAATCTGCTTTGGTAGCCAAATAATAATGGAAAAGTGCATGAAAGAATAGAATTAGAGTAGTAATACCAGACTATGAAAGCTGGGTGAATTCTGTCTCTGCTGTTTAGTTAGACTTTACTTTTATAAATAGAATTTTATAATGATTTAAAGTAGGGAAAGAAGGGACTTCCGTGGTGGTCCAGTGATTAAGACTCCATGCTTCAGGGGTGTGGGTTTGATTCCTGGTCAGGGAACTAAGATTCCTCATGCCACTTGATGTGCTCAAAATTATATTTTTTTTACGTAAGGAAAGAAAAGGCAGATATTTTGAATGATTTATTTGTAAATAACACATGTGATTAAACCATGGGTGATTTGGAAAGATAAAACAACTAGAGATATAGAAAGGGATGATACCTGAATGTTCTGAATATTGAAATTTAGCATTTTGATCTCTGAATATCTTTAATATGGGAGATGTAGAGAGCACCAAGTTATTAGCCAATTTGGAAATTATTCTTGAAGAATAGGAAATGATGCTTTTTCAGGCAACAGGTAGATGGGAGTATCTTTTGAAGACTGCAAGAGCCTTGCAGAACAGTGATCTTTATGTGTTAATATCTTGTTTCCTGTACTGTGTAACACTTGATGAATGACCATAGTCCTATTGAGATGGTTGATGGGACTCCCGTTTTATGGAAAAAGTATAAAATGCCTTGGTAACTTGCCCAAGGTCAAAACGTACTACAAATGCAGAGCCCAGAATTTGAACCCAGGTTTATGTGATTATGTTCAAACACTTCTTCACTGAGAGTCTGCTGTGGTGCTAGGAATAGTGCTTGTACCTTAGGAGTTCAGAGTAGAGTAATACATGGCTCCTGCCCTCAACATGGTGTTGCAGGTGAATAAGATAGTAATCTGTAGGGAGCCTTGGGGAGCCAGAGAAAGACCATTTAGCTCAGTCTTAAATTTTAGGGGCATTTTCTGTCTGAACTGGATCTCAAGGAAGGAGTAAGAGTTAATTGCAAAGAGATGATCTGTAGAGGGTGTTGCTTGCAGCCCGGGGGAACCACATGTGATATTTAGGCATAAAAGAGATTTAGGCGTAAAAATAGCATGATTTATGCTGAAGAACATATTTCTGTCTGGGTCTTAAAGGATGAGATTGGTGGTGACTAGCATAAAGAAGAGCCTGAGTTTTTCTTTTCATACATGATTACCTGGACAAATAACAGAAACTGGTTAAAATATTTGTGGATAAAATTTCAGACTTTTCATTGTGGTTTTATCTTCCTTTTCTAGGATCAGTTCGACAGCTTAGACAAGCATACACAATGGGGAATTGACTTCTTGGAAAGATATGCCAAATTTGTTAAAGAGAGGATAGAAATTGAACAGAACTATGCGAAACAATTGAGGTAAGTTACATTTTTTTTTCAGTTCTCAGAAATGAAATTACATGTTTAAATAGTTAGCCTTAGATAAATGTGATACACTAGGAGTTGAATTCTGTGTGTTTCATCAGAGTTAGATTGAGTTAGGTAACTGGTTTGTTTTAGTGACTGGTTTAATTAAATCATTGCCTAGTATCACAAGGAATATTGGCTGGCTAGATCATGAGCAGCTTTCATTCCAGAAAGATACTTAAAATTATACAATCAAGAAGCAAAATTCCAGGAAAAAGGAATAACTTGGTAATATTAATAATTTTGTGCTTTACAGTTTTATTCCCGAACTTTTTGCGTTAGTAATCTTTCCAAAATATTGAAGATTTCTCCAGTTTCTCATTTCTTCATAGTTTCTAAGACTTAGAAAGTGAGTGTGATGAGCTGTGTTTCTTTCTGTCAAAAAGTAGATGTATATTACTAATAAAAGATTCTGGAATATGTGTTAGGAGATGAAAATTTTAAAGGGAAAATTTTAATCTTAAAACAAGTGGAACTTAGCCTAAGATTTTATTCAAGCAGAAAATCATTGTTGGACCACAACCTGATAAATAGTTTTGCTGCAGCTTACTCAATAAAAATAATGTTTGAAGCCTGAAGACTAGAAAACAATGTAAGGTTCTAGGTAAAGGGGTTAGGATTCTTTATGTTATATAG